>NC_084806.1:28588965-29276996 GCF_963583255.1 Pyrus communis | reverse complement strand
AGCTTCAGAATTTAACATATTCAAAGGTAGAGATTTAAATTAAGAGCAACAGATGTGAGAGAGAGAGAGAGAGAGAGAGAGAACCTCATCGTCTTCAAGCAACTTCTGCATAATGGAGGGATCCATAATGAGATTAAGATATATGCCGGTTCCCCACTACTCAGAGAATCAAAACCTATAAAGTGTGTGTGTGTGTGTGTGTGTGTGTGTGTATACACATATGCTGATGCCCCTGTGAAGGCAATCGAGTATGCCCACAACTCAGGAAACCTGTAAAATTAGAAGGAAAAAAAAAAAAAAAAAAACGAGTTATCGAGAATAAGATGGTCATGGAAAGACAAGTAATGAAGCAATTGAATTGGAGCTGCAACGAATTTACCTCTTCAATTGGGATAATGTTGATATTTACAGCCACATCAATCAAGCATCGACTGTCGAAGAAAAATAGTTGAGGAGGAAAGAGAAGAGCAAATTAAAAGGAGTGGAGGACGAGGACGAGGACGAGGACGAGGACGAGGAGGACGAAGGCTCTGCGTCTCACAGGCTGGGCTGGGGCCTGGGGGTTGGCTTTTGAGTTGGGCTATGGGCTGTTGCGTATTTTGTGGGCTGGTTTGCTTTTTTGCCATTGCCTACCTCTGACATTTGTATCGTGTTTTTTGTGTTCATATCGTTTTTATGTTATATCCGATATCTTAACAGGTTATGACATGTAACAGGACTCAATGTGCCATTTTACAAATAATATCTCATGGATTTATTGGTGCTGCATTTTTTTCTTGGCTATAACGAGTTATGATAGAATACATCTTGTTTATCTCAACGAAACATCCATTATAATAAACAAGTAATATGACCCGACCTAACTCGACCTATTAATATTAATGAGTAATCTGACTCGACCTGTTACCCGTCAAAGCAAATATATTTTAAATCAATAAATAATCAAATGAAAAGGATAATAATAAATTAGTATATACATAACACATTGTCACATATATATTATTTCAAAACATAAAAACATATTTGTCTTTCAAGTATCACATAAATACTAATAAATGTAGAAGTGTGAAAAATATTGAAAAATATATATATAAATGCTCGTATTGACAAGCTTTACAACTTTCATAAAAGGCTCAACTTCGAAATTAGTCACTATAATCACATAAATTGTAGATAGATATTTAACCTTTGATTGTAGTTTACATTTACACTCAATTCTTCTCACTAAATTTTTTTTTTTTTTTTCATATTTTCTTTTTAGAAAATATCTTTTAGAGGATGCAGGAAGGTTAACAGGTTGGACTATTGATATTATGTTCAGAATTTTATCGTTAGTGAAAATATTGCTCGGAGTCTATAAAGTCTCTAGAAACTACATAACATCACTCATATTTTAGTTAACCGCATGTAGACATGTAAATTTCGTTGCATACAAATGATGCATGACAAAATTCCGCGTGGCATATGACCCATCACAAATAGACAAGTCATCAATGACATATGGCACAAATCAAACAAATGAAGCTCAAAAACATTCCCAAAATGCAGCAAAGGGGAAGAAATCTCCTTGAAATCAACAAGGGACCCAAATTGCTCCCAAAACCGGAAAGAAAACTAAAGCATCTTCACAAATAGACAAGTCATCAATGACATATGGCATAAATCAAGCAAAGGAAACTCAAAAGCATTCCCAAAACTAGGCAAATGGGAGAAAATCCCTCTTAAAATCAGCAAAGGGTCCAAGTTGCTCCCAAAACTGGAATGAAAGCTAAAGCATATTCACAAAACAAGCAAGAATTGAAGATTGTTCATAAAATAGGCAAGAAAGCATTGTTCACACAATAGGCAAGAAAGCCCTATAATTCGGCCAAGCAAGGGAAAATGGCTGAAATTAAGACACAAAACATGCCTAAATTCTCCCATGGACGAATCAAGACATAAATCAAAGCCAAATCCACCCAAAGGCATGGCTTTGGAAGTTTATAAATACAAGGTCCCAAGATAAGCATAAGGTCGACAATTTCTACATTCAAGGTCAACAATTTCTACATTGAAGGTCCAAAATTCTCACAAAAGGAGAACTTATGCCAAATCTTTGAAGTCTAATACGCTGCCAAAGCTCTCTTTGAAGAACGCATAACCAAAGCCGAAGCTTTCTTTCTACCAAAGCCGAAGAATCAAGAAGCTCAAAACTTGCAACGACATTTGATTCAAGATCAAGTCACCAAGACTCTTGAATCAACGAAATCCTACATCAACATCACCTTTGCCGCAACTTTGAGGTGAAGACTATCCAAGCATCGTTTCAAGCTCAAAAGTTGAAGCAATCATTCAATCGTTTGTCTGAGATCAAGTTATCGCAGCCCTTGGATGAACAACTTATGCATCTACATCAAATTTGAAGATTGAATCAGAGGAAAATTGTAAACAGAGATTGTAACCCTACAAATTCATCAATACAAGTCTACTTTATACATGTGTTCTCGTTTCATTCGTTACAGAATTTTTGTGTTTACATATACTTTGAAAACAACACACAACAGGCACATGCAGAATATTTTTTCACACAAAGTACATGTAGAATCATGTTTTACATAAACGTGTATGCAATATCAGCTTTACCTCCAAATTTTCATTTGCTTCTTTATAGATTTTTTCATGCAAAACTGCCAAATCCCACTTCACTATTGTTGGCAAGCATTTATCCTTTCCTTTTATTGGTTTGATGATTGGGGTGTGATCACAAAACCAATGTTGTAGACAAAATAAAAGTTAAAGATTTGTATATTTTTGTAAAATAAGACAAAACTGATTTTTTTTTTTTATTAGTTTTTGTTTGCTTACTAGTAAAAGCACAATAGCGCCACTGAAGGTTGGTTGTTTGTCTATTTTCCTTTTCTGTGTTCTATCAATTGATTCCATCAAGTATCTTACCGTTTCCTTGGCCCAGTTGTACTAATTTATGTTATTGATGGAGTTACAATTCTTGGCCAAACTACAAGGGAGTTTCCCTGCTGAGCTCCCAAGCAAATTTGTGTTGAGCAAATATAGAATTATAAGGCAGGCTGCATCTTAATTCCCTTATGTTGTCCCAGTATCAAATGCAACTTGAATTGCTTGTGCAATTTCTCTTCTACCGATTATTGTCATTGCTGAGAAGTATTTATCAACAAATCTGTTTTCTTTCGGCTTTGGGATTCTTGAGTCTCTTGTTGACAGATGGGCTTCTCTGCCTCGATTTGGGATCCTAAATATGCATTGGGCATCATCAGCATTTGCTTTGCAATATCCATTTTTGAATTTGAACATCCCTGTTCAATGTCATACCAGTTCACTATATGTATAACATCGCAATCTAATTTCTTCATTTGTAATTCACCTTTTACGTAAGCTTTCACAAGTTTGCAAAAAGGTGACTTATATATGAATGCCAAAACTTCTGGTTTTTCATCAAGTTTTGGCTTGAGCTCTTGTAATAATTCTGCAAAGGCCATGAGATTCAGTCTTATTTGAACATATCATCTGTCGCCCGACGCTTTACGATAGGAGGTTTTTGAGTTGATTTCTTTTTTGTTGCAAAATATTTTACTTTTGGCGACATCTTCATAAAAAAATGAAACGATAATGAGTATAATTTTTAATTAAATAATATGAAGTCATGTAAATGACAAACTAAATGCAAAGGGCAGATGCTTAGCACACAAGCTAGATGCAGCATCACTTAGCACATAAGCTATATGCAACATCACTTAGCGCACAAGTCCATGTAGCATCAATTAGCAAACAAGGTAGATGCAGAATTGGTTGTTAACGCACAATGTAGATGCATACTTGTTTTTAACACAAGCTTGATGCAGATTCCTTTTTTCTTTTTCTACAACATATTTATGTGCAGAACCAATTTACAAACTGAAAGTAGAACCATAATTAATTTACAAAGTGCAGCATCAGTACAAAGTACAGCATCAAACTAGACGGTTAATGTTTTTACTCACAAAATTTAGAAGCATATTCATTTTTTTTTTCAAATGTTGTTGAAGAATCAGTATACATATAAACTAAAAAAGTGAAACCAAAACACTGAAATTGTTTTTTCTCGAATTGGAACACTGAATTTTTTGTAAAATCAAGTGCAAAAACACTTGATAATGCATGCATTTTTGACAGTTTTCCAAAAGTATTTGCAAAAACAAGTGCAAAAACGCTTGATAATGCAACCAAAACTTTGATAATGCATTCATTTTTTACAGAGTTTGAAATATAATCATGCAAACGATTTTGAGTAATAGAAAAACCTTTAAAACACTAATCTTCTAGAAATCTGGCTAAACGTGTGTACCACTTACTGAAAATCCGGCTTGAAAGTATCGCAATCTATGGAGATTTTAGGGTTTTTTTTGCGAAAGTATCTTTTGCATGATAGTGTTTGAAATGATAGGTTTGAGGAAGATGAAGCCATTAGTTTAAGGTATTGAATAAGGGAAACCGGTTCGTTTTTATGGTTTTTTGTCATGTAATGGTTAACATGTATGTTTATTAAAGGTTCGTTTTTATGGTTTTTTTATGTTGGGCTTGGATTTCTGTTATTGGATCTTTTGTCCCTCCTTGAAATGTTTTAAAAGTTGTGGAATTGTGCAAAATATAGTATATATTTGGGACAAGGACCCTCTCCGAATCCTTTTTGTGGGAATTAAGGGGACCAATCAATCGTGTTCGTTCATCATACATCGTGCGGTTAGTTTTTGTTGAGTACTATTTATATTTAATTTTAAAATTAAAATTTAAAATTCACACGATGTATGATGAACAAACATGATTGATTGATTTCTCGGATCCCCACAAAGAGGATCCGGAGAGGATCCTATTCCATATATTTGTGTCTCTTAAAAGGCTCCCAAAAAAAATATTAATTAATAATTAATTTCTTTGTCAACATTTGAGATATCAAAGAAGCAACATTGCACTGTTAATATCGAACCGATTAATTCCTTACTCTCCCGACAGTCTTTACATTGGAGACTCTCTTTGTTGGTGTGGCGTGCGAAATCCAGACCTCAAAGCATTAAGCATGGCTGCTGTTTCCAATTCGCTGGCTCTTACAGGTAAGTTCCTCCCCATCATCTAATTAAACTAGAACTCGATTCGTTGCTTTGTTGGATTCTTTTCTCTTTTTTTTTTCCTAAAAAATCTTTTCTCGATTTACGAGACCCATGATCTTATAGATGCTAGGCTTAGATTTTTCGATGCGATATTCTGTAATCTGGGAGTAAACTGTTGTAGCTTACAGGTGTGCAAGTGGTTCTAGTTTATTCAAAATATCCCCTGCTGATTTAAGGGTTTTACATATATATCGGTTTCCATCATCTAAGTCGTGAGTGTTAGAACTCGTTTAACATTCTTGTGACATTTTCCATGTCAGAAAGTAATTGATTTGTGCACTATGTCTGTTTTTGAGCTCGATTTGGAATAATGGTTCGTTTTCTGTTCCTCTGAAATTCTTCGCCAGGATCTTCTCTGAACCCACCACAACAGTATCTTGGGAGTGTGACCCCGACAAACTTTTCGCTCACTTCAAAACGTATTGGGAAAATTCAACTTTCTAACTCCAAGAGGTCTATCTCAGTTCAGGCTGCATATAGGTATTCCGTTTGGTCTTGCGTTGTGATCACGACTGTTTTTCAGGGCACATGCTACTAGTTTAATGCAAAATCCATGGTTGCTGCTGATTTTCCTTAAGCATGACTTTCTCAGTGGAGTTCTGTTGTGTTGGATTTGTGTCTTTCCCGACAATATGTATATGATGATTATAATTGATCAGATTTCTGGACATGTTAGTTATCATAACTCAAACTATTAAATCGGTAAAAGATATAAATGAGATCAAAATTTCGTTTTCTATAAGATATATTTGCCTAATTACTCGTTGCAGGACTTAAACCAACACCTCACGGCACGAGCTACACATTCCTGTTTCACAAATTGGTTGAAGGATTGGAAAATATATTTTCATGTGTCTTGTCTTCTCCTATGATGAAAGAATGAGAAATGAGAGAGAATTACAATCTCTCCATTTTGAAATAAAGGAGATAATGGTGACAGACCTTTGAAGTGATGAGAGTATTATTATATGTCACATTGTGTCTTCTCTCCTACACAAAGGCCTGTTTAATTTCTCTTTCTCACCATCCAGTGTTGTGTTCAGTAATGAATAGTAATAATTTCATTTTCCCAGCTGTCAGTTGGTGGTGTTTTGACAATCTTACAATATCGTTGATATCAGATATGGTCTTTCGTAATTCAATTTTGTATTTTGGCCATTATATGTCATTTTCAGTTTCACCACATGTTATTTCAGTAATATTGTAATGTCAATCCCTACTTGTGCAATTACAGTGATGGTGGTAGGTCAAACAGTTCGGGGATCTTTGTTAGTGGCTTTGTTTTGGGAGGACTTATAGTTGGCACACTGGGCGCTGTCTATGCACCTCAGGTTGCTGTTCTTATTTTATATTAATTACCTTTTTTCCTCCCCGCAAATTCTCATATGATTGTTATTTTGTTCCGTGCTACTTTGTGTCCATCTTGTTCATCAGTCAATTATTTTAATTTTCTTAATGTTTATATTTTGTTAGTAATGAGTTATCCACTTTAACAAAGCGTTAAGTGTATACTCTGTACCGCACAACTGTTGTGGATTGTGTTCTGTGATATATAAATCTTGCAGTTTGTGGGCTATAGAGTTTTCTTTACTTGGTGCACCCTTGCATTAAGCTAATGAAACCATTTTTCCCACTGAGCGTTTTCCTTTTTAATCAACAGATCAGTAAAGCACTGGCTGGAGCTGACCGAAAGGATCTGATGAGAAAATTGCCCAAGTTCATATATGATGAAGACAAAGCTTTGGAGGTGAGAAGTTTCCCTTGAATGGTTGTCCCGATCTTTACATAATCAATTACGAGGATTATTTGAAATGGCCTTTGCTGCTTTCTGTTTGTTAATTTTCTTTGTTTTTCCCTATATTTACGCATTCTTTGGAGATGCTGAAATGCTATTTTGTTGTTGTTGTGGTTTTGGTCATTTGTTTCAAATTTTATCAATTATCTTCAATAACCATTACTTGCCAAAATGTTAGGTTTTATGTTGACTATAGGGAGAGAGAGACCATTGTGATTCTAATTCCGTAATCTTCTGTCTCTTTTCTTTCTTTATTTGCAAATTCACATTATTCATCTGTTTTTGCACCAAAATGTTTGGTTATATGTTGACTAGAGGGAGAGAGACCATTGTGATTCTAATCCCATAATCTTCCATCTCTTTTCTTTCTTTATTTGCAAATTCACATTGTTCATCTGTTTTTGCAAATTCAATTATCTTCAATAACCATTACTTGCCAAAATGTTCGGTTATATGTTGACTATAGGGAGAGAGACCATTGTGATTCTAATCCCGTAATCTTCTGTCTCTTTTCTTTCTTTATTTGCAAATTCACATTATTCATATGTTTTTGCATCGCAGAAAACACGAAAAATACTGGCTGAGAAGATAGCACAGCTGAACTCTGCGATTGATGATGTTTCTGGTCAGCTCCGATCAGAGGACGACCCAGATGAAGTATCTGTGAACTCAGAAGAAGTTGAGGCTGTTGTATGAGTCGCTCTAAATTTCATGAATTTCAGTGTTTCGATATCAATAATCAGTGTAGTATTTCTTTTCTGTGGAATCTCAAAATTTCTAATATTTGGACGATGCGAAATATAGGATTTTTCTCCTTTTCAGCTGTATTTTTTTCTCTAGTAATTTGTACCGTAAAATAATACCATATACTTTATACAAAAACAAAAGGAACAAAATAATACCATATCCATGCTTTGTGGCTGAGATCTTCAGTCCTTAGTTGTGGCTATTACATGCCTTTTTTGATATAAGCAAGATTGTTTAAACAACGGAGAGGGGGATTTAAACTCGGGTGCAAAGGAGAGCATACTCTTCTAACTTCTAATCAACTTGGTTGTTGCATGCCTTTTTCTTTCTTTTCTTTTCCTGGAAATAATTTTTCTTGTATTTTTGTTTGTTTTTGGGTCGGATTTCTATATTTGTCTCGAAAGAAATTCGACGAAGGGGCATTCTAGGAAGGGAGGGGTGGAAGTAATCCGCCCATAGACATTAGACATGATCTTATCTCCTATGTCTTCATGTACCATGCTATAACCACAGGTTCCTTTAATCCAGTTGCAACCATAATTTAAAATAAGGTAACGTCCACAATGCCAATGGTAAGCATTTCAACTGTGTATAAATAAATAAATAAATATATATATATATATGTATGTTGGCAAGTCAGTCCCCTAGCTCTAGTTGCTTGCAGCCATGGCCTCACACGCAGCTCTCACCTCTTTAAGAGTCCCGGCTAATACCAGGCTTCCCTCCAAGCCCTCCCACTCATTTCCCATCCAATGCTTCTCCAAGGTCTCTCTCTTTCTCCTGAGCAGGGTTCATTGCGTCGTGTTATTTATTGGCTTTGCTAGTTTGGTATAATTTGCTTACTCTTTTTTAGCTGTGCAGAGGCGTGAAGTTGGTGAGTTTTCAGGACTAAGATCGAGTTCATGTGTGACCTATGCAAGCAATGGCAGAGAACAATCCTTCTTTGATGCTGTGGCTGCCCAGCTTACTCCCAAGGTTTTATCTTCCCATTTTTATTCATTTCATTAGGCAATATATGCAATCTGTTTTACATTTCTTTAGAACATCTCGTATAGATATGATTCACCGAATTCTGAGCATGCTTCTGAGCTTTAGTTGATTGACTGAACCAGTACCACAAGCACAATAAAGCCATGTCTGAAAACCGTAACTCATATCTGCACTTAACAAACTGAAATGGTGTCGTGATGCCTCACAACTATTAAGTGCTACATCTACCATGCTTACGATATCGGCTATAACACATTGATTCAGTACAAAGGGTTACATTTCCATTTCCAGAAAATATTTTTGTGGACTCTCGGCAATGGCCAATATGATCCAAGGACGCTAACTTTTGATCGACATTATGTATTGGGTGGTTTCTCTGCTATATTGATTTTGTACTTATAATGTTTTGTTTGATTCATAGCAGACTGCAGGACCAGCTCCTGTCAAGGGTGAAACAGTGGCCAAATTGAAGGTGGCAATCAATGGATTTGGACGCATTGGCAGGAACTTCCTCCGATGCTGGCATGGCCGCAAGGACTCACCCCTAGAAGTCATTGTTGTTAATGACAGCGGTGGTGTCAAGAACGTAAGGGAACTTATGAGTATTATTTTCATTTAATATACTTTTGGAGAACCAAATTATTGGAATTATATTAGCTTAAATTAATATGGTTTTGGAAAATGTATATATACTGAAATTTAATTTAATCTGAATGCAGGCTTCGCACTTGCTGAAATATGACTCAATGCTGGGTACTTTCAAAGCAGACGTGAAAATCGTGGACAATGAGACCATCAGCGTTGATGGTAAGCCCGTCAAGGTTGTCTCTAACAGAGATCCCCTGAAGCTTCCATGGACTGAGATGGGCATTGACATTGTTATCGAGGTAACCGAATGCTGTTCTTAATACTTGAATATCAAGACCGAGGTTGCCCAGATATCTATTACAAAATAAGTCTAGTCTTTACTTAGCACGGAGCCTTGGATAGTATAGTAAATAGCACCTTATATAACAGAATTTGAAACCATACAGGGAACAGGAGTCTTTGTGGATGGCCCTGGTGCCGGCAAACATATCCAAGCAGGTGCCAAGAAAGTCATCATTACAGCTCCAGCAAAAGGTGCAGACATTCCTACCTATGTTGTGGGGGTGAATGAAAAAGACTATGACCACAACGTTGCCAACATTGTAAGGTCAGTGTTCTCAGATAGAGAGGGGGAAAAGCAAAAAGAAAACAGTTACTGAGCTCGGAGTAAATTCACTTCATATTGTAGAGGTATAAAAGTTTTATTTGTGTGTGTATCTGCAGCAACGCTTCTTGCACAACAAACTGCCTGGCTCCTTTCGTAAAGGTCCTGGATGAAGAATTCGGTAAGGCGTCATTTGTATGTTCAGCGGTACACCTTCGAGGACTAATCATTTCTTACTTATGAAAATTTGCAGGCATTGTCAAGGGAACCATGACAACTACTCATTCCTACACTGGAGACCAGGTAATGAATGGCGCCTACATTCTCCTCTGCATACAGATTTCATTCTTTCGTTTACGATCAAGCATTGACATTTTGATATTCCTGACGATGGAACAAGTAGCATCGTGTGGTGATATATGTAGTTCAATCTTATTGTATATTGGAATTATAATTTTATTCACGGCCTATTCCAGAGGCTTTTGGATGCTTCTCATCGGGACTTAAGGAGAGCTAGAGCGGCAGCGCTAAACATAGTCCCTACAAGCACTGGTGCAGCAAAGGCTGTGTCCCTTGTGCTGCCTCAACTTAAGGGCAAGCTCAACGGCATTGCCCTCCGTGTGCCAACACCTAATGTATCGGTGGTTGACCTTGTGATCAACGTTGCAAAGAAGGGTATTTCAGCAGAAGATGTCAATGCAGCCTTCAGAAAGGCAGCGGACGGACCACTTAAGGGAATATTGGCAGTGTGCGACGTTCCTCTTGTGTCTGTGGACTTCAGGTGCACGGATATTTCCTCCACCATAGACTCCTCCTTGACCATGGTCATGGGTGATGATATGGTCAAGGTGGTGGCCTGGTACGACAACGAATGGGGATACAGGTGAGATCAGTCATTACAAATCTACGAAGAGTTGTCCACTAAACAAAGTTAATGTTGCGTCGAATGCTAAGTCACTATCTATGCGATTGAGTGTTGATCTTCCTGTGGATCATTATGTTTTGCAGTCAAAGGGTTGTGGATTTGGCACATTTGGTGGCAAGCAAGTGGCCAGGCACGGCACAAGCGGGAAGCGGAGACCCATTGGAGGATTTCTGCAAGACAAACCCGGCTGACGAGGAGTGCAAAGTCTATGAAGCATAGGCTATCTTTTCGGCTAATTGTAGAGGAGCCAGGGTTTAGCAGTATTTGTTATCAGCAAATGCTTGTTTTGTAATGACAATTGTGTTATAACCAATCAAATGTCAAGTGTATATTATATAACAATTTGCACAGTTTTATTTCAAATGGAAAAACTCAACGACAAACACAATATATTAGAACATAAACACTTAATGAGATTATATATAAAATCACAAATCACTGACTTATTTCTTGAAGATAGAGGCTTGCAGAAGCAATCTCCTAAGACAGAAATTCGTCCCTACACGAGTGCAGCAGTCCTTGGACGTCTATCTTGCAGGATACAACTATCTAATCCAAGTTCTTGCACTCGAACTCGGATTCTTGGCGAATTAGTTGTGGTGTTTCTCTGTAAACTGTGAAGAATTTGATGGAAGATTTGTATCTTGTTTCTGATCCGACAGCCATATATAATGGCATAAACGAGCAGTTGAAACTGTTCATAAATGAGCAGTTGAAACCGTTCATAAACGAGCAGTTGAAACCGTTCATAAATGATCGGTTTTATCATTTCAAAAAAAAAAAAAACTGAATGAAAAGATCAAAAACGTAAAAATGATACTTGGGTTTTTCGTAAATCTGAGCCCATGATCGGTTTTATCATTTCAAAAAAAAAAAAATTGAATGAAAAGATCAAAAACGTAAAAATGATACTTGGGTTTTTCGTCCATCCGAGCCCATGATCGGTTTTATCATTTCAACAAAAAAAAAACTGAATGAAAAGATCAAAAACGTAAAAATGATACTTGGGTTTTTCGTCATCCGAGCCCATGATCGGTTTTATCATTTCAAAAAAAAAAAACTGAATGAAAAGATCAAAAACGTAAAAATGATACTTGGGTTTTTCGTCCATCCGAGCCCATGATCGGTTTTATCATTTCAAAAAAAAAAATTGAATGAAAAGATCAAAAACGTAAAAATGATACTTGGGTTTTTCGTCCATCCGAGCCCATGATCGGTTTTATCATTTCAAAAAAAAAAAACTGAATGAAAAGATCAAAAACGTAAAAATGATACTTGGGTTTTTCGTCCATCCGAGCCCATGATCGGTTTTATCATTTCAAAAAAAAAAAACTGAATGAAAAGATCAAAAACGTAAAAATGATACTTGGGTTTTTCGTCCATCCGAGCCCATGATCGGTTTTATCATTTCAAAAAAAAAAAAATTGAATGAAAAGATCAAAAACGTAAAAATGATACTTGGGTTTTTCGTCCATCCGAGCCCATGATCGGTTTTATCATTTCAACAAAAAAAAAAACTGAATGAAAAGATCAAAAACGTAAAAATGATACTTGGGTTTTTCGTCCATCCGAGCCCCAAGGCCCAAGGCCCATATTTGACATTTAATATATGCATCCAAACCCTCCAAGTCTAAGGCCCAAAGTCCTGGCTTTGGCCCAAATCAATTCAAACTATAAGTGAGTCCATTCACTTATAAAGGTGATGTTCAAGGAGTGTTTGGGCGATGTGGGACTCCAAGTCCCACATAAAACACAAGTTCCAACAAATTGAATGACAATTGAGGAGGGGGAACAAAATCAAGTAAATTACAAATTAAGACAATTCTCTGAATGATTATCTTTTGAAATAATTATTATCATCAGAGTTTTCTGTTCAAAATTTGAATCAGATTTTGTCCAATCCAACCGCTGCTGTTCAATTTAATACAGTTTCCTCACATCTAAAGGTCTTCTTCGCTTAACTCTTCTTGAGCACCCTAAATTGATGGGAGCAAATTGAGCGCAAGCAGTCTACAACGCATAGGCTACCTATTTTGCCTTTTTTAATAGACTATTCATTCGACTCGAATTTAAAACCTTCTATATATAAAATATTGTAACTGGAATAAAAATGATACATCACGTGTTTTTATATAAATGATGAAAAATATCTCCTACTTCTCTGACCGCCACATCACCATACTCTCTCTCTCTCTCTCTCTCTCCCTTCATCATGCCACCCCTCATCGCCGCCGCCACCAAAATTCATCGTGCCACCCCAGTATAGTCATCACCACTCCTGCATTTCAACCACCAACAATTATTCCTTCCCCCCATCTTAATATTCAAACCTCTCTTTACGATTCTCATCAAACAACCCACTTGCAGATCAAGTCTCTCTCTCCCACCACCACGGCCCCACGACCTCCATCTCCATCTCCATACCTCCTGTAGACATCAAAATTTCGGTGAAATGAATGTTGACCAATAATTAAAATTTCAACGCTCACGTGTCACATAAATTTTACATGTAGCGTGTGACTCAACAAAAAATCGAAATAAATTGGAAAGGTCATCAAATAGGACACGTGTCATTACCTGGCAGAAATGATTTATTTCATCTGATTATTTAAATCCAAAAATCAAGTTTTAGAATTCTATAAATAGGAAGCCAAGGCATTCATTTCAGGGGGAGAAAGAAAGGAAGGAAGAAGAAGAGAAAGAAAGAAGGGAATTTACATCACACCAAAACCTTGAAGCCTTGAAACTCTAAAGCTCTCAAGCAAAATCCCGAAGGATCAAGAAAACACTCTTCGTTCTTCGTCAAACCCTCCTTCAAGGTCAAGCCCCAACGGCCCTTGAAGAACTTCCGCCGACTCAAGATCAAGCCCCGACGGCCCCTTGAAGAAAGTGTTCATCATCCGTTCGTCCTAAGATCAAGCCCCAATGGCCCTTTGGATCAACAACCTCAACAAATCCACACATCCAATCAGTCTTCAAGATTAGGCCCAAAAGCCCTTGAAGATCCGCTCATCCATCAACCCTCAAGATCAAGCCCCGACGGCCCCCTTGAAGAAATCCATACACCCAGTCTTCAAGATTAGGCCCAAAAGCCCTTGAAGATCCGCTCATCCATCAACCCTCAAGATCAAGCCCCGACGGCCCCCTTGAAGAAATCCATACACCCAGTCTTCAAGATCAAGCCCAAAAGCCCTCGAAGATCCGTTCATCAACTGTTCATCCCTAGATCAAGCCCCGACGGCCCTTTGGATCAACAGCTCATCCACAAACCTACACCCTACGAAGATAGAATCAGAGGATCAAATTACAAAGAGATTGTAACCCCAAAATCATTAAATACAAAAATATATTTTGTACACGTATTCTTGTTTCTTGTTTCAGGAATTTTCCGTGTTTACACCTCCCTCTTGCACTACGACCTCCAAGCCACCATAGCACCACAATCTGCTCGATTTACCAAAAATGGGTACCCACTTTGTTGATATCAGTTTTGAAATAGCCATTCCGAATTAAACTCAATTATTCCATAAACAACTATGGAGGGTAATTTATCACAAGATCATTCATTCTCCTTATGGAAATGATGTATTGATACTTAAGGGGTTGTATCCAATTGTAATTTTGAGAGATTTTAATTCTTTTAATGAATCTAGGGGTATTCGATCAGAATTTTAAGTGATTCTCTGAAATTTAAGGTGTATTCAATTAGAATTTTAAGATAGTTTATTAAAATCTTTAGAAATCCGGTGTATTCAATTAGGATTTTAAAGAAGTTTATATAACATTATAGGTGTATTCAATTAGAAATTAATTTTAAAGAATTTGAGAAAATTGAAGAATTAGAGGGAATTGGAGATATTTCGTAGTGTATTTTAAGCATTTACAAATCTCACCTCTCCCCATGAGATTTCGAGGTAATCGAATCAAAATTTTATATGGAATCTCAACAAATCAATTAAACTCTATAAAAATCCATGGATTTATAAATCCATTAAAATCTCTCAAATTTTCAATTGAATACACCCTCTTTAATCTAGAAGTAACATATATTAGTGAAAGATGTGCCTTACTATATTTAACACAATATATTAAATCAAATGCTTCATTTTTTATGAATATATAGACATGTGCTTGTTCTATTTCAATTAACTTACTAATATCCATGATCTTAGGGCATAATCTGAATATATTTAGCCTGCATAAAGATCACTTACAAAAATGATTTGCATTTACCAATGGAAATAGATCTGGTTGTACAATGCTCAAAGAGGCAAACATTTGTTGCTACATTTTCAAATGTTTTAGAAATACATATCCTCAGCTAGTCATGAATGTCTTTGATTAAGACCAATGTTCCATTCATATTTGCAAGGCATGTGGTCTACCGTAAAACACAAACACTCCAACTATCATTTATGAAAATAATGCAACTTGTATTGCTCAAATGAAGAAAATATTCATCAAGGGTGATAAAACTAAATGTATATCTTCAAAGCTTTTCAATACACATAAGCTTAGAAAGGCCAAAGTAATTGAAGTTAAGACAAATTCCAATACCCACTATAACGATTGGTTCGTTAAACTTAATATAATCAGGAAGAGATATCGATGAGGAGGAGTTTCCACTCCAAAAGTACGCAACTTCAAACATATCGTACGTGTACTATTTTATCACATTGGTCATTTTTCTAACAAATTAATGTGATTATCAATAATATGTAGGCATACAAAGAAGAGTGTTGTAATAATATGAATGCCCACACATCGAAAGGAGAAGAAGAAACAAGTGGTGGATGACAAAGCCACACACAATTCACCTACAAATCACTAACAAAGCCATTTTGTTCGTACTTCACATCATCTACTTAAATAGGTGTGGAGACCTTATTTGTAAACACGTCACCAAGTCTTTTGCCAAAATAAAAATAAAACATAAAAATAAAAAAAAACACGTCACCAAGTCTTATCATTTCTATGAGAGAACAAGAGGTCTACGCAAACCAAAGAGGAGAGAAAAATAGTTAGCTACTTTAGTGAGAGTATATCTTTGGACTTGTATTATTTTAGATGATGAAAAAAACTAGTGATCTTGCTTAGAAGGCATAGGTACATTAACTGAATCTTATAATCGTGTAGGTACTGTTGACTCTAAAAATTACAAAACCTACGTGGCGCACAGGCCGAGTAACTAATAAGCTAACTACGTCCTTCGGTCGAATGCGGGGCGTGCCAACTCGTCGGCCGAGCTTGGCCGAGGAGTAAAATTTGTTGATGTTGCGTTGAGAGCGTTGTTGACTTCTCTATCTTGCGATTGCGACCGAGGAAGGAACACTCTCGGTCTCTGGGTTCTACAGCCTGAAGACAAGGCTACTAATTCTGCGAAGTTCACAAATCGTCGGAGCCCGATTCGGTCACTGTGATTATATTCGTCAGAGTATAAGCACGTCGAATCGAGACCAAACTATATGGGCACAGGTACTCAAACGTGATATATGTCTTGATGGTAAACATAGTTCGGCCGTCGGAATGCCAAACCCTGAAACTTACTTGCGAGTATCCAATCATAAAACCAGTCGGCGTCCAGTACGCCGAGTAATGCAATTCGTAACACCTGACTATGCCGAGAAGGCTAGTAAGGTGACCTCTGCCAACAAAGGTTCGAAAACCCTTCTCGCCCGAGACTGAGATAGATAACTGGTCGACCTCGACGCAGTGCTGTTTATCCAAACTGAAGGTGCTTCTCGGTCGGCTGATTCTGCGGCAGCAGTGCTGTTTATCCAAACTGAAGAAGCTCGCCAGGTGCTTCCACAGTGCTGTTTATCCAAACTGAAGGTGTGTCGGCAGGAAAAGAAAAGGAAAAATCTCAAGATGTTTGAGAGGTTTTGCGCAGGGCAATTGTATGCTGATTTTGAAGGGGCTTTTCTGTTGCATGATTTATTGTATTTATAGCACCCCATTCCTTGAGACCAATTCTGATTTGGATTGGGAGTCCTTGTCCCATTTCGAGTCTAACTCGAATAAACCTACTCCCACTGGGATTCTAAATTTTCCTTCTTTTCGAGGCTTTATTCCTTGCCGGTCGAGAATCCTGGTCGCACCAGGACTTCCTCGACCCTTTCTATTTATCCGGACTACTTAGGATAGGATTTGGCCGACCCTACCAACTGGCCCGGGATTTATTATTCGGCCCATAGTATATGTCATTACCTTGGGCCGAGCACATCCTGCTGCTCGGCCCAACAATAATATTTTGGGCCCAAACAGGTACACTAATCGAATCTTGTAATCAATCATTTTACAAAAAATAATACATTTTAATCTGTGAAAAATTCTATAAGAAGCAAATTTTAGACCATCTTTCATGATCATTTGATATGACAATTAATATTAGACCAAATCATACTATTTACAAAATATAATTTAAAAATTAATCATTTCAGGTCACCGTTAATCTTTCGGACCTCTTTTGATTAAAAAATTCCCAGTATTCAATTTTTATAACAATACTTGCAGCTGAATTTTTAAAATCGGAGAATCTCATCCCCTTTTTTCTTTCTTCGTCGCTTTATCTTCTTTTCCATCATTCAATCCCATTTCATAGCTCTCAGATCGCTCTCTTCAACTCAACAGTGCTGCCCTCAGTTGCCCCCTCTGCTTTTCCAACTCTTTTCCTTTCCCTTTTTTATTTTCTCCATTTCTTTTTATTTTCTTTTCAATTCATTCCATATCAATCGTTTCCAAATTCGACATTACTCCTCTCCTCTCGTTTCTCGCCAGCCAAACACGTTCCGTGTCTGGAAATGTCGATCTCATCGACGTCTTGTAGTGGAGTCCTTGTGTGGTGATTTTGACTGAATATGGTATTCTGTGTTGGGTTGCCCAGAAAACTGAAGGGAAAGGGAGAACCCCGGAAACCAAAAAAAAGGTAAATTCTTAATTTGAATGTTTGTTCTGTGCTTGTTTTCTCATTTTTGTGCAAGTTTAAGTACCTGTCTTTTATCGGTTAATGAGATGTTAATGAATTTAGGAGCCACAAAGATTTGCGAGGTTGTAAAGTCAACCGAGTTTTGTTTGAGTAATCAAATTTCTTTTCTTGTGATTAGACAACGGAATGCTTCAATTTATCTCCTTTTTTTCGAGGGCATATAGTTTTAAACAACCTAACCAATTGCTAAGTATGCTGCTGCACATGATTTCACCGCTCGTGTTCTATATGAATTTTTGTGAGTGCCAAACGTATGTGCAAATACGTTCTGAAGTTTACTCAACTCTTGCTCAGTATCTTATGCTTGTGGTTTTATTTCATCTTTTAGGGTTGATGACTCTTGCAAGAGAGTGCGTTCTTTTGCTTGCTAATGATTACAGAACAGAATGTACTCTGGGAGACCATCCGGTGGAGAATCTCTTCATCAAGATGTTGAAGCTTTGAGTGTGTCAAAGCGTCTCATGAGAAGTGTTAGCCAGAAGTTGAGGAAGAAGAATCAGAGATCTGTAGGAGATGAGGATGATGATGATGATGATGATGATGATGGTGTGAGGGGAATATCTTTGAGATGTCTTACTCTGTATGGTAGGGGTGGAGGTTGCAGAGTAGGCGTTGACACAGGTGATGATTTTGGGGATACCAGTAACAGGAGGAGGCCTTCCAGTGCCAGGGATGATGGCAAAGGATACAGGCCAATATGTGGTACCGATAATTCTGGAGTTGATTGCTTCTCGTATGGGGTGAGGGAGAGATTTTTGAAGAAACATAACAGAAAGGATTTTGAGCTTGAAGAATCAATAAGAAATAGTAGGATGCACATTTTTCTTCCAGATGACATACTGGAAATGTGCTTGGTGAGGCTCCCACTAACCAGTCTCATGACTGCACGCCTCGTGTGCAAGAAATGGAAACACTTGACTACTACAACTCGTTTCCTGCAGATGAGACGGGAAGGCTCACATCAGAACCCATGGTTGTTTCTTTTTGGTGCTGTTAAAGATGGTTATTGCTCTGGGGAGATACATGCATTGGATGTGTCTCTAAACCAATGGCATGGTATAGATGCTGGCATTCTAAAGGGAAGGTTCATGTTTTCTGTTGCTAGTGTCCAGGATGATATTTACATTGTTGGAGGTTGTTCTAGCTTGAACAACTTTGGGAGGGTGGATAGGAGCTCATTTAAGACACACAAAGGGGTGATACTGTTTAGTCCCCTAACAAAATCTTGGCGCAAAGTTGCTCCAATGAAGTATGCAAGATCAATGCCTATTTTAGGAGTTTCGGAGGTAACTTCAGATTTTTCCACCAGTCAAAGTTATCAAAGTCGCCAAGATAGACGTATTTCCAGATCACGGGTAGGTGGAGTGTCAGAGGTTTATGAAGATCCTCACAGGCTTTCTCTTAGGCGTCAACACAGACATTCTGCTGACGACAATGAGTCTTTGGTGTTGCCCAATAGAAAGTCGTATAAATTTTTGAAACAAAAAAGTGATCACTCATCCATGAAGGGTTGTAGAAGGTTTGTGCTCATTGCTGTAGGTGGTCTTGGATCCTGGGATGAACCTTTGGATTCTGGAGAAATATATGATTCCGTTTCAAAGAAATGGACAGAAATTCGAGGGTTGCCTGTGGACTTTGGGTTTGCTTGTTCTGGGGTTGTTTGTAATGGGATGTTTTATGTTTATTCTGAAACTGACAAGCTCGCAGGATATGACATAGAAAGGGGTTTCTGGATTGGAATCCAAACCACTCCTTTCCCACCCCGCGTTCATGAATATTACCCAAAACTGGTATCTTGTAATGGCCGGCTCTTCATGCTTTCTGTCTTCTGGTGCGAAGGGGATGGTCAGATAGGCCGGAGAAACAAGGCCGTTAGAAAAGTATGGGAGCTGGATCTCATGCACCTTAACTGGACCGAGGTCTCAATACATCCTGACGCTCCAATGGACTGGAATGCTGCGTTTGTGGCAGACAGAAACGTGATATTCGGTATTGAGATGTTCAAAATATTTGGTCAAGTATTGGATTTTTTGACTGCATGTGATGTGTCTGATATGGGGATGAAGTGGAGTCATATCTCAAGGAACTTTGTAACTCGCGAGCTGGATGCTTCTTCGTGCTTGTCCAAGTCAATGGCTGTGCTACATCTGTAAGGTAAAGACTGTAAAGTCCTCTCTACATTGTAAATCACAGAAACAAAATATTACACGCATGATCATCAACGCTGTTGTTCTCTCTTTCTTCTCAAGAGCATTGTGGGCGTACCTGCTACTGGCAATTTCAGTGTTGAACGGTTTGAATGGATGTTCTTGATAAAAACCCCGACCAGTAGGGAAATATATGGTATGCTCGCTCGCTCGCTCATGTAGTCGCGGATGTAATTTGTTCACCAACATTCATGAAATTGATTCTGTAATAATTATTCCCCCCGCATCATGTTCATATGTTGCAATTATATTGAATTGAATTGAATTTTGTTGATTTTATTTTTATTTAACAAGCTTTAATTTGGGGTAAAATTCGGAATATAATTTAAGTTTCAAGGGTATCCCAAAAAAACTTGTAAATTTAAACATAAGCGTCCAAAGACGAAACTCGAGCGTAAACACAACTTTCCTTGGGAATTTCTACGCAAAAAGCAGTTCATTAACAGACCCAAGTCGATGGACACACCACCATGAACCATCCTTAAAAACAAATGAAAAAATCTGTATACAACAAATATATACCCTCCTCCAATTGCACCTTCGCAAACTATAACAATAAAAACCACCGGAAAGATGCCTATCCTGCGTTCGGAAAGACACCAGAGAAGTTCGGTAACCTGTCAACGTGCTTCAGGGCATGTTCAGCAATCTGCCGCGTTCGATAGTCACCATGCTGGAAGGCATCAACAAGTGCGGTGCTCACGTTCGGATCCCCAGAAACTTCATAGGCTATCTCATCACTCCGCAATAGTCTTTCAACTACCCAGACTGCCCTCCTCCTCAGATTCTCTGTCCGTTTCTCTAACAACACGTCAAGAATAGGCTTCACACCCTCTGCTTCACACAACACCATAACCCCTTGTTCAATATCAACCCCATCATCCAACAAAGTAGAGAGTGCTGCAAGTGCTGCTTCGACCACCTTCTCATTTGTGTGGTCGAGAAGAGCTACCAACTTTTCCACAGCATGTCCCTCCAGGAGACAAAAACTTTCTCTAAGTGAACACGTCCCACGATGAAGCCGACACAATCCATTTATGGCAGGTTGTTTGCTAAAACATGGAAAAACTGAAGCACAGAAACTTGGTGTGGGCAACTCGGGCAATCTTGTCAAATTTTTGGATTCTTGTGATAAGTTCTCCAATGCTGCTGCCGAACTCATCTGCACATTCTCCAGTCCATTGGCCTGTACAAGTTCAATGAAAAGTGCAGCAAGATTAAGTTCACGGCACAGAGCAACTGCATCTTGCTCATCAGCCAACACAAGCGTAACCCTTGCTAGAACTCGTACAAGTCCTTCTAAAAATGGCGTCACAAAGCGGCCACCCTTACTCCCCCCTTGGCGGATCTTAACTACTCTAGAATGTATCAGCTTAAAGGCACCATCATCTAGCATTTGCCTGGCAAGGCCTAGATCCCTCTCCGGAAGTTCAGCTACGAGGCCAATGGCTGCTGCTTGCTCTTCAGTGATTGAAATATCTTCTGATATGACTTTAATTAGGCTTCCAAGTTGGCCCACTGTGCCACGTAGGGCATCAGCTAGCTCCTGACCCACATGTGGGGAGAGGTTCTGGAGAAGTTTAAAGGAAGCCACACGCAATTCCTTTTGTGGAGCCTCAATAAACTGCACCAAACTAATAATGGCACCGGAGCTTTTAATGGCGGCAACAACACTCAGAACAGCTGAAGGAGAGCAAGTGAGTCCAACAAGAACCTGGAGAAGCTTGCTCTCGATTGCTGGTCCAGTGTTGCTAATGAGATGTAGTAGGTTATGGACAATGTCTTCAGAGACTAGCGTTTGCTGATCAGGTCCAACCAAGATCGAATCAAAATCATAGTCCGAGCTAACAACATTAGCAAGAATTGTTGCAGCAACCTCTTTCAATCGCATAGGAAGCTGGTTAGTCCCAACGGTAAAGAGATCTTTGACCAGAGACGGAAGTATTCCTGCTTCTATCAGCACCTTGGCACTCGCCTCACAAGATGAAATTTGGTTGAGAGCTTTCAAAGCTGCTTCTCTTGACTGCATATTACCACTTCTCATGATATTGATCAAAGCTGAACCAACACTTTTAGCCACTAGGACCTTTACATCATTGTCCAAAACTAATTCACCAAGGAAATTAGCCATCGAAAGTTGGGTTTCTGGAGGGCCTGCAATCATGTCAACAAGGAAATTTGAGTTATGCTCAACATAGTTTTTTTAAGAGAGATAAAACTTAAATATCTTAGTTTAAAACAATAAAAGAAAAGTATAGCTCAAACTAATACCAACAGTCCACCATACAGCAAAACCCCCCCATGAACTACAATATCAGAGGTGGAAATAGAGGAAATTAATGTGTACTCGAGTTTAGACCAAGAAGTCATAGGCTGGACAGCAACATTAATTATTACAAAAAATAAAAAATGGATAGTTGTCTCATAAGTAGGAAAACTCATCTTGGGTCAAATACTCATCAGAATCGTGCAAGCTATGGTGGACTGGAGACGATAGGCAAGGTGCAGAAATTACGATAGTTCAGTTCAGCACGGTTTTTTGTATTGTCTTTGAAAAAAGCATATATATAAAAATAAATGTTTCTTTACCATATTTGCAGGCCTTGTAGCCCATCACTAAGTGCGAAATAAATTGTCCAAAGAGTATTGGCTGTTTGGTTGCCCTACTTCTAGCAACATACTGAGAAAAGTGTAAAGATAAGAGAAAGTACAAGTACCTTCACGAATTTGTGTCAGAAGAGGCTGCAGTCTACCATTTTCAGCCATCTGTCTCACATTGTTCTCATACTTCTCCAGATTCTCCAGTGTTTTGTCAGCGTTCTCAACAGTCAAAATGTTATCTGATTTGCTACTTGTCATTCCAACCAAAATAAGAATCGCTCCATTAATTGAACCAATCTTCTCACATAAGGCTTCAGATTTGGATAGTTCATACAGCAAAGATACAGCTTCCTCCCTCTCTTTGGATTGCTCGTGAGACAAGAACTTCACTATAGTTCGTACTGTGTCCCCATCAGCCAATACTTCCTATAACCAAAACCAAACAGATATTAATATGAGTCCCTACAAAACATCCATGTTTACAATTTCATGGAAAACGAAAAGAGAACCAGAAAAATCTAGGATTACCTTATTATCGGAATCCTCCTCCACCACAGTTTTAAGGGTTTCCAAGGCTTTACACCTTACTTTACGACTGCTGCTCTTCAACATGTCAACTATCATAGGTATCAGCCCTGCATTGCGGGCATCGTGCTTATTTGATCTGCTTTTTTGGCAGATTTGCTGGACAAACTTCAAGGCCAAAAGAACTTCACTTTCTGAGCTGCTCAGATTCATCGACTGTCGAGCCATATCAAGCTGAGCAGATTCATTTCTAGCATTCCACTCTTCAATGGTGTTCCTCAGCGCTATGCTAGGCTTTAGCTCAGCGCTTTGCAATTCTTGTAGTGTCAGTGGGCAGACCAACTTCCTTCCACTCTGCTTGCATTCCCTAAACCACTTTTCAATTGCTTCTCGCTCAAATGTTTGACCGTTTTCTAAGGTAACAGGATTGCGCATAACTTGCTTCGTTAAAGGACAAAAAAATGCATCATAAATAGGCTCTATGTGCATTCTCTCAAATTTATGGCTGTCATCTGACTGACTGCCAGTATCATAGTTTCCATGCCAACTGTCAGCCATCTGACCTAAATCCTCCTACTGCACCAAAGTAAGATAGCACACGGTTAGAACAGCACACCAACAATCACAAACTAGCGGTAAAACTGAATCAGCCCTAAAATCAAAAGAAAACCAAAATGAACGGGTGCAAAGTGTATAGGAAATGAACTGAACTGTTTTCTAACTACACATGTGTAGTATACTGCAAGTGTTGGCATTGCACGAATGTTGTAGACAAACTACACTAGATTGGGTCAGTAAGATACACTAGAGCAGCAAAAATTATCACGTTCGACTAAGAACTGGAAATTAGAATCAAACATTCCAACTTTCCTATATCTTGCGGATCAACAAAACTAATATGTGGAATCACTGAACTCTAGGTGTTGCCAACAGCTTGATGTCAGCTTTTAAGGAAGAAGCTACAAAATGCAATATTTGCATTTCCCACTTGAACTACAAGCAGTAGAAATAGGGAGCAGAGTAAAGTGAAAAAGACACAATCAGAGCATTGGATCGGTAAGATAAAGCACAACAACACCTAACCCAGAAACAATGCGTTCTAAGAAACTGCAAATTCATCATCTTTACGAAGTGTCTTCCACGGGGCCGAGGTGGATCCAGATTGATCACCGCACAGATCAGGGTTTCGATTAGATTAGATTAATCTGGTAATTCAGACAGATTCAACAAAAAGTTGAGTAAATTACATAGTTGTGAATGAAAACCATGCCCAATTATTAAGTTTAGTAAAAGGTTTATGCTTTTTTAAACTAAATTACCAGAAAAGAAAGAAAAAAAAGAAACAAGTGCATACCTAATGCTTTGAGTAGTTATAGAGTTGTGGTGGTCAAGGTCCAAGGATGCTTTGATTTGAGAGAGACCCCTAATCCCTATTCTAATTTAGGTCTAAGAATTTCTTTTTCTTTTTTCTTTTTTCTTTTTTGTAATACGTGGTTGTTGATGATCAAGTATGAAGTTTGATGATCTGAGAAAAAGGAAGAGGGATAGAGAGAGCCAAAAGCCCAAAGGCAAGAACCTAAACAGAAACACAACAGCAGCAGCAATACCAAGTACCAACACGAACAAAATAAAGAAAAGCAGGAGAAAAATTAATTTTGGATATTTGTATGCAACAATTCAAGAGTGAGAGAGAAGGTTGACTTGATGAGAATAGTCATCTCTGCCCTCCCAGCTTCTCTGTGTGCGACGCAGAGCAGAGCGGGCCATAGCTTCACCCGCCTACCACCGATTATTTAACCGCCGATTAAAAAATGATTAAAAACTCTCAAAACACTGCCGTTGGTTACGTCATTTTTTTTCCTTCTGTATAAATCATATATTCATAAAATAAATTGAAATCGAATTTGGCATTCACAATAATTAAATTCAAAACATTTTATTTACAAATTAAAAGAAATATCACTATCGTGTAATATCAAGTGTCACTTACATTTGTGTGTTTCAAATTTAAAAATTAACATATATTTGTTTGTTTGTGAAAGATTTTCCTTATTATTTTCACCACATTTCAGGAGAGAGCTCAAAAGGACTATTAGGTACGTGAATTGGTTTCGAATTGAAGGAGAGTGGGTGAATGGAAATGGAAGGAAGATAAAACTTTAACATTGACACGTCCCGATCTCGATATTCCCCGAATACCAAGGTAAGCACGTGCTGACTGACACTCGAAGGTGATGCAACCCATTTAGAATGCATGAGAACATGAACGTATTCAGAGCATAGAACTAAACTAGAGCTCCAAAAGAATGATATAAAATTGAATGAATGAAAGAGTGGAGACTCTTCTGCATCGGCATCTTCGAGTCATCTCGGTGTAGGACTCATTCCTTGTTCATTCAATTTCTATATTATTTCTTTTAGTGTTCTACATTAGATGTGTATTCTGAACATATTCTTTAAATGCATAGTAATTATATTTAAATTTATAAGTCTTATTTATTCCTTATTCTTAGTATTTGCATTCAATAAATGACTTTCGTCACTCTCAAATATCGACCAGCACGTGCCTATTTTGATGTTCGGAGAATATTAGTATTAGGATGTGTCAAACTTGGTTGTCAGATGACACACCCCGACCGAGATCGGAGCGTGCTGGCCGTCACACGAAGGTGACATAGCCATGTGCACGTGCGGAAGCTGATAAGGTAGTAATATAAAAGTACGAATAATTAAAAACTAGCATACAAAGTCCTAGAACAATTGCTAGCGTAGGTGAAATACAAATTCAGAGCAGGTCTATAACAGTCCAAACGAAGATTTCAACAATAGTACACCCGAAGGTGACCCTAAAATGGTGAGTGTCTGTCAGAAATGTCGGGAAAAGCCCTCTGGGGAAACCACCGCAACTGCTAAGCAACTAGAACCTGGAGGGGCGCAAAACAAAAGCGTGAGTGGGCAAAAACAAAGCTCTTTGAAAACCATTTAGCAAAATACTTTCTAACCCCTTTCCATAAAACCTGTATACTTCCCAGAAAATAAACATATATACGTATGTATAAATATGCCAAACATGCTCAAGGGTATACCAATCATGCTCAATAATATGCCATGTCGGAACCTCATAATGATATGCAAGTGCTCAGGTATATCTCATAACGATAACATATAATCTGGCAGCCGAAGTCACCTAACGTGACCTGTACGGCTGCATATAGAGCTCAAATCTCAACTCAATAACTGAACCTGCCCACGAGTTGGAACCACTTAAAGTGGTCTGTACGACAGGCCTGGGTGTAATACATATGTACGTTCTAGTGCTACGATCACGTGAAGGCTGTGCGAATAATCGCGGGTCACCTACGAGTCGGAACCACCTAATGTGGTCTGTACGACAAGACTGTGCACCTAACTTGGATCCAAGCTGAGCGTGTGGTGCGGAAGGTGAACATCATGTGAAGGACTGTGCCCTACTCTGGGCGGGAGCACTAACACCGGGGGGTGCAGGTTATGAGCTCTCTAAGCATCTCAAACTACTGCTGAATGTAAATATGAATACCACTTACCTGGCACTTACCTGCGCGTCCACAGCACCCAATATGCATATGTATATATATGCCACTACTAATGCACGTGATGATGCATAAACAATAATAATATGGTGCATGGCATAACGTAAATAACCCTTTTTAATCAATTTCTGGGAATATAAATGTATATAGGTATATACGGAAAACAAAAGCCCACTCACTGATACGTGGAAGGGTCGTAGCCCCCCTACCTTGAGTGACCACGCTCGTCCTCGGGGTACGTGTCACCTATATGCGAAACAACTATAAAAATGTTAACTTTAAAGCACATAACCAACTTCTCGTAACAACTTCTCATACATTGCTCAAAATGGACAAATGAATATACCAACGTGCTCTACACAACCTCAGGATCACAACCATATTTTTAGAAAAATTTTCCTCCGCCGCACGCGCCCCCACGCGCCGGCCAAGGCACGGCCACACGCGCCGGTCACGCGCAGGCACGTGCGGCACACACTGACGGCGTCAACTGACGCCGTGAGGAATATTCCGTTATTTCTAACGGATTCCGTCAACTCTGACGGAATATTCTGTCACCTTCTCCGTTCAATCTCCGGCGCCGGAAAACTGGGTAACCTGCAACTCGAGTTTTCTCACTCGTTTCTCAACTGTTTTTCGTGATTTTTGAACCAAAATGAAGCCCTAGACTAGTAGAATACATCCATACAAGTTTTAAGGGCTAAAACTCACGGGATCATACCTGTCCACACAAACCAAAACCGGCCAACTTCGAACCAGGCCTTCCCGACGTCCAATTTCGTCCAACTAAGTACTCCGAGACTCCTTGTCACACCACCAAGCTATCTACGACCTTAAAAATCCCAAAAACAAGCTAGATTAAGTTTGCATGAATAGTGCTCGAAACTGCCATTGTCGAATCGACGTGAAAACGATGTAATTCTCACCTGAAAATGGTATGGTTGCACTCGCACGAGCTTCACGAGTTCGAAGGTGTCCTTAGTTTCCTCGATCTGTGATGGTTTGAGGGGTTTTGGGTTTGTCCGTACAAGTTTGAAGGGAGAAGAAGAAGAAATGGGAGTACGGGAGAGAGAGAGACAGGGAGAAGACAGAGGGTGAGGGAGAGTGAGACAGTGTGTGTGTGTGTGGCCCTACACTTGCCAACACCACACAAAACAACCAAAACATAACGAGACGAACTAGGGGTAGAAAAGTCATTTCACTAGTACCTTTTAATAATCCCGGAACGGGATGTCACATCAGATATCTCGTCCGCCCAAAGTCACTCAAAAACCTCTCTACAATGTGACAAGGTAGCCCCAGTAAAACTTTTTGAAAGCGAAAGTCCTAACTCATCTGTTGCCTACTCGCTTATTATATGTTTAATGATGGGGCATATATATAATAGAACCACTTTCCCAATCAAATAATTGGACCTATATAAAAATCGGCACTAGATGTGAGGTCCACTTTATATTGAACTTCAACGATCTGAACTGTTTAATTTGTAAGTCTTGATTCATAGATCATTCTTACAAAAATTCAATTCAATCCAAAATCATTTACCTATTTAATTATCAAGATAAAATTTTATTGTTTCTTATATAACAAAGTATTCGTTAATTTTTTTTAACGCAATTAGATGTATTAAATATTTCCGATTTGACTAATATTTTGCAAGGATAATCTATAAGGTGCAATTTGAAAAATAAATGATTCGAATCGTTAAAATTCGATGTCGTGTAGACCCCACAACTATAAAAATGGGGATCCCTTCCCTTAAAGGCTTATAGTACCAAAATTAAAACATAAGGCCTTAATTAAGTTTGGGAAGTAAACCTTGTAATTTGGACGGCATGCAAGACAACAGACAACCCAAATTAAAACCTTGTCTTTTTAGGGCTAATTACATTTTACACTCTTTTAAATTTGCAATGGTTTACATGTTAGGTCATGAGATTTTAATTTTTTCACATTACACCTTAAAATTTTAAATCTGTATCAATTCATGTCTTTTTCCTAACAAATTATTTGAATCTTCATTAGATTGATTGCATGATGAGCCTGGAATCTGTAATTGGGTGGATATGTAAACAACATTTGTGCCAAATTGACTAAAAAAATCATCAATTTATTGAAGAATTAGACATTCAAATGGACAAAAGGTGAAATTTAACACAATTACAAGATCCTAGGGTGCAATAAAAAAGGAAAGTTTCGGGATAAACAATGTGCATCGCTATCACAAAATTGCTTGAGAAAAGGAATTTCATGGCTCCGATTACATTTTCTCACACTCTTCTCTGATTGACTGGAACAAAACGGTGGAGAGATATCGTTCACCAAAGCTCGGAAAGACTACCTGGAAGCAATCAAATTCTCAACTACTTTAATACACAAATAAACGAAAGCAGTAGAGTTTTGCATGCACGCAGATAAGACAAACAAACAGCCCAAAAAACTAGTGAAGTGTGAACAGCCAAGATTACCAGTCCATCATTATATCATGCCTCTCTCTATACGAAAACACAATTCCATAAGTAAAATCACGGTCATGATTTTACCTTGACTACATAGTGTTAGGAATTGGCTCGTCAAAGTTCGTGTCCTATTTTATTGAGGATTGTATTAGGGAAAGTATGGGTGCACCGATTGTTCTCCTAAAACGATTAGGAAAGAATCAAAAGTAGTTTCGACTCCTTTGATGGCTCACTTTAGATTAAGTGGGCAACAGTGTCTTAATTCCACAAAAGAGAAACAACCAATAAAGAAGGTGCTCTATGCTAGTGTCTTGGGCTGCTGTATGCAATGGTATGCACACGACCCAACCTAGCTCAAGCACTCAACATCGTTTCCAAGTACATGACAAATCTAGGAAAACAACGTTGGGATGCAGTCAAGTGGATTCTGCGTTACTTGAAAGGTTCTTGGCGATAAGGGATCATGTTCGAAAAGCTAAAAAAAATGCAGGGTGTTTGGAAATGTGGATGTCTATTATGCAGGGGACTTGGACAAGAGAATGTCAACTTTTGGTTATGCCTTTACATGTGCAGAAGGATAATTAGTTGGAGGGCACTACTACAACCAATTACAACTTTGTCCACCACAAAGGCAGAGCACATTGCTTTGCCCGAAGCTAGAAAGGAAGTAATTGTTGGTGTAAAAGGTTGGCTCGATATAATCCAATATGTGTGTGGAGAGAGTTCCACATTAGAGAAGTACTACAATACTCTAAGGTTTAAATATATGTGTCCACTTCTAATTGCATCGAGGCCTTTCAAGATAAAATCTCACACTTAAGGTTCATTGGGCTAGATACCACCCAAGGGATTGAGCCTAGGTGTTTAAGTAGGGATAATATTGGTGCATGACAGCCGTAGTAGTTGACACTTATGGAGCCCGTGACACAACATTTAGTATCGAGTGCTTGGTTCAAAGTGTTCTACGATGTCAAAAGGAAAGACGACCGTGGACTTAAGGCATGCACTAAAACCTTTTAATGGAAATGATAACTTCACGAACTGGCAAACAATGATGAATAATGTACTAATACTAGGTTATGGATGATGCACTCGTTGGTGAGAAGCCGACAACCATAACATCCCTTTTGATGGCAATGATAACTTCACGAACTGGCAAACAATGATGAATAATGTACTAATACTAGGATTTGGATGATGTACTCGTTGGTGAGAAGCCTACAACCATGACATCAAAGGCATGCATCAAGGTTCTTAAGAAGGCCAAAAACACCATCAAGACCCAACTCACAAGATCAGTTAGGTCCCATATCACAGAAAAGACAATCGTTAAGGAAGCATGGGACAAGTTGAATCATGTTTATATGGGCAAAACTGTGTGCAATGAACTTTTTCTCAAAGATGAATTATTCAGGCTTCGACTAGAAGAAATAGGTGATATTCATATCACATATGCAGGGTCCAGAATTGCATAGCCAATCATCAGAAGGTCGATCAAACTTACAAAGATGATGATATGGCTATCATCTTATTGAGGTCTCTACCTTTGACTTTCAAGCTCTTTCGAACAACTCTAATGTTTGGAAAAGAGTCTCTGAAGCTCGAAGACATAAGTCAAGCCCTTCAGTCCTATGCTAAACTGGATGATATAACTTAGAGCTCTCAAAGCCTTTATGCCAAAGATAAGGATAATGAACGGGAAAAGACAAAAGAAGGTAAGAGCAGCAACATGGGTAGGTCGAAATCCAATAAGAAAAAGGAAATGAAGGAAGGTTGCTTCAATGTGTTTCTGCCAACTCAAATCTTAAAGAAAGGAGTTGAGATTTCTTATACCTTTGTTGAATCCTCTTTGCATAAGTAAAGGCTAATCACCCTTTAGAGAAGGGCCTTCATTCCTAGCTTCTTTACTCCATGAATTTCTTGGAAAAGGATGGAATAATGGATTCTCTAAGTTTCTGAGAGAGGGAACCTCTAAGTTCCGACACCAAGAATGATGAAGGAAGAAGATGAGTGCCATTAGAAGAGTTTGAAGCTAGCGAAATTCCCTCAATGTGGGCGGCCTCTCCTGAAAAGTATAAAAAATCCTAAGAAATTCATGAAAGAATCCATACAAATCTCTAATACAAATCCATATAAATCTGCCAAAGTCCTTTGAGAATTTTTAGATTCTATTAAAATCTTTTGAAATCTGTCACTTTAAAAAATCTATTAAAATTCTCTTAAATTCAAATTGACAACACCCGTAAATTTGTAGTGATTGAAAGTCAAATTAGAGCATCTCCAAAAGAGATGTCAAAATGTCCAAATCAACATCAACAGTCATAAAAGGCAGCAACAAAATTTTTGAACTAAAAGATCAAATATGAATGTGGTATAACCTGGAATAGAAGCCCACACCCTTGCTGTCACCGATCCACCTTCCTTCAAAGAACTGAAAAGGACAAAAATATCATCTTCTTCATCATTTTTAATTCCTTCCACCTACAATTCCAAAAGCTTCAAACTTCTTCGTTCCCGATCCGTAATTCCAACCACATCCCCGTCTCTAATCGTTTGCATAGTCCCCCAAAACTCTTCTCATTGCCCTTGCTTTCTCCCTTTTCGTCGTTGTCTTCTCTCTTTGCGCCTCTGGTCGATCACTTATTGTGTCAGCCGGTCAAGCTCATCTCCATTGTCAAGATGTGATTTGAGGGCTTTTGAAGAGGTGGGGTGGGGTTTGGAAAATCTAGAAGGGGTTGGGATTTGGGTTGACAGGGAAGAAGAAGTGGAATGTGCTAAAATTTGGGAGCCTTCGAAGAGGTGAGGTGAGATTTGTCTTCGATCTTGATCCACACAATCACAAAAGTTCAATTTATGCAATACAAGATTGAAACAAGAAGGAATTCCAACATGACTTGGGTTTCGCAATTGTAAAAGTTAATTTTGATAAATAGGAAAAAATAATGCCAAATCATTCATTACGAACTATTTATATATTTTTTGCTGAAATTATAAAAGTTATTTATATATGTAAAATTTAAAATATAAAAAAATATATAAAAAAAATAATACAATAAAATAATAATTTAATTTGAATAGAGAACAAAATTTTAAAAGATGTCTGATTGTTATTTAGAGTGTCAAATTTGAATTTTGTGTTTAAAATTTAACATGTTTTTAAGATACTTTTATAAATGAATAATTTGGGCGTTGCCCGAAAAAAAAGTAGAAAGAAAAAACAAAAAGGGTTTGCGCTCCTAATTTTGCCGCCTAAATAACCCCACGGTCTCACACTCATAAAACCCTTCGATTCCTTCATTCCCAGACTTTAATTTCCGCACCAAAGCACCCAAAAATGGTGTCTGCAACTCCCGGAAGAAATCCTAACCCTACCACTAAAACCTCCAAGAATGGGTACCAAATTGGAGGCGTCCAGGTGGAGTTCCCGTACCACCCGTACGGTGCCCAGCTGGCATTCATGAGCAGGGTCATCTCCACTCTCGATCGAGCTCACAGAGACGGTCATTGCCACGCATTGCTCGAGTCCCCGACCGGAACCGGAAAATCGCTTTCTCTTCTCTGCTCCACTCTCGCTTGGCAACAGGCTTATAAGTCCAAGAATCAGTTCGCCAATCTCTTGCATTCCAAGCCCGATCCCAAGGCCATGACCGATCCGGCGGCTCACGGCGGCGGATTTGTTCCCGAAGAGGAACCTTCAAGTGTGTGCCATCACATTAAACCCTAAATTTATATTTTTTTGTTCTTGATTTTCTATTCACCCGTTAGATTCCGATGTCAATTTCAAAGAGTCCACTTAGTTTTTATTGGATACAAATTAAAATACATATAGTATAGATGCTTAAAGCTGCTACTTCTGTTCATTAATTGTTAAATGTGTAATTTTTATTTATAGGTGTTCAGTTATCGGAGAAGGCAAAGACAAAACAATCCTTGGCAAACAATAAGGATGAAAAGAAAAAGGCAACACCTACCATATACTACGCATCGTAAGTTGTTTGCTTATTTAATTTTGTTGCAGAACTAGCCTTAGAGTGAGAAATCTGCTTTCTTATCATGAGAACGAGCCTTTGAAATGAAAGATGTTAGAGATATTTCAATTTTTCAGCATATTGCTTGCTAAACTTGATGCTTCTGGACTTGTTTCACATCTAGTAGCTACATGGAATGATCCTTTGATTTGCTTATCATTTTATTAGTCCAGGTCCAGCAGTAGAATTGATAACTATGAGCTTTGAAGTACCATTGAGTGTCAAATTTATTAGACTAACCTAACGATCATCTATTTTTTCATGTCCATTTAGGAGGACACACTCTCAAATTTCTCAAGTGATACGTGAGTATCGGAAAACTTCCTACCGGGTGCCTATGGCAGTGCTAGTAAGTTTAGTCCATTCCTTTTATGTTCATTGTTAATGTTGATCTGATCGCTCCTATAAAGATTTGTCGTTAAGGAGCATTGATATTTCCAACTACTTCAGCGTTCAGAGTTTACACTTTATTTAAGTTTTAACTCAAAAATGAAGGTTCGAATGTTGAAGTTTGCACAAGCATCTGTCTTTGTAGAAATCTGGATAGGGTCAGATGAAGAGTACTGACATTGCTTAAGATGAATGTTTCAGTTACATGATATCTGTGTATTTAACTATTCACCCAAATGTAGTCCATACAGCAGAAATAATTATTAAGTTCCTCTGTTACTGTTTTTTCATTTTTCTCTCTTTGCTAGAAATTCCTGACTAAGTTTCTACCATCAAAGTTGGTGCAGTCTAAACTTACACTGAGATGCACCACACCTTTCTTGTTTGCATGCTTGTTTTTCACCATTTTTATTTTATCCAGGCGTCAAGGAAGCATTACTGCACAAATGCGCAAGTACATGGGAAAGAGAATATTGACGAAGAATGGTGCACTTTTAACATATATTGTTACTCTTTTTTATGATCTCCTTTTATGTTTCTGTCTAAAATCTGTTATTTGATTTGTCAGTAAGCTGCTTTTGAAGAACCGAGAGGTTGGATGCTTAGAATTTAAGTGAGTTACTTTTTTTTTTATTTTTGTGCTTCCATTATCTTATTTGTGTTCGGTTACACAGCAGATGTACTTCAGAGCATTTAGAACAATTAATTAGGAGTGTAATCGTATGACAATCTCTCTTGCTAACAGAAATGTAAACAAAATCAAAGGCCATCCATCACTTCAGAAAGGAGGCTGCCATGAGGCCCATGATATTGAAGATCTTGTAAAAGTTGGAAAATCTGTGAAAGGTCTGCTTTGTTGTTATGTGTCTAGCATGTACACTGTGTATACTGCTATGGTTACATTTGGCTGAGATACTCGTCACTTTTCAGGTTGTTCATATTATGCAGCACGATCTTTGTCAGACGATGCAGAGTTGGTTTTTTGCCCATATAACTACATCATTAATCCAGTAATTCGGGGAGCAATGGAAGTAGATATTAAGGGATCCATTGTTGTTCTCGACGAAGCCCAGTATGTTGTACCACTTTGTGTATATATTTGTTTTCTTTTCTTTTTTTCACCTTGCTCAATTTTCTGAGTATAAGCAATATGAGTTGCAGCATTATTGTGATTGATCTTCTCTTTGTTTCAAACATTCTTTCTACTTGAAGTTATATTCTGTTTGACACCCCTTGTATTTCTTTGCAACACTATTTAAGAGGTAAATGAAGATTCTGCATTTTCCAATTTCCAGTTGTACTTAATCATAAAATGAGGAATTCCCTTGTTAATATTATGCGTTTTCCTGCTACATATCACTTCTATAAATTAGAATATGTTGATTATTAAGTCAAAAGATTCCCCATTAACTTGGTGCTTCATTATATGGATTCTTTTTGGCTGCAGGATACAAAATAAAAGGAGATATTTCCCTATTTTATTTGCGTAAATTTTAAATTTGGAAATGATTTCAACACACCTTTTTTCACCTCTTACACTCCCCTGTTCTAATTTTAGCCCTGACATTGAACAATCAAAGGAAAATCAATGGTTAAAATTAAAATGGGGTGCATAGAATGTGAAATATAGGGTTTGTTGAAATCACTTGCCTTTTAAAATTTTCTGAACTTGTTTTAATTAAGACTTTCATGCTTGGGTCTGTGAGACTTTCTCAATAGGTCTTTTAAATTACTTGTTTGCAGCAATATAGAAGATGTTGCTCGTGATGCTGGCAGTGTTGATATTGACGAAGACATTTTGCACAGTAGGACACTAAACTAGTAATATTTTCTTTCAATGTCACTTTCTATTTCTTATATGGTTGTCATACCTTCTAAAGAAGTGCAGATAGAACTAGAGCAGCTTTGCCCAGTTGATGTTTTGGTATACCAACCTCTATACGAAACAATACAGGTTTGGTTTCATACATACTTCTTGCAATTGTTTCAAGTAACTGTTTTGTGATTCTGTGGTCATTTATGAGTGAAACATATCCATAGGGCCTCATAAGTTGGATTGAGCAAAGGAAAAATAAATTGGAAAAGCGTGAATTTCAGTACTATGTCTCTTGGTAAGAATTTTGGTTGATGTTTTCCTCAATTATCAATTTATCATTGATCCGTTAACTATAATATTTTCAAGTAATTTAAAAAAAAATAATAGTTCATGCAATTATGGGGTACCTTTCACTTTGCAATCTTGTATAAAAAAAATATAAACAAGTAATTTGATCTTTCACTCTTTCTGTTAATTCTTAAAATTTCTTTAAACAATTACCGATAGGGTGAGAAGTGTTTGTATTTCAGGTTTGGAAATCTAGCATTTTGAATAATTTTAGACTGGTCTTTTAATTTTTCTTTGTTTGGTTTTTATTGTATGTCACAGTTGGACTGGCGATAAGGCTTTGAGAGAGCTCCAAGAAGCTAATGTATCACAGCAGTGCTTCCCAATCTTACTTGAATGTGCTGTGAAGGTAATTTAGATACAATAGTTTCTCCCATTACACACTATTTTGTTCTGTGTCAAAGTGTGTTTTCTTTTTCAGGCATTCAAAGCTGCTACAGATACAGAATCAGATATACCACATCTAAGTGGCATGGCTGTTGTGATATTGGAAGGTAAAACCTTGTAGTTTTTAAGTATAAATGTCTTAAGTTTACCCTCACTAAATATATTGGTTGATCTTCTTTGATAATGTCACACAGGATTGTTCTCTTCGCTTACTTACTTTTTCTCAAGAAATGGCTGTCATATGGTTGATTTTCAGCTTGCTTTACAACGATATGTTAAAAGAGATGCTGGTAAGCAATTAATAGCTGTTATCTGGTTATCTTTGAGGATAGTGATATAGAACACGTGCCTAATCTTTTTCATTGGGTCTTCTCTGTCTAGTAGTTTGATTTTCATCCAAATTAATCGTGTAGTTGGTAAAGCAGAGGCATTTTTCAAATTTGTTTTCATGTTACCCATTAAACATTCTTTCTGTAAAGTATGTCTTTTAGTGGTGGAAGAAAGGCAAGAATGTTGTGGAATTCCACTGTGGTAGCTGTCATTTGGGTAATTTTCTTGGAGAGAAATAGGAATCTTTGAGAGCTATAGTGGGGATGTAGAAGAAAGCTCTTGGGAAAGTTGGATTTGGGCATCATTGTGGGCTTCCTTCTCTAGCCTTCAGGGATCTGTAAGTTCTATTATTTTATTAAATTGGGGAGCTTCTGTAGCTCGTTCGGTGAGTTGAATTACATTGCGAGGGTACTTTGGTTTTGTCCTTGTGGGTTGTATAATTTTTTTGTGGACCTCTAGTTCACTTTTTGTATTGCATTTTTTTTTATCTCATTATTTCTCATAAAAATATCTTTATGGGAGCTGCAGTTTGAAAAAATATGGATTCTGATGTTGTATCAGGAGCTTCTGGCGATTGGACGCATACCTTAAGTTTGTGGTGTTTGAATCCTGCTGTTGTGTTTAAAGATATTGCTGATCTTTCCTTGTCAGTCATTTTAACATCAGGGTTAGTATAGTGCAGGCGAATTTGTACAATTGTATTTTTATAACTATTTGTCCAAATGAATGTTTTTGCCTGTTTTATATTGGTGACTGATGCTTCTCATGGTCTGGTTTCCTGCACTTTTGTTGCATTGCTTGCCTCTAGGTAAGATTCTTTTCACAGTAATCATACACCTGACCAATCTTTTTTTTTTTTAACTTAGGACTCTGTCACCTATGAATTCCTTTTCATCTGAGCTTGGTCTTCGGTTTGGAACAACTCTGGAAGCTCCACATGTTATTGATGTTGAATCACAAGTATATTAATTTTTTGTCCCTTACTGGTCATCCATTCTTTCTGCTTGCATAGTTCTTGTAGGTATAAGGTTTTAGCTTTTTCCCTGCAGGTTTGGCCTGCTGTTATTTCTACTGGCCCAGGTAACTTACCATTGAATGCAAGTTATAAGACAGCAGATGAATATGCCTTCCAGGTAGTTTGACCAAATTTTGAAATGATTTATAGTTTAATTTCTGCTTTGTAAACTAATATTGTTATTTTATGTTACTGTGAAGGATGCACTTGGAAAATCCTTGGAAGAAATTTTCAAGATTGTTCCAGGTGGGTGTCTCGTGTTCTTCCCAAGTTATAAGCTGATGGGAAAACTATGCAAGCGTTGGCATGGAACAGGACAATGGTCTCAGTTAAATGAAAAAAAGAACCTTTTTGTTGGTGAGGCTTTTTTTGTTCGCTTACTCACTCACTACTTATATTATGCTTCATAAAACATTCCTTTAGAAATTCCCTTTGAGATTGTGTTTTTACTTTATTCGTTTCATGGTATTTCTGCATGAATGCAAGACTTGGAGCTCATTGTTGATTTTTCTTTATTGTTATTCTGTGTTGGATTGTACTGCTTAGTTGTTATTGCTTAGTGCAGAGCCAAGAGGAGGAGACCAGGAGGAATTTGATGCTGTTTTGAAGGGTTATTATGATTCAATTCGTAAGGGTAATAAACCAGTTTTTGGGGCAAAGAAAAGTGCCAACAAGATAGCAAAAAAAAGTCAGTTTGCTGCGTTCAAGTGTCCACGAAAAAGTAACTCTGATGGAGCTGCTTTTCTTGCTGTGTGCCGAGGAAAGGTGCACACTATTGTGGTCCTACATAAAAAATAATGATAGGGTGTTTTGTTAAGTTTGCACATGCTCAATCATTATGTTTATGCTTGCAGGTTTCAGAAGGAATTGATTTTTCAGATGACAATGCTCGGGCGGTGGTATCCTTTTCTGTCTTTTGGTAGTGTGATTTATATTTCGAGGTGGGGGAGGGAGGGAGGGGGAGAGGGGGAGATTGGTGTTTGCTCTCAATGGGGAGGAGGCTGATGAGCTTAGACATCATAATCTTTGGTTAATTGGATTGGCTAATACAGTAATACAGTGGTCATATATTTATGTGATTGTCTATTTATCTTAACTATCTCAGATAATTGTCGGGATTCCGTTTCCCAACATGTAAGAACTTCTCGTTTTTGTATTTGTTTTGGAACAGATATGTCTTATGAGTAACAGTTCGCTGATTGCTCTCAACCTTTTTTCAGAAATGATATTCAAGTTGTCTTAAAGCAGAAGTATAATGATACACATAAGTCATCCAAAAGCCTTTTGAGTGGGAACGAGTGGTATTGCCAGCAAGCCTTTCGAGCTCTAAATCAAGCTGCAGGTAATCCCTACCTTTTCAAAGTGGATTAACTTAACATATATTTGTGTATAAGATGACTCATCACTAAGCGTAGAAATTTTTCCACCAAACCTCATTTGAAAGTTTTCTGTGCACCATCTGACGATTTATTTTAAATCTGTACTAACTGGCTTCTTTATTTCTGTAGGACGTTGCATTCGCCATAGGTTTGATTATGGAGCTGTCATCTTATTAGGTAACTGTTCTTGAACATATGATCTTATCTCTTAAAATCACAGATAATTTTCTCAACAGAATTAGTTTTTTGGAAAATTTATCAACTAGAATATTTTGTATTCAGACTTTAAACTCTCAGTGTCAGCTCAATGATGTTTCTATGAAAGCTGTTTTTGAATCTCACATTTGGCTAACTTCAGCCTCATCTTTTGTGTGATTTGCTGTCAAACTATTCCATGATATCTTTTTAATTTTTTTTTTGTTGGTTTCCAAGTGCTCACAATGTAAAAGGTTTTTCAAAGTTTTAAACACAATTTCTTTGACATCTTTTTGGTTTTTGGGTGCAATTGATTAGTCTTTTGTTGTTTCTATATCTGCCCTTTAACATTGTTTATACAAATTTAATAATTTATTCCAAGCAGATGAACGCTATCACAAGGAAAGAAATACAGCATATGTGTCAAAGTGGCTAAAGAAATCCATCAGACATTATAACAACTTTGATACGTCAATGGAGGAATTAAAATCCTTTTTCAGTGATGTCAAGGTTTGCTGCATGCTCCCGCTGTTCTTCAGATACTTTTCTTATCCTTGAACAATATTAAGTATTATAAATTGGTTAACCTTCATGCAGGAAAGAGTAAGCAAGAATATGGTTAGTGTTTCACAGAGTTTTGAAGCTAAAGGGGAAATTATTCACCCTATGGGTCAAAATGAAGGAATTACAAAAGTGAAATATCAGAAATTAAAGAAGTTCGATTGTTGCAAACTGCCAGAGAATTCTGAAATGAAGCATGATGGCCAACTGACATCTCAAGGTTGTATGGAAGTTCAGCAATTTGTGCAAATGGATGTGGATGCTGACCATAGCAAGGAAATAATTGATCTAGATTGTTGTCCTCAGAAAAATTCAGGGTAAGTGTCGCTGTGTTTTTCTGAATTAAATAATGATTACTCAAGTGAGATAATGGCCTTGTATTAGTTAAGGGCACCGATAAATCTGCTTTCCTGCACAGTTTCTAATTCTCATTCGGCATTCCGTTACCAATACTCTCCAAAACTCATTTCTTTTCAGGTACCGAATGCCATCTTTGTCCATGGCATTCTCTGATGCAGATCCAGACATCTCCATTGTCAAAGAAACCCCTAACATGGATGGAATCGGTTCTGTATATAGTCCAGGATCCTTAAATAAGGATGAGAATTCTGGTTCAACTTCAACCACAATTGAGGCTTCTTCTAATGAAATGTCATTTCAATCAGTACCCTTGACCAATAGTTGCAGAGCTTCTCCAAAAGCCCAGTGCAGCCTTGTAGCAACTCCTAAAAAGAATGTGACTTTGAACATGCACAGCTCGATACTAGAAACAGAATCATCTTTGAATTTGAGTGTTAATTCTCATACCCAAAAGAGGAGAAAGTCACTGTATTCACCACTGGTCAACTTTGTTAATGGACAGTCTGATGCTCCTGATTCCGAAACTCCAGATTCTACTAGTTCTGTAAAATACTCAATGGCCAGCAGAGATGCGAATCGCAAAATTGAATCTAGTTTTGAGACTAATGGTTCAGAACACAAATCTAAGTCCAATGTTCCTCATGTTCTCACGACTAATAATTGTGTTGCTTCATCCACGTCAGTTGGTTGTGTAATGGATAAAAGACTACAAATTTCTTGCTCACTCTGCAAAACCCCGTTGGGACTTCCTGAGAATCAGCTACATCTAGCATGCTCTGTATCTTCTTCGTCGAAATGTCATTTAGAATCTCTTCGTATGAATGTATTAAAGTTTCACACAGGAAATACATCCTCATCAGGAATACCTGTTATTATAACTGACAGTGCATCAGTTGATCAGAGGCTCTTGAATTCTGAAGGTGCTACTGGACAGGGCATATGGTGTGAAGAGGATGGATGCGTTTTCCGTACCATCTTCTGCCCCTTCTGCAGTAGCCACAACAATTGCCTTGGTGTACAGGTCATGGCAGCTAACATGTCAAATGTTCATTTACTCAACAAGGTAGGTTTCTATTTAACTTTTGTAGGTTACTGGATTACATTTTGCTACAGAATTTAGAGATTTTTCTTTCTCAGAAATTTCCGTAATTAGATTGCTGCTATTAATTAGTTTTGGAATGTTTTCGTAGTCTGCTATTAGTTACTTTTGGAATGTTTTCGCCGTTTCCAAGTGTCAGGGTGATCTTGCTATTTATCCTGTTTTGTTTGTGCTTTTGCAGACTTCATGTCCGCTCTTGTATTTTTATCGTTTCTTTTTGAATAAAAAAACTGGATTGCATGTTGCTACACTAGATTTATTTCCCATTTTGCCTGAATCTTGCAATTTCTGAGAAGTTAATGCAATTTCTTACATCTTTGCGGATACTGGTTGTAGCTGGTATTCTATGGTGCTTTTTTTTTTTCTCACCTGACTCATTGTTTTTTTGGTTTCCTAATTGACGCAGATACTGTTTTACTTAGAACAGTTGCATGTTCAAAATCTTGAAGCATCTAGTGATAGGGCTCCAGAAGACAAGGTAAGTTTGTAATATGTGATCTTACAATTGTATTTGGAATGCTAAAAAGAAACTTAGGACTTGTGTCATCGTAGAATCAGGGATTCACAGTTAAGTTATAACAGTATGTGGAAGTGACCGAGATTTTATATATTGAAATTTGAAATTCCATAGTAAAGTTCTTTTGGCAATATTACTGAAAATCTGATTGAACATGGATTTGCTAGTCTCCCTTAACCATCTTGCAGAGCATTTTTTTGTTTTGTGAAGATTTACAGCATAAATGTCCAAGACCGTCTAAATAACGGTCCTAGTCTGTTTGTATGTAGGATCTCTTGCCTGCAGTTGATTCAAGTAGGGATAAAGCCTCCATTCTAAATTCCTTTGATAGATTCTCATACTCGCCGCAAGAGCAGAACATGGGAGGCTGGAGGACTACAAAATCAAAGGTTAGGAAATAAGGAACATTGTAATCTGATTATAGCGAATTCTTCCAGGGCGGATGTGATAATTAATTTTTGTAACGGTGCAGCTTAAACTACCCAAAAGACGCCTACTTCCTGAAGCAGAGGGCTAACGGCGGGAATTGTCTTTGTATCTGAAATTATTGCACATATCACCTCAGTCGATGCCGTGATGCCGATGTAGATCTCCCTCCTTACATTGTATAAATTACCGAGGCAATATAGGTTCTTGTAAATCAACTGCATTTTTCTTAAGCTATTGTGTAGTGCATTAACAATTTGAGTTTGTTGCTGCCACCTGGACAATGGAGCCGATAACTCCACCCATTGTAATGACTAAGGGTAGCAGCAGGCAGAGCAGTTGATGATTTTGCTGCTGCTTGATTTTCATTAGTTCCGTCGAAAACTTGTCTTGCATTTACATGCATATGATCCACCAAGTTGATTTGGTTCTACCTGCAGCAATGGCGAGAGAGCGGAAGGGCGTGAGGAGGGGAGTAACTCAAATGTACTGTGCATATACTCTCTCTTCCGCATCTTAAGACCATATCGTAAATTACTATGCCAATTTATAGACTGGTAAACAGAAGAATACATTGGTAATGAAATGTGGAGTTTGTGGACAGTGTCGCAAACAACTAGAAGCAACTAAAAAACTACAAGAATTCAGGATACTCAAAAATACAAATACAAGCTGTTCAGATCGATCCCTAGTTTCTTCTAGTCCACGTATCAGATCAGAGATAAGTAGTATAACAAACCAATCAAAGTCATCCACCATAGGCAAATTCACCTTCCTGCAAAGGCAAGCAAGAAAAAGATCAACGAGATGCCCCCAAGTGTGGCAAATTCATGACTCATTCGTTTTGTAATTTGGTGAGATTCAATTTGTGAGTTTGAGAGTTGGAGAACAATTTGGGAGAATCTGCTTCGTCGGTTTTGGGCTCTGTACTCGTTTGGTTTAGGGTTTGTAATTTGTGGGATTTGAGTTGTAAGAATTTAAACACTCTTTTGTAATCTTCATTTGTTTAGTGAAATTTCTCACCATGCCTCGCCTGTGGATGTAATGTTTACTCCAAACCACGCTAATCTCTTGTGTTCTTATTTTGAGATTGATTGTTTCTTCACTTTCGCTTACGATGATATTTAGTACTTTATTAGAATTCGCTTTCTCTTGCGTATAAAAGTATAACAAGTGGCATCAGAGCCCCAGGTTTCGACTTAAACTTTATTTTTCATTCATCATGAACCTCTCTATGTCATTGGGGAAATTTGATATTTGAAGAATTCGATGGGATGAATGACTTTGGTATTTGGCAATTGAAGATGCATGCTGTGTTAGTTCAACAAGGACTTCTAAAAGCGCTAAGAGGAAAAAATGACCTCTAGACACTTGGAGCAATCTTGTTGTTGATGTCAAATTTGCATGGGAGCTATGGCTCAAGTTGTAAAGCTTGTTTACCCATCCTCTTTAGTTGTCTTTGAGCCAATGAATGTTCACTCTGCATTCATAAGGCGAAGTTTGATGTTCGAGACTATGGTGAAGTGTTTGCACTTTTTTTTGGTTCGTTTGTTTGAGCTTTGCATAGATTTTTGGCTCATTTTTGTTAGTTTCTGTAATAGAATTTGTTCGAGAAGGCGTTTGAGGAAATTTCAAGTTTTGAAGACTTTTCAATTTTTTGACTTGTGGTGGAGATCAGTTTTTGAATGAATTTGGTGCACGTTTGTGTTTGTATTTTGGTATCGCAATTTGAAGTTTGTATCTGATTTGGAAGTTTGCTAATTTCTCACCGAGGTGGAGATTGCTGTGATTTACAGCTCAAAATTATGATGATGCAAAAATTAGGTTTGTGTTACCTATTTTATTTTGGTGTCCTATTTGGGTTTGCTTTTGACTTCTTAGTTGGATTCCTTGCTTGGTGGAGAGATTTTGTTAATTACCTATTTGTTTAGGATTAGGATTCTCATTGTAACCTAAGTGCTATGCACTATAAATGGGACCTTAGTGTTTGTTTGTTTTGTGTGTCTCACCATTAGTTTAGAGAATTTTCGCTAATTGGGTTTTGGATGGAGGTCACCATTTGGAGTCATGAGTGTGTGGCAAATTCATGGCTCATTTGTTTGACCATTTGGTGAGAGTCAATTGGTGGGTTTGAAATTGGTGGGTTTGAGAGTTAGAGAACAATTTTGGAGAATCTCCACTGTTTGTTTTACGTTCTCTACTCGTTTGGTTTAGGGTTTGTAATTTGTGGAATTTGGGTTGTGAGAGTTTAAACACTCTTTTGTAATCTCAATTTGTTTAGTGAAATTCCTCACAGTGCCTCGCCCGTGGACGTAATGTTTACACCAAACCACGTTAATCTCTTGTGTTCTTATTTTTGATATTGGTTGTTTAGTGAAATTCCTCACAGTGCCTCGCCCGTGGACATTATCCAAAGAACATTATCTTATCCAAACCTTATCCTAACCTAATCTTGTTCCACCTTAATTTCAGCTGCAAAAAGGGCTTAATTTTTTATTTATACACTTAAATAAATGGTTCTAGAAGACCTTATCTGATACTAAAAGAATGCCGCACCATTTATTCCCTCTAGAAGTCCAATTTCTGCCACAGAAAACATTGTTTCTAGAATCCCTAGAAAGGTGGCGCCTTTCCTTCTTCTAGAAGCCCTAAAACCTACAATCCTTTTCTCCTAGGATTGTGAAATCCTTTTCCTTTCAGATTTTGGTGCACCCTAATCCTTCTCCCACCTGATTTCTACCAAACCCTAACCCTAATCTGATATCCCTTGGGTTTGCCGTGCATTATATATATATATATATATATATAAATTCATGTTTGTGCCACAACCCCCCTACCACCCCTCATTCATTCATTCGTTCATTCATTAAGCCATCAACCACCACATCACCCTAGTGCTGCAAGCAAGGAAGGAAGGAGAAGAAGAGTGCCGTGCAATTTGCCATCCAAGGAGGGTTCGAAATCTGCCATTGGAGTGGGGAGTGTTTCTGGGTTCTTTCTATCCTAGGTTTAGTTCAATGTTTATTTTAACTTGGTTTTCAATTATGATGAACATGTGGAACTAATTTCTTTATTGTTGGAGGTGAATTCGAAGCCATGATTATATGTTTTATATGAATTGATTACATCCAGTTATTGTTTCTTTAGTCTTGAATGTGATTTGCTTATCTGAGTTATTAAAACTTGTTTATGTATGTTGGTTGAGGGTTGACACTTAATTTGCATGCATGAATTTGACGCTAGAGTATAAGGGAGTTTCACCTAATCATTATGAACTTATATTCATGAGTAGTGGAGGTTGCTAGTCACAATCGTGTTAAGTGAATCCTTGGCATGAGTCTCATGCGTTTCATAATGATGAATGCCTTGTCAATGCTTATGATTTTCATAGAATTTAATGACTTTTGATATGTATCTCTATCATGCGTTTCATATAGAGAACTTGAGAAAGATAATTTGGTTACGATGCGTATTCCATCCAATTCCACGAGTTAAGGAAAATCTGAAAGTTAATTTATGCTTTTCATGGTTAATTTAGGTCATTGTCATTCATAGTCTAAAGGAATAATAACTGGAGATTGGTTTATATGCATATGTCATGTGTGGAAAAGGACCCTCTAACTAGCCTTTCACCCATTCAATTCACCTAATTTAATGTCTAATCTGTTTAGTTTTGCAATCTGCCTAGTTTAATTAATTTCGTCCAAAGCAATTCCCCCTTTTATTAAGTGTGTTAGATTAGTTAGAAAAGTGTTCAAATCTGTCCAATTTAGTGTTTTGAGTCTAAGTTAGTTAAATTTCGTCCAAATAACTCCATAGAGTCAGTTTTGTGTCTATTTGCTAGTATTGTGCTGTTTAGAGTCAATTTAGTGTTTTTAGAGTCTAGTTTGTGTTTCTAAGTTTAGCTAAGTCTAGATTAGCATCCCTAGTTAATCCCTGGCCTAGAACGATCCTTACTTACATATATATTACAATTGTCATCAATAGGGTTTAATTTGTGTGTCAAGTTAATTTTCACATCAAAACCCTTCACATCTGTAGACTGAAAAGAGCCGATATTCACAAAATGTAATACCTTGTTCCATTATAGATTACGTCCAATTAAAAGTTCACATCTGTAGACCGAAAGCCCTAACTGGCAGTGTCTATAATACAAGTTTGTCATTATAATCTGGGATTGAAAAGATGGTTGGCTAGTCTATTAAATGGTTGTATGCTAGACAATAAAATAGAATATCACTTCAATCTTGACATCTTTATGGGTCTTATACCACCACAATCTTGATATGCTTCAGGGCTTGTAAGCAACATATAGTATAAACAAAGTATAAAACTGAACATGAACATGACTTTGAACAACAATCATATTTCACGATTTACTTTATAAATATAATATAATCCTTGTTTTAGACTTCTAGATGCATATAACATACGCTTTGATACCACATCTAAGTCAACTATAATATGCAACTAAAAGTACTAGCCTTGAGAAGCCATTGAATCCAAGCACAAGAATGAATCACGAACACAACAACAAGCAGAGATTTTCTACTCTCTCTACATGCCTTATGCACTCCTATATGGGGTAGAGTTTTGTGTTAGAATATTGTGTATAAGAGTGGGGACCTAAGCCTTATATTTATAGGTGAGAATATCAGGTTTCTTGCCCATAAAGAAATCCCTAATACATATTTTAGCACCTCCATAATCCATGACCTAATAGGAAAGATTTTCTCAATCATTATAGGTTTACTTTACCACCAAGTAATCCAGGATAATCAAATATTTCTTCCTATCTTGTATTCTTAATCAATTAGGACTCCTAAATAGATGTAAGCCCATTAAAAGTCTTACATTTGGTGCACGTTTGCGTTTGTATTTTGGTATCGCAATTTGAAGTTTGTATATGATTTGGAAGTTTGCTAATTTCTTGCCGAGGTGGAGATTGTTGTGATTTACAGCTCAAAATTATGATGATGCAGAAATTAGGTTTGTGTCACATATTTCGTTTTGGTGTCCTATTTGGGTTTACTTTTGACTTCTTAGTTGGATTCCTTGCTTCGTGTTCGTAGGAGCACATCGAGATCCAAGCTTTTGCACGAGAGGTAAAGCATCCCTCTAGTTAATTATAGTCGTCCATCTACTATAAAATATTATCCATTAACCTCACAGTCTGATTCAATTCTATTCAAGCACGAAGTAGGAACGTTAAACATTAATGGCAACATCCAAATACTGAAGATCTTCAGCGGTGGTAAGAATTATACATAGCTTGGTGGAACTTCCATATGATATTGCCAATCAAAATTTTCAAATCCTGTAAAAACAATCTCAAACAAGTTATAAGCAAGCTTGTGCGTGTAACTTTTGTATCTAATTATGAGTGTCAGTACCTAATTCGGAACTTTGAAGGTACATAATTTTAGCCTTGGTGTAGAGTTGTCAAAGTGTAGGATTATAAAAATAATTAAAGTCATAATACACATGTAATTTCAATCAATTAGATAATACCTTAATGTATCAAACACAAGGATCAATAAACAAAGAAGTAAATAGAAAAAAAGTAAGGAATAATTTGACTTGTGATATCAATAGATGCGTGTTGTCACTGTCTTAAAGTCGTAGATGCCTCCGTATGTGCAAGTAATATCGGCTATTTACAACTCCTTGAATCTCATAGAATGTTTGATCCATTAGCACGATTATGGCAGACGAGATGCCATAATAGTGATCAATTGCCTATTGATGATAAAGATAAGTAGGAGGTTAATAAGGGATATAAATAAGTACTGCGGTAGGATGAGAAGGGAAATATTTGAACGTATCTATTATGTTTGAGTAGTTCCCTATTTATAAAACTCTATATAACCTTTGGTAAAGGACATGACTTATCCCATTAGACATGACTCTTCATATTTATTATTTAATTCATAATAAAAAAAAAACCTTTGAATCTTTAATAAAATAGAGTTAAAACCTCTGAAAGATTCAAAAATCTATAGAAATTGCAAAAACATAAATACATAGATATAAATGAAAGAAATTTGTTGCAACTTTTACACCATGCAATAGGTGTAGGTGTCTTTCGGACTTGAACCTACACTTATTGTTAACAATTTTCATATGAAGAAATCATAGTGAACTATGTGTTGAACTAGACACCTTTTGACCAAAATACTAAACGCAACACACATGGTACCGATAAAAAACTTGACAGGGGTTAGCACTATTTATGGCCATTTGCTTTAACAATTTTCAAATCTCAGCTTCTCTATACGATTCTATTGGTTTCTCCACCACAATGCTAACAAGAAATCATTTAAATCAAAGTGGTCCCCTACTACCGCCGCAACAGGTCCTTCAAATTCTCCACCTTTTCTTCATTGTAAACCCTAATTTCCAAATAGTTATTCCTTGATTTCAAAATTTTAATTTTGTATAGGCCGAGTATGATGCGTATTTCTACAAGGTTTTCGAGGTGTACACGCATCTATGAAAATTTCAGCAAGAAAATCGCCAGAAACTCAACCCACGTTCTCTCACTCATCTCTTTGCTCTGTCTCTCTCACTTTTGAGGTACCTACAACTACTTATGGAGTCAAAGCTGATGATTTATTTATTTATTTCAATTTTTCCTCAAAATTTTAGTTTTTCTTTCACGGATTTTAATTTTTTGAAATGGGTTTTTATTGATTCTCTTGATTGTAGTAGGTTATGAAGGGTATTCTTACCTCTTGGAGCTTCTTTGGTGAGTGGGATCTATTACTAGTTAGTATTTATGTTTGTTTTTTCATTTTTTTTGTTCTATATTTTAATCATTTAGAGCCAAATTTTTGCATTTTCTTTGCAAATTGTTAGGGGCCATGTTGTCATATGAAACTTTGACATTGTTTCTAAATTTTGGTAATTTTATCATCAGTAATGAGTTTCAATATATAAAACTAAAAGCAAGTGTTTGTTGCTTAGTTCAAAATGTAAGAATGTTTTTTCAGTTTTTGGTGTTTTTATATATTATTAGTTTTTAATTTTCTTTGTATATATTTTATTTTCGGTTGGCATTTTATTGTTCAAATCTGAAAAGAGTTTTAATTTTTTTACCTAATTTTCAGTTCAAACAAAAAAATTTTAGTAATTTGATTTTGTTATGTGGAATTTTTTTAGCAGTGATTTGAAGTGTTGGATGGTTTGTTGGGTTTCTTACAAAAATATGTTGGTTTTCTTTTTCTTTCTTTTGGCATATGTTTATCTGTTAATGTAAATTTGGGTTATGTTGGACTTTTTCAATTTGATTCTCCAATATATAATTCTTTTTATTCAGCATTCAATTTTCAGGTCTATTGTTGTAGTCTTTGTTTGAGGTGGGAATAGCCACAATTGGTAAGCTATTTGTTCTTATCTTTTCCATATATGTTTCTCCCTTAATAATTTACATCACTGATTTAGTCTTTTCAAATGGATAATTTGATTTGGTTTACCTTTTTCTATTCTGATTCAGATGGTAGATTTTCTAATAATAACTAAGATTTTCCAATGAAGATTCAATTAATTCAATTTTGATAAATGATTGAGAGTTTTTATATGAATGTATTATTGCGTTTGATAAATGATTGAAGAGTTGAGGATGGTTTTTTGCTTATGTTGTGCTTAGGTGTGTACTAAATTGGATGTTGGTCTGATTATTTCCATGCTCTTCATGAGTTTCGATACCCAACGGTGTCTCTTTTTTGCAGAATCCTTCGATTTAATTATTGGGTTATTAATTTATGTTTTTTTATTGAATTTGTTTTGATTCAATGGGTTAGTGAGCTAAAACTGTAATAGGGTTTCTTTTGGTTTTTGGGTTGTTCTTAATTTTTTGTTTCTTGGTTGAATTTGTTTTATTCATGGGGTTAGCCTAGATGGATCTTTTGTGTTGTGTATGTTTAATCATATGTTATATTCTTTCCAGTGCTACAGAGGGCCCAAATTCTTTAATTCAAGAACTTGGTTTGGTTAAATTTAGCTATCAAAGATGAAAGATATAAAGATGCAGGTATTTTATCAGGACTTTATCACTGCTTTCGTAACATATAAATTACTAAGTCGTGCTACATTTTCCCTTCTATTTTTTTCATCAATTTGCTCTGCCATAACCCTTTTACAATGTTTCTCCACCATTGCCCCAATTTTGTTGAAAACAGCAGCATCAACCTCTGACTCTCTTAGCTCAGGATGTGAGCTATATGAACAAATTGATTCGCCTAATTTTTTTAATCCTAATAAGTTTCACAGGATTTTCATGAACCTTGCATTTACTTTAAAAAATGGTTAATTTTTCGGTTTTTAGGTGACCGATTGTCAATGAACTCCCATAGGACTTGCTTCATGCTCTCGCTTCCCAGTTGCTTTCTTTGTGGTTGGAAAAGCTACAGACTGCAATGTAAGTCCAAAGTTGATTGAAAGGTTTTAGAAATTTTGAATTTTTTGACGATTAGTTGTCAAAATTCTGATTTTGTTGTCAAAACTATTATTATTATTATTATTATAAAAGTGAAAAAAAAATCTCAATCTTTAAAGTGTCCTGTATACAGAAAAATTGAATATTAATCCCAGTTTCTGCATTCCGCTATTATTCGAGGTCTTCGACTCCCTCGAAGGCCGATAAACACCAACTATAACTACTACACTTTAGGTATAATTAAACAACCATAATTCCCAATTTTTTATTATTTGAGCATTTTTTGTTTTTAGTAAGGTCGTGATTCTGGATGTTGACATGATTATCTGTGGGTCGATTGTTCCTTGGAAACTTAGTTCTGCAAAAGTAAGCCTATTGCAGCGTATATGGGTATATTACTATTACTATTTTTTTCTTTCATCAGACGAGCATTGTTTTGCTATCGTATTCTGTATTTTGATTCCCCGGTTTGTATAAGATTTTCTTCTGAGAGATTAAAATTGATTTTGGTTCTTTGAAAGCACTTGCCAAATGGTTTCTAAAGAAGCACCTGCCATATGCTTCAAGAATCATTTCTATGTTTTTTTTCAGGAAGCATGTGGACTTTAATAGAAACTTTAAACATGTTTCAAATAAAAAAATTTCTAGCAAAAACGCTTAAAAGCGGAAGTGCTTCTTATAGAAGGGGTTTCAAAAGCAGAAGAGCTTCTTATAGAAAGGGTTTCAAATGACTAATGTACCCTTTGTTTCATTACAATTGAAGATTTGGTTTTTGGATTTCAGGTTAAGCTCTCTAAGTACATTGGGAATAAGCATGTGATTCTTTTTTTTTTTTACGCATTGGACTTCACATTTGTTTTGTCTTGTATGTAAGCATGTTTTCAGTCAGCATCTCTGCATATAAATTTTAATCTTTATTTGATGTTGAATGAATCTATCTTAACCTGATTGATTTGTTCAAAAATTTTGAACCCACATTGCAGAGATCACCGCTCTCAACAACCGCCACGCTGAGTTTGCAGAGCTTAAAACACAAATCTTGGGTGTTTCAGTTGAAAGTGTGACATGTTGCCCTGCTTCTCACTATCTTCTATAACACAAAAATGGGTTGGAATTTTGCGTCAATAGTTTTGTGTTTTGAAATCCCAAATTGAATGGCGTCAATAGTTTTGTGTTTGGAAATCCCAAATTGAATGAAGTATGTGTTACATATTGATGTAGTAGTTGCAAAGAAATGGTATGTTGATGTAGATAATTAGGAGTTCAATCTATTTGTACTTAAACACAAATAGAGATAATTGCATAAGGTTTTCTCATGTTTGAATTTTTTTGTTTATACATTTGATTCAAGTATTATTTCATACTTTGATCACTTTTCATGTATTCATGTTTATGTTTGTATTAGGACAATTTAATTCAAAGAAACATTGCTGACAATGCACTTGGGATGGTGCAACTTTGATATGCTTTTGTATGTACAAATCTTACTAACATTTTTAATATAAATAATATTATTCTTTTATGAGACATTTTTTATATTGTTCATACAATTTGTTATCACGCAACAATGTGCGTGCAACAATTTCATATACATGTATATATCATGCAAGATGTATCATTTAATGATGTGTCTTAATCATATAGAACATCATAAATTAGACTGATTAAATATACATACTTAATATACAGAGAACTCATCGTCTTTTTCAAAGCGAAGTATGAAAGAACCTATGAAATAGCATATTTCCTCTAAGAAATAGGCTTCTATTTCTTCACAAATGTGGTTACAATATATCCATACCAATGAAAGAGATGCACAACTTCCTAAACAACACAACCTGGATATGTCATAACTTTTTCTATTGGAATTCATTGATCCATATATAATTAGAATTTATATGTGCTGCTAAAAGAAAATGCACACCATTTGAAAACCATAGACACCGTGCGTTTCTCAAAACACATGAAAAGTCCATAATTGGTTTTCCAGTATTTATTTGAAATTTAGAGCAGGAAAAATACAAGCATATGCCATCATGCAAAACAATAAGAAATTATCACATCATGTAATGCCAATTAGGAACTAATATGGGTACACATGATGATTATGTTTATAATAACCATAATCATCACGCTTCGGTCATATAGTTTGAATAGTCAAATCATTTCACTGCTTTCACTTTATCCCATAAACCAATTTGTAATAAAATATGTTTAATATTGAAACTGCAATAAACTATTCAAGAATGCAATAATTATATCAATGAGAATGCAAACATTGTCAAATTTATCAAAAGAAATAAGACAAATAATAAACATGCGTAAGAAACCATTCCGTAACAAATAAAACTGTCACGTGATATATTTTATGACAATTTCTTAATAACAATTAGTATGCACATAAATTAATCGTAGTCACGCTTCATATATAAAAAGTAAGGACCGTCAGTCTTATAGCAGTAACATACATTTCAAAGAGACATGAAATTCAAAACCCAATGCACCAATCAGACTGATTTTGTTGGTTAAAAACAGCGAAGACTTTTCCATCAAGGGATGTAAAGTCTCTAATCACTAGTTCATGTTGTGTGAGTTCGATGGTTATCTATTTGATCTTCTGCAAGCATGGAGTTCCATTGCCTTCCTTCAAAAATTTCTCAAGGATTTGAAGTTGAGCAGGGTGACCGAGTCTAGTGCTTCCTTGAAGTTAACTTGGCCACAGGTGCCATGAATGGATCAAAATAAAAATTTCCCAGCCTCATTCCTTAATAAAAAAGATTGATGAATGTAAGTAATGGAAGCCTATACCAAGTAAAACAATATCTTTAATAAAAAAAGTACCTTTCATAAGTAGATACCATTTTGAATATATAAACAAGAGAGTTTAAGAGTTTAACTTTTACACTCGCTTTATATGCCATATTTAGAAGCTTTAAAGTCACCCATTCAAATTATGTGAAAATAATTAAGCAAAGAATCGTTGATCATTGGACACCAAGGTTTAAACATGAGTAAAGGCATGGGTAATAGGCACATCAAACACCAGAAATCAGAGAACAAGTATATTCCTTTCCACCATTACCACAAAAAAAATCATAATTTGATATACAAAAACAAATAGTGAAGTTTCGATATAGCCTCCTTACTCCTACATGATCTTCTCATTAGTACTAATCTTCATATGCATGATAAAACCCAAAAGAAACCACAAGTGGCAAAGGCAATGAAAAACAAACCCAATTGAGAACGTCTGAGAATAGCTGAGAACGCCTTGGGGCTCTTAGGCTTGAGCTCTAATAATTAAATTCAATAATTAATATTTTAAATTTTAAATTAATTTCGAATTTAATTAATCTTTGTATTTTTCAATGGACTCATCATTCCGGATGAAGTCTGAGAACATCTGAAAAAGTTTGAGAAAAAGATGAAGCCACACACTATTTACGTTGAACAATAACCTCCCAAAATCATATCTGTTGCAAATTGGTATATGACTACTATAAATAAATGCATTTGCATATCATTCAAAACACCAAAAATTATGTTTTCTTCCATAGAAGCAAACTGAGAGAACCACAAAGAAATTCCCTAGAAACAAAGTTTTCCGACGCAGGAATCCTAGTTTAGAACTTTGAATCCTAGTGAAGTAGATGCCTACAAAACTACAAGCACATTATAGGGATGAATTTCTATTTCAAGGATATTGCGGTATGCAAGCCTCAATCTTCAATTGATCTGTTTAATATTATTTTCGTTTACTCATTCTTTATCAATAGACTCAGTTGTAATTTATTGTTTATTAGCACATTCAAATATATATATGTCATTGATTGTTGATAAATATCCAACAATCTTGAAACATAAATTATGGATCAACAATCTGTGAATGTGAATGGCATTAGGCCTAAATACATTGAAAAACCAGAGAAATTCAAAAGGCTGGATTTCAAGAGATGGTAACAAAAGATGTTCTTCCTAACAATCATGAATCTCCCTCATGTTGTCAAGGAAGAGGCTCCAAAGTCTAATGAGAATCCAATGATGAAAGAAACTGTGATGGGAATTGAAGCTTGGAATCATTATGAGTTTTGTTGCAAGAACAATATCCTTAATAGTTTGGATGATAATCTCTATGACATCTATGCTATGTACAAGACTGCAAAAGAGATGTGGGAATCCTTGGGGAAAAAGTATAAGATTGGTGATGCTGGTTCAACTAAATTAGTGATCGATAAGTTCCTTAAATATACTACTAACATTTGCCTACACGCTTTGTGTCTATGAGCACATTTTTTTAGAAAATGAGAAAGAGAGAGGAAGAGAGAGAATGTGGGGGGAGTGGGAGGTTTTTTTTTATTTTATTTTTTTTTTATAATATTGGAGGTATTTTAACATTACCTGTAGGTAAGGCTTCAATAAAAATGGTAAAATTTGGACCTGTGAAATTACATTATCACCCATCATTTTTTTTTGTGTGATAGAAGACTAATTTGTCTTTTCACCCTCTTTTGGTTGACAAAGAGGGTTTCATTAATTAGTAGACATAATGAATTCTAAGTCTGTTGTCTCTCAGGTCGAGAAAATCCAGAAATTGATTTGTGGACTGCATTAAGAGGAATATGAGATCAATGAGCATTTTGAAGTCGGCCCTATGATTGAGAAATTGTCAACGTCTTGGAATGACTTTAAAATATATCTAAAGCACAACCGTCGTGAGATTAATATGGAGGATTTGACTCTGAGGCTACAAGTGAAAGTGGACACAGAAAGGCATACCGTACTGATAGGTTTGTTGCCATTAAAGCCAATGCAAATTATGTTGAGGGAGGAAACTCCAAAGCCCAGTTGAAGAAGAATAAGGTTCAGAAACTCAAGCAGTTTGCACAATTGTAAAAATTTGAAGAAGATTAAGGGCTCCTGCTATATTTATGGCAAAATTAGTCAAAAGGCACAGGATTATCATCATTGCAATGATGGAAATCAGGCCAACAAAAACAACAACCAAGCAAACATGACAATCACCAATGAAGAGTTGGTTGATGTTGTGTCTGAAATAGCATAGTCTCAAATGTGAGTGACTGGTTGACGGATACAAGTGTTAGTAAGCACATATGTGCTGACAAAACCTGTTCATTGAGTACCATTCTATTGCCTCTGGAAAAAAAAACTGTATATGGGCAGTTTTGCATCATCCGCAGTGGAGGGCAAAGGCAAAATGATACTCAAACTCACATATGGGAAGAGTTTGACTTTGCTGAATATGTTGAATGTTCCTGGAATAAGGAGGAACTTACTTTTTGGGCATATTCTGATTGCTAACGGTTTCAAACTTGTATTTGAATCCAACAAATACCAAGGGTGAGATGTTTGTTGGAAAGGACTATGTGGTTGATGGCCTTGTGAAACTCATTGTAATTGTTATTGATGATGCTAATAAAATAAATGATTCTACTTATATTACTGAGTCTTTTAATATTTGGCATACAAGATTAGGACATGTTAATTTTCGTTTCATGCACAGAATGGTCAAATTAGAATTATTACCTAAATTCAAAATTGATTTATGTACCGAATCGAAATTTGCTAGGCCGACTAGAAAGTCAATTTTGGAAAGATCAAATGAATCGCTCAGACTAATTTACAGTAATCTTTGTGACTTTAATTCCACACCAACTCGTGGAGGAAAGAATTATTATGTCACTTTCATTGATGATTGCAATAAGTATTGCCATGTTTATTTGATTCATATCAAGGACGAAGCTTTGAATATGTTTCATACATATAAAGCTGAAGTTGAAAATCAATTTAAGAGAAAAATTAAAGCACTTAGATCTGATATAAGAGGAGAGTATAAGTCTATTGTTTTCTCAGATTTATGAGCACAGCATGAAATTATACATCAAACAACGGCTCCATATTAGAATCGGCAGATGCAAAATTCTTTGATATATCCTTGCATGGGGTCCAATATCCTAATGGATAGGGTGTTGGGTTTTCATCCATGCATCCTAGGTTCGAAACTCCCCCTCTCCTAAATTATTGTAATAGTTTCAAACCCTCTCCTTAATAATAATAAATAAAAAAAAAAGATATATTTCTTTACAAAGAAATGAATCTTGTTCTAAAAAAAATAGGATTCATGATCATAGTCATGATTAGGCTTATTCTTCAAGAGGAAAAAGGAGCAAAGTTTCTAAAACTTTATACCAGATTTCATTACTCACTTGTCCGAGATTGAACCTAGAACTTTCAAAGAAGCAATGTCTTCTTCCGAGGCTCGGAATGAAGCAATTAAAAGTGAGATGAAATCCATTATGGAAAACAACACATGGGAATTGGTTGATTTACACCTTGGTAGTAACCAATTTGTCATAAATGTATTTTCAAAAAGAATTCTGCCTTTTGTCTTTTTGTTCATTAGATATAAGAAAGTTTTGACTCTTCATTTTAGCCACTGGAAACACGTTTCTGCACATCCTTGAATTGAACAGAAACTAGGGATAACCTTTACCCATTATAAATTGGAAGCCAACGTCATAGTAAAGAGATGATTTTTGGGATGCAAACTTACCAGTACCAAACCTTTTCTAGCATGCTCTTTCAACCTCAAGATTAGAGAAGAACATTCTGTTCCTGTTGCAGGAATCCCTCTATCTGCTACAGGAAATTCCTTTTTGACTTCTCACTAGTCCCTTAGGCCTTTTTCTTCCAACTTCCCACTCTCTTGCCTCTAACTCTTTTACTCATAGGTAGTATAAAAGCATCATAGCAAAGTTCCAAGCCTCTATCTTTCTCCCAACACTGCAAATCCATCTTCCAGTGCCGGAAAACTCTCTAAGTTGCTGCAATAATCTAGTAGCAGCATCTTCATATCTTAATACACCATCCTCCAATTCTTTCCTTTTCATCTATTGTAAAAACACCAAATCCACAAACCAAGCCTTAAGTTCCCCATTTTTACTACACATGAACCCAACCACCATGGCCAACTCATCCACAAAAAAAACCTCTTAGAAACCCTCACGCCAAACTTAAGCTTAACCAATACCGAATACCATCTCATTTGCTAAACTTGTGGATCTTTAGCTCCACACCTCAAGCTCTCATGCAAGCCTAATTGTTCTAATGCCCAATATTTGTTAAGAGTTCAACAAATCCTCCTCAAACTACTGGAAACACTTCATTAGGTTGGAAGCATTCAACGTGATACCAAATCAAACACATAGGAGCTGCTGAAAGAACTACAAAGCATTCCCTAGGACTTGTGTTAGTTATCCTTCGAGGTGCTTTGGGCCTAGTTCTCGCTGACTTAAAAATATGGGGCATAAAGGCCTTGTTCACCTCTTTACAATTAAGAAAGCCTAACAAAACCTTCAACAAAGAAAGATCCTAACAGGGTTTAGGTTTCTACCCATGTACCCCAAGTTCAAAACTCCTCCTCATGTAAATTAATGTAATTGTTTAAAATCTTTCCCCTCCCTTAATAATAATAATTTTTATTAAAAAAGAAAGAAAGAAGGAATGTATATAAAGTGGAATAAAAACATAATAAAATCATTAAAATTTCTAAAATATTATTTTCCTTTCATCTTCTTCAACTAAGTTACAACAAAAATTAAAAAAATAACAGAGACCACAAAGGAAAATAAAACAGAGAGTCAGAGACATGATTATTTTCATTTTTTGTCATAGACTGGTGAATATTATAACCACAACAACAAAAAGTTGATCATTCGAACAACTCGAGACTTATACACCCATTACCAATATTCACAAAGGGCATCTCTAATGCTAGATACAAAATGCCTCAAAAAGGGATATTTTACATTTTTTCAAAATTCATAAATAACGGAATGTAAGATATCCATCTTTGTTGGAAGGTGTGAGTAAACTTACATTTTTTTTAATTTTTTTATTTTTTATTTTTACACTTTTTTGTTGATGAGGCCTATTAACCAAAGAGAAAAAATTAATGAAATCTCAAAATTTGCATGCTCTCATCGAATTATAATTTTCATTTATATATGTCGGAAATGTAAAATAAGATATAACTATAATGATTGCATCACACATTTGTATTTGTACGTCTACAGTACGGCCTGACGCGAGGCTGAACTAGTAATTATGTGACCTGCGTACACGTGATTTTGTGTTTGGATCACATAAATGTTTCTCCTTTTGATTTTATAATATTATTAGCAAAATCTGTTAATTTAATGCCAACTAAAACAAGAGAGAATAATAAATCTATCAAAGGAGAAGGATAGAATAGAAATTAACAAACATTGACAGTCGAAAGTGGGGTTTAGGGAAAGAGACACACAGAAGTGGGCAGAGTTAGAGAAGGAGACCCAAACAAAACAAACAAACAAACCAACAAACCAACCAACCAACCAGCCGGAGGCTCTGCGGATTCGAAGGTCAAATCTGAACTAGAAGAAGAAGCCGAACAAGGGTTTGCTCTGCTCTGCCGTGCTCGATTGGGGGTGTCAATTTGAAGTTGAAAGCCTGGAGCAGTTGTAAGTGGCGACTCTGAATTTATGTCCTTCTTTCTGTGCTCACTGATTGGTTTTCATTCATGTTCATTAGTTGATTTTAATCTTCTGCGTGAGTGAAATTAGGGATTAATTTTGGTAATTGTGGGTTTCAATTGCGTTAGTAGGATTAAAAATTATGCTGGATATTTCTATTTCTGGTCGATATTACAATTCTCCGATATCCATTGATATTTCGGCTTTTTCAGAGATTCAAAATTTACATTCTGTAATTATAGGTAATATATAATATTTTTTAGGCTCAGCCATGAACCAGTTTGTGTGCTTGGGACCGTGTGCAGATTGAACTACACTTTCTGTGTTAATGAAACACATGGTGCTCTGCTATTTGATTAGCTTGAAAGGTAAGGATTCTATTCTTTAGCATTACACAGTGGGTTTAGTATGGATGTTGGAGTGGTTGGTGTCGAAGGAATGGTGCATTGCGGGATGGCCGATGATGGTGATGCTGAACAAAGTGAAGGTGTAGAACTGAATAATGCCAAAAATTCAGAGGCTCATGATGAAGATGGGATTTCTGAGCCATACGTGGGTATGGAATTTACTTCTGAAGAGGCTGCTAAGACTTTCTACGATGAATACGCCAGGCGTTTGGGTTTTAGCTCTAAAGTTGGTCAATCCAGTCGTTCTAAACCTGATGGGACAACCATAGCTCGGGAGTTTGTATGTGGCAGAGAGGGTTTGAAAAGAAGGCATGCTGATAGTTGTGATGCAATGCTTAGGATAGAGTTAAAGGATCAAGACAAGTGGGTTTCAACGAAATTTGTGAAGGAGCATAGTCATGCATTAGCGAATCCTGCTAAAATGCAATATCTCCGGCCTCGCCGGCATTTTGCTGGTGCAGCAAAGAACGCAGCTGAAACTTATCAAGGAGTAGGGATTGTTCCCAGTGGTGTTATGTATGTATCAATGGATGGAAACCATGGAAACCATACCATTGTAGAGAAAAATCATGTAGTTAGGAATACTTCATCTGCAGAATCAAATAGGCCAATCAAGAATGCTGTAACAGTCGATCATGCTCTTAGGCCTAGTAGTCGAAGGAGGACACTAGGGAAGGATGCTCAGAATTTGCTGGAGTATTTCAAGAAAATGCAGGCTGAGAACCCTGGTTTCTTTTATGCAATACAACTTGATGAAGATAATCACATGGCAAATGTGTTCTGGGCAGATGCGAGGTCAAGAACTGCGTACTGTCATTTTGGTGATTCTGTGACACTGGATACCACATACAGAGTCAATCAGTATAGGGTGCCCTTTGCTCCATTTACCGGAGTGAACCATCATGGTCAAACGGTTTTGTTTGGTTGTGCATTACTTCTAGACGAGTCTGAAGCATCTTTTATTTGGTTGTTCAAGACATTCCTTACAGCAATGAATGATTGCTCTCCTGTTTCGATTATGACTGATCAGGACAGAACCATACAGACAGCAGTTTCTCAGGTGTTTCCAGAAGTCCGTCACTGCATTAGCAAGTGGCATGTTTTAAGAGAAGGCCAGGATAGGTTGGCACATGTATGCCATGCACACCCCAATTTCCAGCTGGAACTTTATAATTGTATCAACTTGACTGAAACTGTTGAGGAGTTTGAATTGTCATGGGATTCTATCCTTGATAAATATGACCTCAGGAGAAATGATTGGCTTCAATCGTTATACCATGCTCGTGCTCAGTGGGTACCTGTGTATTTCCGGGATTCCTTTTTTGCTGCCATATCTCCCAATCAAGGGTACGATGGTTCGTTCTTTGAAGGCTATGTGAATCAACAGACCACATTACCATTGTTCTTTAGGCAATATGAAAGAGCTTTGGAGAATTGGTTTGAAGGGGAAATAGAAGCAGACTTTGATACAATTTGTACAACACCAGTTTTGAGAACACCATCACCCATGGAGAAACAAGCAGCCAATCTTTATACAAGAAAGATTTTTGCAAAATTTCAAGAAGAGCTAGTTGAGACTTTTGTGTACACAGCAAATAGAATTGAAGGTGATGGAGCTATTAGCACATTCAGAGTTGCAAAATTCGAAGACGACAGCAAGGCATACATCGTTACATTTAACTATCCGGAGATGAGAGCTAACTGTAGTTGTCAAATGTTTGAGTATTCAGGCATTCTTTGTAGACATGTTTTGACAGTATTTACTGTAACGAATGTGCTTACATTGCCTTCCTATTACATTTTGAAACGATGGACAAGAAATGCAAAGAATGGAACTAACCCAGATGAACATAGTGGGGAGTTACATGGCCAAGAGTCTCTAACTTTACGGTACAACATTCTGTGTCGAGAAGCCATCAAATATGCAGAGGATGGGGCAACCACTACAGAAACTTTTATTGCAGCAATGACTGCTCTTAAAGATGGTGGGAAGAAGATTTCTGTTGTGAAAAAAAATGTTGCTAAAGTTGCACCTCCTAGCTCTCAGACTAATGTGACTGGCTATGATGACAAGAAAAACTCGACATCAACATCAGATATGACTCCTCTGTTGTGGCCACGCCATGATGAAGTAATGAGGCGTTTTAATTTGAATGATGCTGGTGCACCTGCTCCAAATGTTTCTGACTTGAATTTTCCACGGATGGCCCCGGTATCTCTTCATCGAGATGATGGTACTCCTGAGAACATGGTAAGGAAAATAATTCTTTGTTTTGTTGCTGTACTTCTAGTCCCTTTTGTTCTGAGTGCAAGTTCATGGCATTGATCTGGGCTTTTTTGCAGGTGGTACTTCCATGTCTAAAGTCAATGACTTGGGTCATGGAAAATAAGAATTCAACACCAGGAAATAGAGTAGCTGTCATTAACCTGAAGGTACAAAATGAGAAATGACAATAGTTGTGACATTATGTATTATCAAATAAATTTCATTAGCTGTGACATAATGTATTATCAAATAAATTTAGCTGAAGTTTACCGTATTTGATAATCAGACCCCAGGATGCCTGAGTTACATGAAATCTTTTTAAATCCTTCATCTAGGCTATCTCTTCATATGGTATTATTACTGCACTTAATTCTGAGATGTAGCATTGTTCTAATGGAATGCTCGGGTTTGCACTGTCAAGCTTAGCAAGAGTGTTCTCTTTCTTCCATATTTTTCTTCTTAAACATCTCTATTATGACCACTGCAGTTGCAAGATTATAGCAGAATTCCATCAACTGAATCAGAGGTTAAGTTTCAGCTCTCAAGGGTTTCATTGGAGCCAATGTTAAGGTCCATGTCCTACATCAGTGATCAGCTATCAACACCAGCTAATAAGGTTGCTGTTATAAATTTGAAGGTATGGAGGCAAAGTTTCAAACCTATATCTCCTAAATTTGGTCAGACTGCTTGGTGAACCACTTTTCTCCCTCATGTTGTTTGTTCATTCCCAATACCTTTTGATTCTTTGTGGGTTTCCACTTGGAAATGCCCTTTCATAGCTGGGTCTTCTGCAAGCGGAATTATGGTTAATCAATTCAGAATACTCTAGGCTGTGTTCAATAAGTTTTTCCAATTTTACCTTTCTGTTAACCGGTGTAGGCTGCCTTGGAAAAGCGTATTTCAATCCCTTAATGTGTTGTATTTGAAGCTCCAAGTCACAGCGGGAAAGAGGGAGTGATACTGTTTTTGGAAGGATATATCGGCATGAGATCCCTGTTTTAGTGTTACTTTAGTTTTAATAATGGATTGCACTGTCTCTATTTCCAATCCATACTATAAATTTTGAAAGGCCAAGGTTTTTCCTGAGGTCCAACTTTTGGCTTGGATTGTTGCTCATTGAAGGGTGAATACCTCTGTGGTCCTTCAGTGGAAGAGGCCAAATTTTGTTTATACCCTGACTGGTGCACTCTGTTTAGAGGAACTTCACAGAGCTTTCGTACTCTCTCTATCTCTCTCTCTGGGAAATCCTTTATTGGTAGTGACTTTTTGGGGAGATGCAGGTTATTAGTGACTTTTTGGGGAAGGAAACAGCCTAAGTTGTGAGGGAAGGTTGGGGAGTTTGTGGACTTCTTCTGGGATAAGGCTAGATTTTGGCTTAGGTTTTGTCTTGGTTTCATGATAGCCTTTCTTTTAAATATGGATTGGGAAGCTTCTGTTTCTTAATTTTTCACATGTTTGGTCCTTTTCTAAAAAATGGGAATGCAGTTGCAATGATTTATTTCACACAGTTGCTGATAGGACAGTGGGACATCAACCATTGTAATTTTGGTAGACATGAATTCATTGCATATGTTATTGGTTTCATTGCATGTTTTATTGGTTGTACAATGTAAGTGTTAGAGTAGGGGGACATCAACTAGATTATCAAATGAGACAAGAAGATATAAGAATCACATCATTTAATCAGACATTTCTACTTGTGGCTTTTGGAATTGCAACATATAATCTCTCTCTCTCTCTCTCTCTCTCTCTCTCTCTCTCTCACACACACACACACACACACACATTAAATGTTTTGGCCCAATTCTAACTACCTGATTAAAACCGTCCAAAACGTGACAGTTTCTATCCTTGTTGATATGTTTTGTTGGTCTACCATCATCCCGAAAGGCTTGAGCTATTGGGATGTGGAACACCGACTGCTAATTTCGTCTGTCTGCCTGATATGTGGACCCTCACCACCATTTATATTAAATAGCTCAACTTTTATAATTATCTAAAGGTTGCAATTGAAGGGATGTACTATGGTAAGCTTAACATTTCTTAAACCTGTTAAGATGAGGGCTAACACATTGTGTAGGTTGTAACAAATTAAATTTTTAGTCCTCAAATGAAACTAATACTCTCAATGTAAGTCTTACATTAAAGCCTTAAGTCCATCTCTGTTAACTATTCTGGATTTGAAATGAAAATTTTATAGATGTCACTTCTAGAATTGTGATAAGATTTTGTTGTTTTGAAGGTTTTGTTTTCCCGTTTACTTAATGTTTGACAGGTTAAGATGCATAATCTTTTTCTATTTCTTCAGCTTCAAGACACAGAGACAACTTCAGGGGAGTCAGAGGTCAAGTTTCAAGTTTCTAGGGATACATTGGGTGCCATGCTAAGATCAATGGCCTATATCCGTGAGCAGCTTTCAACTGCTGTAAGCTTTCTCAACCAATTCTGCGTTTGATGTCTTGTTTTTGGTTTAGCTACTTCATATATGCTGATTTATGGATCACAAAAAATTTCTGAAATGTTTATGTTCCCTGGTAAATGATTACTAGTTTGAAAGTTAGTGCTTAGAATCAAGTATTTAGGTTGTACGACAGAGAGAATTTAAGAATTTACCGGCCACTATAGGCCCAAAGCTGAAGAGAAAACCTAATCAACCATACAAATAATTTATTGGTAATTTGATTTAGATGATGAACATCTTGCAGGTGTATCTCCAAAATTCCAAATCACATAGATAGTATTGTAATTTATTGGTAATCATCTGGCAATATTTTTTTTTTTAATGGTAAACATAATATTTTATATAAACTAAATAAAAATTATACTAAAGGGATCTCTCTCTCCCCACTTAGTGGGAAAAGGCTTTGTTGTTGTTGTTGGATCTCTCTCTCCCCCTCCCCTTAAATAGATATCTTTTACACTTCATCCTAAATATCTTATTAGGTCCTTTCGGGTGACTTTTTTGTGTTTGGTTATTGTATTTTGATTTGATATTAATAATAGAGAAGGGAAAATGAGACGATACAGAGCGGATATGATGGGTATGAGTGAATCAGTGGTAGGAGAAAATACACATAGAATGATTGTTTAAAATAAACACAAAAAAATTACAATTTTTTTTTTCGTTTTTGTGAAAACGAAATCTGAATCTCCCTTACAGTAGTGGCCATAGCAATTGAATAGATTTCCCTATCTATGCACACTGGTGGATATTGATGCTGTCTTCTATATTGGACCTTAATTTGGGAAACCGAAAGTTCTTAGCATTAAACCCATTGAAGCTAAACTAGCACGCTTCACTCACCCAATGATACTTGATATTTCTCCTTAATTGTTGTTACTTAAGAATTAGCCCCTCTCCTATGTCTTGTTTGAATGGTCGTCACAAGTATTGTCTAGATTCTAAGCACTAGGGTTTCTCGAACTTCTCTGAGGACGGAAGTGAGAATTATCATTAGACTTACCCTCAGAACGGGGTGTGCCAGAACTAGATCCTTCACTAGATTATCCGGAATTGTAGCCACTCTGTTCGAAAGGTTGACTCTACCGGTGATCAAAAGACGACTGCCTCCTGAGCTCTTCCGCTGAGTGCTACCACTCTCATCACCAACATTGTCACTCGGGGCATTTTTGGAATCCTCAACGCGAAGTAAAGCCTTGTAGAATTCCTGGTATGTGGTACACCTGGCAGATGCCGCCAGAGATTGGAGTTGTTTGCAGTTCTCTTTCTTAAATTGGTGGAGCATTCGGATGGGTTGGCAGTGATGGCAGGACATTAGCGGGATAGGTCAGTTAACTTCCGATGGTACTCAACAACTTACATCTTACCCTGCATCAGGTCCATGAACTCGTCTCTCTTCCGGGTCATCATGAACTGAGTAGCAACAGTAAGTTGCTCAAAATGAGGCTAGTCGCCTTCATACCGCCTCAACAACGTCGAGGTGGCAAGACTCAAGGAAGAAACCTAGAACTAACAGAAGATTGATGTTCCACCTTAGGTGTAAAAGCCAAGGGATTCCCAAGACCTTTGCTCTAATACCTAACTGGTATCAGTGCATAACATAACGTGTGTGATGAATGCAGGGCTGCGTAAACCTATTAGAGATCATAACATTAATTTCGGAAACCTAGGCCCTGAAACCAAACCGACACACTCCAACCCAGATATCCAACCCTGGACACCCGAATTGAAGCGTGCTAAGGTGACAAAAGGTCAAGTGTAAAAGAATAAATTAAAGTAATAGTATAAAATAAAGTAGAGAGAACAGAGTACGTAGAGTGTGATGAACCATTAAATAAGTGTATGGGATGAAAAACTAGAGATACCAAACTCACATCGAAGCAACTAAAAATCTAAAGCGGAAGTAAACTAATGTAACACATCCGAAGATGTTAATTACGATTTACTAAGAAAAGTCCCTACAGTGATGTGGGAAGTCTATGCCACCATGCCTCGACGGCAAGAGCACCAAAGCCTACTAAATCCTGGAGGGGCGCAAAACAAAATGGGTTGGTATGTTCGAAAGAGAGATGATTTTTAGAAATCTTTATTTATACTCACACCTTTTGTTTTGCGCCCCTCCAGGATTTAGTAGGCTTTTTGGAGATCTTAACGTTGAGGTGTATTGTCATAGTCTTCCCTCATCAGTGTAGGGACTTGTCTTAGTAAATTGTAATTAACGTCTTCGGATGCGTTACATTAGTTTACGTCCACTTTAGATTTTCAGTTTCTCTGATCTCAGTTTGGTATCTCTGGTTGTCCATATACACTTATTTAAAATGGTTCATCACAATCCCTCTGCTCTCACTACTTCTGGTTGTCCATATACACTTATTTAAAATGGTTCATCACAATCCCTCTGCTCTCACTACTTTATACTCTTACTTTAATTTATTCTTTTACACTTCACACTATGACTTGGTCTCCCAAACAAACAACATGGATTGTTGTGGCTTCCTTGGAGGAAGAGGAGTAGACTTTCGTTGATGACAAAGAATAGGAATGTACGCAGGAACAAGGGGTTGATAGAGTTTATTGATTTACTACACTTATAGATGTATACCCAACATATACTGGGACTGTGCCTTCTTTTATTATTAATACAATGTACTTGATAAAAAGGAACAAGAAAAACAAACGTGGAGTGTGGCAAAATTAAAGTAGGAAATTCCTAGACATTGTGTTTGTGTTGAGTGATTACTCGATTTCTTTTACTGTTTACTTATGTGTAAGTTTAAATTGGCAGGCTGAGATCCAGTCAGAGTCCCTTGCTAAAAAGCAGCGCAAGTAAGGGCATCTTATTATTCTACTTCCCAAACTGTAACCCCAGGTGCATGTGACATCTGGTCTCCACGGGGGAGGGGGAGGGGGAGGGGGAGGTGACGACTTATCAAGTTTGGGGTGCTCGCAGCTGCTACATTTGTCACTTTGCATAGGCCTCCCCTTTTGTGTAAGATTGTTGTCAACATATTTGTACATGTAGCGCAAGAAAATCCAAATCTTCAAAGAGATTTGATAGGTCTATGTGGTGGAAGAAATTAGAGGGTGCCACTATTTGACATGACATGCTTGTTCAGAAGTTTCTTCAAACGGAATTGGTAGGGGTAATTCTAATAGCTGTAAGTTTGCACTTGTGTTTTTTTTTTTGTTTGTTTGTTTTTCTTACGTTGTAGCACAAGATGTGAATTCGATTGTTTTTCTTGACACTGTCAGTTGCAAGGAGAGTAAGGAGTATATAATTTTCTAACCATATTTCGGGGGCTCAGAGATCCATCTCGCTAATGTCTTTTATTAATGTTAGTGGAACTTGTATTTCTCTCTACGATATTGGTTTGTATGCAGTTTGGGAAAATAAAAAAGTAAATTATGGTTTGGATGGTTTCCACTCTTGAATTTTTCAAGGAGCACCTGAGGCTAGCAGTGTTGCTGTTGCTGGTCATGCCCTCGCAAGTCATCGGTACAAGGATCCAGCCCCATGATTTTCCAGCGGATAATCTCAACCCATAGAGGCCATTTTGGGTTCCTGCGATGCCTTGATTTGTCTACAAGCGAAAGCCAAATACACAATGCACTAGATCATATCTACACATTTTGATTAGTTGACTTCAGTTGAGGGATAATTGCTACAATTTACTCTTATTAAAATTATAATGTGGATGTCATGAAAGCAAAACGAACGAGAACGCGAAAAATAAGATAAGTTACACAAAAATATCTCAACTATTTGGCAAACCATAATGTCATAACTTATTGTTTAAATATTGGAATGTTATATATCAACTTATGAAATTATTGCAATGTCAAAGTTACGTTAAATTTTCTATTAAATTGATAGTTAAGTGATAACACAATAGATGCGGATCCCACATTTTTATTGAGGTGGAAGACAAATTTGTGGACAAGTAGATAAAAAATAAATTAAAAAATATTTTAATTATTTAATAATGTAAATGACCAGAAATTAAAAATTTTAATTGTCGGCACTTGGCAGGGGGCCATTTTCGTAATAACGTTCATCTTCCTACCAATGCCCTGAAGGCTCCCAGATCCCATCCCCACCGCCACCGCCTCCCTTTGCTCCTAGTCCTGCAATTTAACGTTCTTTAGAACCTCTTTTAATTCCCAAACGCCGCGCTAAAAACTCTGCTCGCCGTCCTCCTCCTCCTCACCCCCCAACGAATCCGAATTCGGATTTTTAAAATCTAAACCCAGTGGTGGCGCTGAGGGTGGTGGTGTTTTTGTCTGGGTACCCGAAAAATACTACACGAACCCAGGTCTAAATCCAGTAGCACTCTCCTCCTCAACTCCTGGTTGATTCTCATTTGTATCCAGCAATCTATCGACTCCTCCGCCGCCCCATTTCAAATTTCATGGCGTTTCACGGTGCTTTGCAATCGCTGCGATCGCTCAGCAGGGGCCCATCCACCAGGTATTCTTTCCCTTACCTTCCTTCCCCAATTTCATCATCTCACTTCTCAGCCCTTTATGCTCAATCCAATTCGTTGCATGATGACCGTCCGATCAACAACCAATCTACTCCCCACGAACGATTTGTTCTTGATCAACTCTCTAATCTGTTACCAGTACCTCTTAATAATTCGGCTCCAAAACAATTGGAACCGAGTAATTCGGAGAAGCCGATCAATGTTAGGGCCCCTGACGGTTTCTTGTTGCCGGATGAGAAATTGCGTGGTGTTTTTCTTCAGAAATTGAGGGGTACAACTGCAATTGAGCATGCTTTGGACAATGTCGGTGTCGATTTGAGTGTTGATGTTGTTGCACAGGTAGTGAATAGAGGGAATTTAAGCAGCGAAGCGATGCTTATGTTCTTTAATTGGGTGATTAAGAAGCCCGCCATAGCGAAAGATATCCACACGTATCATATAATCCTCAAAGCATTAGGCAGAAGAAAGTTCTTTACACATATGATGCACATTTTGCATAACATGAGGGCACGAGGTATAAGTCCCGATTTGGAGACCATATCGATTGTAATGGATAGTTTCGTGAGGGCTGGATATGTGTCCAAGGCAATTCAAGTGTTCCGAAACTTGGAAGAAGTTGGTTTGGATTGTGATACTGAGTCTTTGAATATGCTTGTACAGTGTTTGTGCCAGCGGTCTCATGTAGGTGCTGCAAATTCGTTTCTCAATTCCGTCAAGGGGAAGATACAGTTCAATGGTACTACGTATAATATTGTCATTGGTGGATGGTCAAGAAATGGAAGAGTTAGTGAAATGGAGAGGATTTTGGAAGTAATGGTAGCAGATGGGTTCAGTCCCGATAATTCGACATTCAGTTTCATTATTGAGGGTTTAGGGAGAGCTGGTCGGATTGATGATGCTGTTGAGATATTTGATAGCATGAAGACAAAAGGTTGTGTGCCAGACGCCAGAGCTTATAATGCCATGATTTCAAACTTTATCTCTGTTAGAGGTTTTGATGAATGTGTGAAGTACTATAAGGGTATGCCAAGTAATAATTGTGATCCAAATATTGATACTTATACCAAATTAATTGATGCTTTCCTTAAAGCCCGGAAAGTGGTTGATGCTCTTGAAATGTTTGATGAGATGTTAGGTCGAGGTTTTCTTCCCAGTACAGGAACATTAACCTCCTTTATTGAACCCTTATGTAACTATGGTCCACCCTATGCTGCGATGATGATCTACCAGAAGGCAAGAAAGGTTGGATGCAGAGTATCATTGAGTGCTTATAAGCTATTGCTTATGCGACTTTCTAGGTTTGGCAAATGTGGAATGCTGCTAAACATTTGGGAGGATATGCAGGAATGTGGATATGGTTCGGATATGGAAGTTTATGATTATATAATTAATGGACTTTGCAACAATGGGCAGCTTGAAAGTGCAGTACTTGTCATGGAAGAGTCTGTGCAGAAAGGTTTTTGCCCAACCAGGCTTAGTTATAGCAAACTAAATAACAAACTACTTGCTTCAAATAAAGTAGAGCGGGCTTACAGGCTCTTTTTAAAAGTTAAAGATGCTCGTCGTTATGACACTGCACAGAGATTTTGGCGTGCTAAGGGATGGCATTTCTGAATTGACATCATTGAGGTGTCAAGTAAAGATATTTTATGTTCTTTGAGGGATATGGCAGTATCTTGCTTTTGTTCCTTAAGAGTTGGCTGCAATGTGTTTGACAAAATTCCTACAACTATGTTTCCAAAGGGGAAGTCTATGAACGAATGATAGGCCACTGCATTAGTTCATTTAATCCCCAGGAAGGCTAACCGCTTCTTCATCTTGTCCCCATGACGAACAGTGGATCTGTCTCTGGCTGTTCTAGTAAGTATATGTGTGACTCTTTAAAATTATATGTAATGTGCTTTTGACAGCAATAACTCGTATCTTTAGCATTCAAAATATCAAATTGTTAGTAACTGGATAATTTGAGACTGGGATTTCTGGCGGATGGATATTTCATTATGATAACGCTCGTCGTGTTGATTATGGACCAATAGCTTATTGGTACAGGGTTGTCATCATGTTTGGCTAGTGTACATGAACAGGTTCCTGTCTCTTAAGTCATTACTTAAATTAAATTTCTTAACAAAATAATTTCGTTTGCAAGCTTGTCACCTGGAAATCTTTTGTATGAAATAAATGTTGTGTCAATAATGTTTAAACAGAATTTGTGAAACCGACCAATCAGAACCACTTTTGTCAAAGTGGCATGAGAAACTCATTAGACAGGTGATTAGTGGAGTTATTCCTTTTTCAATGATGTCAATTGTCAGGGTTAGCTGTATGACGAGCACTTTTTTATTTCCTGATTCTTTTTCATTGGGTGAACATTACTACATATTAACAGATTTGATTTAACCTTCATGCAGGGAAGGCCAGACAAGACTGCGGTTACTGTATTACAGAGTCCTGAAATAATGATCTGCTATCCATTATATGGATATCAAATTAAGGGATTTACAAGAGTGAGATTTCCAAAATTAAAGTTTGATGGTTGCAGAGAAAAAGAGAGTTCCGAAGTGAAGCATGATGTGCTAGTGCTACTGAAATGCGAAGGTGATTGTGGTTTAGGAACTGGTACAAATGGACGAGGATGCTGACAATACCATGGGAAAGTATTGGTCTAGAATAAAGTCCTGAGAAGGATTCAAGGTAAACATTGATTATCTGATCAGTACTTAATAAATTTGAAATATCTTTTTGGTAGTGGGTTGAAGAGTGGTTTTGTGCGGCGGTGGTTTGTAGTCTTCATTTGAAAGTTTCCAGTTCAAAATATGAGTTGCCCAAACATTTAATGGATGGGCAGGAACCTAGCCTGTTCAGAATGGTTAAGGGGGGGCGTCTCGTCATATAGCAGGCAAGGAAAGACTGAAAACGGAAAACAAGCCAAAAGAGAAACCATTTTGTGAGTTCAGTTGTCTTGCTTATGAAACTTGACCTCTCCAGCCGTCCAGCGTCACTGTCATCGTGACATTTGAAAGAATAGCAATATTGGTGTATCATCAGTTGGGAAGATTCCGGGGCAGCTGCCGGACTTTGTTTTCACCATTAGCAATATTGGTGTTGCTTCCGTAACTAACAGTTGAATTACCAATTAATTAATGTCTAGCTAGCTCGTTCTGCAAATTCAGTGGTCAACTTTTCCCCTTGTATCCTATTAAACTTGCTCACTGTGATACTTAAAAAAATAAACCTCTCGTAAATGATTTTTGCCAAAGCCTAAGGTATTGGTATTCCGCCGTAAGCGCGGCGAGGCGGGTGACGTGAGCATAATTATTCAATTAACATCATGCTTGTGTTCATGGAAAAATAAGTTCAACTTAAGAACACATGCTTTTAGATTAAGTTTAGAATTCCATATCTTAAGATCTCATATGCGGACCAATTCAATATCGATGGGGCTCTTCTAGTACTCACACGAATAGGAAAGTAATCCAAATTTATCTGCAAGGGATTACTTTCCGCACCAATAAGAAACTACTTCAAGCAAAGTATATTTGACGAGTGATAAAGTAATCGGAGCAATGATCATTAAAGGGTAAATTAAATTAAAGGCCAACCTTTATTTCCTTTAAATCTACCCAAGAGGTGTTATTTTTAGGGTACGAATATGGCTCTTTCTGTACGAGCTTTGCCTTTATTTTCTCTCTACATGTCTAGGGAAGAGGATCCTCTTCTAAGCTTAGGATGGGAATTTTCCTGATCAACCTATCTGGGCCGTTCAAATTTAATCCAATGACTTCAAACAGAAGGCCTTCTAAAAATTATAATAATTACAACCGTTGGATAAAATTTGAACGGTTTAAATAGACTGAGCAGGAGGATCCCATCCTGAGCTCAGGAGAGGATCCTCTTCGCATGTCTAGTGCAGACCAAGTGTTGGACGAAATGTCACTTCTGTAATCATGGGTCATAGTTTTCATTCAATGGATTCTCTCTTGTCGGCTACAAATCCCCTTTTGTTCCCTCAAAGTTTTGCAAGAAATGGCCGCCGGCTGGTTGCAGTGGCGCAGCGTTCTAACACAAGGACACGACTTCCCAAGAACCTTCGCTACCCGCGGCGCACCAAGCTTCCTCCGGACCTCCTTGGAATCGACCCCTTCTTGAACAACACAAGCACTTCCACAGACCCTTCATCTCGAACCGAAGAATTCGAGGTGGCAGCAGCAGCAGCAGATGAAGAAGGTAAAGAAGATGGCGTCATTGCGTGGGAATCAGATGAGATTGAAGCTATTTCATCCCTTTTCCAAGGGAGAATACCCCAGAAGCCCGGAATGCTGAATCGACAGAGGCCTTTCCCGCTCCCACTTCCTCACAAGCTTCGACCTTTGAGACTTCCCACGCCCAAGAAACATGTTAAGGTGCCGCCCGTATGCGACCAGGTGTACAAAAACCCTAATGCGCTTGTTGGGTTAGCAAGGGAAATCAGAAGCCTTGGAGCAGACGAAGACGTGGGACGAGTTCTGAACAATTGGGTTCAGTTTCTTAGAAAAGGCTCTCTTTCCATGACAATTAGGGAATTGGGTCATATGGGTCTCCCCGAGAGAGCTCTGCAGACCTTCTCTTGGGCTCAGAAACAGCCTCAACTCTTCCCCGATGACCGCCTTTTGGCTTCAACGGTTGAGGTCCTGGCAAGGCACCACGAGCTTAAACTGCCTTTCAATTTGGACAAGTTTGCTAGTTTGGCAAGTCGTGGAGTGATTGAGGCAATGGCAAGAGGGTTCATTAAAGGAGGAAGCTTGCATCTAGCTTGGAAGCTTGTATTGGTAGCTAAGAATAGTGGAAGAAAGTTGGATCCGGGTTTATATGCTAAGCTGATACTCAAGCTTGGGAAGAACCCCGATAAGCACAGGCTTGTAATGACCTTACTCGACGAGCTTGGAGAAAGGGAAGACATGAATTTAAGTCAGCAGGATTGTACTGCTATTATGAAAGTGTGCATTAGGCTTGGGAAATTTGAAGTTGTGGAGAGTGTTTATGACTGGTTTAGACAATCTGGGCATGATCCAAGTGTCGTTATGTATACAACTCTGATTCATAGCCGCTATTCGCAGAAGAAATACAGGGAGGCTCTAGCTTTGGTTTGGGAAATGGAGGCTTCAAATTGTCTCTTTGATTTTCCAGCTTATCGTGTGGCAGTAAAGCTTTTTGTTGCTCTGAATGATCATCCAAGGGCAGTAAGATATTTCTCAAAGCTTAAGGAAGCAGGTTTCTCTCCAACATATGATGTATATTTAGACATGATTAAAATTTACGTGGTTTCTGGGAGGCTGGCTAAGTGCAGGGATGTATTCAAGGAGGTAGAAATAGCAGGATTGAAGTTAGATAAAGAAACAATGTCTCAGTTGTTGCAATTAGAAAGATAAAAAAAGTTAGGTTTTTGAAATTCCAACTTTCGTGTTGTAACTTGTAACTTGTAACTTGTAATTGCTAATTAGTGATGCTCTCATGTGGAGTAGAAGTTATTTCTGCCCATGTTCATTGGTTTTTGGAGTGGACTTCCGTTATCTTTATGATCTTCTATACATTGTAAAGTTTCATAGAGCCATCAGGGACATCGATTTGTTGGCATTCATATGTGTTCTCATATTTCCGTTCTTAATAATTATATCTAATGGAAGTGATAATGTTTTTGCATTAGATAATGAAATGACCACTCTATCACATCATAGATTTCTCTCAGTTATTGCAGATAATTGCTTTCTGCAGTATTTATTTCCTCTTTTTGTGTGGTAACAGTGAATGCTATCCAAAGCCGGAATTCCAATCCTGTCTCCCGCGCTTGCCTCCCTCGCAATCAAAACAGAAGGATATCTTGTTTGAGTTTAACTACAATATCTAAAACTCTTGAAAAGGTCCAACTGGCATCTGTCTGGTTACTTTTATTTTATATTCTAATTTTCTTTTGGGGTTTTTATGGCTGTCCTTTTTTGAACTTCTGTAAATTAATTTTGAATTCAGCGTGTCTGACCTACTATTGGTGTAACTCCTGCTCCAAATAGATTCATAATGCTGTGATATTCTGTTTTTTATTTTTTTTATTTTTTTAAATTTTTTTAATAATATTAATGATGGCGTACACTTAATCTCTGAACTTTAGGTAAGTTCAGTTGTTGACAAGATATTAACTGATTCTTGATTTCTTGTACATCTCTTCCAAACCTTCCTCTGTGGGATCGTGAGTGTGTATTTGTGTGTGCTCGTGTGTGTATATGTGTTCATGCAGCCGACGGTATACACCTGATCCCAGAACTTAAGTTTTATTGTTGACAAGTTATTAACTTTGCTCTATCCTTCACTTCTGTTAATAACAACCCTCTGTGTGAGAATAAATGCTTATTTTCGATAATGTGCATTGATGCATGTGATGGTTAACTTTTATCTGTAAACTTCAGCCTTCAGGTAACTTCAAAGTGTTGACTAGTTAGAAACTGATGCTCTATGTTTGCAAATGAGTGCGTATTTGTGCATGCATTTGTGTGTGGTGTACATGATGTTTTACTCTTGATCTCTGAACTTCTGGTAAGTTTAACTGTTGACAAGCTATTAACCGATGCTCAATTTTTTTGTACATATGCTACATTCCTTTGTGTGAGCATGAGTGTGTATTTGTGTTTTTGTGTGCTGGGGCAGATGATGGTTCACACTTGATCTCTGAACTTTATGAAAGTTCAATTGTTGACAAGTTATTAGCTGATGCTCTATCCTTTGCACATCTGTTCATAATAATTCTATGTGTGATCTGTGCCTGTTTGCACCAGTGAGTGTTAGTTCAGATGATGCTACTATTACACCTTTATCTTTTATAGCGTTGCTGCTATTATTCATTTGTTAACATCAAAGGTGAACACTGGCTCATCTCATTCTTCATAATTATCCACTTTGTGGCCTTTGCAACCACCATTTTTATCATTATTCTTGATTTTATTTTATTTTTATCTGCGTTTAACCTTTTAAGTGAGGTGAGTTTGAGTCATGAACTTGTGTGAGTTTGGTGGGTTCTCACTGTTTATTTGATTGTTGAAGATGTAGGAAATCAGGGAAGGGAGTTTCAAAATTTACTCTTTCCACTATGTTGAGAGGGGGAGAAAGGGTAAAAGATGGTTTTGGCTGCTGTTATTTTAACATTTTGGGTTTAATTAATGAGTCTTCCAACAATTTTTTTTTGTCGTTGAGTTGGGTATTCTCTGGTTCTTTCTTTTTGTTTTTTTTCCCCAGTGCCATCCCTTTTATACTTCCTCTGCAATTTTAAGATCATCAAGAGCTAGATACGATTGTATCATTGCTTATTAGAACCTGTACAAGGACCACCCTTGGGTTTTTAATTCTACTGTCAACTTTATTTCTTCTAATAGTGGAGATCATTACAAGTTCTGTTGCAGACAATTTTCTTACCGGTATTGTGTTCGGCTGAGCTTCTGTGACTTTTGCTGCGTTAAGCTCTTAGTATTTGGAGAGACATTGATAACGAAGAAGCACTGGCGTAATTAACGCTTATTTGAATTGGGTTCATCCTACACTTAGTCACTTGCAGGTGAGTGCTTGGTTTGGTCACTGAAGAATTCATATTGTTTTTCTGTAATCTATACTAGTTCATATCCATTGTTTTGGCTTGTACTTTAGACCTTTGGTCAATTTTCTGACAATAGAACTGGATACTGAATAAAAGAAGGTAGATGTGAGCAAGAGAAGAATATGATAAAACGGACAGGGGGATTGGGATGATTTATTGATTGAGACATTTATGCATAAAAAGTATGGGACAAAGAGTACTTTCAACTGTTGTTTTTGACAACATAGTGAGAGAACTGCAGGAAAAAAATATTGGAGAGCCACTTGAAAGATCGGATGAAAGCTCTCAAACATAATTTTAATGTGAGCACAGGTAGGTCTTCTCGGCTCTTTGCCTCTGGGTCGGTGTGAAGCTCAAGTACATTTGTAAGAAAAGCCAGTCTCCCTCCTCTTGAACAGGCCAACCATGTCCCTCTTGCAACCTCATCTCTTCTGCCTATATCTTGCAGCCTTCCCACCATGCCACTGGTTTTGTAGGCCCATACATACATACATACATGCATATTTGAAGATTAGATAATAAACAACCCCATTAAAACTTGTGAAATCAAATAAAAGTAGATTAATTCTTAAACTTGCCTGTTGTGATATTCATCTCTGTTTTGCAAGAGAAGGAAAGGGTAAAGTGGGTGGGCTTGCCAAAGGAACACTGCTATACACATTGTTGAGACTTGATGCTCGTATAAAAGTGATTTTTCTGACTTATATACATTTATGTACACACACACATACACACACACACACATCCTAAGCTCTCTACATCATACTGAGTATGATTAGTGATTAGTTACCCACACACAATTAATTGGGTAAGCACCAATTCCTCCTCATACAAAGTTTACTCTGCCTATGTTTTGCTTGTTTTCTAGTAATAGCATTTAAAACAGCCTGTTGTGATCGGTTGGTTTGGTAGGTATACTATGTACTAGGCATAAGGATTCAGAGGCCTCGCTTCTTCTATGCAGCATTCCTTGCAATGTTAATTTCTCCTTTTCTAGGGATTGGCTTATCGTTTCAGTCCAATAATATATTGACTTGTGTATATCTTTCTTCTCATCATAATACATTATTGAATCGGAACATCACGTTATGGTGAACTCGTTCGATGTAAGTCATTGTCTTCGAGCCACTAGGTATAAGTTTTAGTCAACCTATGTGGCATTGTACCTCGATTTACCTATCAAAATTTGAGCAATGGATTCCAGGTGGACAACCATTAAAGTTAAATCTATGGATCAATTGCGGTTAAAGTTTCTCTTTTTTTCCCCACTTTTACCCCTATTTAAATCTCCTATGTCACAACCAAATCATTAATTTATCCACCGAAATTACAATCTAATTATTTTGATTATTAATAATATTTTTATATACAAGTTTAGTTTTTTAAGGATTCTCCTTTTTATTTTTGTTTAATTATTTTCCTTGTGGGTGAGGATTGGAGATCAGGAAGTATCAAGGAGCTACCGCTTTTGCTTCCTAGGATCTATCTTGCAAAAAAATGGAGAGTTGGATGGAGACCTCAACCATAGAATACAAGTTGGATGGATGAAGTGGAAGAGTGCATTCGGCGTGTTGTGTGACCATCGTATACCACTAAAGCTCAAGGAAAAATTTTATAGGATGGCAATAAGGTCGACAATGCTTTATGACACGGAATGTTGGGCGGTGAAGCATCAACATGTACATAAAATGGGTGTAGTGAAAAGAATGCTTCGTTGGAAATGTGGGCACACGAGAAATGATAAGATTATGAATGAGGATATCCAAGGTAAAGTAGGAGTAGCCGAAATTGAAGAAAATATGAGAGAAAATCGGTTACGGTGGTTTGGACACGTGAAACGAAGGCCTATTGACGCTTCGGTTAAAAGATGCAATTACATAATAGAGGTTCAAGGCTGAAGGGGTAGAGGAAGATCTAGGAAGACTTAGAGTACTTGGATCTAACGAAAGACATGGCACATAACAAGTGCAATGGGGTTTTAGGATTCATACAGCCGACCCCACTTATTGGGAAAAGACTTTGTAGTTGTTGTATTTTCCTTGTGGTTTTAGGCTCTCGTTACCTTCTTCCTCCTTCCATTATTTTTTACGTCTATTTTTTCATTGTGCTTGCTGCAGACTATTCTTCCCAAGGAAAACAATACATTTGACACACCCTGATCCGGAATGTCCACTTGGACTCTGCATTGAATTGTGCTGGCCAACACCTGGAGGGTGACGAAGCCATAAAGTGTAGTGTAGTGGGGAAAAGGATGTGAATTAATTAAAACCTAAAAGTGCCTAATCAAAAGAGTGCGCGGGTGAGCGGGATTGAACCCATTTCACACGTGATGTCTTGAGCAACAACCTGGTGCTAAAGTGGTATAACCCTCATCCTATTTCTATATTGTCTTATGCTTTGACATCACGTGTGAAATGGGTTCAATCCCGCTCACCTGCACACTCTTTTGATTAGGCACTTTTAGGTTTAAATTAATTCACTTCATTTTCCCCACTACACTACACTTTATGGCTTAATCACCCTCCAGGTGTTGGCCATCACAACTCGATGCGGAGTTCAAGTGGACATTCCAGATTGGGATGTGTCAACATTGGCCAGATGGTACAAGAAAAAAAGAATAGAAGACTGTCTCACATATAAAACTTAAAATTAAAAATCTAAAATTATACATATGTCCAATATTCGCAATTGTGCCTCAAGGGTTTGAGAGAGGCGCAAAGGAAACAAAAACGTCGAATTTACATATGTCAAATATTTGCAATTTGTGTCAAATATTTGCATTTTGTGTCAAATATTATTAGATTTGTCAAATTCAATGGATAATATCAAAGATTTTGTTGGCATATAGGATTTCATTAGGGGTAATAGTGGAAAGAGAAGAAATCTTCTTTTTGAATTATAAACAAGAGAAGATTTTTTTTTTTTGAACAAACGATATTATCTACACTAAAAGAGAGGGGGTGAGCTTGTCCTCACAATGAGCTAGCAATAATGTGGTTTAAATTGTCCAGGTAGCATCTATTGAGCGGGGAAAACAAGTTGGAGAAGCAAGTGAGGAAGGTACCTAGCATTCCTCTCAAAATTTTGTCCCTATCAAGGACGAGGAAAAGTAACCCTAACAACAAGTATTGTGAAATGGAAAATATGTATGGCCTCTTGTAAGGGAGAAAGAGGGTGCGGCAGAGAGAGATGAAGAAGGGCTTGAGGAATCAATCACCTCATATGTCAACCAAATCATAAAAATTATCCACCAAAATTGACAAATCTAATTGTTTTAATTATTAATAATATTTTCTGCACAAGTTTAGTATTAGAAGGACTCTCATTTTTATTTTTGTTTAATTCTTTTCCTTTTGGTTTTAGGTTCTTGTTACCTTCTTGGCTTCTTCCATTATTTTTTACGTCTATTTTTCCATTGTGCTTGCTCCAAACTATTCGCCCCAAGAAAAACAATACATTGCCCAGACGGTACAAGAGAAAAAAAAATTCAAAGGTTGTCCCAAATATAAAATTGAACCTGATTAAAATCCAAAATTATATATATGTCAAATATTCGTAATTGTGCCAAATATAATTAAATTTGTCAACTTCGGTAAATAATATTATTTTGGTGACACATAGGATTTAATCAGGGGTAATAGTGGAACGAGATGAAAGAAATTTTAAACACAATTAATACATAATTTCAGGTGTCATGATATTCCACATGGCATTTATTGAGTGAGAAAGCCAAGTTGGAGAAGGCAAGTGGGGGAATGAACCAAGCATTCCTCTCAAAATTTTGTCCCTATCAAAGACAGGGCAAAGTAACTCTAGCAACAATTTGTGAAAGGGAAAATACGTAGGGCCTGTTGTGGCCTATTTTATTGAAGGGAAGAAGGGTGCGGCAAAGAGAGAGATGGAGATGGACTTGAGGAATTTTTTGTGTTATTCCTCATGCCTTGTGTCTTTATTTTTAGTGAACTCGGTAAGATTCTTTGCCTGCGAGTAATACACTCATAAAAGGATATAATATTCTAGTATCCTAATACAATCTACTAGTGATTTACACAAGTGTGCTAGAATATGTCACAACATGACCTAATTTATTTCAATTATTGAAAGTGGAGACATGGAGAATTAATGATGAAAAGGGCACATAGTTATCCAACAGTCAATCGTCACATTACGTGGTCTACAAAATATTGATTATATAGATGGTCTCCCTAACATTTTTCCAAATGCGAGAACTCAAAATCCCTGCAACCTCAAATGGTGGAAGAAGAAGGGAATAAAACATAGAACATGATCGTTGAAACGACTTGCATGACTGCATTACTAATGTGAGTCTCTCATCATCCTTGTACAACTTATAAATGAACTAGAAATTTATGTTTCGTGGCTTTATCTGCATCAGCAAGATCAAGTTTGTAGTCAATCAACTTATATTCGGTCTTACGACCCACTTCACAATGATGTAGTAATCATTGAACATCGACTTTCTTGCCCTCATAAACTGAAAGACGTCAACTTTTTTGGCAATATGCCAATTTGAGTTTGATCTAGGGTGCCATAGGTGACGAACGTGTTTTTTCAATAAAAAAATTAATAGAAAGAAAATAATACCTAAGAGTTTCTCATGATGCTTTTTATAAACGTTTAATTCATTGATGCGAGAAAAAGATAGGCTTTCTGTGACGATCCGTCCCAAATTATTATATATATTTCTCCCCGAGTGTGTACAATGACGAATATGACCTCGTTGGCTAAGTGACGTGGATGTACATATGCAGTTCTAAGTTATTATTTCTATCATCGTAATTAAATCGTACTTGATATCATGGGTACGATGACACAAGTTAGACTTGTATGGGAAGTGTAACAAAAAAGTTACAAATATATATATAGTGCGTAATGGGCCAAAATAAAGAACCAATCATATTAATTCCTATTTCCTTGGCCTCCATTAGCTATTTGGGCTTTTATTTCATTTGGACCAATTAAAATATATCTCTCTCTTCTGCCCAATCAGAACATACACACCCACACTCTCCCTTCTCTCCCTCCTTCTCGAGACTTCCTCTTTCTTCTTCTTCTTGCACCCAAGACACCCCCAGCTCACTTACACCTCTAATCAACATGGATCAAACTGGAAATCACCACCATCACTATCCTTTTGACTTCATGAACCCAGTGGTACCCTTAGTTTCCGAGTTGGTGAGTTGTAACTCTTAACTCGCGAGATCTGAAGGAGCAAAGTTTCTCCGACGTGATCCCGGTAAGATTAAGAGGTTTTAGGAATTGGAAAGGTTCCCACGCAACTTCCCTAGCACTCTAGAGTAGGTTTGAGGTTGCGTTGATGTCGGATCACACGGTTTGGAGGAACTCTAGTTTTGGCCAGAGCTATCAAGGGATTTTCCGACTATTTTCCGTTGGATTTTGGACTTCTAATAGGTACAAACGTGTTCTACTCTTTAAGACCTTCAAATCCATATAAATTTCATGGATTTTGGTTAAGAAATGAAGTAGATATAAACATTTGAAAATTTTCCAGAAACCGTCGAGTGACTGAAGAAGAAGAAGGTATATTCCATTAACTTTAACGGAATATTCTAACGGTGTTAGGTAATGCCGTTACCATTTAACAGAATATTCCGTCTATTTTGACGGAATATTCCGCCTATTTTGACGGAATATTCCTAAAGCTGTTAAGGTTTCTGTCCTGTGTGCCAGGCAGGTGCCTGCGCGTGGCCGGCTTGTGTGGCCGCATCCGACATCCAAAATTTTTTCTAAAAATGTGGTCGAGTAGATCACGTTGGTATATTCAAACACCCCATTTGGGCAATGTATGAGGAATTAATTCTAGGCTTTGTTTATGTGCTATCGAATTAACGTTAAAATAGTTGTATCGCATATGGGTGAGACGTACCCCGAGGACGAGCGTGGACAAGTGAGGCTAGGGGGCTACGATCCTGCTACTTATCAGCGAGTGGGCATTTGTTATATATATGCTTTATGATTTCCAAAAAACATTTTTAAATTAATTTATGCCTTGTATGCCATGTCTATACCGCTTATTACTATATTGTTGCATTAGTATGAATTGTGAATTATACTATTTGATGTTGTGGAGGCTCAGGTAAGCTTCAGGTGAGTTAACATGTGATTGGTCTTATTGCATTGCATAATGCTATGCAATTATGCATTTAGAGCTTATTATGCTGCACCCCGCTGTTAGTGCTCCCGCCCGAGAATAGGGCACAGATTTCACGTGATTGTTCACCTCCTGCACCGCACGCTTACCTTGGATCCAAGTTTTGGTGCTAGCCTGTCGTACAGACCACAATAGGTGGTTTCGACTCATAGGGGACCCGCGATCTATCGCACATCTTTTCACGTGATCATAGCACTTGAGCATACTTATTTACACCCAGCCTATCATACAGGTCACATAAGGTGACTTCGACTCATGTGTAGACATATGTTGATGAGCTATAGGTCCAATTGTACAGGTCATGTTAGGTGACTCCGGCTGGCATGCTAATTTATATTGACTTTTCACCTGGCTTACATATTTTAGTGCTGAACGTTATGACATGGCATAATTCTGTTTTCACTACTCTTGAACATTGCTTTTATATATGTGCATATTACTATTTCTTGGAAATTATACGGGTTTTACAGAGAGGGGTGATTATGTTCATAAAGATAAATGTGTTTTTCTAAAGCTTTGTCTTTGCCCACTTACCCTTTTGTTTTGTGCCCCTTCAAGTTCTAGGTAGATACTCGTCTTTGGTGGCTCACGAGGACTACACGGCGGTTCTAACATTTCCTTAAATAATAGTAGGGATCTTCTCCCTGTTTGTACAATTAGTACTTAGTTAGTTCGACTGCACTTTCGTTTTACCTATGCTTTGATATGCATGTATCTTATATTTGATCACTTTCACACCCTTATATTCTATCTTTAGTTTAAATAAGTTTAGCTTAGGTTTTTAATTATTCACATTTCTTTTATTAGTATCTCTTCTATTGCGCATTTGGCTATGTCACTCTCACGTGACGGCTAGCACGTCTCGACTCCGGTCAGGGTGTGTCACTTTCATCCAAACACTTCATTGCAACTGCTCGAACTCGTTTTCGACATGCATGAGGGTTAGGAAGGATCTAACACATAGCACCGAGCCGTAATCAATGCATGCCTAGAACGAGCACAAGCTTTGGTTCCAAAGCCCTCTTAATCGTCAAAGGAGGGACAAACTTTTTCATCACCGCCGCATGAACTAACTCTCAACATGTTAGTGCACTGTGAGGGCCATTTCAGACCATACAACGCTGAACCGACACTAGCATTGACAAGAACAAGCCCGAGCATTGGTCATTACAAAGCCTGTCCAAAATCGAGGCAACATGGACAACTGAAAGAGAGGGATAAGTTTCTTCATCATCAGAACAAAAACAAATCTTCAACATGCTAGTGAACTAGATGAGCCATTTGGAAAACAAACGTCTATGGACCCTATAACCGTGAGCCCACAAGCATGCCTAGGACAAGCCTAAGCATTGGTTCATCCAAGGCCAACCCTTCACTAATATCCAACTCAATTCCGAAGGCAACAAAGAAGAAATCCACTACCGGGATTAATTTTGATAAGCTTATGAGTGGTACTTGCATTCCTAAAAGTGCTAGCATTCCCACGGACAAGCATGTTGAAAAAAATCCACTCATGAATTCTCATCCCCTCCCATGGCTCCACCGTCCTCGCCACCACCATGGGGCTGGAGAAGAAATTTGGGGGCACATAATTTTCACTCATCCTTAGCCCTCCAAAACCGGCCACCCTTTAAAGAAAGGGTCTTTTGGGCCTTTCTTGCAATTACATGAAGTTTTATACTTTTGTGTCTTTACATTTCCATCCAAAAGTTTATACTTTCATATTTATGTTCTCATCACTGTTCTAAAAATCCTTGCCTAGCACCACATAGGCCCCCGCCCCAATTAATGCCTAGGCATTTGAAAATTAAGAAAGGATACCTAGACCTGCTGAGGTGCCCACCTAGACCGCCTAGGCACCTGCCTAGGTTGCGACTTACTTAGATAGAAAATAGATAACTTTCATTTTGCATTTTATTTTTTTTTCAATAAATTGTAAGAGGCTTGGTGAATACTTAAATGAAATACATTATATGCTTGTTCCCGATGTTTTAATTGCGTTCCAATACTTCATAATATGTATGTATGTATGTACATATATATATATATATATATATATATATCATTCTACTTTTAGTTTATGATGGAAATTATATATGATTTAAGTATAAACAGATACTTATTTACATGAAATATAATAGATTTACTTAAATCCGCCTAGTCCACCTAAGTGCCCGACTAGGCCCCGCCTAGCCGCCTAGGCACTAGGCCTCAGCCTGCCAGCCAACTAGCATCTAGCGTCTTTTAGAACCTTGGTTCTCATTCACTAAAGGGCAAATAGTTTAGTCCTTCTTAATAAAATTTTATTTGGTCATGAATATTTTGGGTCCTTGTTGTAATAACTTGAAAGTTTTGAAGTTTTGAGTATTATTCACTCTTTTTAGCTTATCACACACCTTTTTTCTTTTATTTTTTTTATTTATGGTCATCAGATTGAATAAATCAAATGAAATCAATGATCAAAATTAAACATAAGCGTGTGAGAGGATAAAAAATGTGTATAAAAATCACTTCTTAATTTGAATTTGAAGTAATAGAGAGAGGAGGGAGGATGGAAACTTTTGCATGTCATTTTTTAACATAACACGTGTCACTTTTCCACTAATCTTTGCATTTTGCCTTTCTTATATTTTCACAAAACGTGTTATTTTTTACACAAAAACAGACTTTTAATGCTTTTGGCTAAGAATTAAATAAATAAAAAAATAGAAAACATAATTTTAAAAGCAATAAATGTTTGGATTTTTGTAGAAAAAAAAACGACACGACATTTGTTAAATTGAGAATGTTCCAATTCAAAAGTTAGTGTAAAAGTTGCTAACATTTAGGATGTATTTTTGCTCACCGTTATAACTATAGCGTATGCTTACCATACATCGAATCATTTGTCATGTGTCATTTCACTTAATTTTAGTTAATTTTTGCATTAAATGCTACTTTTTTCAATTTTGAAAAAAATTAATCGAAATTAAGTGAAAAGACACATGACAAATGATTAAGTGTATGGTAAGCATACACTATGGTGATGAGCAAAAATGTACCCTAGCATTTATCATAATAGAATGGTAAGTGAGGTTTATGCCCACCCATTAGTTAAAGGGTAGTTTTATCTACACACTCATTTTTACTTCTTGTATACCCTTTCAAGTTTTTGGTCGTTGGATTGAATAAATTGAAGAAAATTAATGATGAAAAATTAATAAGGGTGTGTGACACACCACGACCGAAATCAAGGCGTGCTGTCTGTCACGTGAGGGTGACATAACCATGTGCACAGTGCGGAAGCTAAGAATAATAATAAAGTACGAATAAATAAAAATCAAACTACCCACAGAGTAGTTAACATACATGTGCAAGCGTAAGTGGGAAACACAATATTCAGAGCACAGAAAACCTAGTGCAGTCCAGAGGAACAAATACTAACTAAATACAACCAGAGGGGGTCCTACACTGGTGATAATCTGTCAGATATACCGTGGATTCCTCATGAGCCACCAAAACAGCAATCCAAACTAAAACCTGAAAGGGCGCAAAACAGAAAGTGTGAGTGGGCAAAAACAAAGCCTTTCAAAATCGTTTCAATATCAAAAGTTCTAACCCCTCGCCATAAAACCTGTATAGTTTCCCAGAAAATAGAATATACACATATATCGAAAACATGCTTGGAGATATGCCATGTCGAATGCCTCTACATAAACTGTAAGTAACCCAGGTAATGTCAATCAATGCAATGTAATATGTCAGCCGGAGTCACCTAACGTGACCTGTAAGGCTGAATCTAGAGCTCAAATCTCCAACTCACTAACTATACCTACACACGAGTCGGAACCACCTAAAGTGGTCTGTACGACAGGACTGGGTGTAAATAAATACGCTTAAGTGCTACGATCACGTGAAGACTAGGCGAATAATCGCGGGTCACCTATGAGTCGGAACCACCTAAAGTGGTCTGTACAACAGGACTTTGCACCTAACTTGGATCCAAGATGAGCGTGTGGTGCGGGAGGTGAAATCACGTGAAGGATTGTGCCCTACTCTGAGCTGGAGCACTAACACCGGGGGTGCAGGTTATGAGTTCTTTATGCATCTCACATAACTACTAATCATCAACATAAACCATACCTTGCTTGGCACTTACCTATGCGTCCGTAGCAACAAACATACATATATGCAACTACTAATGAATAAATAAATAGGCAAACGCAATGCATGACATTTAAAACATATAAACATTCCATTTCATTTTCTGGGAAAAACCACAAGTAAATAGGTATATACGGAAAACAAAAAGCCCACTCACTGGTATGTGGAAGGGTTGTAACCCTCCTGCCTTGAGTGACCGCGCTTGTCATCGGGATAGGTCTCACCTACGTGCGAAACAACTATAAAAATGTTAATTTAAAGCACTTAACCAAAACTAGGTGATAACTTCTCACACAATGCTCAAATGGGGTGTATGAATATACCAACGTGATCTACTCAACCTCACGAACATCCCCATATTTTTAAAATAATTTTCTGACCTCCCACGCGTTGCCACGCGCCGGCCACGTGCGGGCACGTGCCTGGCGCTGTTGTGGCAACCCTAACGGCGTTAGGGAATATTCCGTTAAAACCAACAGATTCCGTTAAAGTTAACCTGACGCCATTAAGAATATTTCGTCTTCTTCTCCGGTACACCTCCAATGTCGTCGCCGGAATACCGGAAAATTTTCAAACCTTCGTTTCTCACTCGTTTCTCAACCAAATTTCATGAAATTAGCACCAAAATGAAGCTTACAACAAGTAGAACAAAACCTTACCACTTTCAAGCCCTGAAATTCACGAAATCACGCCGTAAAAACTTCACAAAATCAAGCTAAGCCTGCAACTCATGATCCTGACGTCCAAAACCTTCCAACGAACCACCCCGAGCTTCTTAAGGACCTCACTAAGCTTCCTACAAGCTTCAAATTCCCTGAAAAACAACATTTCACGTGTGCATGAATAGTGACCAAAATCGGGGTTCCATGTTTCAACGTGAAGTCGAATGATTCCTTACCTGAAATTGGTATGGTTGAACTCATATGGTCCTCACGAACACAAAGGTAAGACTTTCCACCTCGATCTGCAATAGTTGCAAGGGTTTTGGTACTTGTCCGTACGAAAGAGCAAGAAAAGGGAGAGAGAGAGGGAGAGACACAGGAATGAGATAAGGATAAGAGTGTACGTGTGGTCAAGATACAGCCAACAAGCCCACAAAACAAACACCCCAAAATGAAACATAACCACTAGGGGCAAAATCGTCATTTCACACCTACGCTACAAATAATTTGGGACAAGCTGTCACAACCTACCCACCTGGATAAAATTTCGTCCCAAAATTCATAACAACCACTCACACCAACCACTAGCGATCAAAGAACAACTGAGGATACAAATCTCTCATTCGATCTTCAGTTTCCCAAGTAGCTTCCTTCGCTAAGTGATTCCTCCACAAAACTTTCACTAAATTCACAGTCTTGTTCCTCAGAACCTTTTCCTTCCAATCCGGAATCGTTACTGGTTCCCCATCATAAGTCAAATCCAGGTTAATCTCCAATGGTTGAGGAGGTATCACATACGACGGATCCGCAACGTAATGACAAAGCATGGACACATGAAAAACATTATGCACTTTAGCCAGTTCAGAAGGTAACTCAAGCTTGTAAGCCACTTCACCAACTCACTCGGTGATCATATACGGTTCGATATACCTGGGACTTAGCTTACCTTTCTTTCCAAACTGTACAACACCTCTCCACGGTGAAAGCTTCAGAAACACCCAATCACCCACTTCATACACTCTTTCAGTAGCATGCCAATCCGTTGAGCTCTTTTGTCGATCCTGGACCGCTTTCAGGTTAGACTTAATTACCTGAACATTTTGAGTAGTCTCCTCAACAATCTCGGGGCCCACCAAAACTCTTTCTCCGACCTCTGACTAACATAAGGGTGTACAACAAGATTTACCATACAATGCCTCAAATGGTGACATGCCGATACTCGAATGAAAACTGTTGTTGTAGGCAAATTCCATTAAATCCAACCGCTTATGCCAAGCATCGCCAAACTGCAACACCGAAGATCTCAACATATCCTCAAACGTCTGAATGGTCCTCTCAGATTGTCCATCTGTTTGAGGATGATATGCCGTACTATAGAGTAATCTTGTACCCAAAGCTTCCTAAAAAGCCACCCAAAATTTAGAAGTAAATCTTGGGTCACGATCTGAGACAGTACTCACTGGAACACCATGGTATTTCACAATCTTCGATATGAATAATTCAGCTAATTGGCCCAAATAATACTTTTCCCTCACTGGAATAAAATGCACTGACTTAGTAAGCTGATCAACTATCACCTAAATGCCGTCAAAACCATTATGTGTATGCGGAAGCTTGTACACAAAATCCATAGTAATGTTTTCCCATTTCCACTCTGGAACGGGAAGCGGCTGCAACAACCCAAACGGCTTCTTCCTTTCAGCTTTAACTTGTTGGCATATGGCACGCCTACTCACATACTCAGCCATCTCTCTTTTCATACCCGGCCAATAATAAAATGGTCGAATGGTATGATACATTTTAGTAGCTCCTGGATGCATCACATAAGCTGAGATATGCGCTTCATCAAGAATTGCTTTCTTTAAATCCAAATTATTCGGCACAAACATTCTACTCTCCTGCATAAGCATGCCATCCGATTCTCGAACTCTGAAGTCTTTCTTTTTCCCCTGATTCCTTGCTTGAATTATTTCCTGAGTCTCTTCATCAACCATCTGGGCTTCAAGTACACGATCAATTAAAATTGGCCTAACTTGAAAATTAGCAAGTAAGGCTACCTCCTGATCTTCTACCTCTAACCTCACTCCAGTTGATCTCAAGTCTGCCATAAGAGGAACACGACTAGGGTACAACGCATTGATACGGCCTTGAGATTTCCTACTAAGTGCATCAGCTATCACATTCGCACGACCATGGTGATAATCAATTGTGCAATCATAATCACTAAGCAGTTCCAACCATCTCCGCTGACGAAGATTAAGATCCCTCTGTGTGAAAAGATATTGAAGACTCTTATGATCTGTAAAGATCTTGCATTTTTCTCCATAGAGATAATGTCTCCACATCTTCAAAGCAAAGATAATGGCCGCTAACTCCAAATCATACGTAGGGTAATTCAACTCATGAAGCTTTGATAGGAGCATATTTAGGCGACTTACTTAGCTTGTTTTCGTGCATTTATATTGTTAATCCATAGTTGTTTTAGTAGTTTAAGCTATTTTCGTGTGTTTTTAGGTTCATATGGCTAAGGAAGCAAAAAGATGCATTTTGGGGCCTTTTGGAGCACTTTTGGGCTAATGATGGATAGCTTATGCTTGGAGCCAAAGTGTTGGACGAAATTGAAGGCCTTGTATGCACTCTAGGACATAAAACAAAGGGCCTAGCCCATTCTAATACCTTGCCATGCAACCATCTCAACCATTCACCCTAGAAACCATCTCAACCATTCACTCAAACACCCTAAAACTACAACCTTGCACATGCTTTCCCATTTCATTATTCATTCACTTTGCATTCATTCAATTCAGCCACATGCACTTATTCTTTCATCATTGCACCATCAATTCAACACATGCACCCATCACCTAACACAAATCATCCTAACCCATGCATAACCTAAGAATTTCAGCCACATGCACACAAAACCCATTCTTGCCGTGCCTTCCCTTGCCATTTTCAGCCATCACACTTCATCATTGCAGCCACCATTCACCCTAGTTGTCAATCACATACTTTCCCATTGTATAATTCATCCACATGCATCTTTAATCATTCACTCACAAGCTTTAACCAACAAACAAATCAGCCACAACACACAAACACAACCATGCCGTACCCACCCTTGCATTTCCAGCATTCCCATTTGCATTTTTAGATTTCCACCAACCAATCTAGTTGTCAATACACATGCATTCCCTTCTTTAATCATTCCTAGCTGCCATTCACATGTTCTCCCATCCATTCTCTCCCTATAAAACCATGCATTGCATTCATACAATTCATTACATTCACCACAACACAACACACAACACAAATACCTTTGCCGTGCATCCCCTTCCAATTTTCCAGCATTCTCTCCTCCATTGCAGCCACTCCAACCACTCCCCATTCCTCCAAAACACTTCACACCACCCCAAAACCTATCCTTAGTCCTTGTGCCGCAACAAAGAGGAAGAGAAGAGGGCCTAAACGTTCATACAATTCAAGTTTGAGTTGTTGGAATGTTTAGGTGTTTCTTTGATTTCAATGTTTAAATTTACTTATCTTTGTCTTGTACGTATGAGGAACTAAACCCCCTTTAGCTAGGGGGTGATTCGAAACCATGTTTATGCTTGCAATATGAATTGATTACTTTTGGTTGGAATTTCATAAGTTGTGGATTCAATTTGTTTAACTGTTTGATTGATAACTTATTTATGTATGTTTATTGAGAGTGCACGCTTAATTTTCATGCATGAATATGACGCTAGAATATAAGTGAGTTTCACCTAATAGTTATGAACTTATATTCACAAGTAGTGGAGATTGCTTATAAACAATCGCGTTAAATGAATTCTTGGCACTAGTTTCATGCTTTTCATAGTAACGAAGGCCTCGTCAACACTTATAGTTTTCATGATGCTTAATGATCTTTGATCGTATCTTTATTGTGCTGTTCACGTAAAGGACTTTTGGAGAATGTTGTGAATTGCGTTGCGCAAAACCATCCAATTCATTAACTTAAGGAGAACTTGACGGTTAATTTAAGCGAACCTAATTAACCCGGGGTGTTGAGTTTCATAACTTATCGAAAGACCAACTGAAAATCAATCTTGTATGCAAGTGTAACATGTGTGGAGAAGAACCCCTTGCCTATTCCATCATCCATATTTTCATCACATTCATATTTACATTTTGCCCTTAATTATAATCTGTCCATTTAATTTAATCTCATCCAAACACAACCCCCCCCCCTTACTTTATTGTTCAATTTAATTAGAAATCAATTTAGTTTGTGTTTTTAAAGTGTTTGAGTCTTTTGGTTTGTTTTAGTGTTTTACGCGTTTAGTTTCGCATTCTTTGAGTCTAGTTTAGTGTTTTAAACTTTATTTTACGTTTTTGAGTCAACTCCAAGTGATTAACAATCCCTCCTAATCCCCGGTCCAGAACGATCCCTACTTACATACTTACTACAATTGATAAAAAGAGGGTTTAATTTGTGTGCGTATAATTCTCGCATCAAATTTTGGCGCCGTTGCCGGGGATTAGCAACTTTGCTAATCCCTTGGTTCTTTTCTTTTTGGTTTAGTTGTTTTCGTTTTAGTTTCTAACTTAGTGTTGTTTTCTTTGTTTGTTGTTACTTTTGATATTTGATTTAGTTCTCTTTCTTTGATTTTAGGTACTAAAGAAGTAAGATATGGATTTTGCTAGCATTCAAGCTCAATTGGCAAATCTTACTTCTCAATTGTCGCCGTATGCCGAAAGGACCACAATGCAGAGTGTCCCTACATTTGGTGCTTCATATAGGCAAGGATTTCAAGCCAATCAATGTCCACAAAGAGATTGGAGGGATCATTAAAACTCTATGTGGTGGGAAGCTCAACAAGTTCAACGTGAAGCATATTGGCAGCCATATGAGGAGTTCTATTCAAGACCTATGCAGCCACCACAACTTCATATGCAATATGCTCAATTAAATTCAAGTTCGTCAATAGATTATAATCAAAAGCTTGATGAATTAATTTGTTTGGTGCAGGGCTTACAAATTCAAGAGCAAAGTGAACTCTCCAACTCAACTATTGAAAACTCGAAGGAAGATTTTGAAATCCATAATGCTATCACTTCGGGAAGTGCTATGGAGGTTGGAGCTGACCTAAAAATGTCCAAACATAGCCTAGAAGTGGATGAGGAGCTGCTAATTGAGGAGGAGGAAGAAGACATGCACACGACAAGGGTAGAACAACCCTTGCCGCAGCCCCCTAATCCCTCTAAACCACCCACCACAAGTAAGGACGTCCCAATTCCATGTTATTCTGATGTTATTCCACCCAATGTCCCTTTTCCTAGCAGGTTTTTGATTCCCAACCAAGAAGAGAGTAAAAGGGACATCGTGGAAGCCTTCCCAAAGGTGCAAAATGCTATTCCAATTCTTGGTACAACACAGCAAGTTTTAGATGGTGTTGAATTCTTCAAAGGACTTTGTACACCAAGAAGAATGATTCAAGATAAGGTAGTGGCTGGAGAAGATGTAGAAGGCATCAAAGAGGACATATTTGAAACCACAATTCCCAAAGAAGTTGGATTTTATGACACGGGACAAGTCATAACTTTCGAAGGGGTGTTTATTCTTAAGTTCATTTCGGAGAACACAGGTAAGCCGCCTCCCCGAATTTCAATTTTCTTTTATACTAACATGTTGTTAATGATTCAGGCACCCAATCTTGAATTTAAACTATTACCGGATCATTTCAAGTATCACCTTCCATTCAAAGATAAAGTCCATGCCATTTGATTCAAAAAAAAAAAATAAATAAAAGAAAAATAAAAGAATGTAACTTTCATAAAGGTTGTTTGCTTGATGCCCCACTACTTGGCAAAACTCTCAAAGCAGGAGGCATCGGAGCTAGATCATTCGAGGCCACAATACTTGGTGGAACGCTGGATGACCCAGGAAAAAGGTGCCTCTGGAGATAAGCCGCAAGCCTTTGACGGTCACTTTGAATCCGACCTTCAGATTCTTGCAGCTCATCAAGCTTCCTCTTCATGCCCATCGAATAATTGTTGGCAAGCACGTGCAAACTTCTATTCTCGTGCTTAAGCTATTTGACCTCTTGCTTGAGATTTTCCACCTCTGCCATCAACGATTCAACCTGACGGGAGCGAGCAAGTAGGCGTTGGCCCATGTTGGACACAGAGCCTGCACACTGAACGCTGAGAGCGAGGGACTCTTGAACGGCCAACTCATCGGACCGTCCTGAAAGCAGCCTACTATCCTTAGGAGTGAGGAGGTTTCTAGCTACTATCGTAGCTGTTGTTGCATCCGTCATCATGGAGTCTTCACCTGTAAGAGGACCGTTAGAAGATAAAAAAGAAGGGCGCCATACATTACCTTGACAGGGCGCAACCGGATCACTGCTGAGACTCAAATCTAAGCAAAGGTTCGATGGGTTAGTCATTTTTCGGGTTAGTCATTTTTCAAAGGTGTTCAAAGAGAAGGGTTGGATGGAGTGAAATTTCAAAGGGCCGGAGAAGATTTTCAAGAATGGGCAATCTTCAGGTGTGTATGTTGGGGTGATTGATACCTCTATAAAAAGCCAAGGCGCCACGACCACCGATTCAAATAGCCAGATTTTCCTGCGTAAAGTTCGGCGACGATCTCTCGGCTTTTCAGAAAACGCGTTCAACTTTGTCAAAAGATCTCTGACAAAGTTGAAAACACGTGGAGGCCATCATCGCAACTACACACTTTTGCCGACAAGCGCAAAGTTCGGCGACGCTTTCTCTGCTTTTCTGAAAACGCGTGCAACTTTGTCAAAAGATCTCTGACAGAGCCGCATCCGCACTACTACGTGTCGTTCAGAAATCGAAGGGGCGTCGTTCAGAAATCGAAGAGGCGTATTCAAAGATCGAAAAGTCGTCACTATTTCAAAAAGCCGGATTTACGGGATCAAAACGTCTGTCAACAAGGGTAAAAGAACAGTACCACCACTTGCTATTGGGAAATCCCTATATATGTCGACCTTCATCTTTTATGGCAAGGCAGACCTGAAGAAAATGCCTAACTCTTTCTCACCTCTGAGGGCGCACTCCCAGCAAAGCCTTTCGAAGTGCTCAATTTTTTCTTCTTCCCCAAAGATGATACTAGATGCCTGGAGTAGAGATGACCCAGGAGGAAACAGTAGATTGAAGCATGTGGAGACAAGCACAACAAATACATGTGCTGATTCTTTCACCGCTTCTTCAAAGGCAAAGGTATCTCATATCATCAAGGTCAAAAGCAAAAGTATCTCATATCATGCTCTTTCCCTGTCTTTTTCTTTGTCCTTGTTCTTACTCGCATAGCAAAGTGAAAGAAGCAATCAGCCGGCACTTGGAGTCAGTCTTCCGATCTGGAGCCAACTGCCTGGAATCTATTCCTGATTGCTTACCTAGCGTTGCTCTCGAGTAGTCATCTTCAACGGTTGATACACTTCCAGAGAAGGGATCACTTCTGCAAAGGGGAGCAAGTAAGGCAAGTGAAAATGATACATTGAAGCATGTAGAGACAAGCAACAACTGCATATGCTGAGCTATCCTCTAACCCTCTTCAATACGAATTGGAGAGATTGAACAAAGAAACAGATAAAAGGAGTAAGCTCAGACCTTCGGGGAAGACCAAAAGAATCCTGCTGCCCAGTTCAAGAGTAGCACAAAGGAAAATCAACGATGGGAGGAAACCAGTTCAAGATTAAGCCTGTGGAATCACCAAGATCAACCCATGCATTCAACAAAGGAAGACCGAGAAAGCACTCCAATTCCAGATTTGCGTCCCTAAACTCTTCTCTTTGTTGGTTACATTCTGCCATGTTTAGTATGTCTAAATGCTGTTTGTGTGTTTACTTATGTTTTATGTAAATCTATGCTTAAAACATTGAGGACAATGTTTGATTTAAGTGTGGGGGGGGGGGGGGGGTAACTAAGTATATTTGATGCAAATTCGTGGGATTTTATCACCCATAACTTCAAATGTTGTTCCTTACTGTTTTAAGGTGTTTTTAAGTTGTTTTAGAGTGTTTTAGTATGTTTTGTTTTTATAACTCCGAAAATCACATAAAAATTTGAAAAAACATGTTTTGAAAAGCCTAAAAAGAGTGTTTTGAGTCGTTTTTGTGTGTTTATGTCTTAGGGTACCTTCCAACACAATGATAAGGATTTGGTTTTAATTGCATGACTATTAAAGAATGTTGCAAACATGGCTGGAAGTTGATTTGTGCTTTGGTATATTCTTGGTTATGGTTATAGCTTATGAATTCGCATGTAATCACAAAAAGAGAAAATCAGTTTTTGTAACATGCTTGAAGGAAGAAACTCAAACTAAAGGTACATCCTTGTGAGACTTGAGCCTATAACGTTCTTTGGAGAGTATAAATCTGTGATTTCTTGTTTTCTAAAGTCGTTGCATGATCTCATCATTCTTTGCTTGGTTGCTACTTGGAATGCATTTCATTATAGTTCCAAATACTAGAACTCATGCCCATTTCATTCAAAGCATGATATTGATTGCATAACATACAATAAGATGAAGTTGTTAGTCAAGCCAAAGCAAAAAAAAAAAAAGCCTATCCCTTTTAACATGTATTGTAGGATTACCCCTTTTTGAGCCTTTTCAAGCTTATTTTCTTTGTTAGCCACATTATCCTTACCTAGCCTAGATTAGGACTTCCCATACCCTTGTTCTTAAAGGATAGTGAAGCATGATTTAGAATGAACTCCTTTTGATCAATATATTGCAGAAAATGAGTGTGGGGGAAGATAGTAGGGCACGGCCAAAGAATAAAAAAAAAAAAAAAAGAGTTGAAAAATATGTGAGAATGCTCTCACAAGTGTTGGTTATTGAAGGAAGGGTCCAAAAAAGTGAATTTGACCCTAATTGTGCATGAATCTTCCCTTGTGTTTAAAAGTTGATTTCTGCCATTAAAAGTGAGTTTAAGTGTCAATTTCATTACTTTGCTTCCTATTGCTTTAAGAACCTTTGTTTGTCCTTTGCTTTTCCTTGTTAGCCATTACCCTTAGCCCCGTTACAACCCTCAACTTCTATCTTGATGTTATGTATTCAATATGTGGAGTTTGAATTTGGTATGAGCATATGGAATCACTGGTTCTCGTTCTAAGTAGTAGCATTCCATTCATGAGATCATATTCATGTCATTGTCTTAATTCCAGAAAATGCTTTCTTTGATATAACATATGTGAGTGTTAGAATTCATATTTACATCAATCTTCTCACATATACCTAGTGTAGGGTGTGAAGTTAGAAAATCTGTGTGAAAATAGAGTGCATTCTAGTGAGGAATTGAGGAAATTCTCTAAGGCATGTTACTACATTCCAAATGTGTTTTAATTGATTAAATGCGAACTAGTGAATGGTAACTATGATTAAGTGTTTGTTGAAGTGTAAAGAAAGCTAAATGTTGTGGGAATGATGTTCTATTTTGTGTCATGTTCGTTTGAAATCCCTGAGATACATGTTGGAAGGTTTAGATTGTGTTTTGTTTTGTTTTTGGTTTCTTTTGTTTTGTTTTGCTCGAGGACTAGCAAAAGCTAAGTGTGGGGGAATTTGATAGGAGCATATTTAGGCGACTTACTTAGCTTGTTTTCGTGCATTTATATTGTTAATCCATAGTTGTTTTAGTAGTTTAAGCCATTTTCGTGTGTTTTTAGGTTCATATGGCTAAGGAAGCAAAAAGATGCATTTTGGGGCCTTTTGGAGCACTTTTGGGCTAATGATGGATAGCTTATGCTTGGAGCCAAAGTGTTGGACGAAATTGAAGGCCTTGTATGCACTCTAGGACATAAAACAAAGGGCCTAGCCCATTCTAATACCTTGCCATGCAAACATACCATCTCAACCATTCACTCAAACACCCTAAAACTACAACCTTGCACATGCTTTCCCATTTCATTATTCATTCACTTTGCATTCATTCAATTCAGCCACATGCACTTATTCTTTCATCATTGCACCACCAATTCAACACATGCACCCATCACCTAACACAAATCATCCTAACCCATGCATAACCTAAGAATTTCAGCCACATGCACACAAAACCCATTCTTGCCGTGCCTTCACTTGCCATTTTCAGCCATCACACTTCATCATTGCAGCCACCATTCACCCTAGTTGTCAATTGATGCGAGATTTATACGCGCACAAATTAAACCCTCTTTTTGTCGATTTGTAGTATAAGTATAAGTAGGGATCGTTCTGGACCAGGGATTAGGAGGGATTGCAAATCTCTTGGAAACTGACTCAAAAACTTAAAAACACAGTTTAAAACACTAAACTAGACTCAAAGAATACAAAATTAAAGTTTAAAACACTAAGACAAACCAAAAACTCAAAATGCTTTAAAAACACAAACTAAATTGATTTCTAACTAATTTGACATTAAAGTAAAGGGGGATTTAGGTTTTGACAAAATTAAACTAAATGAACAAATTACAATTAAAACAGAATGTAAATATGAAATTGATGAAATAGAATGGATGAATGCTAGCTAAGGGGGTCATCTCCACATATGTTACACTTGCATAATAAAAAGATTTCCAATTACATTTCAATAAATTATGAAACTCATCACCCCGGGTTAATTAGGTCCGCTTAAATTAACCGTCAAGTTTTCCTTAAGTTAATGAATTGGATGGGTTAGCGCAACGCAATTCACAACATTCTCCAAAAGTCCTTTACGTGAACAGCACAATAAAGATACAATCAAAGATCATTAAGCATTATGAAAACTATAAGTGTTGACGAGGCATTCGTTACTATGATGAGCATGAAACTCGTGCCAAGAATTCATTTAATGCGATTGTTTATAAGCAACCTCCACTACTTGTGAATATAAGTTCATAACGATTAGGTGAAAATCACTTATATTCTAGCGTCATATTCATGCATGAAAATTAAGCGCGCATTCTTAATAAACATACATAAATAAGTTATCAATCAAACGGTTAAACAAATTGAATCAACAACTTATGAAATGCAATTAGAAGTAATCAAATCAAAATGCAAGCATAAACATATATTTCGAATCACCCCCTAGCTAAAGGGGGTTTAGTTTATTATAACTTTGAAATCAAAGAAATATCTAAACATTCCAACAACTCAAACTTGAATTGTATGAACGTTTAGGCACTCTTCTCTTCCATTCCTCATACGTACAAACAAAGAGAATTGAATTTAAACATTGAAATCAAAGAAACACCTAAACATTCCAACAACTCAAACTTGAATTGTATGAACGTTTAGGCACTCTTCTCTTCCTCGTTGTTGTAGCACAAGGTCTAAGGATAGTTTGATGGTGTGAATGGTTTGGGGAGTGGTGTTTGGATTAATAGGGAAATGGAAAAATGGTGTTTGGATTACAAGGGAAATGGAAAAATGGTGTGTTGTGTATGAAATGAGATGTCCATGAATGAATGAATGCAAGGGTATTTATAGGAGTAGTGGAGGGAACATATGGCTATGTCATTTGTAGGTGAAGTAGGTGGATGTTGTAGGTGAAGTAGGTGGATGTTGTAGGTGAAGTGGATGTTGTAGGTGAAGTAGGTGGATGTTGTAGGTGAAGTGGGTGGATGTTGTAGGTGAAGTAGGTGGATGTTGTAGGTGAAGTGGGTGGATGTTGTAGGTGAAGTAGGTGGATGTTATTTTAAGTGATAAGTGATAAGTGATATGATATGTGGTTATGATATGATAAGTGGTTAAGTGATGATGATAAGTGATAAGTGATTAAGTGATATGATATGTGGTGATGATAAGTGATAAGTGCATGTGGGTTAACTAATGAAGGAAATGCATGTGCAATGACAATGTGTTAGAATGGATGTGTGTTATGCATGGCATGATTGGGATTAGGAAAGGTTTAAATGTCCTAAAACTAAAGAGAACAAGGTTCCAACACTTTGGCTCCAATTAGGTCTTCAATTTCGTCCAACACTTTGGCTTCAAGCATAAGCTATCCGTCCTTAGCCCAAAAGTGCTCCAAAAGTCTCCAAAATGCATCTTTTTGCTCCTTTAGCCCTTTGGACCTACAAACACACGAAAATAGCTTAAAGTACTAAAATAACTAAAGAAACATAACGTAAATGTACGAGAACAAGCCATTTAAGTCGCATAAATATGATCCTATCAAATACCCCCACACTTAGCTTTTGCTAGTCCTCGAGCAAAACAGAAAAACAAAACAAAAAGAACAAAACACAACCTACACCTTCCAACAATCGTATCAGGGACTTCCAATGCACATGACAAGTTAAAAATCATTATTCTCACAGATTTGAGCCATCTTTACACTTAAGTACATTCTTAATCATAGTCACCACATACTAGTTCACAATTAAGCATTTAAAACCTTGTTTTGAATGTAGTAGCATGCCTTAGAGAATTCCCTCAATTTCTTACTAGATGTACTCTCGTTTTTCACACAGATTTTCTGACTACACACCCTACACTAGATATATGTGAGAAGATTGATGTAAACATGTAGACGAACACTCACATATGTTATAATAAGGAAAGCATTTTCTGGAGTTAATAAGCATGTTTAGATATGATCTCATGAATGGAATGCTACTACTTAGACGCGAGAACCAGTGACACCATAAGCTCATACCAAGTTCAAACTCCACAATTGAAATACATAACACTCAATATAGAAGTCAAGGGTTGTAACGGGGCTTGGGATAATTGGCTAAAAATGAAAGGTAAGGATAACAAACGTTCTTCAAGCAATAGTGAGCAAAGCATTGAATTAGGCACTTAGAATTTCCTTTAGAATGCAGAAGTCAACTTTGATCACCCAAGGGGGAATTACACAGAACTTAGGGCCATATTCATTTTTTTTTTTGGACCCTTTCTTCAACCATCAACGCTCGTGAGTTCATTTTCACTTATTTTCATTTTTTTTTTTAAGCTCTTTTTTCTTTCTTTCTTTCTTTTTTCTTTTCTTTTTTTTTTTTCTTTTCTTTTTCTTTTCTTTTGAATCTCAAAACATAAACACTTAAACATTCTCTCCCCCACACTTATTTTCTTTCATAATGTAACTCAAAAGGAATTCAATTAAATCATGCTCACTATCTTTTAAGAACAAGGGTGGGGATTGTCCTAAACTAGGCTAGGTGAGGAAAATGTGGGTAAACAAAGAATAAAGGCTAAACAAGGCTCAACGGGGTTAAAACTTACAACATATACGAAGTATGGAAAGTAAGGCTATTTGGCTATGGTGGTGGTCACTACACAACTTCTTCTTGAATATGTGTTATGCAAATCAATAACATGCTTTGAATGAAATGGGCATGAGTTCTAGCATTTGGAACTATATGATAAAACGCCTTCTAGGTAGTAACCAAGCAAAGAATAATGAGATCATACAACGACTTTAGAAAACAAGAAATCACAGATTATACTCTCCAAAGAACGTTATAGGCTCAAGTCTCTCAGGGTTGTAGCGTTTGTTTGAGTTCCTTCCTTCAAGCATGTTACAAAAACGAATTTTTTTTTTCTTTTATGATTGCATGTGAAGTCATACATTATAACCATAACCAAGCATATACCAAGAGTAAATCAAACTTTTCTCTATGTTTATAACTCTTTCTAACCGTCATGCAATTATAAACCAAATCCTTATCATTGTGTTGGAAGGTACCCTAAGACACAAACACACACACAAAAACAACTTTAAAACAACTCTTTTTGGGTTTTTCAAAACAATTTTTCAAATTTTTATGGGATTTTCGAATTATAAAACAAAACACACTAAAACACTCTAAAACAACTTAAAAACACCTTAAAATAGCAAGGAACAACATTAGAAGTTATGGTGGATAAAACCCTACGAATTTGCATCAAAACACTTTAGTTACCCCCCCACACTTAAATCAAACATTGTCCTCAATGTTTTAAGCATAGATTCACACAAAACATAAGTAAACACACAAAAAACATTTAAACATACTAAACATGGCAGAATGTAATTAACAAAGAGAAGAGTTTAGGGACGCAAATCTGGTTATGGAGTGTAAATTCCCTCTTCTCCTTGGTGATTGCATTGAGGCTTTGATCTTTGTGATTCCACAGGCTTACTCTTGAACTGGTTTCTGCCCATCGTTGATTTTCCTTTGTGCTACTTCTTGAACTGGGCAGCAGGATGGTTCTTTTGGTTTCCCCCGAAGGTCTGAGCTTCCTCCTGTTATCTGTTTCTTTGTTCAATCTTTGCAGGAGTGGTCCCTTCTCTGGAAGTGTAACAACCGTTGAAGATGACTACTCGAGAGCAACGCTAGGTAAGCAATCAGGAATAGATTCCAGGCAGTTGGCTCCAGATCAGAAGACTGACTCCAAGTGCCGGCTGATTGCTTCTTTTACTTTGCCATGCAAGTAAGAACAAGGACAAAGAAAAAGACAGGGAAAGAGCATGATATGAGATACTTTTGCTTTTGACCTTGATGATATGAGATACCTTTGCTTTGAAGAAGCGGTGAATGAATCAGCACATGCTTCAATCCGCCGTTTCCTCCTGGGACATATGTACTCCAGGCATCTGGTATCATCTTTGGGGAAGAAGAAAGAATTGAGTATTTTGAAAGGCTTTGCTGGGAGTGCACCCTCAGAGGTGAGGGAGAGTTGGGCATTTTCTTCAGGTTTGCCCTGCCATAAAAGACGAAGGTCGACATATATAGAGATAATATCAAGTGGTGGTACTTTTTACCCTTGTCGACAAACGTTTTGATCCCGCAAATCCGGCTCTTTGAAATAGTGGCGCCTCTTCGATCTTTGAATACGCCTCTTCGATTTCTGAGCAGGCGCCCCTTCGATTTCTGAACGACGCCCCTTTGCTTTCTGAACGACACGTGGTAGTGCAGATGCGGCTCCTTTTGACAAAGCTGCACGCGTCTTCTGAAAAGTAGAGAAAGCGTCGCCGAACTTTGCGCTTGTCGGCTAAAGATGTGTAGATGCGATGATGGCCTCCACGTGTTTTCAGCTTTGTCAGAAATCTTTTGACAAAGTTGAACGCGTTTTCTGAAAAGCCGAGGGAGCGTCGCCTAAATTACGCCGGAAAATCCGGCTCTTTGAATCGGTGGACGCGTCGTCTTGGCTTTTTATAGAGCTATCAATCACCCCAACACACACACTCTGAAGATTTCCCATTCCTGAAACTCGACTCCGGCCCTTTGTGAAATTTTAACTCCATCCACCCCTTCTCTTTGAACACTTTTGAAAAAAATGGCAAACTCATCGAACCTTAGCTTAGATTTGAGTCTCAGCAGCGATCCGGTTGCGCCCCGTCAAGGTAATGTATGGCGCCCTTCTTTTTTATCTTCTAACGGTCCTCTTTCAGGTGAAGACTCTGTGATGCAGGACGCCACAACAGCTACAATAGTAGCTAAAAACCTCCTCACTCCAAAAGATAGTAGGCTGCTGTCAGGACGGTCCGATCAGTTGGCCGTTCAAGAGTCCCTCGCACTTAGTGTTCAGTGTGCGAGTTCTGTGTCCAACATGGGCCAACGCCTGCTTGCTCGGTCCCGCCAAGTGGAATCGTTGATGGCAGAGGTGGAAAGACTTAAGCAAGAGATCCAGCAGCTTAAGTACGAGAATAGAAGTTTGCATGTGCTTGCAAATAACTATTCGTCGGGGATGAAGAGGAAGCTTGATGAGCTGCAAGAATCTGAGGGTCGAATTCACAGTGACCGTCAAAGGCTTGCGTCTTATCTCCAGAGGCACCTTTTTCCTGGGTCATCCAGCGCTTGGCCAAGTATTGAGGCCTGGAATGCTCTAGCTCCGATGCCTCCCGCTTCGATGGCTTCTGCTCCGATGCCTCCCGCTTCTATGCCTCCCGCTTCTATGCCTTCCGCTTCTGCGCCTCGTAGTGGGGCTTCACGCAAACAACCTTTGTGAAGCTCCACCTTTCTCCATGTTTAGTATCTTTCTTTCTTTTTTTTTTTTTTTTTCTTTTTTTTTTTTTTTTTTATTAACATAAATAAAATCAAACGGCATGGAATTGGTCCTTGAATGGAAGATGATACTTGAAGTGAACCGGCAATGGTTTGAATTCTAGTGTAGGTGCCTGATTCATAAAAAACAGCAAGTTAGTATAAAATGTAATGGAATTTGAAAAAAATGACTTACTTGTTTTGTCTGACAAGAACTCAATGACAAACACCACTCCTTTGAAAGTTTCAGGGATATTGGACTTGGCCAGATTGCATGTGATGGTTATGACTTGTCCAATGTCATCAAATTCAACTTCTTTGGGCATTGTTGTCTCAAGTATATCCCCTTTGATGAATTCATGAAATTCCCTACTTTGCACCTTTTGAAGGTCTTCCAAGATGTCTTTTTCACTTTCTTCTTCCTTGGAATTCATGAACCTGCAAGGAATAGGGATATTAGGTGGAATGGGGTTAGAACTAATTGGAACAACCTTACTTGAATTAGATGGCGTAGGAGCAATAAGTGCTTCCGGCAAAGGTGCTTCAAATCCTCCCTTCGGATTTACAATGGTTGAACTAGGGAGTTTGCCTTGGTCGCAAAATTGTCCTACGAACTCCGCTATCTGCCCAATTTGCTTTTCCAAGTGATCCAACCTTTTGTCTTCTTGTCGAGCCTCATTGTCTTGATTTTGTGAGCCCTGCACCAAACAAATTAATTCGTTAAGCTTTTGATTATAATCTATTGATGAACTTAAATTTGGTTGGGCATATTGAATATGAGGTTGTGGTGGCTGCCAATATCCTCCTTGTTGAGCATTTTGAGGTTCCCACCACATAGAGTTTGAATGATCACTCCAATCCGAATTGTAAGTATTGGAAAACACGTTATTCCTTGATTGAAGATTAGATATATCAACTCTTTGCATTTGGGACCTTTCCATGAGCTGTGACAAAAGAGAAGCGTTATCAAGTGCCATGTTGTTCTTAACAAACAAAACACAAATAAAAACTAAATCTAAAAGACAATACAGAAACAAACAATCCAAGGGATTAGCAAATTTTCTAGTCCCCGGCAACGGCGCCAAAATTTGATGCGAGATTTATACGCGCACAAATTAAACCCTCTTTTTGTCGATTTGTAGTATAAGTATAAGTAGGGATCGTTCTGGACCGGGGATTAGGAGGGATTGCAAATCTCTTGGAAACTGACTCAAAAACTTAAAAACACAGTTTAAAACACTAAACTAGACTCAAAGAATACAAAATTAAAGTTTAAAACACTAAGACAAACCAAAAACTCAAAATGCTTTAAAAACACAAACTAAATTGATTTCTAACTAATTTGACATTAAAGTAAAGGGGGATTTAGGTTTTGACAAAATTAAACTAAATGAACAAATTACAATTAAAACAGAATGTAAATATGAAATTGATGAAATAGAATGGATGAATGCTAGCTAAGGGGGTCATCTCCACATATGTTACACTTGCATAATAAAAAGATTTCCAATTACATTTCAATAAATTATGAAACTCATCACCCCGGGTTAATTAGGTCCGCTTAAATTAACCGTCAAGTTTTCCTTAAGTTAATGAATTGGATGGGTTAGCGCAACGCAATTCACAACATTCTCCAAAAGTCCTTTACGTGAACAGCACAATAAAGATACAATCAAAGATCATTAAGCATTATGAAAACTATAAGTGTTGACGAGGCATTCGTTACTATGATGAGCATGAAACTCGTGCCAAGAATTCATTTAATGCGATTGTTTATAAGCAACCTCCACTACTTGTGAATATAAGTTCATAACGATTAGGTGAAAATCACTTATATTCTAGCGTCATATTCATGCATGAAAATTAAGCGCGCATTCTTAATAAACATACATAAATAAGTTATCAATCAAACGGTTAAACAAATTGAATCAACAACTTATGAAATGCAATTAGAAGTAATCAAATCAAAATGCAAGCATAAACATATATTTCGAATCACCCCCTAGCTAAAGGGGGTTTAGTTTATTATAACTTTGAAATCAAAGAAATATCTAAACATTCCAACAACTCAAACTTGAATTGTATGAACGTTTAGGCACTCTTCTCTTCCATTCCTCATACGTATAAACAAAGAGAATTGAATTTAAACATTGAAATCAAAGAAACACCTAAACATTCCAACAACTCAAACTTGAATTGTATGAACGTTTAGGCACTCTTCTCTTCCTCGTTGTTGTAGCACAAGGTCTAAGGATAGTTTGATGGTGTGAATGGTTTGGGGAGTGGTGTTTGGATTAATAGGGAAATGAAAAAATGGTGTTTGGATTACAAGGGAAATGGAAAAATGGTGTGTTGTGTATGAAATGAGATGTCCATGAATGAATGAATGCAAGGGTATTTATAGGAGTAGTGGAGGGAACATATGGCTATGTCATTTGTAGGTGAAGTAGGTGGATGTTGTAGGTGAAGTAGGTGGATGTTGTAGGTGAAGTGGATGTTGTAGGTGAAGTAGGTGGATGTTGTAGGTGAAGTGGATGTTGTAGGTGAAGTAGGTGGATGTTGTAGGTGAAGTGGGTGGATGTTGTAGGTGAAGTAGGTGGATGTTGTAGGTGAAGTGGGTGGATGTTGTAGGTGAAGTAGGTGGATGTTGTAGGTGAAGTGGATGTTGTAGGTGAAGTAGGTGGATGTTATTTTAAGTGATAAGTGATATGATATGTGGTTATGATATGATAAGTGGTTAAGTGGTGATGATAAGTGATAAGTGATTAAGTGATATGATATGTGGTGATGATAAGTGATAAGTGCATGTGGGTTAACTAATGAAGGAAATGCATGTGCAATGACAATGTGTTAGAATGGATGTGTGTTATGCATGGCATGATTGGGATTAGGAAAGGTTTAAATGTCCTAAAACTAAAGAGAACAAGGTTCCAACACTTTGGCTCCAATTAGGTCTTCAATTTCGTCCAACACTTTGGCTTCAAGCATAAGCTATCCGTCCTTAGCCCAAAAGTGCTCCAAAAGTCTCCAAAATGCATCTTTTTGCTCCTTTAGCCCTTTGGACCTACAAACACACGAAAATAGCTTAAAGTACTAAAATAACTAAAGAAACATAACGTAAATGTACGAGAACAAGCCATTTAAGTCGCATAAATATGATCCTATCATCAATCACATACTTTCCCATTGTATAATTCATCCACATGCATCTTTAATCATTCACTCACAAGCTTTAACCAACAAACAAATCAGCCACAACACACAAACATAACCATGCCGTACCCACCCTTGCATTTCCAGCATTCCCATTTGCATTTTTAGATTTCCACCAACCAATCTAGTTGTCATTACACATGCATTCCCTTCTTTAATCATTCCTAGCTGCCATTCACATGTTCTCCCATCCATTCTCTCCCTATAAAACCATGCATTGCATTCATACAATTCATTCCATTCACCACAACACAACACACAACACAAATACCTTTGCCGTGCATCCCCTTCCAGTTTTCCAGCATTCTCTCCTCCATTGCAGCCACTCCAACCACTCCCCATTCCTCCAAAACACTTCACACCACCCCAAAACCTATCCTTAGTCCTTGTGCCGCAACAAAGAGGAAGAGAAGAGGGCCTAAACGTTCATACAATTCAAGTTTGAGTTGTTGGAATGTTTAGGTGTTTCTTTGATTTCAATGTTTAAATTTACTTATCTTTGTCTTGTACGTATGAGGAACTAAACCCCCTTTAGCTAGGGGGTGATTCGAAACCATGTTTATGCTTGCAATATGAATTGATTACTTTTGGTTGGAATTTCATAAGTTGTGGATTCAATTTGTTTAACTGTTTGATTGATAACTTATTTATGTATGTTTATTGAGAGTGCACGCTTAATTTTCATGCATGAATATGACGCTAGAATATAAGTGAGTTTCACCTAATAGTTATGAATATTCACAAGTAGTGGAGCTTGCTTATAAACAATCGCGTTAAATGAATTCTTGGCACTAGTTTCATGCTTTTCATAGTAACGAAGGTCTCGTCAACACTTATAGTTTTCATGATGCTTAATGATCTTTGATTGTATCATTATTGTGCTGTTCACGTAAAGGACTTTTGGAGAATGTTGTGAATTGCGTTGCGCAAAACCATCCAATTCATTAACTTAAGGAGAACTTGACGGTTAATTTAAGCGGACCTAATTAACCCGGGGTGTTGAGTTTCATAACTTATCGAAAGACCAACTGAAAATCAATCTTGTATGCAAGTGTAACATGTGTGGAGAAGAACCCCTTGGCTATTCCATCATCCATATTTTCATCACATTCATATTTACATTTTGCCCTTAATTATAATCTGTCCATTTAATTTAATCTCATCCAAACACAACCCCCCCCCCTTTACTTTATTGTTCAATTTAATTAGAAATCAATTTAGTTTGTGTTTTTAAAGTGTTTGAGTCTTTTGGTTTGTTTTAGTGTTTTAAGCGTTTAGTTTCGCATTCTTTGAGTCTAGTTTAATGTTTTAAACTTTATTTTACGTTTTTGAGTCAACTCCAAGTGATTAACAATCCCTCCTAATCCCTGGTCCAGAACGATCCCTACTTATATACTTACTACAATTGATAAAAAGAGGGTTTAATTTGTGTGCGTATAATTCTCGCATCAAGCTTCAATTGTCGTGAAGCATAAGCAATCACCCTACCATGTTGCATCAGCACACATCCCAAACCATTTAAGAAAGCATCACTATAGACTTCGAAATTACCACTCTCGTCTTGAAGTGCCGAAACAGGTGCATGAGTGAGACAATACTTCAATTGCAGGAAACTCTACTCACAATTATCATCCCACTTAAATTTAACATCCTTCCTCGTTAAACTTGTCAGTAGTAAAGCAATCACGGAAAAATCCTTAACAAACCGTCAGTAATACCCTGCTAAGCCAAGAAAACTCCTCACCTCAGTGATGGTACGTGGTTGCTCCCACTTCTCCACTGCTGCAACCTTTTGAGGATCCACCAAAATACCTTAAGTAGATATGACGTGTCCCAAAAATGCCATTCTAACCAAAATTGGCACTTGCTAAACTTAGCATATAGTTGGTGTTTCCTCAACCTCTTCAACACCAAAGTAAGATGTCGAACATGCTCAGATTTAGACTTAGAGTATACCAGGATATCGTCAATAAAGACAATGACAAACTTATCCAAATACGGCTGGAATACTCGATTCATCAAATCCATAAAAGTTGTTGGTGCATTCGTTAATCCAAATGGCATTACCAGAAACTCGTAATGACCATAACGAGTCCTGAAAGCTTTCTTAGGGACATCTTCACTACTAATCTTCAACTGATAATAACCAGACCTCAAATCAATCTTGGAAAATACGTAAGCACCTCGAAGCTGATCAAACAAATCATCTATACGCGGCAATGGATGACGATTTTTAATTGTTACCCGATTCAATTGCCGGTAATCAATGCATAGCCTCAAATCCCGTCCTTCTTTCTCACAAACAACACTAGAGCTCCCCAGGGTGAAGTACTAGGTTGAATAAAACCTTTATCCACTAATTCCTGCAACTGGATTTTCAATTCCCTCAACTCAGCATGAGCCATACGATAAGGAGTCAAGGATATAGGATTAGTACCTGGAAGCAAATCAATGGTGAACTCCACATCTCGGTCTGGCAGCAATCTAGGTAAATCATCAGGGAAAACATCAGGAAAATGCCTGACTACTCTTACGTCCTCCACGCTACTAGGAGCAATATCGTTCAACACCATATGAGCTAAGTATCCCTGGCAACCTTTCGATAACAACCTTTTTGCTCGCACAGCAGAAATAACGCCATGTCTCACCCCACTCTGCTCACCCACAAAAGTAACCACAAGTAATCCAGGATGATGGACGGTAACTATTTTCTCGTAACAATCTATATTGGCACAATTAAAATGCAACCAATATGTGCCTAAAATCACATCAAAATCAACAATATCTAACGGGATAAGGTCTGCTGGCATAACTACATCCTTCACCATCACTGGACGTCCTGGATACACACAATCAATAATACATCTCTCCCTTCTAGGCATAGTAAACTCTAAATCATACCTAAAGGTGTAGGGTGAGGTTGCGTCACTTGAGCAAATGTATGAGAAATAACAGAATGTGTAGCACCACAGTCAATCAATACTCTAGCAAAATAACCAAGGATATTTAACGTACCCATGATCAAGTTTGGATTATTCTGAGCATCCTCCAGAGAAATGTTGTGGATACGTTCCTGGGTTTGCTGTCGTCCACCATGACCTCTACTAGTCTGACCACCTCGACGTTGCACATTACGCCCCTGACTAGGCTGACCAGACTGCCTTGAAGATCCTGCACTACTAGCAGCAATCTCTCCCTGCTAAGGCTGTCCTCCCTAGTACCACTAAGATCCACCCGTTGGAATGGGAGGATACGGCATATAACCACCAGAAAACTGAGGATACCCACTGTGAGAATAAGGATCTTGGGGATACGGATATTGTCCTGGAGCATAAGGAATGGCTTCACCCTGATAATAGTAGGCACCACCACAACCCGTCTGACCAAAACTACCAGGGCCAGGAACCTGCTGGATTGGTGCAGGTGGTGGCAAAAAAGATTGTTGGGGCCTCTGCTGACTCTGGGGACAATTTGCAGCTCGATGTCCCATCTACCCACAAGTGAAACAACCACCACTGCGTCTCCTGCACTCTCCAAAATGCCGATTGTTACATCTTCGGCAAACCGGAGCTTCCTCTACCAGTATCACCCTGCCTTTGGCCTCTAGGACCCTTAGCAAATCTACCTCCTCTTCCCTGACCAGTAGCACTAAAACCACTGTTGGAAGAACTGGAACTAGTCCCACCTCGCTTAAAACTCTTGGTCTTGCGAGGTCCTAGAGATGCCTGACCCTTGCCTTTGTCGTCTTTCCTTTGATTGCCATCTTTTTCTTCCTCCTCACTCTCGCTGGGCATGTTCTCGGAATCCTCAATCCTCAACAGAATCTCATAGAACTCCTGGTAAGAGTCCCAAGGGGTAGTGGTCGCCATAGAACGCCACTTCTTCTTAGTACCCAACCGAAAACGATGAAGCATCTCATCCGGATTGGTAGCAACCTCCAGATAATAACGGGATAAATCAGTGAACCTCCGATAATACTCGTTCGCCGTCAATTTCCCTTGCCTTAATTCAGTAAATTCTTGCTTTTTACGATCAATGTACTCAGGAGGCATAAACATTTTCCTAAATAACTGCTTAAACACTTCCCAGTCAGCCCTTTCCTTTAGGGTCAAACGACGGACCTCCTGTTCCCACCAGGATGATGATTCCTTACCCAAGAACCATGATGTCGTCTCAACCCACTTCTCAACAGAGAGATTCCCCTGATTATACAATACACGAAAGATCTTTTCAATATGCTCTAGCCACCACTCAGCACCCTCAAAACCCTTGTGGCCCTCAAACTTATCCAGCTTCAAATTGTACATGGTCTCCAGAAGAGTCCTCTGGGAGGGCGGAGCGCCGACTGAATAGCGGTAGCGATAGCTTCCCCCAATTGAGCTATATCGGGGAAACTAGGCTCAACAAAGCAATGTGGTTCCCTATGAGGCATCATAGTTCTGACAGAAGACACCAAAACAATTAGAACACTCACAAAATATACAGGACTGCCAAACCTAGGCTCTGATACCAAACTGACACACCCCAACCAAAATCAAGGCGTGCTGGCCGTCACGTGAGGGTGACGTAACCATGTGCACAGTGCGGAAGCTAAGAATAATAATAAAAGTATGCATAAATAAAAATCAAACTACCCATAGAGTAGTTAACATACATGTGCAAGCGTAAGTGGGAAACACAATATTCAGACCACAGAAAACCTAGTGCAATCTAGAGGAACAAATACTAACTAAATACAACTAGAGGGGGTCCTACACTGGTGATAATCTGTCAGATATACCGTGGATTCCTCATGAGCCACCAAAAGAGCAATTCAAACTAGAACCTGGAGGGGCGCAAAACAGAAAGTGTGAGTGGGCAAAAACAAAGCTTTTCAAAATCATTTCAATATCAAAAGTTCTAACCCCTTGCCATAAAACCTGTATAGTTTCCCAGAAAATAGAATATACACATATATCGAAAACATGCTCAGAGATATGCCATGTCGAATGCCTCTACATAAACTGTAAGTAACCCAGGTAATGTCAATCAATGCAATGTAAATATGTCAGTCGGAGTCACCTAACGTGACCTGTATGGCTGAATCTAGAGCTCAAATCTCCAACTCACTAACTATACCTACACACGAGTCGAAACCACCTAAAGTGGTCTGTACGACAGGACTGGGTGTAAATAAATATGCTCAAGTTCTACGATCACGTGAAACTGGGCGAATAATTGCGGGTCACCTACGAGTCGGAACCACCTAAAGTGGTCCGTACGACAGGACTTTGCACTTAACTTGGATCCAAGATGAAAGTATGGTGCGGGAGGTGAACATCACGTGAAGGACTGTGCCCTACTCTGGGCAGGAGCACTAACACTGGGGGTGCAGGTTATGAGCTCTCTATGCATCTCACATAACTACTAATCATCCACATAAACCATAACTTACATGACACTTACCTGTGCATCCGCAACACCAAACATACATATATGCAACTACTAATGAATAAATAAATAGGCAAACACAATGCATGGCATTTAAAACATATAAACATTCCATTTCATTTTCTGGGAAAAACCACAAACAAATAGGTATATACGGAAAACCAAAAGCCCACTCATTGGCATATGGAAGGGTCGTAACCCCCTGCCTCGAGTGACTGCGCTCGTCCTCAGGATAGGTCTCACCTACGTGCGAAACAACTATAAAAACGTTAATTTAAAACACATAACCAAAACTAGGTAATAACTTCTCATACAATGCTCAAATGGGGTGTATGAATACACCAACGTGATCTACTCAACCTCACGAACATCCCCATATTTTTAAAATAATTTTTTGACCTCCCACGCGCCAGCACGTGCCTGGCACACATGTGGCAACCCTAACGGCGTTAGGGAATATTCCGTTAAAACTAACATATTCCGTTAAAGTTAACCTGACGCCATTAAGAATATTCCGTCCAAACTGATGGAATATTCCGTCTTCTTCTCTAGCACACCTCAGGTGCCGTCGCCGTCGCCGGAATACCGAAAATTTTTCAAACCTTCGTTTCTCAACCAAATTTCATGAAATTGGCACCAAAATGAAGCTTACAACAAGTAGAACAAAACCTTACCACTTTCAAGTCCTAAAATTCACGAAATCACGCTGTAGAAACTTCACAAAGTCCGGCCAAACCTGCAACTCACGATCCTGACGTCCAAAACCTTCCAACGAACCACCCCGAGCTTCCTAAGGACCTCACTAAGCTTCCTACAAGCTTCAAATTCCCTGAAAAAACAACATTTCATGTGTGCATGAACAGTGACCAAAATCGGGGTTCCCTGGTTCGACGTGAAATCGAATGATTCCTTACTTGAAATTGGTATGGTTGAACTCGTATGGTCCTCACGAACACAAAGGTAAGACTTTCCACCTGGATATGCAACGGTTGCAAGGGTTTTGGTACTTGTCCGTACGAAAGAGGAAGAAGAGGGGGAGAGAGAGAGAGAGAGAGAGAGAGAGAGAGAGAGAGAGAGAGGGGAAGGAGATGAGGATGAGAGTGTGCGTGTGGTCTAGATGCAGCCAATAAGCCCACAAAACAAACACCCCAAAATGAAACATAACCACTAGGGGCAAAATCGTCATTTCACACCTACGGTACAAATAAATCGGGACAGGCTGTCACAGTGTGTGTGGAAAGTAAAACTCTAAAAATAGGTGTGTGAATATTACTTTTTTAATTAAGAATGAAAATTTTTTAAATTCGAATATAAATATATTATTGTATCAAAAAGTATTTTAAGTAGAATACCTTGTAAATAGTCTAGCCAAATCTCAAATTTTGACGTTTGATTGAGAACTGCCAACTGCAGCCCAAGTGTTCTGAAATACATTACCCGAAAATAAACATATAAATATATTTTTTCACAAAGAAAAAAAGGTATTTACCAAAAAAATAAAATTAGGTAATAAAATTAGGGAATTGTTATTAGTATTCTAAAAATCACATTCTATACTTTAAAATTTTCATTTTACACTCTAAACTTTTTACATTTGGAAAGAAATATACATTTATGAAAAGTGTACAATGAGATTTTTGAAATACTAATAACACTTTCTTAAAATTAAGAATAAAAAAATTATAAAACAAAAAAATTATTATTGACATTTTAAAAATCTCATTTTATATTTCGAACTATGTATAATTAAAAAGAAAAATAATAAGGAAAAAGTAGCTTAATAGGAATTTAGAGCCAGAGAGCGAAAGAAAGAGAAATTTTGGATAGAATAGAATAGTAGGTGAAGAGGGGCGAGGCGGGGCGAGGTGGAGGCATCAGAAAACAGAAACGCCGGCCGATGACGACGATGAATAATCCTCCAACCAAAAAGAAGAAAGGTCGTCCTTCTCTCCTGGATCTCCAGAAACGCGCCCTCCTCCAACAACAGGAGCAGAACCAATGCCCAAACCCTCGCCGTCTATCCACACGCCGGAACCCTACTCCTCTCGATTCATCCCCGCCGTCCAATTCCCTTGCCGAAGCCGATGACGACGATGAGCGCGCAAAGAAGAAGCATAAGCCCCTCCTCGGTTTTAATCCCAATTCGACTCCGACATTGTCGCCCTTTAATTCGGGCGCCTACGGTTCCGATTCGAACGCGGGTGGTGAGAATCCGGAGGCCGCTCTCAAGATCAGCACCGTCCATCGCGGATCTAATCATATGGTGATCATCATACTACAAAAATTAAAACCCTTTTACTTTTCTCAAATTAAACACAAACCCATGTCGTTGTTGCACTTAATTCCCTATATATATTTTTTTTATTAATTTGAGAAAAGTGATGAAATTTCTTTATATTTTGCTTAGTTTGGAAAAAAAGTAATGAAATTTATTTGTCTTTGCTTTATCTTGGGAATTAGAATCTTTTAGGGATTTTCGCGCGAAAACCAGAAGCTGTTTTTGGGAGGCGGAGTGGAGTCGTTGGGGTGTTTGGACATTATTTAATTTTAATTAAGTGATATATTTGGAATCTGGGCAGTTTTTCTTTATTTCCTAATTTAAATTCTTCGTCTGTTAAATGGTACCATAGAAAGACGCAGACCACCTTGTCTGAAAAAGCTCCAGTTTGTCTTTTCTTGATTTATTTGTTCATTTACTTTTCCAATGATTGCAGAAAATTAAATAATAAATTAATCATGTTTTTTTTGTGTTAGTGGTAAATTTAGCAGTGACATTGGTGTTAATGGTTTCTTGCAGAGCCGTGAAGAGATTTTGAAAGCGACAGACGGTAGCAGTTTATTACATGGTACGACACTGTTAGTCAATCGCAAGTCTTGCCTCAAAAGGTATCTCCTGGGGGTTAAATTCTAATGACTGTCAACTTTTTTCTGTGGACAGGGTCGCAGGTGGAGTCCGGTCCCACGACACCTTTGCCAGACAAAAAGTTGCTGGTGTTCATCCTTGATAGGCTTCAAAAGTAGGTGTCTTAGGTTCCAAAGTAGTTGTCTTTTTCGTTGACTCTTTGAAATGACACCACTCGTTGGTCTCAACTTTGTTGCAGAAGGGACACTCGCGGGGTGTTCTCTGAGCCCGTTGATCCAGAAGAGGTGTGTTTTCTTATGTTGAAATGGCTTCTTCTGTTGCTGATATTGGCTTGTTTTACGAGTAACGGTTTCATGGTTTGATGTGAATATGTTGGTTGTTCAGCTTCCTGATTATCAGGAAATCATTCAAAACCCAATGGATTTTGGAACTGTGAGGACGAAACTAGATCATGGAGGTTACTCCAACTTGGAACAGTTTGAGGTTTGTATTACGATCTTTTTCTTGCTAGGTTTCAGTTTTGAAACACGCATGCGCACACACCACAGCTGCCTCAATTTCACCATCTACTTGCATCCGCTTCTCTTTCTCATCTCCTTTGCCTGCTCACTCGCCCTCCCACCGGCTGTAGAAATAAATGAAGGGTTTATGTACGAGTGTTTCCTAGATGTGGCTTTTGAATGATTGATAAGTACACCAGAGATTATTGTCTTTTGGAAATTACGAAGATGTCAATTATGGTAATATAAGGCATGTTAATTCAAGTTGAGCCTGTTGCTAGTCAAAGAAGGCAAATGAATCCAGGACTGAGAACATAGTGCAACTTATCATTCCATTCGGTATTCAAGTTATTGGCCTTGGTCTATTTTATTAACCATTTTTTACATTGGCACCCTGATGTATGACTGGAACGTTAGGAATAGTGAAATGGTGTGATTCACCGGGGAACTCTATTCTTGGTGCACTAAACTCCGATGTATCGTGCTCTACTTGTAATTTGTTTTTCTTGTTAACTTAGTAACTTTGACAGGATTTGAAGACTTAATGTTTAATTTCTGCAGAAAGATGTGTTCTTGATATGTTCAAATGCAATGGAGTATAATGCACCAGACACTATTTACTTTCGACAGGTTTGGCCCGTCTAACTTACACTTCTTCCTATTTAGGCAATCTCACCATGTTTGATGGTTAACAATGACTATTTCTTTAGGCACGATCTATACAAGAGCTCGCAAAAAAGGACTTTGAAAATTTGAGGCAAGTAAACGAAGACGGTGATCCGAAACCAAAAATTGCGAGGAGAGGCAGGCCACCTGGCAAGAGCATGAAAAAGTCAATTGAAGGCTCTCCACTTGATCGTGTAGGTCCTCAATTTGTATCAGAAACTACTCTTGCTTCTGGAGGAGAGAATCCTAGCTTGTCTGGCACATACAATCTAAGACGGCCTGCTCCCCATAAGTTCAGGTCTTCTGATGCATTAAATATGGGCCCCCATGGGTCTCTTAATGGTGAAACTGGTGCTAGTTGGTTGCCTGGCTGGGAGAATGAATTTCCAGGTATGTGATTTCAACTGCATGTGCTTCACTGATTTGTACTCATTATTCAGTTTCAGTTTTTTTTTCCTAGTTTTATTTGGTTCTCTTAGTTTATTTAACAAATGCTGACCCTTTCTATTTCTTTTTTGGGTTGCAGCTTCTGTATTGAGGAGTGATCTAAAATATGGAAAGAAACATTTTACAGTAGATGAGAACAGACGCGACACTTATACACAAGCTCTGGCTTTTGGCGATGAGCCATCAATGTTTTCTGGTTGTGAAGGAGAGTGGAAGCAACTTGTGGCGGTATGTATAATGAGAACATTCTTGTATTCTTTTCTGAATGGGAGACTGGAATTATTCAGTGACGGGGGAAGGGGTTGCTGTTAGAAAAATAGAAAAGTGGATCTTCGATAAGGAGATTATAGGAGTCTAATAATCTCTTTGCTTGAATTATGTACCTTGTTTTGCATGTGAATAGATGTCTTCGTAAATCTGTATAATGACAGTAGCTCATTGTATAAAGATGTGATTCTTGTATAACATAATTTCTTAGTGTTTGTTTAATGTTTTTTTTTCTTTCTCAATATATAAACCAGGTAGGTCTACAATTTGAGCATGGTTATGCAAGGAGTCTAGCTCGTTTTGCCGCAAATCTTGGACCTGTTGCTTGGAAGGTTGCTTCAAAGAAAATTGCAAGTGTTTTGCCTGTTGGAATCAAGTTTGGTCCAGGATGGATAGGAGAAAATGAGACATGGAGGATGCAACCGTTTTCAGTCCGTGAGAGGGAACAGAGGGTTCAAAGCAACCCTGCATCTGATGACCACACAGACAAACTTGTACCCCAGAGTACATTATGCTCAGACGAAGCCAGATTGTCAGAAATTTCAAGTGGACCGAGATCTAGCCACGTGCTTGGTGGGGAAGCATCGTGGAATGGTTCATCCTTACACAATAAACATGTTGCTTACACATTCCCCTCGGACTTGAACGTCAAACTGGGTGCCGCAGGCTTACCTCAAATGGGTCTGCAGCAACAACAGCAACAGCAGCCGGATTTAGCTTTGCAGCTTTGACCACCATGAGGATGTCGGAGGGGGGCGTATATACAAGCAGTGGGGATTAATGGAATTAGATTAACAGATGAGGACTCTATTTTGTCTTTGTTTCTAATTAAAAATATATTATCAAGGTGGGTGTCTGATTGGCGCAAGGAATGATTGCCGGTTGACACTGGTATTTTGTACAGATTAATCATTTTTATGTTAAAAATTCTTTGGTTTAACTTTAATCCAATGTGGATGCGCATTTCAAACATTGAGCATATTGATTGAATAGTTTGAAGAAATATGAAAATGGTGAAAAGGAAATTAATTAATTAATTAATTCAACCAAATATAAACTTACCAAATGAGGCATTAAAATTGCATTAAAATGTCGAAAAGTTGAAAATTTATTGGAAAACACTACAAATTGACTAAAATATTTGGAATCATAGAAACGAACAATGAGAAATGCTACCTGTAGCCGGATTCTTGAACTTCTTCCGCCGCCGGAAAAAACATGGATCTTCCTCCCGGATGGAGAGAGATGAAATGGAAGAGAGAAGAACAGGGAATAGAGAGATGGTGATGGAGAGAAATGGATAAGGATTTAAAAGTCTTTTTCTAAATGGATAAATATGTAATTAAAATTTTTATTAAAATGTAAGGGAAAAAATAGGACAATTAGTTTAGTAACTCTTTGTTAATTGTAAATTGATAAGGTGAATTTAAACCATATTATTATTAGCATATTCCTTTCGTATTAGTATGTATAATATCGTTTGTTAAAAAAAATTACAAATTAATATCCAGAGGCTGAAATTGCGAAAGGGATTTCCTCGTGGGCGAGGGTATTCCTTCGGTTGAACTTCTGAGGATTTATCAAGTTATCTAATCATTTTGTTGGGACTTTATATATTATAGTTTATTTTAAGTTTTTGTTGCAAAACGTACATTGAACACAGAAGGTTAGAAAGAAAATAAATAAGTTGGAATAATATATTTAAAGCTGAGAGCGACCCGTATGATACAAATCCACCGTCATATTGACGTCAAGTCAATGATACAAGGACATTTGAAGAAAAACAAACACATACCTTTGTATTAATGACACGAAATCCAACCGTAACAAAGTACCCATGTTATACAAGTCCTCGTTGAAACCCCCTAATACTAGTCTCGTTGGTAAACATTTATAAACTTGGATAAAGTAGTAGCAGGTAGTAAAATATTGTATGCAAGGGAAATGAATTCTCTCCGGATTCCTTTTATCAAATCTATCCCATTAATCAATCCGGATCATTCAAATTTGATTAAACGGCTAAAAACAGGATGTCTCTTTAAAAGTTATAATAATTTTAATTATTGGATCAAATTTTAAAGATCCGAATTGATTACTGAGATGAATTTGGTTGAATGGATCCGGAGAGGAATCCTTTGTGTATCAAGACCAACAATTCAGTGATGCTTCTTTTCCAAGCTAATTTGTTGGTTGATGTGTTCACTTTTTGAACACGTGGTAAACAGTCAACGGTCTAATGATTTTATAGCGTTATGGTGTAAGAGAGAATCTCTAGTCTAGTTGATTTGTTTTCTAAAAAACAGCAGTGATCAAAGTTCCTATATATTCAAGTTTCTCATAGAATAATCTGAACTCTTAATCTCTTTCAATTCGGAAACAACATTTATTTATAGGGTGATTTTGGGAAAAATCAACCTTTAAATTACAATTAACAATATATCAACAATATTTATGTTAATTATAAATGAGATGACACACCCCGACCGAGATCGGAGCGTGCTGGCCGTCACACGAAGATGACGTAGCCATGTGCACGTGTGGAAGCTAATAAAGTAGTAATATAAAAGTACGAAAAATTTAAAAACTAGCATACAAGGTACTAATATAAGTGCTAGTAAGTGAGATACAATTTCAGAGCAGGTCTAAAGCAGTCCAAATAAAAACGACAATAGTAGTACGCCCGAAGGCGACCCTACAATGGGGAGTGTCTGTCAGAAACGCCGGAAAGCCCTCAAAGGAAACCACTGCAACTGCTAAGCAACTAGAACCTGGAGGGGCGCAAAACAAAAGCGTGAGTGGGCAAAAACAAAGCTTTCGAAAACCATTTATAAAATACTTACTAACCCCTCGCCGTAAAACCTGTATACTTCCCAGAAAATAAACATATAAACGTATGTATAGATATGCCAAACATGTTCAAGGGTATGCCAATCATGCTCAAGATATGCCATGCCAAAGTCTCATAATGAAATGCAAGTGCCCAGGTATAACTCATATCAATATCATAACATCTGGCAGCCGGAGTCACCTAACGTGACCTGTACGGCTGCATCTAGAGCTCAAATCTCAACTCAACAACTGAACCTGCCCACGAGTCGAAACCACCTAAAGTGGTCTGTACGACAGGCCTGGGTGTAATATATATATACGCTCTAGTGCTATGATCACGTGAAGGCTGTGCGAATAATCGCGGGTCACCTACGAGTCGGAACCACCTAATGTGGTCTGTACGACAGGCCTATGCACCTAACTTGGATCCAAGCTGAGCGTGTGGTGCGGGAGGTGAACATCACGTGAAGGACTGTGCCCTACTCTGGGCGGGAGCACTAGCACCAGGGGTGCAGGTTATGAGCTCTCTAAGCATCTCTAACCACTACTGAAATATTAACGTGACTAACACTTACCTGGCACTTACTTGTGCGTCCACAGCACCCAATATGCATATATATGCATGCCACTACTAATGCGTGCAATGATGCATAAACGATAATAATAACATGCATGGCATAAGGCAAATAACCCTTTTTAAATCAATTTCTGGGAATATAAATGTATATAGGTATATACGGAAAACAAAAGCCCACTCACTGGTATGTAGAAGGGTCGTAGCCCCCCTGCCTCGCGTGTGCACGCTCGTCCTCGGGGTACGTGTCACCTAAATGCGAAACAACTATAAAAACGTTAACTTTAAAGCACATAACTAACTTCTCGTAATAACTTCTCATACATTGCTCAAAATGGACAAATGAATATACCAACGTGCTCTACACAACCTCAGGATCACAACCATATTTTTAAAATAATTTTCCTCCGCCGCACGCGCCCCCACGCGCCGGCCAAGGCACGGACCTACGCGCCCCCCACGTGCCATGCACACTGACGGTGTCAACAGACGCCGTCAGGAATATTCCGTTAAAACCCCAGAATATTCCGTTAAAACTAACCGGTTCCGTTAACGGCGTCAGGAATATTCCGTCAGAATTGACGGAATATTCCGTCGCCTTCTTCATTCGATCGCCGGCGACGTCGCCGGCGCCGGAAACTGGGAAAACCTGCAACTTGGGTTTTCTCACTCATTTCTCAACCGTTTTTCGTGATTCTTGGACCAAATGAAAGCCCTAGACTAGTAGAACATGTCCCAACAAGTTTTAAGGGCTAAAACTTACGCGATCTTACCTGTGCAAACAACCAAAACCGGCCAACTTCGAGTAGGACGATCCCGACGTCCAAATTCGTCCAACGAAGCACTCCGAGGCTCCTTAGGACACCACCAAGCTACCTACGAGCTTAGAAATCCCAAAAACTCAATAAATAAACGTTGCATGAATAGTACTCAACTCGGCCATTGTTGAATCGACGTGAAAACGAAGTATTTCTCACCTGAAAATGGTATGTCTGAGCTCGCCTCGACCTCACGAGTTGAATGGTGTCCTTGGTTTCCTCGATCTGCGATGGTTTGGGTGGTTTTGGTGTTTGTCCGTACGTATGGTGATAACGGGAAGGAAGAGAGAGACACGGGGGAGAGAGACAGAGGGAGGGGAGAGTGACTGTGTGTGTGAGTGTGTGTGTGTGTGGTCCAACACATGCCACACCACACAAAACACCCACAACGTGACAAAAAAATGAACTAGGGGCAATAAGGTAATTTCACACGTGCGTTATAATAATCCCGGGACGGGATGTCACATGAGAGCTGCTAGACCCACCTGGTTGTCTTATTTTTCTACCCACGTTATATTTACACCCATTATAAAAAGTTAAAAAAAATTAAAACGTTATTTTCCCATCCACTATTATTCATAAAATAACCCTATATATAATTAAAGACAAATTTCTCTTAAGAAAAGAATATAAACAAATAATATTACTCTCTTCTAAAAGCCAGAAAAAAAATAAAATAAAACCGAGGTCTTCTAATCTTCAGCCTGCACGTTTGGTTGGGATTGAAAAGGGAGAAGCTTACTGTAACATCCCGTCCCGAAACTATCGAAACGTACATTTGAAATTACAATTTTACCCCTAATCTATTCGTTTACGCTTAGTGTTGTGTTGTGTGGGTTGTGGGACCACACACACTCATACATTTTCTTTTCTCCCGGGATTCCCTCCCTCATTCCCTCACTTTCTGTCACTCTGTCTCTCTCTCTCTCTCTCTCTCCCCGAGTCCATTTTCTTCTTCTTCTTCATTCTACTTACGGACACACACATAAACCAACTCAAACCTTCACCAATCAAGGAACCAATTACACCATTGAACTCGTGAGGTTGTGAGGAGCACAACCATACCAATTCCAGGTAAGAATTCTAATGTTTTCACGTCGTTTCGACGAGGTCCGATTATTGCACTGTTCATGCAAACCTAATCTAGCTTGTTTTAGGAGATTCTAAGCTTGTAGTTGTGTTTGTGAGGTTCCCAGGAGCTTGGGAGTGTTTCGTTGGACGAGTTTGGACGTCGGGATCGTCCTGTTCAAAGTTGGCCGAGTTTTGACCTTGAAGATAGGTATAATTCCTTAATTTTTAGGCCCTAAAAGTAGTCCAACGTGATTCTACTAGTCCTAAGCTTCATTTTGGTATAAAGATCGTGAAAAATGGTTGAAAAACGAAGGAGAAAACACGGTTGGAAGTTTTCCCAGTTTTCCGGCGCCGTCTCCGGCGCCGGCGTCTCGCCGGAGAAGAAAGGGGAATATTCCGTTAAGTTTAACGGAATATTCCTAACGGCAGTTAACGGTAACAGTTGGATTTAACGGAATATTCCGTCAGTTTAACGGAATATTCCTGACGGCGTCAGTTGACACCGTCAATGTGCATGGCACGTGGCCGCGCGTGGGGGGCGCGTAGGTCCGTGCCTAGGACGGCGCGTGGGGGCGCGTGCGTGGTCCAAAAATTATTTTAAAAATATGGGTGTGATCCTGAGGTTGTGTAGAGCACGTTGGTATATTCATTTGTCCAATTTGAGCAATGTATGAGAAGTTATTACGAGAAGTTTCTTAGGTGCTTTTAAATTAACGTTTTCGTAGCTTTTTCGCGTATAGGTGATTCGTATTCCGAGGACGAGCGTACACACTCGAGGCAGGGGGGCTACGACCCTTCCAATTATCAGTGAGTGGGCTTTTGTTTTCCGTATATACCTATATACATATTAATTCCCAGAAGTTAAATAGAAAAGGTTATTTGTTTTATGCCATGCATCATATGAATGTTGTTTACGCATCATTGCATGTATTAGTAGTGGCATACATATATATATATATGTGTATTTGGTGCTGTGGACGCACAGGTAAGTGCCAGGTAAGCGGTATTCATGTTGTTATGCAATAGTAGTTTGAAATGCTTAGAGAGCTCATAATCTGCACCCCGGTGTTAGTGCTCCCGCCCAGGGCCAGGGCATAGTCCTTCACGTGATGTTCACCCGCACCACACGCTCGCCTTGGATCCAAGTTAAGTGCAAGCCTTGTCGTGCAGACCACATTAGGTGGTTCCGACTCGTAGGTGACCCGCGATTATTCGCATAGTCTTCACGTGATCGTAGCACTAGAGCGTATATATTACACCCAGTCTTGTCGTACAGACCACGTTAGGTGGTTCCGACTCTTGTGCAGATTCAGATATTGAGTTGAGATTGGAGCTCTATATGCAGCGGTACATGTCACGTTAGGTGACTCCCGGCTGCCAGATTATATGTTATTGATGTGAATTACGCTTGAGCATTTACATTTATTATGAGATTCTGTTGTGGCATATTCTCAAGCATGAATGGCATATTGTGAGCATGAATGGCATATTGTGGAGCATGATTGGCATACCTATACATACGTATATATGTTCATTTTCTGGGAAGTATACAGGTTTTACGGCGAGGGGTTAGAATGTATTTTGCTAAAGAGTTTTCAAAGAGCTTTGTTTTTGCCCACTCACGCTTTTGTTTTGCGCCCCTCCAGGTTCTAGTGGTCTAGCAAGTTCGGTGGTTTATCCCAGAGGGCGTCCCGGCATTTCTGACAGACATTCACCATTGTAGGGTCACCTTCGGGTGTAAATATGTCGTATCTTTTCCTTTTGGACTGTTGTAGACTTGCTCTGAATTGTGTCTCACATACACTAGTACTTTGTATGCTAGTTAGTTTTTAATTATTAGTACTTTTATATTACTATCTTAATAGCTTCCGCACGCGCACATGGCTACGTCACCTTCGTGTGACGGCCAGCATACCCTGATCTCGGTCGGGGTGTGTCACTTACTCAAGTCCGAAACCATGTTTTAACTTCCTTCAGCAGTTTACTTTGTCTTGCAATATGTTTGTCTTTAAAAGTCGATTTGCACTTGGTATGAACATGATGATCTTTTTACATCATAAAAGAACCATATTTTTTTTATTTCAATTACAGGTCAATGCCTTCTTGTATTGTCATACACACATTAAAAAACAAATTTACTGTATGACAACAGTATGCAACTATTGAAACTTAATTCGGCTTCAATTCTAACTTAAAGGGAGAGAGAGGTGGTGCTTGTGGTAAGTACGGGCTAATGAAAAATCAACCACGCTTACCACTGTTTAGGTTTTCAATTCTAAATCAACCACGCCTATAGCAATATGCAACAAATTTACCCTTACCTAATGAACGATGTCGGCAGAGCTATGCTTCAATTGTGCGATGTCAACAAATCAAGATGACCCACATAAAATTATCTTTTATGTCTTCGACAGAAACATAATCATCTACTTCTTCCATAAAAACGTCATTTTCTAAGTTCATTCTTTTTTCTTTCTCTGAATAATTTTGCTTTCTCTGAATGAAAGGAGATGAGAAGGATGAGTTAAGGTTTAAGGGAGACAAATTTTCTAAACATAGCGTGAAAGTTATCACGTCCAAACTTTTCTTTTTTCTTTTTTATTAAAAAAAAAAAAGTAATGTGAAAGGGGTAACTAAGGTCCTTATTAGTCATTTCACAAATGGACAAATTTGTAATTAAAAAATTCATTAAAATGTGGGTGGGAAGATAAGACATTGGGGTGGGAATAACAGCTCTCTTATAAATAGATCAATTATGTATTGTGATACTTAAATGCATTTAAAATAAACAATAATTACAAAATCTGCCACTACAGCTGGCACCCACTTCAACTAACACTATTTCTCATAGTTTAATATTCAGAGTAAGTCAATACAGATCAGACACTGAATTGCAGTGTCTGTTTCCTGATTCAGTTTTTTACATTTGGAATCTTGGATTCAGACACTGCGTTGCAATGTCTATTTACTAGTGTGTGTGTGTGTGTTTTTTTTTTTTTTTTTTAAATCACCCACACGCCTTCTATAGTTTATTTGTACATTTGGATTTAGACATTGCAATGCAGTGTCTGTTTCCTGGTTTATTTTTTTCATAACTCAACGTCCCTACACTTTACATCTCACGCAATTCCTGATTTTTACATTTAGATTCAAACATTGTAAAGCAATGTCCGTTTCCTGGCTTTAATTTTTACGTTAGATTCAGACATTGTAATGCAGTGTCTGTTTCTTGGTTATGTTTTTTTTACATTTTGATTCGGACACTACAATGCAATGTCCATTTCTTGGTTCCTATTTTTTTTTTCTTTTTTTTTTTTTTTGAGTTGAGTAGACTCCTCCATGTAAACTAAGGGCGAGAGAGAGTGATAGAATATACATGTTCTAACTATTTATAAGATTCATATCCTCTCAAGATCAGTTCCATTAGAATAGAAATCCAACGGCCAAAGCCTCTTCCTCCGCCTCTCTTCCCCCACAACTCATCTTTCTCCCTAGCACCCTCACACCCCACTGTTGTTAACCAACCCCAAATTCAATTGCAGGTCATCTATGCTCTAAGTCTGATTTATTTTTTCACTATCCCTTACTATTTTATCTTTTTTGTCATGTCTTTCTTCTTCATCTTTGAGATTTCTCTCTCTATATTCTTCCATAGTTATAAAAAGATCTTTACAACCAAAAGACATTGATTTAAGCGACCTCTCTCTTTGTTTGTTTTGTTAACATTGGTTGAGATTTTAAGTTGAGGGATTTGCAATTGAGGGATGTGGCGGTGCTGGGACTGATTTTGGAGAGGTAAGGTGAGGGACTTGCAATTGGTGGTTGTGAGTTGGGTGGATTGTGGCGCTGTTAAGGCTGATTTTGATGTGGGGTTGAATTAATTTGGAATTTGGGGAGTTGATGGTTCGAGGTTGAGAGCTTCAAAGTGAGGGAGAAAGGGAAGAGTTGAGGGGAAAAGAGGAAGGATAAGAGATTTTGGCTGTTGGATTTCTATCGATGGATGAGATCCTCGGTCTGAAGGATCTTACAAAATTGATCCGAAGAGGATCTAAATTCGTATTTATAATAGCTTAAGCCCATATGACATTTATAGAGAAAGAATGATAGAATAGTCAAATTCTAACTATTTATATGACTTAAAGCCTATGGGCATTCATTATTGACCTATGCCTAATTAATACAATTATATCATTGATTAAGTCCAAAACAGAAATATGTTATTGATATATGGCTTAATAGTAAAAATTTTGTTGACTTTTGGCTAAATTAGCTTTATTTATATTTGATGCACTAAAATGTCTCATAGTATCAAACATTTTGGCAATGATATTCACATTGTTAGTATTTTGATTCTGGGTAGAATGGATTCAATGAAATAGTTTTATGAAATGGAAAACTTAGCAGAATGAGATCAAAGAATCATAGAAGTTTCAGGGCTTGAGAATTCTTCATTGGATTCTATCTCTCATACTAGAAATGTGGAGAGAATATATGACCGTTGGAGGAGGAGCTGAGCCAACTCACACTCTCTCATCATTACAAAATCATCACAACCATTCAATCTTAAGTCATCATATAAGATGCTTACACTTGTCATGAGCTAAGACTCAATAAAATATAATCAAAGATGCCATATGGAATATGATCCAATGGCTTACATAAATTCCACAACTTGAATAAGCAAGAACAAATACAACAAATACATTTACACACCAACACTTCCTTCTAAATGTTTTGCTGATTTCACTCCAAGTGCAGCTCTCAAGTATTTAAATCGATCCTTAGCTAGAGCCTTGGTGAAAATGTCTGCTAGCTACTTTTCTGTTTTGCAGTATTTCAATTCAATTGTGCCACTGTAAACACGAAAATTCCTGATAACGAACGAGACAAGAACACGTGTACAAAATATATTTTGTATTAATGATTTTGGGGTTACAATCTCTTTGTAATTTGATCCTCTGATTCGATCTCCGTAAGGTGTTGATTTGTGGATGTGCGATTGATCCAAGGGCCATCGAGGCTTGATCTTGGATGAACGGATCTTCAAGGGCTTTTGGGCTTGATCTTGAAGAACGGTGATGAACGGATCTTCAAAGGCTTTTGGGCTTGATCTTGAAGAACAGTTGGATGTGTGGATTTGTTGAAGTTGTTGATCCAAAGGGCCATCGGGGCTTGATCTTAGGATGAACGGTTGATGAACGGATCTTCAAGGGCTTTTGGGCTTGATCTTGAAGAACGGGTGTGTAGATTTGTTGATGTGGTTGATCCAAAGGGCCGTTGGGGCTTGATCTTAGGATGAACGGATGATGAGCGATGAACACTTTCTTCAAGGGCTGTCGGGGCTTGATCTTGAGTTAGTGGACGTTCTTTAAGGGTTGTCAGGGCTTGATCTTGAAGGAGGATTTGATGAAGAACGAAAAGAGCTTTCTTGATCCTTCGGGATTTGCTTGAGGGCTTTAGAGTTTCAAAGCTTCAAGGTTTTGGTGTGATATCAATTCCTTTCCCCCCCTCTTATCCTTGATGGAGAAGCCTATTTATAAGCTTTGAGAATGAATCACCACTAGAAGTGAGTGGATGTTGTGAGTGAAATGAGTGGAGTTTTGTAGGTGAAATGAGTGTAGTTTGTAGGTGAAATGAGTGTGTGATGTAGGTGAAATGAATAAAGGTTGTAATTTTAATGCATTGGTCAACATTTATTTCACTGAAACTTCGATGTCTACAAATGACCCCACTTCAAGGCGCGTCGTATACATGTGCTTGTCACGTGTAGAAGATGCGTTTTGAAGTCCCTTAATGTAGATGTCGATCTAAGGGCCATCAAGGCTTGATCTTGAATTGAGCTGGAAATTTCTTCAAGGGCCGTCGGGGCTTGATCTTGAATTCGACTGGAAGATTTTCTAGTTTCTTCCAATCGTTGATTTTCCACAAGCATAATTGAACTGGGCTAGAGGGTTTCCTGGTCTCCTCCGAAGGTCTGAACTTACTCCTTTTATCAGGAGCTGAATTTGATTCAAGGGTGGTGAACACTTGATTTTGAATCGGACTTGTGATTTCTTCAAGGGCCATCGAGGCTTGATCTTGAATGAAACTAGGACCACGAACGGTTTTAGGATTCGGACACATGGCAGACAAGCACGAGGTAGAGGTGATGGCCTGTTTCTTTGTTCAATCTTTCCAATTCATATTGAAAAAGGGTTGGGGATGAATTAGCACGTGTAATTGTTGTGTTTGCTGACGATCCACAAGATTGATGTTTCATTGACACTTGTCTTATCTGTTCTCCAGGCAGATGTGGTATCTTCTCTGGAAGTGTATCAATCGTTAAAGACGACTACTCGAGAGCAACGCTTGGTAAGCAATCAGGGAAGAGGTTCCAGGCATTCGGTTCCAGATTGGAAGGCTGATTCCAAGTGCCGGCTGATTGCTCTCTCTCTCCTTGCCCCTGTAGGTAAGAACAAGGACAAAGGAAAGGACATGGAGAAAGCATGATATAAGATACTCTTGCTTTCGACCCTGATGATATGAGATACTTTTACTTTTGAAGAAGTACTGGCGATTTGATGGCGTCACGTGGTGAGGCTTTTCTCTTTGGCGACGGTGCCAGCGAAAAGTTGTTAAGGCTTCTCGAGCTCTTTAATTAGAACAATGATGTCGAGCTTGGATTTGACTTAAACTCCTCTGTCTGGATTATGCGGTTCTGCAGGGGAGGGTGTCGTGCTACAGTGATTTGTTCCAGCTCATTATGCTGCATTCTTCTCTGCTTATTTCTTTTTCATAACCGAAGTGGTGCGCAACCCTTTTCCTTTAAATGGTTCTTCAGAGCATCACTTCTCAACGACTCATCCATGCTTGGCAGCTTCAGTGTAAAGAGCCGACATCATATCAACTGTCCTGAAGTATTCGCTGAGGGAATTCAAGACCTATCAACAATTGAAGATTAGCACTTGGGAGCAGTACTAGGTAAGCAACTAGGCAAAGCTTCAAGGTAATCAATTTTAGATCGGAAGTTTGATTTCAGGTTCCGACTGATTGCTTTCTTTCTCCTTGTCTTAAAGGCAATAGCAAGGGCAAAGAGAAAGACAGGGGAAAAACATGATATGAGATACCTTTGCTTTTGACCCTGATGATATGAGATACGTTTGTTTTTAAGAAGTAGCGGATGGATCAACACATGTATTTGTTGCGCTTGTCTCCACATGCTTCGATGTGTCATCTTCACTTGCCTCATCTGTTTTCCAGGCAGATGTGGTGTCTTCTTTGGAAGTACATCAACGGTTGAAGATAAGTACTTGAGAGCAATGCTAGGTAAGTAATCAGGGAAGGGGTTTCCAGGCAATCGGTTCCAAGTCGGAAGGTTGATTCCAAGTGCTGGCTGATTACTCTCTTTTTCTTTGACCTACAGGGAAAAACAAGAACAAAGAAAAGGACAGGGAGAAGACATGCTATGAGATACTGTTGCTTTCGACTTGATGATATGAGATACGTTTGCTTTTGAAGACTCGGTTGAAGAGGTGTTTTGAGGGAAGAAGAAAACTGAGCATATTGAGAGGTTTAGTTGTAGCTGCATTCTTGGCAAGGAAGCAGAGTCATGCGTTTTGGATGTATGCTTTGCCATGGAGGATGTATGTTGACATGTATAGGGATTTTAATAGCAGGTAATGGTGCGGGTGCAGCTTTGTCACCCACGCTTGTCTGCAAAAGTGTGGTAGTTGGAATAGTGAACTCCATGCGTTTTCAACTTTGTCAGAGATCTTTGACAAAGTTGCACGCGTTATTTGAAAAGCTGAGATTGCGTCTGAAAAGTGTTGACGAACTTTACGCAGGAAAATCTGGCTTTTAAAATTCGAAGAATGGTGTCTCTTCGATTTTTTTTTTTTGAATTGGTGGTTGTGTTGCCTCTCCTTTTATAGAAGTATCGATCACATCCAACATGCACACTTTGAAGATTGCCCACTCGTGAAAATTGTCTTCGGTGTTTTTTTTTTTTTTTTGAGATTTTACTCCATCCAACCCTTTTCTTTTAACATCTTTGAAAATGGCTAACCCATCTAACATTTGCTTATATTTGAGTCTCAGCGGTGATACAAGTGCGCCGCGTCAGGGTAATATATGGTGCCCGTCCTTATTATCTTCTAATGGGCTTCTTATAGGTGAAGTCTCTGTGATGAGGGATGCAACAACGACTACGGTAATAGCTAGGAACCTCCTCACTCCTAAAGATAATAAGCTGCTTTCAAGATGGTCCGATGAGTTGGCCGTTCAAGAGTCTCTAGCTCTCAGTGTTCAGTGTGTGGGCTCTGTGTCCAACATGGGCCAACGCCTACTTGCTCGAACCCGTCAAGTTGAATCATTGACGGCCGAGGTGGAAAATCTTAGACAAGAGATTAGACAGCTTAAGTGCGAGAATAGAGATTTGCACATGCTTGCAAATAATTATTCGATGAGTATGAAAAGGAAGCTTGATCAACTGCAAGAATCTGAAGGTCGGATTCAAAGTGACCATCAGAGGTTTGTGGCTTTCTTCCAGAGGCACCTTTTGCCTTCGTCATCTAGCGTTCAACCAAGTATTAAGGCTTCGAATAATCTATTTTCAATGCCTCCCGCTCCTGGGGTTTCGCCAAGTAGTGGGGCTTCACGCGAGCAACCTTTGTGAAGGCTCTCTCTTTCTTTCCTTTTTTTTTTTTTTTATTTTTTTTATTTTTTTTTTAATTTTTAATTTTTTTTGTTGTTGTACGCATTTGTAATTTCTCAGGGATATCAATAGACATGCTTTATTTCATTCAGTGTATTGTGCTAAGTACAAACAAAACATATTAAGATGTGTTACTTCCTTTTTTTTTTTTTTTTTTTTTTTTTTTAAATGATGTCGTGCACCATCCCATAACCTTTCTTTTCTCTTTTAGATTGTGTCTGATGCCATCATCCCCATTTTTGTTTCTATCTTTCAATGATTTCGTCGCCACCGCCCTTTTTCTTTTCTTTCTTTTTGACTTGCTAACGGTAGCATGCATTTGTGAGTAGTGGCTTGAAGATGGCATGGCTGGGTTCCTTAATGGGCTTCCTCGCTGTACCGCACTCTCCTTATGCGGACCATTTTCATTTGCTTATCTGGAGACCATTATTTGCACAGTCACTGCACCAATATATATATATATATATTATGATTTTATATATATATATATATATGTGCTGTATGGGATGAAAAGCAACCACTTGCAGCGGCAGAGCTGTAGATGTGTGTTGTAGAGACGGCAAAGTACCAGATCCAATCCGACGTGGTTCCTATTGGTGTCTTTGAATCTGGAGGGTGTCGGAGAGCACTGGGTCGAGCTTGGAACTGGCATAGTTGGAGATGCAGCCCAACAATATCCCAACATTAATAAACACCTCTGGGGAGGAAGTGAGGAAACCACATGACGACGCGGGAGAGACCTCGACGGTGTACATCGGAGTAATCATGAAGGCGTACTTGGTGGCAAATCCCGTGAGGAGAACTTCGGCGAGGAAGATGAGTCTGCCCTATGCACTTGCAAGTTCTGATGTATGGCAGATTAGAGTAGCCACCATGGCCTTCCCCAGTACGTCACTTTGAACCTCGCGAGGACAAGCTTCTGGTCGGGGACAATCTTGTAATCGTGGATGATGATGACGCCAATCTCGTGCTTGAACTACCCTCCGGGAGCGATGATGAAGGTGGAGATAACGATGGCTGCTGAAGAAGACGAGCATGGACGGAGAGCTACCTAGATCCGCAGTAGTAGACGCACCTCAGTCGATCCTCCCAGTCTATACAACAGCAACAGACGTCGACGACGGGACGGAGAGGTCCTGCAGGGGAGTTGCAGAGAAGGTTGGTGAATCACAGCAGTCTGCGGCAAGTCCAGGTGCTGGAGCTGGGTTTGTAGCTTTTCTGGAGTGGAAATGGTAACTGGTGGTGGAGGCCACCTTGCTCCGGGTGTGCGCACCATGTGCAACAGGTGGGGTTTGGCGGAGTGAGGCAGCAGAGCTGGTGCTTCACTTCCATGGTAGTGGACAGGTTGTTGGGCATGGGTGCGAGGAAGAAGAATGACGCTATTGGGCTGACGCCAATGGGCTCACTGTTTTGGACTTTTATCCTCAACAATCCAGCCCACTCACGGTTTTGGGTTTTATCTTCAACAATCCAGCCCACGGTTTTGGGCTTTTATCCTCAACAATCCAGCCCACTCACGGTTTTGGGCTTTATCCTCAACAATCCAGCCCACCGCCATTATTATTATTTGTAATACATTATAACATGTGTATTTTTTTTATAATACATTATAACATATGTATTTATTATTATTATTTTTTTAATTAATTAATTAATTTATTTTTTTAATAGGTGCTCACTGCATTCATGGATTTCCTTGTTGTTTTGACGGATTACCCATGTTCACAATTGGTGGCAGCTTATTGCGAATTTGCAATTGGTGATGGAGTGAGCAGGATGTGGGTGCAACTATGCTTTTTGCCTGGTGCTTGTTGCAGCGCGTCACTTTTACCGTGTGGGGTTGTGCAAAAGACTGCGGCGAGTTTATGCTGTGTAGTGCCTTTTGGTCACAACTTTCCTCGATGGTGACGTTGCCATGCACACTGACCTTGCTGCTTGCCATGGGCTCTTTGCTGCTGCTACTTGGAGCTTGTTCCAGTGCGTCACTTTTATCGTGGGGGGTTGTGCAAAAGACTGCGACAAGTTTATGCTGTGTAGTGTCTTTTGGTCACAACTTTCCTCGGTGGTGACGTTGCCGTGCACACTGACATTGCTACTTGTCATAGGCTCTTTGCTGCTGCTGCTTGGAGCTTGTTCCAGTGCGTCACTTTTATCGTGTGGGGTTGTGCAAAAGACTGCGGCGAGTTTATGCTGTGCAGTGCCTTTTGGTCACAAGTTTCCTCGGTGGTGACGTCGTTGTGCCTATTGCCGCTGCTTGTTGCACTGCCGTCGCTGTACTGTTCGCTGCACACCATTGCACTGTCCGTCATCCTGCTGTTCATTTTTTTTTTTTTTGTAATAAGGCTTTGTAACCAAATCCTTCCCTTAAAGAATATAGTATTCATATTTTGTATTTGCTCTTTATTCTTCAAAGTGTTTGTGTTTTTGTTGATGATGTGACTGTACTTGAAGTTTTGAAGTTTTAAGTTGCCTACGTACCCTTGGTTGAGGAGGGATCAAGTCATGACGTAGTTCAAATGAGTGATGGTTTTTTTATAATGATTTTGCCGTACATAGTTTATGCTCTTGTGGGCCAGAAGAATTTGGTGCCGTTTGCAGTTTCAGCTCGTGCACGCAAGGAGCGTTTGCTGTCGCCTTTTAGGCTCGTGCCAACGATGAGCTTTATGAATTTGTCAAATGATCTTGGAGAGGCATTCCTTGTAATCTTCATAGCATAGAGTCTTGACCGAGTGATTAAAGAAGTCTTTGGGGAAGAAATCGTGCATCGTGATGACAACGGACGATCTTCGTGTCACAATTTCATTATCCTCAACACTTTCATGTAGCTTTGGAGGTTGACGAGAGCTGCTTTGCCCCTTTTCCGATTGGTGAACTTGTGGAGGAGTCGTATGCTTCTTGTGCATTTTCTTTGGAGTGACATGAGTCTATCCTTCAACTTCACTTGACTTGACTGACATGGTTTTGGAGCATGCCCCTAGCAGTTGAGGTGAAGATTTTGAGTCGAAAAAGCCAGAAGTGACGGTGGTATAGTTTGACTTTACCACATCGTCAAGATCTAGCTCAATGATTCATTTCTAAGCCAGCTTTATGATGAGATCTTTCAGCACGAAGCACTTTTCCGTCGGATGACTGATGAAGCGGTGGAATTTACAGTACCTTGAATTGTCAGTACGATTCATCTCTTCCGGCCGTCTGCACTCAGGTAGGTTAATCACCTTTTTGTTAAGCAAGTCTTTTAACATGGCAACCACATCAGAGTCGGGGAATGGATAAGTGTTCTCTTCAAGCTCCTTCAAAGTGCGTCTACGCATCTCTTGATCATGAAAAACTTCGGTTTGAATCGCCTTGCCTCGTGTAGGGATTTTGACTGGAGTTGTGTTGACCGTCATTGCTTCCTTGGTGGGTTTCCACACAGCTTTATCTACCTTTGGCCCCAAAACTTTGTCGTTCTTGTAGTCGACGATCGATTCTTTCTTCCCATGATGGGCGATGCTTAACTCCATATCATGGGCGCGGGTGGCTAACTCCTCAAAGGTTCATGGTTTGATGCCTTGAATGATGTAGTGTAGTCCCCACTACATGCCTTGAACACACATCTCAATGGTGGAGGTTTCAGAAAGCCGATCTTTGTAATCCAGACCTAATAAACGCCATCTATTGATGTAGTCGACAACAGGTTCATCCTTCCACTGTTTCGTATTGGTCAGCTCCAGCATGCTCACAGTGCGGCGAGTGTTGTAGAAGCGGTTGAGAAATTCCCTTTCTAGTTGATCCCAACTGTTCATAAACTCGGGTTCGAGGTCGGTGTACCAGTCAAAGGCATTATCTTTCAGCGAGCGCACATACTGTTTGACGAGGTAGTCTCCCTCCGTCCCAGCATTTATACATATAAGGATCGCTCCCCTGGGCGATGTGGGATGTCACAATCCACCCCCCTTAGGGGTCCGACGTCCTCGTCGGCACACCACGGCCAGGGTTAGGCTCTGATACCAAATTGTCACATCCCGGCCCGGGGTGGATCACCTCCCAAGCACGCTCCACCACCGTAGCATGATATTGTCTGCTTTGGGCTTATCATTCCCTCACAGTTTTGTTTTTGGGAACTCACACAAGAACTTCCCGATGGGTCACCCATCCTATGAGTGCTCTCGCGCGCTACTCGCTTAACTTCGGAGTTCCAATGGAACCCGAAGCCAGTGAGCTCCCAAAAGGCCTCGTGCTAGGTAGGGATGGGAATATACATATAAGGATCACTCCCCTGGGCAATGTGGGATGTCATACTGATGCTTCACAAGTATTACGTTGAAAATTATTATCTTTTTCGCATGTTACATTTCTTTTTTTAATCTTTGCATTTCAAATGTTACATAGTTTTTTCAATCTGTTCATTCATTTTCTCTATGATAGAAAATTTGCAAAATTGGGAACGGCAAGCTTCTCCCAATAACTTCTTATTATAAAAACATGAATTCAATTGCTAAAAATTAATTCTTCATAAATTGGGGAACCAAAAATTGAAAAATACAAAAAAAATGATTCTGCATACAAAACGTATAACCTGATTCTGCATAAAATCAAAAACTTATTCTGAACGAAAAACAACAAAAAACTGATCTGATAACAAACTTCCATAATGCAAAAAAATCCAACCCTCAAAAAATAAAAATCAAATTAAAGTCTGACATGTCTACTTGTTATGGTGTGTAATTTGATGACAACGACTACAACTTACACCTTTTGTCTCATTTTTAGACTTGTAACGATGAATACGTGGTCTACCATCTTGTCTTCTTGTAAGAGGGGGATTAACAGGAGCATTTAGTAAATCAAAAGTGGGCTTGTTCAAGTCAGAAACTGGGACAATAAGAAATTAGTAGCTTAGCTTATAAGAAGAAACTTTCCAGTAGTCATCCACAAAATCCTCAATATCACGATAATCATGCAGAATAACTTGCAAAGTATGAGCACAAGGAAATCCTTTATGCTTCCATTAAACAGATGAACACTGGTGTTGATTCAACATAATAACAAAAGAGTTCTTAACCCCCCCCCCCCCCAAAACCTCAATCACATCATCAGATGATCTACTAACAATCTAATAACTACCTTCTTGAACAAAACATCTAAGGTCCTCTTCTTTTTTTGGACATAACAAAGAAAACCGTTTTTTTTTTCTGAAACACACCTCCAGTTGGACATCATGACCATCAACTTCCCCCTAATTGATTCAATCAAATCAAGAATAGACATCTGACGCTCTTCAGAAATCATTGTGTTAAATGATTCTGCAGTTGCATTACTCATTTCGCCCTACCGATTTCCTCGAAAATGTATAATAGAATAATGCTCCTTTGGAAGATCATCTAAAAATGAATCGGAAATATCTCTACCAGCACATCTCATTTTCTCAATATTCCTATCAAAATCTTCAACACTATATGCATATGCACAATTTTTGAAATACTCACACAACTGATCGTTCAAAAACTTATTACCTGCACATCGCCTCTCTAAAATTTCCCTCAAATGTATAATGCAAAAACCATGAGAAACAGTAGGGAAGTACTTTCGAATAGCATTCAAAAACCCATGATGTCGGTCGGTAATAAACGTGATCTTCCTTCTTTGGTAATTTAATATTCAAGCCAAATGTTCAACAAACCACGTCCAATTGTCTTCATTTTCTATGTCAACAATACCATAACACATAGGGAAAATCTCGATATAGAAAAAAAATAATAATAATTATATCAAAAGCAGGTTTTGCACGTAACATTACTGATGCTGCACATTATTAAATTGATGCTGCACTGTAATAAATTGATGTTGTACATTATTAAACTGATGTTGCACTTTAATAAACAGATATTGCATATTATTAAACTGATGCTGCACATTATTAAACTAATGCTACATACACAAATCTACACAAAAAGAATAACCTAATTCTCCAAAATATATAAATATTGAAATTCAAAACAATATCACAAATTTGTAATTTATAACAATTAAAAAACTTTATTTGCATTTTTAGCACAATAACCAAAAAGAGTACCAGTATATCTTCCCTACAAAGACGTACCATCAAGGAACAACATTGGTCTGCACTATAGGAATCCTTTAACAGAAGCTCCAAAAGATATGAGTAACCTTTCAAACCGATTACTATTATTATCAAGTTCTAGTGCACAAAGGGATCCATCATTGGCAAGCACAAACTCATCAAGGTACCAAGGCAAAAATCCAAATGAGAGAGCCTCAACACCATTAATCTCATTATATGAAATCTCTTTGTCACGCCAAGCTACAAGGTATTTAACATCAAGACCATAACTCTCCTTCATTTCTCTCATAACATCATTTGCCTTAATAGACAGATTCGAACAAACCTTGACAGCCAACAAAGATGACAAAACAGAAGGGTCAAACCTTTTATTCTCCTTTTGACGAATACGAATAGTGCAAGTATGAATATTATTTAATTTTTTGCCCCCGAATAATGAATATTTCAACAAAAAACCTCCTAATCACAAACTTGGAAACCTCAGAGTTAATTGCTCACACAAATTCTCATAACTAGTATGCGGATAAAGCGGCATAACTATTGCACAATTTTCATATACACACTTCAACACTTAAACAACAGACATGATCTACACACAAAAAAAAAACATAAAGTTAAAACTGATGCTGCACATAAATAATTAGATATATATATATATATATATATATATATATGCATTTTAAAATGTAAATCTAATAATCAATAGAAACTGATGCTGCACAAAATGCCAAAAATGATTAAATAATCCATTAACTGGTTTCTAATCCATTGTCCTTTAAATAAATGTTTATATAAAACTGATCTTGCACAAGTATTACGTTGATTATATAAAACTAATGTTGCACAAGTATTACGTTGAAAATTATTAAATGTTTATGGGAGGTTCGCCCCAACACCCTCCCATCCCAAAACTTATGCCAACTGATTTTGCAAGATTCAATGAGCTGATGCTGCACAAGTATTACGTTGAAAATTATTGTTTATATAAAACTGATGTTACACAAGTATTACGTTGAAAATTATTACATGTTTATAGGGGAGTCCCCCCAACTCCCCCAACCACCCCCACCCCCCCCCCCCCCCCAACCATAAAATAAAAAAAAATAAAAAAAAAATAAAATAAAAAACTTATAGCAACTGATTTTGCACGATTCTATGAACTGATGCTGCATAAATATTAATAACCTTCGCCAAAAACTAAACTAACTCATAATCCATTCCAATTCTACCAAATATATATATGATAACTATACTGCAAAAAACAAAAGGAACCTTAATGAAAAACAAAACCAGCACAACGAAAAATCACCTTCGCCAAACACTCGATCAAATAAAAACCGAATCAAAATCTTCAAAACTAAAAAACCATGACTGCAAAAAACAAAAACAAACCAAGAAAACTCAATGTGATCAATAACACAACACTTCGAAAAATCTAAACGAAAATAAATTAAAAAACACACAACACTTCGAAAAATCTAAATTGGAACACATAAAATTTAGAGAGATAAACTTGAGAAAAACACTTACCTTTGAAAAAAACTTGAATGATTCGAATAGAAATTATGGTTAGAGATAAGTGAGGGAGATGATGAAAGATAAATCCGAACAAATCAACTTTAGAGAGAAGGAAAAACAGCAGAGAAATGAAAATATAATTTGAATGATTCGGATCACCACCGATCACTATTTAACAGAATATGTAACTCCGTTTCTAATAGAAAAATAGGACATGATGTCATCTTACGCGGGTTTAAAAAAAGTCCTTTCTTGAAATGTTTAAAAAGTGGTCTCAATATATAATTAAGTATTGAAAGTATACTCTTAAGTGTAATTTTTCCTTATAAGATATGCATAATATGGTATAGGAATAATAGGAGGAAAAAAAAGGAAACCCAATAAAGAAATAACGTGAAGAAATAAATTTCTAATAAAATACAAAAGCAAATGATCACCAAAATTGTAGGAAAAATGTATAATCAAATTTTCAAAAGGAAGAGAGATTTAGTAATATAAGGTGTCTATATCAAAACGCCTCTTTTCAAAATCCTCTTTGGCAACAGAAAAGTGGTAAAAATATCAAATTAACCCTATCAACAAAAGTTTAAATAAAAAATAAAAAAAAACATCAAAATAGTAAATTAAACACAAAATAAATATATGAAGAGAATCATCACGAAAAATTATTTGAAGCTTGTCACCCAAAAGCTTTAGTGACCATTTTATATTGGGACCCTTTTATATTTTCTCTCTTTGTATAGTTACTAGTATAGCATTTGATGAAAGATAAAATTTTATCATTTATAACACAATGTCTATCAGGTAAATTTTCATATCCTACGATTTCCATATCGTACATGAGCATTATCACTTTGAGTTCTAAGGTTGGCACAAAAACCCACAATCCATGCTCTTCAAGAATTTCTGAAGACACTGTGAGCGTCGACATTATGTTTTACGTACTCATGTGAATGAGGTTTTTAACAAAGAAAAACATGTGTTCGAGGATATGGACCGTTTTGTGTTACATTCTTTTCCCTTTATTGATTTTTTGGATTTTTTTTTTTTATCAACCGATAGATTTTTGTTAGATTAGTCATCGACGAGGTTCGAATCCACATTGTCATGCAATGGCTCAACACTTTCCACCACTGTGGTAAAATACCACTTGCTTAGGAATAAAATATTTGGATTTTATGTTTTTCATGTGTTTGCGGTAATTGTTAATAGTAAAGGAAACATGACTTGCATGTGAAGAAATACTGATCCTCCTAAATGCAAAATATCTGGGGCAAGTTGCTTAGAGGGCAACACATGTTTACTTAATGGTTCCATATCTCTAAAGAGATCATATTTTAATGTTTTTTAGAACATAGTGTTCGTCAATTTCTTTGAGTTCAATTAGATGTCTCAAACATTTTCAATTTATCTACTATTTTATAAAAATAATCTATAAAGTGCAGCTTGGAAAATAAATAAATTTGAATCGTAAAAATTCGGCACAACTAATTAGCAAATATTGAAGCCTTACTTGTTTGTACTTTCCCAACAAAATCCCAAATATGTTTTCTTTCCTTGGCTTGTGTGGGTCTATGTCTTTGAATTTTTGTACTATCATGTCACTACAAGAATTTCCTTACATAAAATTCTGTCTTTCTCTCCAAATTGGCACTCTTCTAAAATTTGTCACCTGAAATACATTCTCACTATCACAACGCTTCCACATAAGTCAATTGGAACAAATGTTAGTGACTTAATTAGTGGTATATATGAGAGCATGGTTATTGCCAGAAAGATAAAAGAAAAATCTTATTCTAAAAAATTACTCAATAATGTTTTCTCATTTTTATTTAACAGAATTCTGATCTAGATGTTTGGTTTTTGGATTTCTTAAACCAAACAATTAAAGCTTTTAGAGACTTGATATAACTAATTTCTCCAATTTTAATTAATTTACTAATTAAATTCAAATTATACAAATTGTCATTATAATTATTTTTTTTATTTTTAACAAACGATATTATTAACACTAAGAAGGAAAGGGTGGGCTTAGTCTCATAATGGGCTAGCAATAATGTGGTTCAGATTTGCTTTGACGAGAATTGAACCTAAGACATCTTACTTACAAGTGAAGAGAAATACCACTATACTGTAATACTAAGTGGCAATTAATTACTAATTAAATTCGAAATATAACAAACTTCTAAAATCTTGCAAAAGAAGATTTTGTTAATTTATGGTGCATTAATTTATATTTTAAAATAAACAATACAACCTCTACAAAAAGAAGAGTTGTATTGTGGGTACAAAAAGAACAATGGTGTTGTGGCATATTTTCTCTAGGAGGTGTGGCAAGCATAGAAGAAAAAAAGAATTGTGGAATTTCAAGGCTGTTGATTTCTCTTTGCTTGTGCCATTGTTTATTTCAAACCAAGGAGAGAAAAACTTACTCTCTAACGAATATAGGTTCTAATAAGAAATAATCAATATCATAAAGAGAGCAACCAAATCTATATAGGATTTACATAATCACACTTATATTAGGAATTATGTTACACCACTCCCCCTTGAGTGTTGTGGGACCATGACTTTTCAGGGCCGAAGTAAGTCTGATCCGAATACTGTTACCTCAGAAGTTTGGTCATGGACTCCCTGTATTAGACAGAGTAGGATGCCACCATCACTCTACTCTGGGGCACTAGACGAAGTCCTAGCGACTTTGCTGGATGACCATTCTTAGTCTGCAAGACAAGTGATTTGATCCGAATATGAACATAATCAGATCCTATAAGTCTTGGAGTCCCTACAATTCAGGTATAGACATGTGCCGCAAGTAATCACAACTTCTAAGAGGATACAATATCTACTTACTAGATATCCTCTAGGATTCTCCTGGCTTAGAATGAGGATTCCATTCTAGATCTCTCTCCCACGGTATAAATAAACCCACTTAGGGTTCATCTACTATAACACAATCTATACACTTGAATTCTCTTGCCCATTGCTTTAGTCTTAAATCATTCACTAGTTGACCGTCAAAGAGCCTTTAGCCGGCACAACTGATGCGTAATTTATACGCACACAAATTAAACCCTCTTTTCGTCAAATTGTAGTATATGTATAAGTAGGGATCGTTCTGGACCGGGGATTAGGAGGGATTGTTAATCACTTGGATTTGACTCAAAAACGTAAAATAACAATATGAAACACTATACTAGACTCAAAGAATGCAAAACTAAACTTTAAAACACTCAAACAAACCAAAAGACTCAAAACAACACAAACACACTCAAATCTGCCTAAAAACCACTTTCTGGGCAGATTTGAGCACAAACACAAATTTGGACGAATTTGTTTAACAAATTGACTCAAAACTCTTATAAACACAAACTAAGAGTATTTCTAACTAATCTAACACTTTAAAATAAATGGGGGTTGAGGTTTGGACGAATTTAAACTAAATGGACAGATTCTAATTAAAACAGATTATAAAAACGAAATTGACGAAATGGAATGAATGGATGATAGAATAGCTAAGGGGTTCTTCTCCACACATGTTACACTTACATAATAAAAAGATTTCCAATTGCATTTAAATAAATTATGAAACTCATCACCCTGGGTTAATTAGGTCCGCTTAAATTAACCGTCAAGTTTTCCTTAAGTTAATGAATTGGATGGGTTAGCGCAACGCCATTCACAACATTCTCCAAAAGTCCTTTACGTGAACAGCACAATAAAGATACAATCAAAGATCATTAAGCATTATGAAAACTATAAGTGTTGACGAGGCATTCGTTACTATGATGAGCATGAAACTCGTGCCAAGAATTCATTTAACGTGATTGTTTATAAGCAACCTCCACTACTTGTGAATATAAGTTCATAACGATTAGGTGAAACTCACTTATATTCTAGCGTCATATTCATGCATGAAAATTAAGCGTGCACTCTCAATAAACATACATAAATAAGTTATCAATCAAACAGTTAAACAAATTGAATCAACAACTTATGAAACGTAATTAGAAGTAATCAAATCAAAATGCAAGCATAAACATTTATTTCGAATCCCCCCCTAGCCAAGGGGGGTTTAGTACCTCATACGTACAAAATAAAGAGAATCAAAGAAACACCTAAACATTCCAACAACTCAAACTTGAATTGTATGAACGTTTAGGCACTCTTCTCTTCCATTCCTCATTCGTACAAAACAAAGAGTATTGAAATTAAACATTGAAATCAAAGAAACACCTAAACATTCCAACAACTCAAACTTGAATTGTATGAACGTTTAGGCACTCTTCTCTTCCTCTTCGTTGTAGCACAAGGTCTAGGGATAGTTTGATGGTGTGAATGGTTTGGGGAGTGGTGGAGGAATGGAAGAGGAGTTGTGGAGATGGAAGGATGGTGTTTAGATTGTATGGGAGAGCACGGCAAGGTGTTGTGGTTTGATGTCTACATTTCTGCAATGGATAGTGTTTGAATGGAATGGATGGACTTTGTGAAGGGCACGGCCCCAAGGGACCAATTTCTGTTGTGAATGAATGAATTGGAAGAGTGTGTGAATGAGTATTTATAGGTGAAATGGGGGAACATGACAGCTAGGTTGCATGTGCAAATGCTGGAATGGTATGGTGAGTGAATGTGCACGGTTTTGAGTGTTGTTGGTGCTGGAATGGTATGGGTTGTGCACGGCATTGAGTGTGGATGAGCTGGAAATGCATGTGTGTGCATGTGAAAGCTGCCAAGATGCATGTGAAAGTGTATGAATGTGCACGGCATGGGTTGTTGATTTTCTGGAATTGAATTAAAGGATGCATGTGGCTTGTTTGTGGTGAGTGAATGCATGTGCAAAGCTTGGAAATGCAATGGGAACTCACGGCATTGAGTGATTTCTGGGTGCATGTGGAATGAATGATTTCTTGGTGAGTGGATGCATGTGTTGATTAAAGGGGGAATGCAAAGGAAAAGCTGGAAATGGGAGTGAAGAGTCACGGCAAAGGTAAGTGTTTGGTGATGGGTGCATGTGTTGGTGGTTTTGCATGTGAATTAAAACTAGAGTGATGATGATGAATGCATGTGCAAAGGAAGTGGATTTTCTACAAATGCAATGATGAAATGGATGGGAATGCATGTGGATTAAAGGTTGGAATGACAATGAGTGCATGTGGAATGGCTGAAATGTAAAGGGGATGCACGGTATGGTTATGATGAATGCATGTGCAAAGTTGGTTGAATGATAAGTGGTGAATGATATGTGATAAGTGATATGTGATAAGTGATATGTGATAAGTGATATGTGGTAAGTGATATGTGGTTGAGTGTATGATATGATAAGTGGTATGTGATGATGATATGTGGTGATGATAAATGGGAGTGTGGCTGAAATGAAGGAGTGTAATGTTGGAATGTTATGCACGGCTAAGGATAAAGGAAAGGTTTAAATGTCCTAAAACTAAAGGGAACAAGGTTCCAACACTTTGGTCTTCAATTAGGTCTTCAATTTCGTCCAACACTTTGGCTCCAAGCATAAGCTATCCATCCTTAGCCCAAAAGTGCTCCAAAAGTCTCCAAAATGCATCTTTTTGCTCCTTTAGCCCTTTGGACCTACAAACACACGAAAATAGCTTAAGGTACTAAAATAACTAAAGAAACATAACGTAAATGCACGAGAACAAACCATTTAAGTCGCATGAATATGCTCCTATCAACAACCCCCCACCCCCAGTCTAAGACTTGCTCACAATTTTTTTATTGTTTTGCAGGTTGCTCTGGTTTACTAAGATTTATGCTCAACCCTCAATCACGTAGTTGCACGAATTTGGTTTCAACAAGTGTGTAGATACTCAAGTAGATGTTACATCAGATTTTCATAAATGACGAAGAAATAATTGATGAAGTCATTGACGCAAGGATTGAATGCAAGTCTCAAAGTAAACCCAAAAGGAATGCATCAAAGATAAAAATCGCAAAACCTTACTATGGTAAAACTCAAAATAAGATAAACACACATAGTCCAAGGAGAAAAATAAGAACTTGCATTCAAGTCAAAGCCAAACATCTTTTGAACAAAAGTGGAACACACAAGGGTTGTTATGGTAAGACCCAAGATAGGATAAAACTCATAGTCTAAGGAGAAAAATGGGAATTTCCATTCAAGTCAAAACTAAATGTAAATATAGTTAAGTTAGAAGTCTGGTTATAGACTCGACAGCTCCGAGCAGAGCTGGATTAGATGGAGCAGCGGTGCCACCATCACCCTATTGCGAGGAAATAGGCGAAGTGAGAGCAACTCCGCTAGATGACCATAATTGTTCCGCAATCTTATCTGGATATGAACTCATTCAGATCTTTATAAGTCTTGGAGTTCCTACAATCTAGGACTTGGGGTGCACCGCAAGTAATCACAACTTCTAAAGGGGTGCAATATCTACTTCTAGATATCCTCTATGATTCTCTTGGCTTATAACAAAGATTATATCCTAAAAAGGTATTCCCCCCTCCATAGTATAAATACACCCATCTAGGGCTCATCTCTAGTAATGCAATCTTAATACCCTAATTCTCTTGCCCATTGCTCGAGTCTAAAAACTGCTTACTAACTTAATGGTCAGTGAGCCTTTAGCCGGCACACACCCCCTCCCCCTCCACCTCCCCCTCCCTCCTCCAGTCTTAGGCTTGCTTATGATTGTTTTCTGTTTTATAGGTTGCTTAAGTTTGTGCCTCCATCATCTGCGTTGGTGCGCAATTTTGGTTCCAACAGTTGGCGGGGCTCACAACGTTACTATTCGAATATACTTATTAATACGCCACATGTGTAATGACATAAAGTCAACAGAGTCAACACGTACCCTTTTAGGGTTATTTTGATCAGGTTACATTAATGAGGACAAAATTACAAGAAAATGGGAGACCGATCGTAACAAAAACTGATGCATGGAAATCGCCACAATGGTCGGATGGGCTCACAACGACTAGTCCAACAAATTTATTCCATATGGCACAATCCTGGTGGTCGAATTCAATTCTTGACTCTAATTCAACTGCTATATTTTTTTTCTTTGATAATACATTAAAAAAAACGTTAAAAGGGGAAAATATTTGAAACGAGAGGGGAAAGTCTAAAAATTACAATAAATTACAATGGCTCTTTCTAAATATTGTTTATAATACCAAATCGTTGAAGCCTAAACCGCATAGATATGGATATGTGGCATAATCATTAGCAACATATTCTAAGTTAACCTCTTAAGTTGAATAATTAGTAAATAATTGAATTATGAGGATAAAAATAAATCATTGTGAATAGAAACTGTCAAGGCAGTTTAAATCATTGCGAATAAAAATACACCATGACAGTTACTGTTCACGACAAGTGGAGTTTTGTGAAGGGTAGCAAAATTTACTAGTTAAGTGAATAATAACTGCTACAAGTCCACTTTTAGGCCTGTGACGTCTAGATTTTGTATTTGACTTTCCTTGTCAAAATTTTTAAGTATTACCACACATGCTCTAGTTAGATTTAGGGTACAATGTCACTATAGGTCATGCTGTTGGAAATAATATCTCAATGGGTTTGACTTCTCATCTCAAAGGTATATTCATACATATTCATTTCATGTTTATATTGTCAGTTCATTTTGTCTAATGGTTATGTCTTGTCAAAATTTTCTGCTGCTTTCCAACTTGCTGGACACACATCTTAAGACAACCCACATGGGCCAACTGACACATTTTTCCCTTTGTTTGAAATTTGAATTCCTTAAAAAATGACTCTAGGGTCCATTTGTTTTTTTTATTAGGAAGTTTATATATACATATATTTTTTTTTTTCTGGAGAGTGCTTTTATAGCCTTGAGGCTGCCTTTTGTGTTCATCATCAGAAACCCTAGCCATAAAATCATCTTCATGCATTAAACACCCAATCATTCCAGAATAGAGTTGCATTGTCGTTTTGGTTTTGGATTAAATTCGTGACCAAGTTCTTAGGTTTCAAATCTATCTATTGACCCGGTTTTGGATTCTTGTCAGTTTTTGCTTTCAATTATTTAACTAGAGAAACTGACTATCATTGCATCCAAATTTTCATACCATCATCGTAACATCATCTGCATATATTGAGTTAGTTTCGGTGCCTCAAGGAGAAGAGTTCAAGGTAAGCGCTGCCTCCTCATGAAGACCGAAGGGATCATCATCTCGTGCAAAGGTTGTACAAAGGTAAAGTTGTCAATAGAGTAGGTCTAGGAATTGAATTTTGTGTGGTACTTTGTAAGAACCTTATTTACACTAGTGGATTGGACTCAAAGGAGAGTCCCCGATTTTTTTTAACTCAGAGGTGGGTTTTTTTCTGCCAAAAACTCCATGTGTTGTTTATTATTTTTTTCTAGTTTGCATATCTTACTTCTTGCATGTGGTATATGGTCATTATGATTTGCAAATATACATGTCCATGCAACTAAGTTTATCAAAGTTAGAATGTGCACTGGACTGGACCTTAGTTAACTAGGAAGACTTCAATAAATCAAGATGTAAATTGATTAATTCCATTATTGGTAAACTAACATATATGATCTTACTTGACTGGTGTTATTGACTAGTTAGTCAATCATATATAGAATTTTTAATTGCAGGTTATTTTGCTTGGTACCAATTTTGAGGCCCAAATACGTCAAAATAGGTGAAAATGCTCTTAGAAAGGAAAGTGTATGGATTTGTCCAAAATTACTAAAAGGCCCATGCATGTGAGTGACACAGTTTTTCGATAACGAAATGGATGTAAAATGTAATGCATCTTTCAATTGCCTCGTTTGCTATATTGACTAGAATTAAGAAAATTGAAACTAGAATGGCCAAAAGTAAATGTCAACGAAACTAAACTATAGGGACGAAGAGTGAGGTATTTAGTCCAAAGTATAAATGTCATGAGGTATGGGTCCTAATCCGAATAAAAAGAGAGAAAAAATGAAATGAGAGCCACGTGATTTCATGAGTAGGTCACGTGGTAGCAGAATGAACGACAATACGTCACCGCGTCGAAGCCTTTTTACCTTTAAATCACACTCATCGGGATCCAGCATCGGTCGGAGATTCCGAAACTGGCACTTTTATCAGCAACAAGGGCAACAAAGTAATATCACCGCACTAGCTAACCGGAATGTTTAAATACACCGGAATGTTTAAATACGGGAAGGGAATGAGAGGGAGGGAGGGAGAGACAAGTCGGAGTGATAAGGATGGAGAGAGAGGGGGGGGGGGAGAGAGAGAGAGAGAGAGAGACCATAAATATATAAAAAAGTTGGAAGCTAAAAATCCTTATGGCCAGGCCACCGCAAATGAATCTCTCCGGCTACGGAGGAGACAGAGAGAGAGGACAAAAACAAGATTATCTGGTTGTAGACTAGGGTTAGGTTAGGGTTTTTCATTTTTCTTCTTTTTGTATTACAGATGGAAGCTTAAGGGATGAGTTGCTTTAGTTGCTTTAGTTGCTTCAGTCCTCACCGGAAAGGTGTCAGCAAGGTCGAAATCGATAACGGCACTCGATCCTCCGGTAAGAATCTCACCGGAGAGGCAAAGGAATTCCCGATTTCTGAAAGTTAAGAATTTTGGTGAATTTAAATTACGTGTTTGGTTCTGTTGTGACACCCTTTTTTCTGAAGTTTGAGATTCAGCTGTTTAACACACTATCTGGAATTTTGAACTTCGTTTTTTTTCGCAGTAGCGAAATTGGGTTGAGCTTTTTTGTGTTATGTATGTGCAGAGTGTGGGAGGGGAAAAGGCAGAAATGCGGCACGAAGTTTCACATTTCGTGAACTTGCAGCAGCCAGCAAAGGCTTTAGGGAAGTGAATTTGATTGGGGAAGGAGGTTTTGGAAGGGTTTACAAAGGCCGGCTTGATGCAGGCCAGGTAAGTGTTGCAGGGCTTTTCCAATATTCATACTACCGTTATTCCGTTAATCTTTGTATGGAAATGTAAGTTAGGAAGGTAATGTCCGACGCGATATATATATGTTTCTGGTTATTAATGAAAGCAGAATTGATCGTTTAAATCAGAATTAATATCTTTCCATAAACCCTGAAAGGGCGACTATACCTGCCTAGACTTGCCTAGGCGCTCGCGAAACTCACTTAGACAGAAAATAAATAACTTCCATTTTGCATTTTATTTTTCAATAAATTGTATGAGACTTGTTGAATATTTGGAATTTTGGATGAATACTCATTGTTGCTTGTTCCTCATGTTTTCAATATGTTCTAGTACTTTATAATTTATATGCCATTTTCTCTTGCAATTTATGTATTCCAATACAATTATGTATTTTCCTTCAGTATAAGTAGACATTTGTTTATATGTTATATTTTAATTTAATTAAAATTATAAAAATGCAGGCACTACGCCTTGCCCGCTGCCCGACTAGCGCCTAGCGCCTTTTATAACCTTGCTTTAGATGGATGAAACTTGATCCACCGGATGTAATCCAAATATCGTTTTATAGACAAGGTTGAATATGATGTTAATGTGTTGCGGCTTTTGATTTCTATGACCAGGTTGTCGCAATTAAACAACTTAATCATGACGGTCTTCAAGGGTTCCAAGAATTCATCGTGGAGGTTCTCATGTTAAGCCTGCTACACCATACAAATCACGTCACCTTGATTGGCTACTGTACTGACGGAGATCAGAGGCTCTTAGTCTATGAGCTTGGAAGATCATCTTTTTGGTAAGCATCTTGATACTTAAACAGTACACGATTGGCAGGAATAGTATAGAAAGCTGAATTGATTTATTTTCCTATTGTATTGTCCCTTGTGTTTAATGATAGCTTGATACTTTATATTTATCACATTGGCAGGAATCGTATAGAAAGCTGAATTTTCGATTATCATTTCTGTCGCTATAATTATATTTTTGGTATATTGGGTTTCACTTAAACTTCAACTTCAGTTATAGCTGTCCTTCTACTGTGGATGGCGTAAGGAAACAAGGGATAACATCTAAACAAAACATATAATCTTTCTTTAGAAGCCTCTTTTCTTTATTATTGTACTCCATTGTATTTGACCTAACAAATGTTGTATTTTATTTTTCAGATCTTAGTCCTGGTCGAGAGACGCTGAGTTGGGACACAAAAATTAAGATAGCTGTTGGTGCAGCACGGGGCCTTGAATACCTCCACTGGAAAGCTAACCCGCCAGTTATCTACCGTGACTTGAAATCAGCAAATATACTGCTGGACGATGAATTCAATCCAAAGCTTTCAGATTTTGGGCTTGCTAAACTTGCACCTGTGGGTGACAAAACTCATGTCTCAACAAGAGTGATGGGAACGTATAGGTACTGTGCGCCAGAATAGGCCATGAGCGGCAAGTTGACTCTGAAATCAGATATTTATAGCCTTGGTGTGGTTATTTTGGAGCTGATTACAGGGAAGAAGGCAATTGACTGCTCTAAGAGGCCAGGAGAACAGAACTTAGTATCTTGTGTGAGTTAACTCTTTCTATTTCTCAGTTTTCTTTCATATTCTGGACTATCAGATTTTCAATCTCATTTACCGTTGTTGAATTACTGCTAGCTTCTATTGCAAATAATTTATTTTTATTTTTTTCAAACTTATTGAACACCTTTGTTTTTGTAAATGCAGTCTTGTCGATTTTTGAAGGATCGGAGGAAGTTTGTCCGATTAGTTGATCCTCTGTTGCAAGGACATTTCCCAGTTCGTTGTTTGCATCATGCAGTTGCCATTACTGCCATGTGTCTACTAGAGCAACCAACTTTCCGTCCTCTTATTAGTGATATTGTTGTAGCACTTGAGTACTTGGCGTCCCAGAGCGACAAACCTGACCCTCATAGAGCTGGGGTCCATATTCCCTTTTTGGCATCACCTTCACAGCAAAACAGGGATATTTTCTCTCAGAATTCTGATTGCAGAATGAGTTCAACTTCTACTTAGAAGTTCTTGGGATCAACTTGCTGAAACAGCCTGATTGATGTAAGGCACAAAATCACTTTTTGGAAGGAATTTGGGTCATATGGTCATGGTTTCCAATAATTTGCGAAACAATATTTTATTACGCTGTTTGAGAAAGCATATATGCTGTCACTAGGACGGTTTCTTACATTGATTGCATAAATTTTTCTAAAGCATAAAGTTCGTATATGTTTTGATTGCATAAACATTTAAAAGTAAAATAGAAGCAAGAGGTACTCCTCAAGTTCATCTTTCTGTTTTACACATTGTGGTTGATGATTTACTTGGCTTGTCAACTTAAGTTGCGTAAACCATTATCATAGGTTAGTGAGTAGCATAAATGGATATCCTACTATTGTGTTTGCCCTTTATCTAGCGTTGGTTACTGTAGCTTGTCGGGTCCCCCGTTCGGAGGATATTTCAAGTACTCTAAGTCATTTGAATTCTATTTCTATCACTGGGTTCTATTATGCCATTTTGTCAAAACTAAAAGCATGGAAGTGTCATATCAACATTTTATTTTCCATCTTTATAGTCATATTGATCCGATCGTTTTCTTGAATAAATTTCATTACACACTCGTGTGCACACACCCACACATTTGTGTCCATGCATGGATATGTGTGAAAAAAAGATGTGGAGCTCATAAGGGAGCTTGGCCTTCATATGTTTTGTCATGACCTTGGATATTTTATCACTCATAGATATGTGAATGAACTCTGTTCCAAGCAATGGTTAGTGTGTCAGTTGGTTTAGTATATGATTAGGTGTGGCTTTCTCCCACATTTTCTTGGGCTTGATTCTTCAAGATATTCATCCAGCTATTTGCTAGAAGTTGCTGTCTCTAGAGATTGTTGGGTCCCGTGAGGGTCCCCAGCTTCGTATCCGAGTTTGCAAAGTTTGTTTGGGAATTTCTGGGTATAAAAAAATAAAAAAAGTAGAACGCAATCTTTCCCTTCATACATTATGTTTATTTACAACATGTATACCGTACCTTTAAAACATTGTCTCTGAAGTCTTGATTCTTGAATGAAATGAAAGTAGATTGTTCAATAGTGTTTGCCAATGAATGAATCTGTAAAGTTCATATTCCCCTGGTCATTTAATTGCATTAATTTACTGTTGTCTAGCGAATTGTGCTTTTGAATTTCTGAAATGCAAGTTTGATGTTGATGATTCGTGCTGATCTGTGATTCAATGTATCAGAAATATTTATCATGACAGTTCATGGTCTTTTCATTTTCCTTGTTTGCTCTTTCCTTGGCCGTTTTAGTTCTGTAAATGCTAATGTTTTATAGAGAATGCAATGATCTGGCTGTCATTGTTGATTATTTCTGCATACTCACTGTTGTAACATTTTCCAACTTTGCGCTCGCAGGTGCCTACGCTCGTCGAACACACAAGGAAATCCCAAAGGAAACCCCGAGATACCAATGTAATATACACGCATGAACAATTGGAATAGAAATGTGCACAAATATGTATATATATTTGAGTTTGGACGTGTAGCTTTTTGAGAAATTAAGAGATTCAGGTTTTTGTATTTTTTTATTAGAGTTCATAAACCATCATCTACTGGTGTGGATTTTTTCAATATAAATGAAAATAGGACTCGAGCTTAACAGAATCAAAGGAGCATCGTGTACGCCTTTTGACTGATAGAGAGCATCCCTCTTTTGTCCCTCCTAACCCCCAAAAAATAACAATTGAAAAAGTAGTTCTTGCCGCATCGGATTGAGGAGGAGGCTTGTTGTTCGGCTCCTCATAAATGATGTCATGGACCTAAATCCATTAGTATGGAACATGTTCTGTTCCAAGTGAAATCCCCTAGTATACGAAAGAGTGAAAAAGTGCTCATACATAAGAGCTTATGCCTTAAGGAAGCTGCATATTATACTATATTTTACTAAATAGATATCTGTGTTATGATCCAAGTAAGTCTTGAAAAACAAAAATTATATATATAAGATTTGTCCTTGTTGTATCTAAAAAATCTATTTCTTCTCTTTTTCCACTTTTTTTTTTAACATAAAGATAAAGAAGCCATTGCAATTGCCAGAAATACTAGTAAATCTTTCTTAAATCCAAACAATCTTTTTGTAGGCGTTTTCCTCTGATCCAATATGGGGATCGAAAATAGATCTCTACCAGACTACCATAAATGATTTTATCTCCTTATGTTGGAGGAAAGCCCTTACTAGATAGGGCAATCCGGGGCATCAGTTTACGACATCGACATAAAAGGGAAACATGAAGGTTTGATGAAGGGTAGTAGGTGTAGGCCTTTCCAGCCATATTCATTAATGCAATGGAACTCCAAAACTTGAAGAAATGGCATTGGTTGTACCTTAATTACCTTTATGCCCTCTTACTATGATGCAGTTTAGACCCCACACATGTTTAGGTCTCTATCTACGATCAGATCCTTTCCCCCGTATGATTGTCATCAAATATAAGTTTTTCCTATACTATAGTTGCAAGTCTATTGTTGTGTTTTGGAATTAAGAGAAGCAAAGCTTCAACAAGTAGAAGTTTCCTCGCAAAGCTTCGAACAAAGAGGTTGGACTGTTCATGTGACATCTCACATCGCCCAGGGGAGTGGATCCTTTAAGCCTTATATGTATATTCTCATCTCTACCTAGCACGAGGCCTTTTAGGAGCTCACTAGCTTCAGGTTCCATAGGAACTCCGAAGTTTAGCGAGTTTGCGAGAGCAATCCCAAGATGGGTGACCCACTAGGAAGTTCTTGTGTGAGTTCCCAGAAAAAAAAACCGTGAGGGCATGGTCGGGGCCCAAAGAGGACAATATCGTGCTATGGCGGAGGCGGGGCTCAGGATATGGTGGAGCCCAGGGCCGGGATGTGCCAATTTGGTATCAAAGCTAATCCCTGCTCGAAAGTGTGCCGACGAGGACGTCGGGCCCTTAAGGGGGGTGGATTGTGACATCCCACATCGTCCAGGGGAGTGGATCCTCTAAGCCTTATATGTATATTCTCATCTTTACCTAGCACGAGGCTTTTTGGGAGCTCACTAGCTTCGGGTTCCGTAGGAACTCCGAAGTTAAGCGAGTTCGCACAAGAGCAATCCCTCGATGGGTGACCCACTGGGAAGTTCTCGTGTGAGTTCCCAGAAACAAAATCGTGAGGGCGTGGTCGGGGCCCAATGCGGACAATATCGTGCAACGGCGGAGGCAGGGCTCAGGATGTGGTGGAGCCGGGGGCTGGGATGTGACAGTTCACTTCATTGATTTTACTTAACTTTACTTAAGACTACAGACAGGGGCCGAGCGGGTAGTGAAGGCTCGTTTCGTAGATGACAAGCTACGACTTTAATGAGCAACAAGCACCTACTCCTTACAAAATGAAAAGCAACAAGCGTAACTTGAAGAAGCGAGGCCCTTTCAGAGATAGCCACAGCGTGCCCTGTATAGGGTTCCAAACCTGTGCACCCCTAAACTACAACAAGCTTTGAAGCCCCTACTTATTTTATTTATTTTATGCGATATTTTTAGAAGTCTCTTTCTACAAAACAAACCTTTCTATAATATAAGGGAAGCTCAAATGCTTGAGCGCATTAGAAGTAAGGTTTTCAAATTAAAGTTTACTTGCTTACTTTAAAGAGAAGGGAGAAACTTTAATTTTATTATTGTAGGGGGCTAACAAGCAAGAAAAAGCCCCTTACTATAGATAGGCTAATACCCCTTTACATTATAATAGAAGGCGTTTCTTTCTCAAAGTCAAGTTTCTCGCTTGTTGCTTTAGAAATATTGCAAGTGAATCTTAGCTCCTTCCTTCAGTTGGCTTCGCCCTATCTATTCATCTCTTTTTCCAAATAGATATTTAGGGATCTCTTGTTCATAGATCTTGAAACCAGATCATTTCTCAATACATCTATCTATCTATCGATAGAAAGATATAGATCTCTTTTATCTGGCTAGCTTACTAGCTGGTAAAGATGCCACAATTGCTTCTTCAGGAAAAGTTGCAAAGGCGAAGAGTGAATCTAAGCCTAGTAGCTTAGGTCGGGCATGCCCCTTAGGAGGAAAAGTTCAGGTTGTTCAAGTTAGTGAAGCTATTTCATTGTAATTAGACCTAGCAAGAATGTGATTCGAGGCTATATGGAATATATGACAAACGTGGAGTGTTAGAGTATTTTTATTGGTCAGTCATGTCATACAAGCTCGAGTCAGACATCCTTGCTTCAATTTGAAGAGAATGCCTTATATATTGTATCAAAAATATATATTATTATATAAAAAAGATGGACAATCAAACTGATTTCTCAATTCAATAGAAGCCCAAAGAGGTGAGGTGAATATGGTCTCATCCCAAATAACGAGAGATATGTAAAAAGTAGGTCTAATTACTTTTATTCATAATCCTAAATGGAATGTAACGATGTAGGGATCCAGATGTAATCATAGTACCTATTTAGATATGCTCGAATGACCCCTTCTCATAATTAGAATGTATCTAACCCTATTTCGATCTGGTTCGGTATGGAATGAACTTATAACCATGGAATCGACATTACATGTATGACGCTAGCTAAGCTTGTAATTACTGTAGCTCCTCAATAGTCGTTTCGATATAAAAGGAAAAAATAAATAAAGATTCATTATAGCGTTCTACCAAAGCGAATGGTTTCATTATCTCAAATGAAGAACATTTCCCACCAAATAACGAGAGATATGTAAAAAGCAGGTCCAATTACGCCTATTCATAATCCTAAATGGAATGTAACGACGTAGGGATCCAGATGTAAACATAGTACCTATTTAGATACGCTCGAATGACCCATTCTCATAATTAGAATGTATATAACCCTATTATGGTCTGGTCCAACATGAAATGAACTTATAACAATGGAATAAATACTACAGGTACGGTGCTAGTTAAGCTTGTAATTACTGTAGCTCCTCAATAATCGATTCGAAATAAAAGGAAAAACAAAATAAAGATTCTTTATAGCGTTTTACCAAAATGAATGGTTTCATTATCTAAACTAAAGAACATTTCCCACCTAAGGATCAGTCCAATTATACCACTCACAGGTAAATAGCACAATATTTCTTCGTAAATCTTCGCTATTTGAATATGGAACATCGTAACAACGAATAGGAATGAAATGACTATAGCTCCTATATGAACAATAAAGACGCTCGTCTCGCTGAGACCTTCTCTTAAATTTTCAAACCTTCTGTCGTTCCACCCTTGCAAGGGCAGAAAGGGATTGAGGTGGGCTTTACCTTCACTTTTCTCATTGATTTGTTACTAGTTAGACTGATGACAGCAGCACTAGTTACACCTATCTCTTAATAGCTAGGCCCTGATTCACAACCCTAAGTGAAGGGACAATAGCGGACTTTGCCCCATGAAGTAGTTACTTTTCTTGCATTCCGAGTCTATTCTTTTCAAAATATCAAGTCTAGCTTATTATCCGAATTTATATTCCTAAATCTGGAAGATATAATATATATTTGGGATTAGCCGAGCCGATAGGATGAATAAAAAAAGTTCCAAGCTTACTTGATTGATAGGCCTTGAACCAACCCAAATGATTGTTCTAGAATGGCTATTCCTCACAATTGTTCCTTGTGATGCAGTGGCACCATGTCAATTAGGATTTAGGTCGGGTTAGGGATTAATGATTTTTGGGTAAAATACACATAACTACCTCAACTATGGGTTGAACCACAATTTCATACCTCATGTTTAATACATTGCAATGACATGCCTCAACTTATGAATTTGTTACAATATTATACCTCTGTTAAGCTTTCTGTCAATTTGTCGGTTAAATGATGACGTGGTAGGAGCGGGACCCACTCTTTCACCATGTCATCATTTAACAGCCAAATTATTAATTATTAATTCTTTAATAAATTAATTAATTAATTATTACCTGTTAAAGTTGGTCCCTTCTCCAGAATATTTCATTAATAAGTCTTATTGCAACAAACGATGTTGATGTGTTGATAAACCCTATAAATATACAAAATAAAACAGGATTTTTACCAATTTTATGTTTCCAAGAAGAACATAGTTTCCTCATTTCAAATCAAACAAAGTATGATTAGGACCACAATACTAGAATGGTTTTTTTTTTTTTTTTTTGTTGTCTTTTCTAATAACTAAAATCGATGGACAAGTACAGGTTTTGCAATATTTTAAACTACTATATTCTATATATTATTTAAAATCTTGTGTTGAACTGGCAGATAGATTACTGTAATCAATTAGCTGAAACAATGCTCATATTTTTTATTTTTTGGTATTATAGTTTGGTTTTTCTTTTCTGCGAGGGTCCCAGAGTACAAAATAATGGGCTTGAAACAGATAAATTAGTCAGCTATCGTATGAATTAAGGTTGTGGTCCACTAACTTTGGGCAATGCGTTTGGTATGGGCAAATGTATGTAGACTAACAAACATCATCTTCTTCTTCTTCTTGTTATCCAGTAAAGAGGACTAATAATTTGGAGTGGTACGTGACGAAGTCGATTAATTAATAAGCTTAATGGCAGTCTGCCGACCAAGTCAAACGTTAAAAGGACATCGTCATGCATGACTACTAATCCACTTATTAAAAGATTTAAGACCCACACTAACAGAAGTTTCTTCACTTCTAAGAATAATAAAGTTGGCTTCCAAATCTCAATCACCATTATTTACCAAGAAAAAGAAGAAGATGGTTCCAACGTTATTAAAATTGTGCATGAATAAGTGCAAGATAACATTTTGAAGTGCTCATAAGACCCCTCTACGGTATGTCGAAAAAAATCGGTATGATATCAATATATTACTTTCACCCAGAAATCAAACTCCTATAATGAGCTAAAAAATTTTGTGATACTATGGATTTAATATATTAAACTTACAAGTGTGATACTTATAAACTAAAGAGAAACATGTGAAAGAGAGAGAAAAGAGAAGACGTCAAATTACAATATAAAAATAATTGAGTCCTGCTGCTTTTTGCGATGTTTTTCAAGAATTCAACAGCTTACTCTTTCAAATTGTCAAGTGATAAATTATTAAAGTCAAATAGTCAAGATTAATTAGTCGTTGGAGATCAATGAAGCAATTTTTTTTAAGGAAACTTTAACAAAAAGTTCCCGGCAATGTTTATTTTAACGAAAAATCATATTTTTACACTAAAAAATCAATCATGGTACTATTCACTTTACCCTTTAGTTTGTCCTTATCGTTAAAACTCAAAGTTTTCAAACCCTTTTAATTAGTTTTCTGTTTTTTTTTTTTTTTTTTAAATCATAAGTTGACTACACCCTCTAAGTTTGTCATTGTGTGCTCATATGGTTTATGCTTATGGTTTCCTTCGAGTACCAAAATAAAATATTTAAAGAAAATCAACTTTGGGCTCATAATAAAGATCTTATTAAAATAAATTCAATGGTCATGCATAGTAAAGCAATAAAAATATAATTACCACCCCAATATTAAAATTATGCATAATCTAATTCTGTAAAAAAGTATAACTCTCCCAACTGTTGAACTCACATTATTGTAGGAGTAGTGTATAGGTATTAAACTCAAGCTGTCTGATTCATTTATGTAGGTAATCTCACTCACTCAAATTACTATAGAAGGCCTAAGCTTTTCACATTCGTTTGAAAATTCGAATTAGATTCAAATTTTGTAGGAATCAAACTCCAAATGGGTTGAAATTTTTTGAGTTTTATGGGAGTAGTTTTAATTGAGCAGTTTGATACCTATAAAACAAATGGCCAACTTATTGAAAGAGAAAGAAAAGAGAACAAATAGTAAGGTGGATGTAGACATCGAAATTTCGGTGAAATGTTCACGAACATATTAAAATCTTGACATGTGAGGGCTTACATGGCATGCACCATGTATCTCACAAATCATACACATGACACGTGACTCATCAAAACTGGATGAGTCATCAAGAGTGACACGTGTCAACATTTGGCGGAAATTAATTAAGGAGTTATCTTTACTAATTCTTTGATTAATTTTAACTTAAATCAAACAAATTAATTGATTTAAAACGCCAAATCAAGGATGGTTGTCACATCCCGGCCCACGCCCCCACCACATCCCGGGCTCGACTCCACCGCAGCACGAAATTGTCCGCTTTGGGTCCCGACCACGCCTTCACAGTTTTTTTTTCTAAGAACTCACACGAGAACTTCCCAGTGGGTCACCCACCATGGGATTGCTCTCACGTGAACTCGCTTAACTTCGGAGTTCTGATGGAACCCGAAGCCAATGAGCTCCCAAAAGGCCTCGTACTATAGGGATGAGAATATACATATAAGGCTTACAAGATCCACTCCCTTGGGCAATGTGGGATGTTACAATGGCCAATTAAGGATGAAATGTGATTGATTTATTTAATTTAAATCGAACATTATTTGATGAAGTCAAATCAGTAACCAAGCCCCAAATCAAGTCTTGGTTTTTTCTTTCATTAGTGAAGTCCAAAATCAAAACCAAGTCAAGCCTCAACCATGACTTGGAGAGCCTATAAATACGAGGCTCCAAGACAAAGGAATCGCCCCCTTAGAAATTGATCCACAAACCCAAACGGTCAAACTCTCAAGCCCCCAATATACGGTAATTGATAATTTTTACTAATTACTCTAAGTATTTGGAGTTTAATGTGTTTGTGATGATTATTGTTATCTTTCTATTGTATTTCTTACAATTTTAATTTAGATGTTATGAAGTGAGATTTGTCTAAAATGAATTGTTAAAATAAAAATGAAAATAAATGTAAATTACCACATGCAAAATCAGCAGTAATCGTTTATGGTAGTCTTCTTTTACGATGTATGACGTATGCTAATTGCCTTCACAATATTACGATACTCAACAAACGCCGTATCAAATATGTATTACGGTACACAGGTATGCCGCACTTATTTTCGTAGTATTACAACACTTCATTAACGTCGTATGTAATACCAATTAAGGCGCCCAATGCACGCATTCAAGAGCATTTAGGGCGTGTTCTGCTTAAATTATTCACGAATACTAGAATATGTCGTATTTGACAAAACATATATTACAATAAGGGCTTTTACTGCTTGAGGACTCGCACCATGAATAACCAATTACAGCGGCCTTTATGCGTCGCCAAGGGCCAATTTTTATTTTTTATTTTTTATAGTGCGTTGAAATAAATTAATTGAATTGGTCACGTGTATAAGGAATTCAAATCTCATTCATTCAATTAATCACTCAAGAAATAATATCCACCAATTAGTATCCAAAAATTTAAAACAAACACCAAATAAAGAAAACTGTTCAAAACTTAAACCATAAAAACATAAAGAATTCGGCCAATAAGGGGAATCTGGCTAACATAAGGGCCCATGTCTAAAAATCTAATCTTTTGTTGGAGCAGATACCTTTTAAAAGTCAGAAATTTGCATGGTACTATCCTCTGGATTCTCCACTTGAGCAAAATTGGTCTCAATCTTCTGACGACATTGATGATACTCAGCTACAACATGAGCAGAAGCTTGTCAAACGCAAGACCAATGGCCCTTGGAACCACACGATAACACATATCCGCTTCCATGGTGATGGGTGTTTTGCCTTTATTCTTGAAGTGAAGTGAAGCTTCACATCTTGGATCCACTTCAAGTAATTTCTTCTAGAGACTTCTAGAGCGGTAAAGTCGAGTTTGTTCAAATTTGACATGTTGTTGTCACAAAAGGGAACAAGATTGTGGTTAGTGCAATGGAGAAAAAAATTATCCATACACAAGGAGTAGACCACTCAAGTTCTATTAAACATATTTTAGTTTAAATTTACATGAAAAAACTTCGGGTTTCATAGGTGCAATGTTTTGAGAAAACTTGGTGTTTTATGAACTTCAAGTTCATGGGTACCTGCAAATAAACGCAATATATACAAAACAATAATATATGCGCAATAGGTAAATTAACGTAGGTACGCAGGGCCTACTCTGTGATATATCAGGGTTTACTGTGTTCAAGAGAAAAATATATATATACAATAGGTAAAACCAACGGCGCCATGTCAGCGGCCGTGATCTGGGTTTAAAAGTGGTCGAGGCGAGCCATGGGTTCGACGGGAACCCTAAAAGTTTGACAAGGAAAGCTTTCACGACATCGGGATCCAAAATTATGGCTTTTCGAATCAGGTTAATGAAATCCAATGAGATTTCAACGGGAAATCTCATCCACACATCGTCAGAGATGACTGCAAGTTATTGGGACGGCAGGGTTTCACTAGAAAACAAGGACCCCAAGCTGTTAGGCTTGACTGCAGGCGAAGCCTAAATGGTGGCACATGTATGAGAACATGGATGACACCAAAATGTGTCATTTTGGTTCTGGATCGAGCAGGTCAGCTTGGCTCAATGATGTAAATGACTGCAGGTTGTGGCTCGTTGGTGGCTCGGCTCAAAACCCTAATTTTTTTGTTTGCTTTTTTTTTCTTTTTTTTTTTTCACCTTCACATTCATCAATTTTGACACACCCCGACCCAGGATGTCCACTAGGACTCTGAATCGAGTTGTGTTGGTCGACACTTGGAAGGTGAAGAAGCCATAAAGTGTATTGATGTGAAAGATGTGAACAAATTTAAACCTAAAAGTGCCTAAGTCCAAGAATGCGCGGTGAGCGGGTGTGAACCCATTTCACACGTGATAACAGAGCATAAGTATAGTATAGTAAAATAGGGTGAGAATTATACCATCGATGGTAACCATCTACTCCAAGATTTGCCAATAATCCTTGTCGATACGAAAACTCTGCTACTAGAACCTGGAGGGGCGAAAAACAAGGATGAGTGGGCCTGGAAATAAAGTTTTAATAAAAACCTTTTGAAAACGTTATAACCCCTCACCGTAAAACCTGAATAGTTTCCAGAAAATAATAGTTCTACGTAGGTATAAAAACCAATGCACAAGACCAGCGAAAACTGAGATATGCCATGTCATAATATTTCAGCACTAAAAGATGTAAACCAAATGTGCAACTAATACAAGATAGTATGCTAGTTGGAGCCACATTGCATGACCTATACAACTGGATCTATAACTCATCAATTTAGACTAGCACACGAGTCGGAGTCACATAGTGTGACCTATATGACAGGCTCGGTATAAATATGTACACTTAAGTGCTACGATCACGTGAAAGTTATGCAATAAATCGCAGGTCGCCCAAGAGTTGAAACCACCTATTGTGGTCTGTACGATAGGTTGGCACCAAACTTGGATCCAAGGTGAGCGTGCGGTGTGGGAGGTGAACAATCACGTGAAGGTTGGCCCTGGCCTTGGGCAGGAGCATTAATACCGGAGTGCAGCCATGATGAGCTCTCATGAATATATGCATGCTCATATAATTCAACCATTTTAATCACATAATAACTCACTTGAACTTACCTGCACCCCCATAAGATCATTTGGCATAATCACAAATCTCATCATATGCAATATATAACACCTTTAAATCATGGCATGCTATGCATAACTTAGTTCAAAGCATTCGTGGAAACTATAATGTTTATACACACACACACACACACACACACACACACACAAACACACACACACGCTATAAAAAAGGAAAAAGACCCACTCACCTGGAGCCTACGCTACAAGTCCTTAGCATAATATCGAGGCGTCACGAATGAACGTCGCCTGCGACTAAGGCCAATTTGACCGGGAAAAGCCCCAATTTCACTAAAACCCGTTGGAACCCTATATTTGGGTGTGCTTTGATTCCTCCTCCATACTCATTCTGACACCTCAACCAATGATTGGGAATTGTTTCTGAGCTCAAGGGGAGTTTTTTTATGGTAGGGATCGATGAGATTGCCTTCAGAAATGGTGGATCGCCGCCTAGAGACTCACGAGTTGCCTTTGGAGCCGATGGCTTCGAACTTCATAATTTAGAGCCCAATTCCTTCGATTTTTGGGTGGAATGTGAAGAAGGAAGGTCATGGAGTTGGTTCTAGGTGGTTAGGTGATGTAATTCGTCGGAAAATCGGCAAAAAACCCTTGAATTCCATGGCTACCATCCGGGTCGGGTCAAAAAAGAAGAAATAGGTCGTGGATCCTGTGCTTCTCCTCTCCCTCCTTTCCTTTCCTTTCATGCTCTCCCTATTGGTCACTCTCTCTCATCCCTTCACTGACTGGTTTGCAACCGTCTTTATTCCTCCTTTCATTTCCATCACAGCCACACACGTGGCATGACCATTCTTTGCTCCAGAAATCTGGAGCCTTCTTGAAAATGGTCAAATGACCATTTTATCCCTATTTTTACTTGCCCACAACTTATTTGTTATAAGTCCGAATTACTTTCCGTTTACGCCCACGCGTTCGTACCACCAAGTACTATACAAATATGCTAAAAGAATAAGTCATATGTTTCTGTAGATGATGGTCAACGGAAATCAAAGTTCCTTGCCTCTAGGGCATTTTCGTCAATTCACGCTTTTAAAATTAATAAAAAGGTTGAATTAGGGACGGGTTGTCACAAATTCACCATATAATATATGTATAAATAATGCAAACACAATTTAAGCAAAATCTATAATTCGAAACGCGTAAAAGTTGGGGCATGCATCATGGTGAATGTTTCATGTAATCAATGCTGAAAATATTGACAATTTAGTCCATGTTTTATAAAAATCTAGATTGCATGATGAGAATTGTGAACCAATTTGTAGCAGAAAATACCATTCATATTCCTTAGTGCAGTGTTAGGAGTGTGCTTCATAATGTGTTGTGGCCAATTTAATAAACAGATAGATAGGTGCAGTAAAGAGAGAGGATGGAGAGTAGGGTTTAGGGAAATAATAGGATGATATTTCCGTTTGCTAGTTCATTTATTCATGGTAAACCATGAGGATAGAGAAATTTACTCCCCAAATTAAACCAAATCTATTAAGAATTTACACAATCACACAATGTTAAACATTAAATACAACAACCTTATTAGTTTTTTATTTTTTTTAATCCAACAACCTTAAAAGAATTGAGTTTGTGATGAGTGAAAATACGAATGTGAAAATTATTATCCTTCAAGTATTTTCTATTTTTTTATAGGGCTGGTTTGGTATGGGATACAGAACCGAAAAACATATCCCGATTCTCAAACCGAAATTTTTGGGAATCCCAATTTCAAGACCAATCCTAAACCAAATTTTCGGGAATCCCAAAATAGTTTCGGGATTTCGGGACAAATTGGGATTAAATTTTGATTTTGGGTTTTTGGGCTATTGGGCTGAAACTTGACATATTAGGCTTTTGGGCTAAAATTTAGCCTTTTATATTGAAATTGTCAGCCCAATTTCGTTAATACCAATCTGTCATACATACAAATATGTCATATGTGTGTTTGTGCAATCTATTTTGAGCCTTTAACTTCATACCCACATAATAAAAAATGAAGACTCAGAAGCCAATGCAATCTATTTTGGGCCACCAATTGCTCTACCCACATAATAAACAATGAAGACTCATAAGCCATAGAATTTCAAATGTGATTATGCAAACAAGAAGGAAGGGAGAGAAAAAATCTATCCAAGAACATATTATCAAACATATAACTTATACAAGTTTTCAATTACCTACTAGCACTAAAATTTTCAATAAAGATACCATAAAACATTAGAAGTTTCAGCAAAAGTTTCAACTTCCAAGAATCAAAACTTCGGAGCCATGTACATCATTGTTTAAGCATAATGCAACAACAATTGGACTACACTAGACTGCTCAACTCCCATTACATATCTTCTACTTCATGACCCTCAAAACAAGAACTCGGCAACACAAACTCAGCACAACTATTATGCAAAATAACAAAATCTAGGGCTCCAATTCACCTAAGCACAATTCTTTTCAATGTTAATTCAACCACATCAGCAACAAAAATGCAAGAACTCTTCTTAATTTTTCGATGTAATTATCGAACATATATCATATATACAATCTGAAATATCCTTCTCCACGTCCGGATATATACTTAGCATTAACATCAAATCTTAATTTCCCATAACCAAACAAGAAGCTAAATCAAATAATGGACCAAAAAAAAGTTGAGTTTGAGAGATGATTTGTGACATACCAGATCTTTAACCTCATGTTCAAGTTTCATCGATCTCTTTCTTTACTTTGCTTGGTAAAGGCTAATTGTATAAACCATAAATCATCAACCTCCATATCAGTATCTTCCAAGTGCTAAAGTTCACAAACCATAATCTAGAATTTGAAACCTAAATTAATTCCAAAATTTACCTGATTTGGGGGAGAATCAGTGCACAATGCACTGGAATCTGGATGAAGAAGTCGAGAGAGAGAAAGATCAAAAAGGTGAGCGGCACCGGTGACCATGGCTCTACCTCTGTGTCATGAAGGAAGGCTCATCCACAGTGAGGGATGAGAAGTTGAGAGAGAGATATTAGAGAGGTGATAGGTCAGTCGAGAGAGAGGTGAGTCATTTGTGTGATGTGGGTGTGGCCGGATTCGAAGATGGAGAGAGATCGGCGAGGTGATAAAGTGAGGTCAACTCGAGAGACAAAGAGGGATAGAGAATGTGACTGAGTTCTGAGGGTTTGATTTGTATTCAATGGTTAAGATTAAATCTCAACCAAATCCAATGGCTGTTACAATTCCAAATATATATATATATATATATATAATTAAATAATATATATTTTTTATTTCAGTTCGATTCGGGATTACCGAATGAATGAAAATATGAGACCGATTCCAGTACCGAAATTTTAGGATTGGTTCAGTATTAGGTACCGAAATTTTTGGGATTTTAGATTTGGTATTTTTTCGATTTGGTTCGGTTTGGAATATTCAGCATCTTTTTCCACCCCTAATTTTTTATGACCATATTAGATATAAAAAAAATGCTACTCTTATCATATTTGTACCACATTTCTAATAGAAATGTGATCTATATCTATTGGTGGCCCTTATCTCTATTAAGGAGTTGGTACAAATATTATATAAAAAATGTGATAAGTGTATCTCTACTCATTAGATACTGTAGACATTGTTGATTAATCCCGATCGACAACGGGCCCAATGTGAAGAAATTGAGGTACAGTGATTGGTCTGCGTGACTCTGCCATTGACCTGCATAACGTATAATTCCACCAGTTTATCATGCGGTCTTAATTCTCTAATAGCCTGAGCTTTCATTCCAATTTTGAGAAATATATATAACCTTTTATCCCTCAATACTGTGTAAATAATATTCGTCGTGTATAAAAATACTAACGCATCTGTCTCTGTGTGTGTGTAAAAGTCCAAAGAAAAAGTCCCACATACGTACATATTACGTACATATCAAGCTGTATAGGTAACCAGTCTTTTCTTGCTTTGGCTATTTCCTTGTTGCTTCTCCCACTCTTTCCAGGAACTTGGAGACAGACACCAGACGACCGCATCAACATATATCTGGATCAAATTAAGTAGCTACCTCCTCTAGTTGGGTACACTTGAAGGTCAACGTGCCTTCGATCAGAGAGATTGAGAGTAATTATCAGTCGATCGCTCGCTCGCCATGGGAAACTGTTACGGATCTCCAGTGACTAATAATCATAGCCCATCATCTACAACCAAGCTGCCTACCCCAGGTATATGTATATGTGTGTGTGTGTGTGTGTGTGTGTACATGCATATTTACTACTACTATTCCCCTCCAAAGTAATTCTTCAATTGCTTCCTTCTTTGTTTTATGTTTGGTTGCCATGAAAAATTGTTTGGTTTCCACTTTAAGTGCTTATTAACGCGAATTTATTTAAGAGGATTTATTTACATGCACGTTTATAAACATATATATATATATATATATATATATATTTGCAGTGGTATCGAGATACGAAAACAAGAAAAATGGATTCGTTGGAAAAAGTGTGACCAGAACCACAAAAGTTGCCAGGAATATTAGTGGCAAAAGAAATACTGGTGGAACAACGGAGAGAAGTGAAAGAAAGGCACAAGTGATATTAAGCAAAAGCAGCAGCAGAAATAATTATACTGAAGCAGCTGGAGGTGTGGCTCCTCCTCCTCCTCCTCCTGATACGGCAGCTACAGCTGCTCCAATCGAAAGTATACCAAGGTTGAAAGAGTTCACGTTAGCAGAGCTGAAGAAGTGTACTCAAAATTTCCGACCAGATACAATACTAGGAGAGGGAGGTTTCGGAAGGGTTTTCAAGGGCTGGGTCGATGCCTCAACGTATGCCCCATCAAAGGGAGGCGTCGGCTTGGCCGTCGCAGTCAAGAAGTCCAGCTCAGATAGCTATCAAGGTCACCAAGAATGGCAGGCAAGTAATTTTATTTTATTTTTTATTTAGCTAGGGTGTAGCGATAGATAGTAATATAATGCACACCTTTTTTTTTTTTGAAATTACTTATGCACATATTTATATACACAATATTTTTGGATACTAGCTAAACGCTTACTTTTGCCGGCCGAGTAAAATTAATTTGCATGATATTAATATATTATATATGTGTGTGTGTGTGTGTGTGTGTGTGTGTGTGTGTGTAACTTGACATGATCATATGCTTAGTATTATTTAGTATGGCTTAATTAAGCATATGGCAGGCACCAAACATTTGAGTTAATTGTTTCTCTTCATGGTAGACATGGCCTGAACCATTAGGCACATGATGTCATTGTTACTAAAATCATTTCAATTTTAAGTTTTGGAAATTTGTTTGGCAATTATTTTCATTTAAAAAAAATATCTGAAAATTAAAATCAAACCAAATTTTGAAAACTCACAAAATTTTCAGTTCTCTGTTAAAAACAATTACAAACAAATTTTCAATTTTTCAAAAAATAAAAAATAAAAAACAAAAATAAAATGGTTATCAAACGCCTCTAGCTAACACAGAAAAAATGATTCCAATAATCAAAAAATGGGTAATGTATATAGTGGATGGAGCACGTATGGCTTCCGTGATTGCATACTTCAATTTTTAAGGTAGCAGTAGTACTAGTGGGTGATGAATCATGATTAGCTTGGTCTTGGTCTTCCATTCATAAACACAAAATATATATTAGCATTTGCATGAAAATATATAAATTATTAGCAGACACTGATAAATAGTTAAGTTGGTATATATGCAGGCGGAGGTGAATTTCTTGGGGAAGTGTCGTCATCCAAACCTCGTTAGGCTGCTGGGACATTGCTGCGAAGAAAACCAATTCCTTCTCGTCTACGAATATATGCAGAAAGGCAGCTTGGAAAACCACCTTTTCAGAAGTAAGATTAATATATATATATATATAACCAACCATATGATGTGTTAAAAATATGAAATAAGTATGTTAATCAACACTTAAATAATAATTTAATCACTAATAACCACATCATATAATTTACAAAATTTAATCTAAATAGTTGGTCTTGCTAGCATTATCTTACATATTTACTAGTTAATAAAATGCCGTAATCGCATGCATCTTTTTTTTTTTTGTCTACTCATTCTTCGTATGGAAAGTCAAAAAGTAGGCAGTAAAGATGACAAATGGGTTATGCTCTAGGAAAATCAAATTTGAAAACTAAATTTGCAAATTGAATGATATGTCACTAATAAGAATAAACATGTTTATCAGCGTATAAATAATAAATCAATCATCAACTTCTATGTCCTTTAGTTTTCAAAAATTTGTCTACAATTTTAGTCTCTCTAACATTACTTATAACAAATTAACAAGAGAATGATAATTGTACAGAAGGTCAAGAACCACTTCCATGGGAAATAAGACTAAAGATCGCAATTGGAGCTGCAAGAGGCCTTGCTTATCTGCACAACTCAGAAAAAGTCATTTACCGTGACTTTAAGGCCTCCAATATTTTGCTGGATCCGGTACGTGTATAGAGAATGAAACATAAATTTTGAAATTGACATTTTTAAACACTCTTGATTTTTTTTGTTTTCTTTCTTTTCCTTTTTATTGACGTTTTTTTTCATGGAAATTTTGTTTTCTAGGCCTACAATGCGAAACTTTCAGATTTTGGGCTGGTAAAGATGGGGCCTATGAATGGAAACTCCCACGTAACCACACGTATTATTGGAACTTACGGATACGCAGCTCCAGAATATGTCGCAACTGGTAAACACAATTTTTAACACAAATGCATTTTTGAATAAACTGAAAATATTTTCTTGCACTCTGCTCATTGAAAGTTTTTCCTTATGTTTACACTGGAATGCGTGATAGCTTTTATTAAATGCAAATAACAACTCGCTAAATTTTTCGTTCTTTATTTTAACTCATTCTACCTTATAATCTATTGTGTAAACTTCAACATTTTATTGTGGTGTTTTATTTGGACATTGCTACCAAGTCCTCCACCAAATTATAATTAACTTGACCAAACATTTAACTATTTCTTTATACAGCTGATTATTTTGAAAATACAATAAAAGTAGTTCCCATGTAGTTTCCAATCCACATAAATAGTGACATGAGTCCAATCATTCATATGTATAGTCTAATTATAGAACTCTAAACTCGAATCCGGATCCTCTTTACGAGGGCCCAGGGATCCATGAATCGTGTCTGTTTATCGTACATCGTACGATTAGAAATCATTTTAAATATTTTTATTTAAAATTAAACACAAACAGTATCTGATAAAAACTAACCGCACGATTTACAATGAGCATACACGATTCACTGATCTCTAGGATCCTCACCAGAAGGATCCGGAGAGGATCCTGTTGGCTCTAAACTCTTCATTCTATTCATAAATCTAGTGGCTTGTTTACTAATCCATAATTAAAATGGAAGGAACTTTGAAGAGAAATTGAACTGATGAGGAGTTGGAAAGAGAGGAGTCGGAATTGGATTCATGTTGAAGTTGTTTATTAAAAAAAAACCTTTTGTAATCAGAATCAAATTGGTATAGATTACATATAAACTATTTACTAATTCACTTAAATTGGAATGAAAATCAATATAAGTACTAAAATGCTTAGTTGAAATATTTTATTTTATATAATACTTTCTTGTTGAATTTTATATACTAACTAATAGAAGGAAAAAAAAGTTAGATGCTTCTATTCATTAAATATTAAACGCACTAAAATTTAAATTTTTTTTTAAATTTTATTTAACAAGAATTAAAATTTTATAGTAACTTGGGTAGCGGTTAGTGGTGTTGGGTTAATGCGAATGGCAATTTTTGAATTTTAGAAATAAGTGATGGTATAATGGGAGGGAAATGTCCATTTCGGATTCCTCAACAACCCGAAATTCAAATATCACCTAAATGTAAGGAATTCAATTCTCCCCATTTTGGAGTTGGATTCCGAACTTCGCATGGGTCCGACCAACTTTTTCATTCTCCAATAATTGGTAAACATTGAAGTATTTCGTAATCAGAATTCAATTATGTATTTTGATTCCGATTACCTTTAGGTCGTGTCATAGATTCATTATTGATTATAGACTTGTTAGATTATGTGACACACCCCGACCGAGATCGGAGCGTGCTGGCCGTCACACGAAGGTGACGTAGCCATGTGCACGTGCGGAAGCTAATAAAGTAGCAATATAAAAGTACGAATAATTAGAAACTAGCATACAAAGTACTAAAATAAGTGCTAGTAAGTGAGATACAATTTCAGAGCAGGTCTATAGCAGCCCAAACAAAAACGACAACAGTAGTACGCCCGAAGGCGACCCTACAATGGGGAGTGTCTGTCAGAACGCCGGAAAGCCCTCAAGGGAAACCACCGCAACGGCTAAGCAACTAGAACCTGGAGGGGCGCAAAACAAAAGCGTGAGTGGGCAAAAACAAGCTCTTTGAAAACCATTTAACAAAATACATTCTAACCCCTCGCCGTAAAACCTGTACACTTCCCAGAAAATATATACACATAATACATATGCCAAACATTCTCAAGGGTATGCCAATCATGCTCAAGATATGTCATGTCAAAGCCTCATAATGAATGTAAGTGCCCAGGTATAAATCATATCAACATCATAACATCTGGCAGCCGGAGTCACCTAACGTGACCTGTACGGCTGCATCTAGAGCTCAAATCTCAACTCTATAACTGAACCTGCCCACGAGTCAGAACCACTCAAGGTGGTCTGTACGACAGACCTGGGTGTAACTTATATATACGCTCTAGTGCTACGATCACGTGAAGGCTGTGCGAATAATCGCGAGTCACCTACGAGTCGGAACCACCTAATGTGGTCTGTACGACAGGCCTATGCACCTAACTTGGATCCAAGCTGAGCGTGTGGTGCGGGAGGTGAACATCACGTGAAGGACTATGCCCTACTCTGGGCGGGAGCACTAACACCGAGGGTGCAGGTTATGAGCTCTCTAAGTCTCTCAACTATTGCTGAAAGTAAATATGAATACCACTTACCTGGCACTTACCTGTGCGTCCACAGCACCCAATATGCATATATATGTATGCCACTACTAATGTGTGCAATGATGCATAAACGATAATAATAACATGCATAGCATAAGGCAAATAACCCTTTCTGATCAATTTCTGGAAATATAAATGTATATAGGTATATACGGAAAACAAAAGCCTACTCACTGGTATGTAGAAGGGTCGTAGCCCCCCTGTCTCGCGTGTGCACGCTCGTCCTCGGGGTACGTGTCACCTAAATGCGAAACAACTATAAAAACGTTAACTTTAAAGCACATAACCCATTTCTCGTAATAACTTCTCATACATTGCTCAAAATGGACAAATGAATATACCAACGTGCTCTACACAACCTCAGGATCACAACCATATTTTTAGAATAATTTTTGGACCCCTCACGCGCCCCCACGCGCCGAAATAGGCACGGACCTACGCGCCCCCACGCGCGGCCACGTGCCATGCACACTGACGGCGTCAACTGACGCCGTTAGGAATATTCCGTTGAACTAACGGAATATTCCGTTAAACCTAACCAGATGCCGTTAACGGCGTCAGGAATATTCCGTCAACTTTGACGGAATATTCCGTCTCCTTCTCCAATCAGTCCCCGACGCCGTCGCCGTCGCCGGCACCGTCGCCGGAAAACCTGCAAATCACGATTTCTCGCTCGTTTTTCCACCTTTTTCCACGTTTCTTGCACCAAAATCAACCCTAGAGCTAGTAGAACAAGTCCCAACAAGTTTTAAGGCCTAAAATTACGAGATTATACCTGTCCAAATCTTCAAAACTCGGCCAACTCCACATCCAACGATCCTGACGTCCAAATTCACCCAACGAGCTACTCCCAAGCTCCTGGGAACCTCACAAACACAACTATAAGCTTCAAATGTCCAATAACTCACTAAATTAATCTTGCATGAACAGTAACTAAAACGGACATGGCGATATCAACGTGAAAGCGTCGAAGTTCTTACCTGAAAATGGTATATTCGTGCTCCCCTCGACCTCACGATCACAACTGCACCCTTGGTTTCCTCGATCTGCTACGGTATAATGGTTCTTGGTGTGTGTCCGTACGTTTACAGTGGAAATGGGAGCTCGGGGGGAGAGAGAGACAGGGAGAAGACAGAGGGAGAGAGATAGGGACAGTGGATGTGTGTGTGTGTGTGTGGCCCAACACATGCCAACACCACACCACCCAACAACAAAATAACGAAACGAACTAGGGGCTAAAATGTCATTTCACTAGTACGTTTTAATAATCCCGGGACGGGATGTCACATTATGGGTGAGGTAGATTTTTCTTCACTAATGTTGTTGTCTATTTGTGTTATAACATGTAATACATTACGTTGGACACACTAAAAAATTCTCCATAGTTAGTGTATCAAAGCACATAATAATAGTTAGCCAAAAAACGCACATAATAATTTTCGTGTTAACTTAAAATTACTTACGTTACTCTCCTAAAAGAAAACTTAGAATTTCGTAAGCAAGCACGCCCTCTACAAGCTATTTGATTCGTACAAACAATAAAAAATTCCCACTTTTATATTTAGCCAATAGCACATTGAGATACCACGTGGAATTGATAAAGTCAACAAGAGGTTCATATATGCAATTAGAAAGCCTTTAAGAGAAAGGATCCTTATTATTATTTTTTTAATAGGGATTAGTTGTGGGCTCCACACCATATCACATTTTAACGATCCGAACTGTTCATTTTTCAAGTTATGCCTTATAGATCATTCTTGCAAAATATTAGCCAAATCGGAAATATTTAAGACATTTAAGTAGGTTCAAAGAAATGAACGAATACTTTGTTATATAAGAAACAATGAAATTTGATATTGATAATTAAATAGACATATGGTTTCGGATTGAATTAAATTTTTCCAAGGATAATCTATGAATCGAGACTAACAAAATAGACGATTAGATTGTTGAAATTCGATGTGGAGTGGGCCTGACACCTAATCTCATTTTTTTTCAAAAAATGGAAATCGCTTTGTATAAAGGGCATGTATGCAATTATACACAATTAGACTAGTAAAAGATATGTAAAACATATTTACATTATAACATATATAATGGTATGGTTTGGTCCTTGGGATCTACACTACTTGCCTTCCTTGCTATTTTTTTTTTTTTAATAAACGATATTATCTACATTATGAGAGAGAGGGTAGGCTAAGTCTCACAATGGGTTAGCAATAATGTGGTTCAAATTCGCCTTTAGCTATAATCAAACCTAAGACTTCTCACTTACAAGTAAAGAAGAATACCAGATCGTAGTATTAAGTGACAAAGTTTATATATATTTAATATAATTATTCTCTTAACAGTTAGATATGGTCTTCTTATTTATATATATTCACATGAATAGAGATCAATCATACAACTTTTTCTTAGTTATCATTGAGTGTTGTTTTTATTTTGGAGTTTAATTATGTGAACTGTAGCCTACATCCAACAAATTCCAACTTGGAATCTTTTCAAATTTTCGGGAGGAGAATAACACTAAATCGAAAACCAATGGGTTAAATTAGATAATCCATTGTTTGATCGATCACATCAAATTTCAAAATCACTCTTCTGTTAGTATACCCAGCTTTACTCGGACCTATGGATGTTTAAGTGGTGGCCTTCTTTTTATACTTTTGGTTAAGCGGGAAAAGGAGAGAAACTCTAGGCTGGCTTTGGACTTGGTCAACAATATACGATTTCCACATGCTATAATAATAATACTTTTATACTATATTTGAACGAGGAAAATAAATGTAAAATTTAGATAAAAATAAGAATTTATAAATATACGTGTATCAATTATCTTATTTGGATTCATAAATTTAGAAATTTACAATTTCCGCGCGGAAAAAAACTTGGAATTTGGGACCTCCAATTCCCAAGTTTAAATTTCATGTAAATATGTGTCAGTTCCCAATTTCTATGATTGAAAGTTTAAAAATAACAAATTTCTTATTCAATTCCACTGTTCTTTTAAGTTAACCAAACAAGAAAATTCACAAATTCTAGAAAATAAAATTCCATCATTTTAATTTCTGTTATTTTAAAATTGCTTAGTAATCTTAAATTTCTTTATCCAAACATAATGTTAAAGATATATTTAGACTTTGGTGATGGTGATCTCTTTCTTCTTGCACTTATGGCCAAGAATGATTCTTGCATTTGGTGACTTGACTTCCAATTTATTTTTTAAGCTACTATATATATATATATATATATATATATATATTTATATATCGGACTCTAACCCCCTCTGTATGTATATGTCACGACATTGTCAACCTATACCTTAATTAACATTACTTAAATATCCCCCAGTTTGACAATTTCCTGAATAAAAGTATATAAAAGAGTAGATTAATTACAGATGAAACATTCAAAAGTATATAAACGTATTCAAATTCCAAAATATTTAATTCAAGATTGTGTACGTTAATTACCTTAGTTGATGACTAGCTACAATTAAAAGTGAAGATTTTCCAAACACTAAACATGCATGCATGCAGGGCACTTGTACGTAAAGAGCGATGTGTACGGTTTCGGCGTTGTATTACTGGAGATGCTAACGGGATTACGGGCACTTGACAGTAATCGGCCATCTCGCGAGCACAGTTTGGTAGACTGGGTGAGTCCGTTGCTTCACAAGAAAAAGGAGCTGAAGAAGATAATGGACCCAGGGCTTGGAGATGAATACTCCTTAAAAGGTGCCTGCCAAGCAGCTGAGCTTATTCTGAAATGCCTAGAACCTGATCCTAAAATCAGACCATCCATGCAAGAGGTTTTGATGGTTCTGGAAAAGATAAACGACATTAAGGATCAGAAACCAAAAAACAAGAAAGGCCAATGAGAGACGACATGATCAGGAATCATCCTCTTCACCACATTATAACCACCATGCTAGTACTAGCTAGCAATACTTCTCCATATCACCAAAAGGATTCCCAACCTCGTTTTACCCAATCCAAATTTGCACCCCTTGATTGTTTTCCTACTATTGTATTTATCGATCTACTTTTTATTATTTCAACTTTTGATGTACGTTAATATATACAAGTAAACAAATAGTTTGCAATCAATTTATTCCTCACCCGTTAGTGTAAAAATATCGATAAATTTAAAAGTGTTGCAATCCTAATTGTTTAGGAATGTGGTCGTATAAATCCTATTATGTCTTGAGATATTCTTGTGGGATTCTACCATATCTCTTAGATTAAATATTATCATCATATTAGAGTTGTAATCCTATTGCGGTACGAAATTTACCTTTCCTACTATAAATAAAGGCACAATGAGTGACATAACACACACCTCACAATCACATGCATATTTCTCTTCTCTCGTTGTTGTGCCACACCCCTCTCTCTTTATCCTTTATATTATTCAGTTAAATAGGCCTACAACAAAAAGTGTATTGTTGATGAATTTATTTCAGCTTCTTTAACCCACTGGGCCTTAAAATCAATTTGGGCTTTGAGTAATTAAATGAAATGTTCAACGCAACCAACTAAGCCTGTTTCCTCTCTTATTGAGCTAATTACAAAACGAAGCCCAAACACATATCAAAAGAAAAGTGGGCAACAACTATTCCATATTCCACATACATATAGGAGTTATTTTGTTGCTTTCACATTCGAAATTAAAGTCCTTGCTTTCACGTCTGAATAAGCTCACATTTTATTGCTTTATCATTCTGACATCATCGTTGTCACCGCTGGAAATGTACAAGTCCACAATACGGATATGTGCACTCAGAAGCACAAGAGCCCATCCCACTACTTGAATCCATTACCCGACTCATGTTTGTGGGCTGGAGATGATTTTGTTGCATTTCAGGGATTGAATCACCTAATTGATAATTTGATAGGGTAAGGGATGGAGTGGAAATGCTTTAAGGGACCTCTACTTTTGATTTTGGACGGACCAAACAAATAAGATATAAAATAAGAAAATAGAAAAAAATGACCTATTTTTTTAATCTTGGGACAAAAATAGGATTTTTCGAATATGCACACAGTATGCACAACAATTGGACAGAAATATGATTTTTCCTAACCTTGAAATGACCAAATTGCCCTCGTCTATAAATGGGTTATTTCCTCCCGTTTTTAGATCTCTCTCTCTCTACTCTCTCTCTCTCTAAAATTGATATTTATTGACTGTTATTAGATAAGTGAAGGATAATGGAAAATCCAGTTAGAAGATTTGATTTATTTGGAGACTCTTTGTGTTTGCTAAATGGACCTTTTGGGAAATGAACACATTTATGTGCTTATAGTTGCAGATTGGAGATTTCTTCCTCAAATCATCATCTTCTTCCCCAAATTCAAAATCTCATTCAAAACCCATATGGGTCAAAACCAATCTGCATAAAAAAACATTTCAAATGTCGAACAAAATCCATTATGAAAAACTAAAGACACCATTTTTTTCTGTTGCAATCTTTTTCTCTCCTCTGCCAATGAATGCCTTCTCCCTCTAAGTTCGAAGAAAATCCCAAATTTGTTATTTGTATCAATACGTGCAACGACATCGGTTTTGTTATGGACGTGCGTCATGCAATTAACGGCGTTGGAGGGATATGTGGGTGGCTAGATTCTAGAAATCCTTTAAAGATCTGTATTTCACAAATCTAACTTGAACCAAAATTCTGGGAATCCCATTAAAAATCATTTATTTCCATTGACATGCACATGATATGCTCACAGATCTGAGCTAACTCAAAAACCCAGAGCCATAGCTCTTTCTTCAAAATCAGAAAAATGATGTCATCACATGTGACGTCATCACCATATACACTATATGCACACCACTTGCACATCATATATATAATACATGCACATGATATGCACAGAACTGAAGATCGAGCAACAAGCTGCTTTTCGCATTAATAAGAAACTTTAATGGTAACCTGTTGGTATATTGGATACAATTAAAACATAATTGTTACGTATATAAGGTTACAATGGCAGTTTGAAAAGTCTTGTTACGTATATCAATCATCGCTTAATTGTGCACGTGGAAAACATGATACTCGTTGTCGTTATTTCATGGACATTCATGACCCTTAACGTCTTCTTAATTTTGTCTTCCGCCAAGGCTAACTAGGTTGTGGTCATACTTGCTAAATTCTAGGCACAACATACGTGCATCATAACTAGTGAACATTCATGCTTCTCATATTAAGATGTAGTAATGCACGTTACTGAATATTTTTCAAAAATTTCTGCAATGGAACACTTGAACCAGAAATTGTTGCTGGAAAAAATGGAACTTTCCGGCCAAAACATAAAATATGGTACAAACGTCATATCTTTAAGGATTGAAGAATTTGTTGTGTTTGGTTATGGAAGAATAACACACATAGCTCACAAATCTGAGTTCAAACCTGAAAACCCTGACCTCACTCTTCTCACCTCTTTTTCACATCCATTTGTTTGAAATCAGAGGTATGAAGTCAACCCAAAACCCAGAAACGCAGAGCTTTCTCGACATCCCTATCTTCCAAATGAGAAAAGTGATACAATGAGCTGATGATTTTTAGTATTTATATGTGGGTATTTTAGTAATTTTGATTTTGTGCATGTGTGTATGGCTTGTGCATGGTCAATTTGTCCTATTTCTGTCCAAGATTAAGAAAATGGGCCATTTTTTTATCTATTTCCCAGTTATGTGATAGGAGCATATTTATGCGACTTAAATGGCTTGTTCTTGTACATTTACGTTATGGTTCTTTAGTTATTTTAGTACTTTAAGCTATTTTCGTGTGTTTGTAGGTCCAAAGGGCTAAAGGAGCAAAAAGATGCATTTTGGGGACTTTTGGAGCACTTTTGGGCTAAGGACGGATAGCTTATGCTTGAAGCCAAAGTGTTGGACGAAATTGAAGACCTAATTGGAGCCAAAGTGTTGGAACCTTGTTCTCTTTAGTTTTAGGACATTTAAACCTTTCCTAATCCCAATCATGCCATGCATAACACACATCCATTCTAACACATTGTCATTGCACATGCATTTCCTTCATTAGTTAACCCACATGCACTTATCACTTATCATCACCACATATCATATCACTTAATCACTTATCACTTATCATCACCACTTAACCACTTATCATATCATAACCACATATCATATCACTTATCACTTATCACTTAAAATATCATCCACCTACTTCACCTACAACATCCACCTACTTCACCTACAACATCCACTTACTTCACCTACAACATCCACTTCACCTACAACATCCACTTCACCTACAACATCCACCTACTTCACCTACAACATCCACCTACTTCACCTACAACATCCACTTCACCTACAACATCCACCTACTTCACCTACAACATCCACCTACTTCACCTACAAATGACATAGCCATATGTTCCCTCCACTACTCCTATAAATACCCTTGCATTCATTCATTCATGGACATCTCATTTCATACACAACACACCATTTTTCCATTTCCCTTGTAATCCAAACACCATTTTTCCATTTCCCTATTAATCCAAACACCACTCCCCAAACCATTCACACCATCAAACTATCCTTAGACCTTGTGCTACAACAACGAGGAAGAGAAGAGTGCCTAAACGTTCATACAATTCAAGTTTGAGTTGTTGGAATGTTTAGGTGTTTCTTTGATTTCAATGTTTAAATTCAATTCTCTTTGTTTGTACGTATGAGGAATGGAAGAGAAGAGTGCCTAAACGTTCATACAATTCAAGTTTGAGTTGTTGGAATGTTTAGGTATTTCTTTGATTTCAAAGTTATAATAAACTAAACCCCCTTTAGCTAGGGGGTGATTCGAAATATATGTTTATGCTTGCATTTTGATTTGATTACTTCTAATTGCATTTCATAAGTTGTTGATTCAATTTGTTTAACCGTTTGATTGATAACTTATTTATGTATGTTTATTAAGAATGCGCGCTTAATTTTCATGCATGAATATGACGCTAGAATATAAGTGATTTTCACCTAATCGTTATGAACTTATATTCACAAGTAGTGGAGGTTGCTTATAAACAATCGCGTTAAATGAATTCTTGGCACGAGTTTCATGCTCATCATAGTAACGAATGCCTCGTCAACACTTATAGTTTTCATAATGCTTAATGATCTTTGATTGTATCTTTATTGTGCTGTTCACGTAAAGGACTTTTGGAGAATGTTGTGAATTGCGTTGCGCTAACCCATCCAATTCATTAACTTAAGGAAAACTTGACGGTTAATTTAAGCGGACCTAATTAACCCGGGGTGATGAGTTTCATAATTTATTGAAATGTAATTGGAAATCTTTTTATTATGCAAGTGTAACATATGTGGAGATGACCCCCTTAGCTAGCATTCATCCATTCTATTTCATCAATTTCATATTTACATTCTGTTTTAATTTGTTCATTTAATTTAATTTCGTATAAACTTAAATCCCCCTTTACTTTAATGTCAATTTAGTTAGAAATCATTTTAGTTTGTGTTTTTAAAAGCATTTTGAGTCTTTGGTTTGTCTTAGTGTTTTAAAGTTTAGTTTTACATTCTTTGAGTCTAGTATAGTGTTTTAAACTGTGTTTTTAAGTTTTTGAGTCAGTTTCCAAGAGATTTGCAATCCCTCCTAATCCCCGGTCCAGAACGATCCCTACTTACATTCTTCACTACAATTGACAAAAAGAGGGTTTAATTTGTGTGCGTATAAATCTCGCATCAAATTTTGGCGCCGTTGCCGGGGATTAGAAAATTTGCTAATCCCTTGGATTGTTTGTTTCTGTATTGTCTTTTAGATTTAGTTGTTATTTGTGTTTTGTTTGTTAAGAACAACATGGCACTTGATAACGCTTCTCTTTTGTCACAGCTCATGGAAAGGTCCCAAATGCAAAGAGTTGATATATCTAATCTTCAATCAAGGAATAACGTGTTTTCCAATACTTACAATTCGGATTGGAGTGATCATTCAAACTCTATGTGGTGGGAACCTCAAAATGCTCAACAAGGAGGATATTGGCAGCCACCACAACCTCATATTCAATATGCCCAACCAAACTCAAGTTCGTCAATAGATTATAATCAAAAGCTTAATGAATTAATTTGTTTGGTGCAGGGCTCACAAAATCAAGACAATGAGGCTCAACAAGAAGGATATTGGCAGCCATATGAGGAGTTCTATTCAACGCCTATGCAGCCACCACAAAGGTTGGACCACTTGGATAAGCAAATTGGGCAGATCGCAGAGTTCGTAGGACAGTTTCGAGACCAAGGCGAACTCCCTAGTTCAACCATTGCAAATCAGAAGGGAGAATTTGAAAACACCAATGCTATCATGTTGAGAAGTGACAAGGAGGTTGGAACGGACCCTCAACCATCAAAATCAAATCACAAGGAAGAGGAATACACCCAACCCACGGAAAGGGTGGAAACACCTTTACCGGAGGCACCTATTGCTCCTATGCCATCTAATACAGGTATGGTTGTTCCAAATTTCATTATTTTTAACCCCGTTCCAACAAGTATCCCTATTCCTTGCAGATTCATGACTTTCAAGGAAGAAGAAGGTGAAAAAGACATCTTGGAAGCCCTTTCAAAGGTGACAAGTAGGGAATGTCATGAATTCATCAAAGAGGACGTTCTTGAAACCACAAAATCCAAAGAAGTTAAATTTGATGACATTGGACAAGTCATAACCATCACTTGCAATCTGGCCAAGTCCAATATCCCTGAAACTTTCAAAGGAGTGGTGTTTGTCATTGAGTTCTTGTCGGACAAAACAAGTAAGTTTTTTTCAAATTCCTTTACATTTTATACTAACTTGCTGTTTTTTATGAATCAGGCACCTACACTAGAATTCAAACCATTGCCGGTTCACTTCAAGTATCACCTTCCATTCAAGGACCAATTCCATGCCGTTTGATTTTATTTATGTTAATAAAAAAAATAAAAAAATAAAAAAAAAAAAAAAAAGAGAGATAGAAAGATACTAAACATGGAAAAAGGTGGAGCTTCACAAAGGTTGTTTGCGTGAAGCCCCACTACGAGGCGCAGAAGCGGGAGGCATAGAAGCGGGAGGCATCGGAGCGGAAGCCATCGGAGCGGAAGGCATCGGAGCTAGAGCATTCCAGGCCTCAATACTTGGCCAAGCGCTGGATGACCCAGGAAAAAGGTGCCTCTGGAGATAAGACGCAAGCCTTTGACGGTCACTGTGAATTCGACCCTCAGATTCTTGCAGCTCATCAAGCTTCCTCTTCATCCCCGACGAATAGTTATTTGCAAGCACATGCAAACTTCTATTCTCGTACTTAAGCTGCTGGATCTCTTGCTTAAGTCTTTCCACCTCTGCCATCAACGATTCCACTTGGCGGGACCGAGCAAGCAGGCGTTGGCCCATGTTGGACACAGAACTCGCACACTGAACACTAAGTGCGAGGGACTCTTGAACGGCCAACTCATCGGACCGTCCTGACAGCAGCCTACTATCTTTTGGAGTGAGGAGGTTTTTAGCTACTATTGTAGCTGTTGTGGTGTCCTGCATCACAGAGTCTTCACCTGAAAGAGGACCGTTAGAAGATAAAAAAGAAGGGCGCCATACATTACCTTGACGGGGCGCAACTGGATCGCTGCTGAGACTCAAATCTAAGCTAAGGTTCGATGAGTTCGCCATTTTTTTTCAACGATGTTCAAAGAGAAGGGGTGGATGGAGTTAAAATTTCACAAAGGGCTGGAGTCGAGTTTCAGGAATGGGAAATCTTCAGAGTGTGTGTGTAGGGGTGATTGATAGCTCTATAAAAAGCCAAGACGACGCGTCCACCGATTCAAAGAGCCGGATTTTCCGGCGTAATTTAGGCGACGCTCCCTCGGCTTTTCAGAAAACGCGTTCAACTTTGTCAAAAGATTTCTGACAAAGCTGAAAACACGTGGAGGCCATCATCGCATCTACACATCTTTAGCCGACAAGCGCAAAGTTCGGCGACGCTTTCTCTGCTTTTCAGAAGACGCGTGCAGCTTTGTCAAAAGGAGCCGCATCTGCACTACCACGTGTCGTTCAGAAAGCGAAGGGGCGTCGTTCAGAAATCGAAGGGGCGCCTGCTCAGAAATCGAAGAGGCGTATTCAAAGATCGAAGAGGCGCCACTATTTCAAAGAGCCGGATTTGCGGGATCAAAACGTTTGTCGACAAGGGTAAAAAGTACCACCACTTGATATTATCTCTATATATGTCGACCTTCGTCTTTTATGGCAGGGCAAACCTGAAGAAAATGCCCAACTCTCCCTCACCTCTGAGGGCGCACTCCCAGCAAAGCCTTTCAAAATACTCAATTCTTTCTTCTTCCCCAAAGATGATACCAGATGCCTGGAGTACATATGACCCAGGAGGAAACGGCGGATTGAAGCATGTGCTGATTCATTCACCGCTTCTTCAAAGCAAAGGTATCTCATATCATCAAGGTCAAAAGCAAAAGTATCTCATATCATGCTCTTTCCCTGTCTTTTTCTTTGTCCTTGTTCTTACTTGCATGGCAAAGTAAAAGAAGCAATCAGCCGGCACTTGGAGTCAGTCTTCCGATCTGGAGCCAACTGCCTGGAATCTATTCCTGATTGCTTACCTAGCGTTGCTCTCGAGTAGTCATCTTCAACGGTTGTTACACTTCCAGAGAAGGGACCACTCCTCCAAAGATTGAACAAAGAAACAGATAACAGGAGGAAGCTCAGACCTTCGGGGGAAACCAAAAGAACCATCCTGCTGCCCAGTTCAAGAAGTAGCACAAAGGAAAATCAACGATGGGCAGAAACCAGTTCAAGAGTAAGCCTGTGGAATCACAAAGATCAAAGCCTCAATGTAATCACCAAGGAGAAGAGGGAATTTACACTCCATAACCAGATTTGCGTCCCTAAACTCTTCTCTTTGTTAATTACATTATGCCATGTTTAATATGTTTAGTTGCTTTTTGTGTGTTTACTTATGTTTTGTGTGAATCTATGCTTAAAACATTGAGGACAATGTTTGATTTAAGTGTGGGGGGGTAACTAAAGTGTTTTGATGCAAATTCGTAGGGTTTTATCCACCATAACTTCTAATGTTGTTCCTTGCTATTTTAAGGTGTTTTTAAGTTGTTTTAGAGTGTTTTAGTGTGTTTTGTTTTATAATTCGAAAATCCCATAAAAATTTGAAAAATTGTTTTGAAAAACCCAAAAAGAGTTGTTTTAAAGTTGTTTTTGTGTGTGTGTTTGTGTCTTAGGGTACCTTCCAACACAATGATAAGGATTTGGTTTATAATTGCATGACGGTTAGAAAGAGTTATAAACATAGAGAAAAGTTTGATTTACTCTTGGTATATGCTTGGTTATGGTTATAATGTATGACTTCACATGCAATCATAAAAGAAAAAAAAATTCGTTTTTGTAACATGCTTGAAGGAAGGAACTCAAACAAACGCTACAACCCTGAGAGACTTGAGCCTATAACGTTCTTTGGAGAGTATAATCTGTGATTTCTTGTTTTCTAAAGTCGTTGCATGATCTCATTATTCTTTGCTTGGTTACTACTTAGAAGGCGTTTTATCATATAGTTCCAAATGCTAGAACTCATGCCCATTTCATTCAAAGCATGTTATTGATTTGCATAACACATATTCAAGAAGAAGTTGTGTAGTGACCACCACCATAGCCAAATAGCCTTACTTCCCATACTTCGTATATGTTGTAAGTTTTAACCCCGTTGAGCCTTGTTTAGCCTTTATTCTTTGTTTACCCACATTTTCCTCACCTAGCCTAGTTTAGGACAATCCCCACCCTTGTTCTTAAAAGATAGTGAGCATGACTTAATTGAATTCCTTTTGAGTTACATTATGAAAGAAAATAAGTGTGGGGGAGAGAATGTTTAAGTGTTGATGTTTTGAGATTCAAAAGAAAAGAAAGAAAAAAGAGAAAAGAAAGAAAGAAAGAAAAAAAAAAAAAGAGCTTGAAAAAAAAAAAAAATGAAAGAATAAGTGATTGAAGAAAGGTTCCAAAACACCAATTCTGGGCGTAAATTGTCTAAATCCTCCCTTTTTGTTCAAAAGTTGAGTTTTCATTCAAAAGTGAATTCTAAGTTGATTCAAATGCTTTGCTCACTATTTCTTTAAAAACCTTTGTTTTCCATATCCCTTCTTTGTTATCCACATACCCCAAGCCCCGTTACAACCCTTGACTTCTATCTTGAGTGTTGTGTATTTCAATTTGTGGAGTTTGAACTTGGTATGAGCATATGGTATCACTGGTTCTCGCGTCTAAGTAGTAGCATTCCATTCATGAGATCATATCTAAACATGCTTATTAACTCCAGAAATTGCTTCCTTTGAAATACATATATGTGAGTGTTCGTTTTTATGATTACATCAATCTTCTCACATATAACTAGTTTAGGGTGTGTAGTCAGAAAATCTGTGTGAAAAACGAGAGCATATCTTGTAAGGAATTGAACAAATTCTCTAAGGCATGTTACTACATTCAAAATATAGTTTTAAATGCTTAATTGTGAATTAGTATGTGGTGACTATGATTAAGAATGTACTTAAGTGTCAAGATGGCTAAAATCTGTGGGAATAATGATTTTTAACTTGTCTTGTGCATTGGAAATCCGTGAGACGATTGTTGGAAGGTGTAGGTTGTGTTTTGTTCTTTTTGTTTTGTTTTTCTGTTTTGCTCGAGGACTAGCAAAAGCTAAGTGTGGGGGTATTTGATAGGAGCATATTTATGCGACTTAAATGGCTTGTTCTTGTACATTTACGTTATGGTTCTTTAGTTATTTTAGTACTTTAAGCTATTTTCGTGTGTTTGTAGGTCCAAAGGGCTAAAGGAGCAAAAAGATGCATTTTGGGGACTTTTGGAGCACTTTTGGGCTAAGGACGGATAGCTTATGCTTGAAGCCAAAGTGTTGGACGAAATTGAAGACCTAATTGGAGCCAAAGTGTTGGAACCTTGTTCTCTTTAGTTTTAGGACATTTAAACCTTTCCTAATCCCAATCATGCCATGCATAACACACATCCATTCTAACACATTGTCATTGCACATGCATTTCCTTCATTAGTTAACCCACATGCACTTATCACTTATCATCACCACATATCATATCACTTAATCACTTATCACTTATCATCACCACTTAACCACTTATCATATCATAACCACATATCATATCACTTATCACTTATCACTTAAAATATCATCCACCTACTTCACCTACAACATCCACCTACTTCACCTACAACATCCACTTACTTCACCTACAACATCCACTTCACCTACAACATCCACTTCACCTACAACATCCACCTACTTCACCTACAACATCCACCTACTTCACCTACAACATCCACTTCACCTACAACATCCACCTACTTCACCTACAACATCCACCTACTTCACCTACAAATGACATAGCCATATGTTCCCTCCACTACTCCTATAAATACCCTTGCATTCATTCATTCATGGACATCTCATTTCATACACAACACACCATTTTTCCATTTCCCTTGTAATCCAAACACCATTTTTCCATTTCCCTATTAATCCAAACACCACTCCCCAAACCATTCACACCATCAAACTATCCTTAGACCTTGTGCTACAACAACGAGGAAGAGAAGAGTGCCTAAACGTTCATACAATTCAAGTTTGAGTTGTTGGAATGTTTAGGTGTTTCTTTGATTTCAATGTTTAAATTCAATTCTCTTTGTTTGTACGTATGAGGAATGGAAGAGAAGAGTGCCTAAACGTTCATACAATTCAAGTTTGAGTTGTTGGAATGTTTAGGTATTTCTTTGATTTCAAAGTTATAATAAACTAAACCCCCTTTAGCTAGGGGGTGATTCGAAATATATGTTTATGCTTGCATTTTGATTTGATTACTTCTAATTGCATTTCATAAGTTGTTGATTCAATTTGTTTAACCGTTTGATTGATAACTTATTTATGTATGTTTATTAAGAATGCGCGCTTAATTTTCATGCATGAATATGACGCTAGAATATAAGTGATTTTCACCTAATCGTTATGAACTTATATTCACAAGTAGTGGAGGTTGCTTATAAACAATCGCGTTAAATGAATTCTTGGCACGAGTTTCATGCTCATCATAGTAACGAATGCCTCGTCAACACTTATAGTTTTCATAATGCTTAATGATCTTTGATTGTATCTTTATTGTGCTGTTCACGTAAAGGACTTTTGGAGAATGTTGTGAATTGCGTTGCGCTAACCCATCCAATTCATTAACTTAAGGAAAACTTGACGGTTAATTTAAGCGGACCTAATTAACCCGGGGTGATGAGTTTCATAATTTATTGAAATGTAATTGGAAATCTTTTTATTATGCAAGTGTAACATATGTGGAGATGACCCCCTTAGCTAGCATTCATCCATTCTATTTCATCAATTTCATATTTACATTCTGTTTTAATTTGTTCATTTAATTTAATTTCGTATAAACTTAAATCCCCCTTTACTTTAATGTCAATTTAGTTAGAAATCATTTTAGTTTGTGTTTTTAAAAGCATTTTGAGTCTTTGGTTTGTCTTAGTGTTTTAAAGTTTAGTTTTACATTCTTTGAGTCTAGTATAGTGTTTTAAACTGTGTTTTTAAGTTTTTGAGTCAGTTTCCAAGAGATTTGCAATCCCTCCTAATCCCCGGTCCAGAACGATCCCTACTTACATTCTTCACTACAATTGACAAAAAGAGGGTTTAATTTGTGTGCGTATAAATCTCGCATCATTATGCATAGACGATCAAATTTAAATGGCAGATAAACTTTGACACAGTCCCTATCCACTAATACTCTTTTTTCAAAGTTTTGTGACTTTTTACAGCTCATATTAGTATTAATGTATTTTGATGTCAATAAATAAGCTTGAGATTTTAGATATTATTCTCTCAAAGTTAAGCAAATTATCTAAGACAATACGAGATAATAAGTGTTAAATAACGCAAAGGGTAAACTAAAAATAAAGGGACACTTTAGATGCGGTTCCTAGCTATCAATATTCTTTGATTGAAACCTTGACTATTTTTAGTTTTTTATTGAAGTCCCTGACATTAATTGTGACAGCTCGTTCCGGATTTTCGAACCGTAGGGGTGAAATGACGTTTTTGCCCCTAGTGTGGTTATTTCGTTGTGTGGTTGTTTTTTTGGTTTTTGTTGGTAGGTTTTGGACCACACACACACACCTTCCCACACCCACTCACCCTTTCCCCTGACTGCATCCCTGTCCTGAGCCCTCTCTCTCCCATTTCTATTCTCTTTGTACGTACACCCAAAAACCATCCAAACCTTCACAGATCGAGGAAACAAATTACATATTTGTGCTCGTGAGGTCCTTGGGAGTTCAACCATACCCATTTCAGGTAAGGATACCTTCGTTTTTACGTCGAACTCGGGATACCCCGATTTGGTCACTGTTCATGCACACGTTAATTCTTGTGTTTTTGGGAATTTCAAGCTTGTAGGAAGCTTGGTGAGATCCTTAGGAGGCTCGGGGTGGTTCGTTTGAAGGTTTTGGACGTCGGGATCGTGAGTTACAAGGTTGGCCGGAGTTGGTGGTGTTTTCCCGATGAGATTCCATGTGTTTTAACACTTGAAAGTGGTATGGATGTGTTCCTCTCGTTGTAAGCTTCATTTCGGTACCAATTTTGTGAAATATGGGTGAAAAACGAAGAAGTTACAAGGTTTTGAAAATTTCCCGGTTTTCCGATGCCGGCGACGGCGCCGGAGCTTCACCGGAGAAGATGACGGAATATTCTGCCAGTTTGGACGGAAAATTCCTAACGGCGTTAACGGAATATTCCTGACGGCGTTAACTGACGCCGTCAGTGTGCCAGGCACGTGCCTGCATATGGCCGGCACGTGGGGGCCCGTGCGGCGGTGAAAAATTTTTCTAAAAATATGGGGATGTTCCTGAGGTTGAGTAGATCACGTTGGTGTATTCATACACCCCATTTGAGTATTGTATGAGAAGTAATTTCGTGATGTTGGTTATGTGCTTTAAAATTAACGTTTTTATAGTTGTTTCGCATATAGGTGAGACCTATCCCGAGGACGAGCGCGGTCACTCGAGGCAAGGGGGTTACGACCCTTCTACATACCAGTGAGTGGGCTTTTGTTTTCCGTATATACCTATATACTTATGTTTTTCCCAGAAAATGAATTGAAACATTTATACGTTTTTATGCCATGCATTATTCACCCCCCATCACTCTATAAAACCTTAATTCAGGCTGAAAATTGAGTGAAAAATACTGATAGAATGTAACAAACACTGAACAAAGATCTGATTTATTGATTAATGGAAATAGCCAGCAAAATCTGGTACACTATCAACAAAGATGACATAATATTTGAAACCATCTACAGAAACACTATGTGCGGGTCCCCACAAATCACTATGCACAACCTCAAAAGGTATTACAAATTTTGCAGAAGCATGAGAAAAAAGAAGCTTACTAAATTTACCTTCTAAAAAACTCTGACAAATAATAGGAGACACATCTTGTTTAACAGCAACATTAGACTTTCTAAGTATAAGAGAGACTATAGGATTGGAACGATGACCTAATATGCAATGCCATAAGGTTGAATTCACAGCGTGTCCAAGAAAGGCAAGAGCTTTATTGGCTTGTAAATGAGATGATTAGCTTGATGGTAAAGCATGTAAGGAAGGAATTGGATACAGTCTATTGCTGTAGAGTCCTTTATACAAGATTATCCTTGTGGCCTTGTCTTGAATCCAAAAACAATAAGCATTGAATATTAACCAACAATTGTTGTCAAGACAGATTCTATGAACTCACATCAGATTATGAGACAATTTTGGGATACAAAGAGCATAATTCAACTTAATAGGCTGAAAAGATGGCCTAAGAAGAGAATTCCCAATGTGAGAAACTTGCAAACCTTCACCATTTACAGTTTGAACAGTCTCATTGTGTGGATATGGAGATGCCAGAGGCAAATTGTTGAGATCATTGGTCATGTGATTGGTTGCACCAGAATCTGTCAACCAAACTTGAGGTGAAACTGAATTGGACATTGTAAGAGCATATGAAGTAGAAGCAGTCATATTTGCAGAAGCATTCAGAGATGGAGAGCCATTCTGAGACATCATATTCATCATATGAGGCATATTGGAAGGAATCATATTTATCATGGAAGGCATATATTAAGGCTGCATATATCTAGGAAAAGTAGCATGCATAGCAATCATAGCAATCATCTGTGATTGAGGAGGTCTGTTGTTATTTTTGTAAAAACAGGTTTTAGCAGTATGATTGTTCCTATCACAAATTTGACAGTTCTCAGAGGAGTCAGATTCAATATTTCTGTAGTTACAAGTAGCAGCACTATGACTATGTTGAGAACATAATTGACAAATGACATTGGCAGAGGATGAACTAGTGCGAAATTGAGGATGACTACCAAGAATTCCAGGTGCATCATCATGAACAATGGGTTTAGAATTGTAATACCTTTGTCCTTGATTATTATAGTATTTCTAACCCTGAAAATTTCCAGCTTTGCCTTTACCCTTGAATTTAAACTTGTTACCTCCATTAAAAAAGAAAGGCTGACCAGAATTACCATGAAAACCATTTGGAGTCTGAAACCCAGAATGGAAACCTCCCTGAGATCCAGAAGACGAAGCACATGAATTGGAATCTTGGTTCTTTGCAAACATTGCAGTAGAAAATGACATACCTTGACTACTCTCAATGATAGCTTCCTCCGCAAGCAACTGAGCATGAAATTCTTTAAGAGAAATTACATTATCTCTACCACGAATGACACACTTGAATGTGTTATACTCTACAGACAAACCATTCAAAGCCAATATGACAATAATCCTCATCTTCAAAATTAACCCTTGCAGCCACAAGATAGTCTCGTGCTTCTTTAATCCTTTGAAGAAATTGAGTTACAGAATCTGCCCCTTTCTTTATAGTTTGAAGATCAAACTTGAGTTGAAAGATCGAAGTCTTGCTGACAGTAGAAACACGTTCTTGAAGACGAACCCACAAATCTCTAGCGCTTGTACTGCCAATAGCACAAGAAATGGCAACAGAAGACAGTTTTGCAGTAATAAGCTGCATAAGTGCCCTATCATGCATCTTCCATACTTTGTAATCATCAAACTCAATTCTTGAATTAGATTCAATAAATCAAATTTCAGGATCACTAGAATAGGTATACGAGAATTGAGAAGGACAGGGATTTGAACCATCCACAAAATTCATGATCCCATATCCTTCGAGCATCAATTGCATCTGAAAATGCCATTGAAGATAGTTGGAATCATCCAACTTAGCCGACATTGAGGATGATACAAAAGAAATCAACCCAGTAATCGAAGATTGCAAGATTTGCAGTTGATTGATAGTAACCATGGTGGAAAATTTTCTCTGAGGAATAAGAACAAACACTTGGTGGGCAAGAAGTGATCGATAGAAAATTACAGCTACCAACAATGAAAAAGAACCCAAATATCACAGAAAAATCACAGAGAGATAAGAGATGAAGCAGAAGCACAAGAACCCAGAAACGAAGAAGTTATCGAAACTTATCGGACTCTGATACCATGTTAACCATAGTATAATATCTTTGAGAATTATATAGAGAAGACCATAGAAGCTTAAAGAAGAAGAAGCTTGAGAAAGAAGTCAGAGAAAGTTTAGAGAGAGAAAGAAATCTTTTCATATATTTTTCTTAATGATCAATACAATCCCACATATATCTAATGAAAGATTTTGTTCCAATGTCCTTATCCTCTAACTAAATCTTGTAATCTAGCCGTTCATATATTGACAGATGTCATAATCCTGATGGCTCAAGTAAATACTCTAACACTCCTCACTCCTCAACCCCCTTAGTAGCCCAGAGATTTTTCAGTGTGATGAAAACATGACGTATCACTATATAAATAGTGAGATATATATATATAAAAATTAATAACATAAAACATAAAATTTCTCATTATTTATATAAACGCACGATGTACCACTCGTGTTTTTTTTTGTAACAATGAAAAATTTCTACTGACTCATCAGTAGCTGTAAGTACACTCTCTCTCATTTCACTCGTGTTTTTTTTTTGTAACAATGAAAAATTTCTACTGACTCATCAGTAGCTGTAAGTACACTCTCTCTCATTTCTTTGTCTCGCTGTCTCTCTCTCTCTCTCCTCTCTCTCTCTCTCTCTCTCTCTCTCAAACAGTTACAGACGTATACAAACATACAGAGCACTCAGCGATTAACGCATATACAGAGGACTCATCGTCTCGTCTTTCTCCGCATTATTCGCTTCGTTTTGGACTCTTCCGTACTGGATTGAGGTCGCACACAGAGGATCATGGCCCTCCGTCGTCCGCCGCTCCTCCTCCTTCCCCGCTCTCTCTTCCAGGCAAGCACCACCAACTTCCTTTCCGTCTCTGCTTTTCTCGAATACATTTTTTTCCACTTTCACCTTTCTTTTTCTCCTTTTAAACAAAAAGGACCAGAAACGGAAAAAAGAAGATTTTTTTTCCTCCAAGTTTTTCTTACAGTTTTCTCAGTAACCAAACATAATTTTCACTTCAGAATTGAATTGAATTGAATTATTTGAGGCGCATTCGACTTTGTTTTCGAGTATAATTAAGAACATTTTCACTTTGGTTACTGTCACTGACGTTATTTATGCAGTGCAGGTGTTATTTATTCTGGGCGTAGCATATGCTGCTCAGACCTCCGTGACGTGTAATGCTACGACGGCAGGGTAAGGCCGCTTCCTTCACATTTTACACGCACAATTTATCATTTTTTGTTTTTCGCATTAACAAACTTCCGAGACTTAATTGTTATTTAATTTAGTTAATTCTGCTTAATTTTGGCACTTCATGATGCATATGGTGTGCTTAGTTAAATTTCACTAAAATCTTAATAAAATATAAAATTAATGGTGACTACAAGTTAATTTTGAATTAGCTGTTTTTAAATCGCTCCTGATTCTGAATTATGTCCTGCTCATGTGGTGTTTCAATTAATTATCTTTTAGTTCCTGGAATCGTAATTTTAGTTCCTTCGATGAATTATCTGATGAATCAAGATATGGCAATAGAAGTCGATGTTTCTTGAATTTGTTCTTTTCTTTGAAATTGATTATTTCTTACTCTTTATTTTTCTTGTTGTGTAGGGAAAGGCATTCGGAAGAGTGCTGTGCAATGTATGGCATTTGCGGGCAATGTAGTGATGGAAAGTACTTAAACTGCCCGTTCGGTTCCCCATCTGTTAAGGTGGAAGCAGTCACTCTTTTATGAGTAAAAGAGCTGATAAAAGACTAGCTTTAATGCTTCTTATTCTATCATAATGATGTGCGCGTGTTTAAGGTTTTTAATCAACCCAATAATCTCACATTTTATCTGTTCCAGCCAGATGATTTACTTTCGTCCAAGGTCCAAAGTTTGTGTCCAACAATTACTGGAAATGTTTGTTGTACAGAAGCTCAATTTGACACACTAACGGTCACAGGTCCAGCAAGTAAGTATTTTTTCTGTTTACAGTCGGTTGTAATCCCACTCTGCTAAGATGCTTTCCATAATCTTTTCCACCCTCACCCCAAAATATATCATTAGTAGTCTTTTTACTTGTGTTCTATATTTGCAGGCAATTCCCTTTCTTGTAGGTTGTCCAGCATGCTTAAGAAACTTTTTGAATTTGTTTTGCGAGCTTACCTGCTCTCCAAATCAAAGTTTATTTATCAATGTGACTTCTGTAGCCAAGGTAAGAAAACCCTCTTTGTATTTTACTGGTTCCATTCAGACATTGTCCTGCAGTCCAATCTTATGATTTATTAATTATACAAGTAAGAAGGTTATATATAAACTCAAGCGTGCAACCTGAAACATTGATTCATGCTTTCACAAAATTTCTTGCCAATATGAATGTGTTTACATCTCTTGGATCGCCAAAGCGACCTACTGCAATCTATTGTTTTTTTATGATGTATGATGTCTTTATTGAATTATATCTAACATGCGAATATGGTGTGTGTTGGTCTCTATATAGTCTTATAAATATTGCATCAAAGAAAAATAGAAATGAAGGCTCTCAGTTATATGGTAAAAGAATTGAGTCCTAGAATCATTTGACGTTCATCCTTATGTTTAATTTACTTGATGGTTTAGCACATGAACATTTTGAGTTTCATTTAGTTGATGAAAAATGGAAAAAGGAAGCAGATAATTCTTAAATTACTTGAGGATGTTGTTACCCTTTTGATTCGTTGGTTAAAGTTTGAATATTCTGTGAGAATTTAGTCTTTTACTTGGAAATAATTTTGTTTTTAAACTTATTTTTTGTCGAATAGAGAATATGATTATGTCTCTTCTCAGAGAGAGACAATACTTAAGGAAGCTTATTCCGTTTGCAGGTTAACAAAAATATGACTGTCGATGGGATTGATTATTATATAACTGATGACTTTGGTGAAGGGTTATTTGACTCCTGCAAGGATGTCAAGTTCGGCACCATGAATTCTCAAGCTATAGAATTTATTGGTTCTAAAAATTTTAAAGGTAAGTTTGTTCTTTTGAAATTGCAAATTAGGTCTCCGTCTCCATCTCTGTCTCTGTCTCTGTCTTTCTCTCTCTCTCTCTCTCTCTCTCTCTCTCTCACACACACACACACACACACACACACACATACAGAAAAACGTACACTACATGGATTTTATCCTTAAGTGGGGAATGATAATGTAAAGATAAGCATATCAAATTGGAATATATTAATCAAGTGACATGGCTACTTTTGCAGTAGCTAATAAGATGTAACTGTCGCAATAACGCTGCACCATTTAGTTTATTATAAAATGTGGGTCTTTTAGCATCTTGGTTTTGCTGGTAGTGGGGATTGATTGACTATTGGACACTTAATTGGCAGATGCAACGAAATTCTGATTGATGTACTTGTATGCCAATGCCTTAGTTTGTGCTGTTTAATAACTATCGGTGCTTTTACTGTGGTTTATGGCAGACTAGTTTGCTTTTATCGGTAAACAAGCACCTCCTGAAGTGCCAGGTTCTCCATATGCCATTAGATTCCTTTCAAGCGTTACTGAGTCATCTGGGATGAAACCTATGAATGTATCTACTTATTCATGCGGTGATAATTCACTGGGCTGTTCCTGTAGTGATTGCCCTTCAGCTACAGTTTGTTCTAACACAGTTTCTCCTGTTTCCCGAAAAGGAGGTTCATGTTCAGTGAGAATTGGGTCGATAAAGGTGAGAGCATGTTTTAGTATATTTTAAGCTTTCGTCTCTTACATGAATTAGCTTGGTCATATTGGATGAAGATTTCATGTAGGTACTGTGAAGTCAGGAACTCTATGCTTTGTTTATACGCTTTACTTCTGTGACACCTGCAGGTTAAATGTATCGACCTTGCTGTTGCTGTTCTATATATTGTACTGGTTTCTGTGTTCTTTGGGTGGGGTTTGTTTCATCGAACTAGAAAAACCAACCCGGCTTCTAGGACAGAACCGCGGTGGAATGTAATGGATGATGGCGAAGTTCATACTAATAGGGAGAAGAATGAGAACCCTCCGATGCAGGTGGAGACCAATTTCCTTTCTTTCACGATATACTTATGCATGTGTTCATCTGAATTTATATCACTCACAGTGTCTGTGTTTACAAGTTTAAATCTACTTTGAATTTTTTTCATACATTGCCGGTCCCAAGCCCGGATAAAGGAGGAGGGGGAGGGCGTCAGGTAGTCGACAGCCGGCACTCCTAGGCTATGTCGAATCCTTATGAAAATGAATCCAGAACGAAATCGCGCTAAAGCTAGGGCGTCACCCGTAAGTGGCGCGCTGTGTGGCCCGAGCATAGTGATAAGTGAGCAAGGGTCGCTGTATCTCCATCGGCACCCGGATGCAGTGTTAAATGAGCAAGGGGGTCATAGAAACTTCTTTTTGAACGACTCCACTCAAAGTTGTTTGGGAGCATATGCTCCTATCAACTTTACACAGGACACACAAAAGAAGTACTTTGATCCTATTAGACGAGGGAGGGTGAAGAAGCTAGGACAGAAGGGTAGAGTTCAAGAGAGTAGAATGCGTTTAGGAACGTGGAATATAGGAACCTTAACGGGAAAATCTATAGAAGTAGAGGAAGTTGTGGTGAGGAGAAGGTTAAGTATTATGTGCCTACAAGAAACTAAGTGGGTTGGTCTTAAGACAAAGGATCTAGAAAACTCAGGTTTTAAACTTTGGTATTCAGGCACAAATAGAATGAGAAACGGTGTTGGCATCATCGTGGACAAAACCTTGACACAAGATGTTGTAGATGTCAAGAGGGTAGGAGATAGAATTATGGCAATCTAGATTGTAATAGGACAAGAACTCATCAATGTGATTAGTGCGTACGCACCTCAAGTAGGGTTGGATACGAGTTTGAAGGAGAAATTTTTGGAAGATCTTGGAGACTTGGTGCAAGGAATTGCTCAGATGGAGAAGGTATTTATAGGAGGAGATTTAAATGGACACATGGGCAAGGAGACAAGCAATTATGGAGGTTTTCATGGTGGCCATGGTTTTGGTGAGAGAAACGAGGATGGGGAAGCCATCTTGGATTTTGCAATGGCATATGATCTCTTCTTAGCCAACACCTTCTTTAAGAAGAGAGAAGAACATATGATCACCTACAAGAGTGGGTCGTCAAAAACACAAATAGATTTTCTTCTAATGAGGAAAGGGGATCGTATAACTTGTAAGGATTGCAAAGTTATACCAGGAGAGAGCTTGGCTAATCAGCATCGCTTGTTGGTGATGGATGTACATATCAAAAGAGAGAAAAAAGAACAAGACTTGGAAGTGCCCAAGGACTAGATGGTGGAATCTAAAAGGAGAAAAACAAGTCATTTTCAAAGAGAAAGTAATCACCCAATGTGTGGGATAGAGAGGGGGAAGCTAGCCAAAGGTGGGATTCCATGGCTAGTTGTATCCGAAAAGTAGCAAAAGAGGTATTAGGAGAGTCCAAGGGCTTTGCTCCACACCAGAAGGAATCTTGGTGGTGGAATGAGGAGGTACAAACAAAGGTGAAGGCTAAGAAGGAATGTTGTAAAGCCTTATACAAGCATAGGACCGATGAAAATGGTGAAAGGTATAGAATAGCGGAGCAAAAGGTGAAGAAAATTGTGAGAGAAGCTAAGCTAGCGGCTTATGACGATATGTATAAGCGACTATTTACCAAAGAAGGAGAGTTGGATATCTATAAACTAGCTAGAGCAAGGGAAAAGAAGACAAGGGACCTAAACCAAGTGAGGTGCATTAAGGATGAGGATGGAAAGGTTCTTGCTACAGAGAACGCGGTCAAAGACAGGTGGAGAGGTTATTTTCATAATCTTTTCAATGAAGGACATGAAAGGAGTACCTCTTTGGGGGAGTTGAGTAACTCAGAAGAGTGTAGAAACTACTCCTTTTACCGCCGAATTAGAAAGGAAAAAGTGGTTGTAGCTTTGAAAAGGATGAAGCATAGAAAAGCAGTGGGCCCAGATGATATACCGATCGAAGTGTGGAAAGTCTCGGGAGAGACGGCTATAGCATGGCTCACAGACCTTTTCAATAGGATTTTGAAAACGAATAAGATGCCAAATGAGTGGCAAAAGAGCACTTTGGTGCCTATCTACAAGAATAAGGGCGACGTACAAATTGCATGAACTATAGGGGTATTAAGCTAACGAGTCATACAATGAAGCTCTAGGAGAGAGTCAATGAGCATAGATTGAGGCAAGAGACACGGGTTTCAGACAACCAATTCGGGTTCATGCCAGGGTGCTCAACCATGGAGGCAATCTATCTCTTACGAAGATTGATGGAAAGATATAGAGATAGGAAAAAGGATTTACACATGGTCTTTATAGATTTGGAAAAAGCGTATAATAGGGTCCCAAGAGACATTCTTTTGAGGATTTTAGAGAAGAAATGAGTACGAGTAGCATATATCCAAGCTATAAAGGATATGTATGATGGACAAAAGACTGCCGTAAGAACTCATGAAAGACAAACCGAAAGCTTCCCCATAACTGTAGGGTTACATCAAGGCTCATCCTTAAGTCCTTACCTTTTTGCAATGGTTATGGATGAGTTAACGGGACATATTCAAGATGATATTCCTTGGTGTATGCTTTTCGCAGACGATATAGTGTTGATAGATGAAACTCAAGAAGGGGTAAATGCGAAGCTTAACCTTTGCAGAGAAGTGTTGGAATCTAAAGGTCTTCGCCTAAGCCGATCAAAGACAGAATATATGGAGTGCAAGTTTAGTGCAAATGGAGGCCAAAATGAGTTAGGGGTGAGGATCGGAGATCAGGAAGTACCAAAGAGAGACCGTTTTCGCTACCTTGGATCTATCTTGCAAAGACCTTAACCATAGAATACAAGCTGAATGGATGAAGTGGAAGGGTGCATCTGGCGTGTTGTGTGACCGCCGTATGCCACTGAAGCTCAAGGGAAATTTTTATAAGACAGCAATAAGGCCGGAAATGCTGTATGGCACGGAATGTTGGGCGGTGAAGCATCAACACGTACATAAAGTGGGTGTAGCAGAGATGAGGATGCTTCGTTGGATGTGTGGGCACACGAGAAATGATAAGATTAGGAATGAGGATATCCGAGGTAAAGTAGGAGTATCCGAAATTGAAGGAAAGATGAGAGAAAATCGGTTACAGTGGTTTGGACATGTGCAAAGAAGGCCTACTGATGCTCCGGTTAGAAGATGTGACTACGGGACAGAGGTCCAGGGCCAAAGGGGTAGAGGAAGACCTAGGAAAACTTTGGAAGAGACTCTTAAGAAAAGACTTAGAGTACTTGGATCTAACGGAGGACATGACACAGAACCGAGCCCAATGGCGTTCTAGGATTCATATAGCTGACCCCACTTAGTGGGAAAAGGCTTTGTTGTTGTTGTTGTTGTTGTTGTTGACGGTTTGCGTGCATTCTATCATGCGCCATTCATTTCTATGACTTTTAGCTAGCTGTCTGTGCTTCATCTATCTGCAGAGGTTTATGGATCATATGTCATTCCTGACCTCACCAGCCACATTCCTGGATTTATGTTTTGCTTTTCCCGTTATGTTATCATTTTCGTATGGTTGCAAATTCTCCTGTTAAATAATGAATTTATTATTTATATCATGTCAGATTACCCACCCACATTGATGAGCCATACACATAAAGGGGGAATATGCTTAGGAGGTTTTTTGAGTCTATTTCTTCATTTTCTTATAAAAGAAGAATTCTCAGTGGAATTTTTTTTATCACCTCTTCTTCTAGTATAGTCTTCCTCTTTAGCTTTCTGTAGTCTAAACACTTGATGTATTTTCTATATTGTGCTCAATTATTTTACTGTTATATTCTTTAGCTTACTGAGGCTGCTCTCTAGTCGACATATACTTACAGAATTTTTCTTTGCTTCTATATCTGCAAAGTTCTTTACCACAAAAAACTGTCTCTGTAATATGTAGTTTTCGACTGGTATTATCTTCCTCTTTAGCTTCTGTGGTTAACTTGCTTCATGAAATTGCTTTCTGTGTTTGTGCTCAACTTATATTACTGCCATAATCTTGAGTCTGTAAGCACATGTTTCATGAAAATTGTTGGTAATAGGTATTTGAAGATGTTCGTCACATTGGAGATGATGTCCAACTTTCAATTGTGCAAGGATACATGTCAAAAAATTTCAGGTGATTGCTATTCCTTGCAGAATGATTGCTCCATGTCAAACTTTTCTGTCAGTGATTCTTTTAAGGCAGAATTGATTTCTTACATAAATTATTACATTTTGATTTACAGGAGATATGGAACATGGGTTGCTAGGAATCCAATCATAGTGTTGATCTCATCATTGGCTGTAGTTCTTCTGCTTTGTTTGGGTCTTATCCGTTTCAAGGGGGAAACAAGGCCTGAGAAGGTTCGGTTCGGTACTTGAATAGTCTTTTGAAGTGATATTATTTATGCGTTTAAAAAATGTGAATGCAATTGGATTCACCATTTTGAATGAAATTAATTTTAGTGCTCCCAGTTATTTTACAAAATTTTATCTTTCTCATTTTGGCCTTTTGGAAGCATGACTGAATTTTATAGTTTGGATAACTTATGAGGATCATCAGTTCTTAATCTTGTGATGTTGGTTTACAACCCATTCTTTTTTGAGATTATACTCTCCCGTGTGTACCCCAATGTGGGTTCTCTTGTGGACATTTAGCATTTAAACCCTTGTATGCATGCAACAGTTTTTTATGTCATTAGATAAATAAGTTTACATTTTAATTTGTTTTGCCTTAGAAGCCTTCTATGTTATCATTGGGCTTCTACCATTCTGTTCAACTTAAGATGTATGATGTTGCCGCTGTGGGTTGGGCCTGGGAGTAAAGCAGCAGAAGAGACGCAATTTTTTGATAGTCACCTAGCCCCTTTCTACAGAATTGAGCAGGTTCTACATACTTATGCTCTCTTCTTCTGGTGAACTATTTTTCATCTTATGAGGTGTTAAACTTTACTCAATGCAATGAGGTTAACTTTCCAATGTAGCAGAATTGGGATGAGCCAACTTTTCTTTTTATTAATGAGTTGCCTTTTCTTTTTATCCAGACGTTACATATCTTCATCACTTTGTTGTTCGTATGAGAAGCCTGCTCTAATATAGGTGAAGTTGTATTTGTTACTTTTTGAGATACAGAATAAGGTATTTGTCCTTCCAATCCAGACTCTAGCATTATCTTCAGAGGTTAAGTGTTTATCTTATAAGATTGGATGGGCTATACGAGACTAGAATTGTTCTTTGTTTTGATACGTACTCCAGTTGTTTTTTGTTATTTCATTTCAGGTGTGGTAAAAGAATACTTCTTAGACTACATTACTCATCTGTGACAGGTTGCTGGAATTAAAGCAAATTATTCTGGTTCGGCAATATCTATTGCTGATATTTGCATGAAGCCAATGGATAAAGATTGCGCCACTCAAAGTGTCCTACAGGTAACTCTTCTTGATGGCCTACTTTTGGTTGATGCATTATGGGTACCAATACTAAAATGGTAAACAAAACTTTTGATTTTGATTTTTATTGTTTAGCTAAATATGTAACTTGCACTGACAGTGTGTCGGTTTTCTTTTCTAAGGTGTTATACCACAATTTCTACATTTTTCAGAAAAAAAAAAAAAAAAAAAATTTATTGCATTGTCACAAATGGATCCGTGAATTGCCTAATGGTTCCAGTATAGCTGAAGAACCTAGGTATTTTTAAAATTGTTATTAACATTTTCTCTCTTCTCTTCATGGTTCCAGTATTTCAAAATGGATCCTGCAACTTATGAAGATTATGGTGGGCTTGAACACTTAAAGTATTGTTTTGAGGTATATTCTTATAATTTCCATCTATAAATTATCTGAAGTGTGAATCTAGTTTATTGTCTAATGAGATTCTGTATATCTATATCAACTATTCTAGATATTTTTTGTTTATTTTGAGCCATCATTTCCAGTGTAAACGACTACTGAAATGACAATGTCTATGAACATTACGATGAACTGTGTGTTACTTTTGATAGAGCATGAATGGTGAAATTTAACATGTGAATGTGATAGTATCAGGGTTTGTAAGACAAAGTTGGGTCTACAGTATTATGTTTGTAATAGTTTTTAAAGCTGTTTTAGATAGTGAGGTGTGTTTGTTATTGATTCATGGTCAATGATCCATGATCCATAATACGTGCATTAATGTAGTATGCATGATTATTATCATTATCATTATAGGTATGTTATTTTTAAAATGCCAGGGTTGGTGATGAAAAATATTGTTTTTACTAATTTTTATTTAAGGCTGATGGATGGAACTAATGCATCTGATACTGGTCAAACTGCTTGATATACATTATGTGCATCTATTTTCTGCTCATTTTTTCAAATAACGAGATGCAGATATCTGTCCATATTTTCCCTTTTTTTTCTTTTAGATAAGCCGGAGTCATCTGGCCAGATGACCAACCTCACATTTTAATATGCTTACATTTCTCTCCAGCATGTTCTATAATTGATTTACTTGCTTGACCATTCCAAATTTCTCAAACAATATGGAAATACTGTTACGGAAAGTAGACCTGTTAACATTTGTGTTTTGTGTTATTGAAGCACTGTTCATCTGCTGACACGTGTATGATTGTGTTTAAAGGTCCTCTTGATCCTAGCACGGCATTAGGAGCCTTCTCTGGGAAAAACTACTCTGAGGTAATGATTTTCTGTTTTTTCATGAACAAAGTCATTTTTTAATCTTTTCAAGTTGATAAGAAGATTGAATTCTTTGAGTATTTATTGACCATTATGATTTTTTTTCAATGCAGGCGTCAGCATTTCTTGTAACTTATCCCGTAAACAATGCTCTTAGTAATGACAGGAATGAAATTGAAAGAGCAGTGGCATGGGAGAAAGCCTTTATTGAGCTTGCAAGGGTTTACTCTTTGTCTAGCATAATTCTTGTAATTGTTTATTTTTTGCATTCTTGTTCATGTTACCTTCCTGTCCTGAATGAAAGTAGACATATTTCTCTGATAACCGTTAATATTAGTTTTTTGCCTGTGATAGGATGAATTGTTGCAAAAGGTGCAACCTAGAAACTTAACACTTTCTTTTTCATCGGAAAGTTCTGTTGAAGAAGAACTTAAAAGAGAAAGTACAGCAGATGCCATTACAATATTGGTAAGTATTTTCTCTCTTTTGTTTTAGTTGCTTGCTTCTTTTTATAATCAAAGCTCAGAATACTGTAATGCACAAGTACTGTACACGATGTATTTTGTGGTTTAAATATTTTTATTCGTTTATATGGAACAAGTTCCATCATTTGAATCTTTTAAATTACCATCCATTTATGGTTTCGTATTTCATTGCAGATAAGCTACCTTGTGATGTTTGCTTATATCTCTCTTACTTTGGGCGACTCACCTCGTTTGTCATCATTTTACATTTCCTGTAAGGTATGTTCTCAACTATTTTTAGTTTTCTTTTTTAATTGACTGGAAAATACCGTCCTTATGTGTACGTTGTTTGGTTTTCCTTTGATTCAAAACTGAGACATTGTTTATATAACTACAATTGTGCACGGTTGAGTTCAGGTATTGCTTGGTCTCTCTGGTGTTGTGCTTGTCATGCTGTCAGTTCTTGGATCAGTGGGATTTTTCAGTGTTATAGGTGTAAAATCTACCTTAGTCATCATGGAAGTTATCCCATTTCTTCTTCTAGCTGTAAGTTCCTTGACATCCTTACATATATATAATGTATGTGTGTATATATATATATCTATACAAACCAAATGGTTCATAATGTGTACAGGTGACTGATTTTGTTGCAGTTTATAATATTCCGGAGTCTATAATCTTACCAGGTTGGGGTAGATAATATGTGTATACTGGTGAATGCTGTCAAACGGCAACCCTTGGAGTTGCCTTTAGAAGGGAGAATAAGCAATGCACTTGTGGAAGTTGGACCATCAATAACACTAGCTAGTCTATCAGAGGTTTTAGCATTCGCAGTTGGAAGTTTTATTCCTAGGCCAGCATGCCGCATATTCTCCATGTTTGCAAGTTGGAAATTCTGATCCATGATAAACTTTGGATAAGTGAAATAGTTGTACGTTTTTGTTGTCTTCCTGTCTTACCTCAGGCCTATTCTCCAAACTTTCTCTTGCACATTCTTCTGCAGCACTAGCTGTTTTGCTGGACTTCCTCCTTCAAGTTACTGCATTTGTAGCTTTGATTGTTTTTTATTTTTGGAGAACTGAGGATAAGAGGGTTGATTGTTTCCCATGCATGAAAATTTCATCATATACTAACTCTGACAAAGGTATCAGAATATTTTTTATAACGATTCGGATTGATGCATTTTCCTTAATGCCAACACTAATTTTCAATCTACCCTACCTTATTCTCATATTATGTTTTTCTTTTGAATGCTGTCTTATTTAGGTATTGATCAGAGAAATCCTGGTTTACTGACTCGTTATATGAAGGTGATTGCTTTTTTACTCATACAAAACCGTGTGGATAGATCATAGGGATGATATAGGCAGTTGGAATTACCATCATTTTCATACTTTTCTATGTTTAAGAGCTTAAACCTTTAAGAATTAGAACGTTGGGTTATCAATAAAAACTTCGATGCTATTTTTTTATTTCAAAAGTGTGGTAATTCTGTGATGATAGTCATTTGCTTTCAGCTTACCTAAATTTCTAACAGTGCTGTTTTTCTCCTTTTTTTGTTTTGCACTTCAAGGAGATCCATGCTCCCATTCTCAGTCTTTGGGGAGTCAAGATAGTTGTCATTTCCATCTTTGTTGCATTTGCATTGGCTAGCATTGTGAGTTTTATAATTATTCTGCCCCAACTTATCATATATTTGATATCCATGTGAATATCCATTTTACTGTTTGTGCGCACACCTTCCTCAGTTAACTTCTGATTCTTTCAAACTTTACAGGCATTGTGCACCAGAGTTCAGCCTGGTTTGGAACAAAAGATTGTTCTTCCCCGAGACTCCTATCTTCAGGTCTGTAAGTCGGTTGCCTACTTATCAAAATGCGCTTATGCTATTGATTATTCTGTTTTTCTTTGAATTAACACTGACTTTTATGTATTGCAGGGGTATTTCATAATGTTTCAGGGTATCTCCGAATTGGACCCCCACTATACTTTGTTGTGAAGAACTTCAATTATAGGTAGCATACTGTTATTCATTTTCACTCTTTTAGGATGTATGTGGCAACTATGAAAATCTGGAAAATCAGATGCATTCAGATGAACTTTTTTACCTTTCAACATATGATGTGCATCAGCATTTCATTTAATTTTCTATCTACAAGCCCAACAGTGGTTATCTGCTATGGGAACTACTCTTTCCTTTAGGAACCAGCATCCCATAGACAGTTGGCATGCATAACATCTACATATGAAAGCAACTATAGTATACTATTTGTAGTCTCCATTTTACCCTTTCATGTATAGTGCTTTTTAATATGAGCTGAAGCTCAATATCTATTTACGATGTCAAATTTTTTTTATTTTCTTATGAAAATACTTATCTGAATGCTTCTGTTGGCTGAAAATCTGCTTCATTCTGATGTTGCTCGGTTCCTCAGTTCAGAATCAAGACATACGAACCAATTGTGCTCAATTAGCCAATGTGATTCAGATTCTCTTTTGAATGAGGTAAAACCTTCTTCCATTTTGTTTTTATTTTATAATGGGAAAATTATAAGATTTTGGATGCTGTTTTAGAGAATAAAATGCCTCCTGCATTTTTCTTGTTCACAGGCCAGTATATAATCGTACAACAATAAATGTCCCTTCCTAGTTCAAGCTGGTTCTTTCAAATCTTACTGCTAACCTAGAGTAATCAATGTGCTAAGTTTAATTCATATCTAGGGTTATTAGTATATTAATAAGATATGTTGAGGTTTTCTCAATGTGTAATTATATAGAGAGATTAGTACGTAATACATTTAATATGATATGCAATGGTGTCTGTTCGTTTTCCCATGAAAACGAATTGGTACATCTCTTTGAGCTTTTATTTTTCAATTCACCTATTAAATTTTCAATGTCCTTCATGCTTCTGTCTATGGTTTCTTCTGTGGTCAACCAATACATGTCAGGGTTTTGGCATCCGTTATGTCCACCTCAGTTTTTAGTTTTTGGGTGTGTGTGTGTGAATTGTCCTTCTGTATGTGCAGAATGGTAGAGCATCCTTTCAGAATCTATGTGTTTGAATTGTCCGTTTGTATGTATGTATGTTTTGAATTGCTCTTTGGTTTTCGTATGTATGAATTTGAATTGTGCTTTTCTATGTATTGATTGTCCTTTTGTTTCTGCAGATTGCAAAAGCATCCTTAACTCCAGAATCAAGTTACATTGCTAAGCCTGCTGCTTCATGGCTTGATGATTTTCTTGTTTGGATATCTCCAGAAGCATTTGGGTGCTGTCGGAAGTTTACAGATGGGACTTACTGCCCTCCTGATGATCAGGTGCCAATACATTTTTCTTAGTATAATTGTTAGTATGCTTATGGAAGCGTGGTCTGATGTTTGGAATTTCTTTTACAGTCAAAATTGTGGAATTGTCTTCAGTTTTGGGATTCCTTTTACATTAAAAAGAGAACAATGATAATAATGCTTTTCTTGTCCGCTTGTAAATTTGTTAGAGCACAAATTATCTTGTTTTTTGTTTGGTTGCAATCCTCTTGATACTAAATTTAAGTTTTCTCTTTCCACTTCTTCCAGCCACCTTGCTGCTCTCCCGGTGATAGTCTATGTCGCCTTGGTGGAGTGTGCAAAGACTGTACTATGGTAATATACGCATGGCATGATAGAGAAATGTTTTTAACTAAATTTGTTTGTCTAGGAGGGAATAGATCAATTCTCATTTTCAATTTTGTTGTCAGTGCTTTCGTCACTCAGATCTTCAAAATGACCGTCCCTCTACCATACAATTTAAAGAAAAACTTCCATGGTTCCTCAATGCTCTACCTTCTAATGATTGTGCTAAAGGCGGCCATGGAGCTTACACTAGCAGTGTGGAATTCAAAGGTTTGTTTATGGAATACTGTGCCTCTACGATGACTTCTCTTTCCAAATGGCTTATCTGCTTTCAGGTTAAACTTCCATTACCTGTGGCTTGTTACTTGAATTTACGTTTTAAGAACTTCATCATATTTTTGTTATCAGGCGATGAAAGTGGCATTATTCAAGCATCATCATTTCGCACATATCATACTCCTCTCAACAAGCAGGTATCTCATCTGTGGTCAATAAAAAAAGATTTCCACTTCCCGTCTTTTCTAGGTTTCAACACTAAAGTAAGCCCATAACTTGAAATCTTTACAATTTATTTAAGGCTGACTACATAAATTCAATGAGAGCTGCTGGGAGCTCAGTTCTAGACTTTCTGATTCTTTGAAGGTAAATTTTTTAAGACTAACTGCTAAGTGGATTGATTTATTTACAGTACATCTTTAATAATATAAAGCTACACCAAGTCTGCATTGTAAATGGATTACGGTGAAGCGACCCAATATGAACACTATGCAAAAAGACTCCTATTATGATTTTGTTTTTGTTTTTGATACAAGTAATATTCTAGTTTCTTTAGTAATATTTTACTTTAAACTCTTCGATATTGTGGGGAGGGAGATTCGAATTCAAGTGCATAGGCGGTGGCACATCCACTCTAGCCAATGTGGTTGTGCCCACGTCTGCAAATGACTTGGCGTCTATTATGCCCACATCACGACCCATGCAAAGGGAAAGGGTTAATGTCTTTATTTAACTTCATACAAAAGGGTCCATTGGTTCATATGAGTCATTTAACGTGAACCCAAATTTTACAGTTAGATTGAGTACAATGGTGTTATGTTGCCCCTTTCCGTAAGCCAACAACAACCAAGCCTTATCCCACTAAGTGGGGTTGGCTGTATGAATCCTAGAACGCCACTCTGCTTGATTTTGCTCCAAGTCTTCCATTAGCTTCAAGTACTCCATCTCTTTTCTTATAGTCTCTTTCAAAGTCTTCGTAGGTCTTCCTCTAGCCCTTCCTGGTTCATAATTTCATTCTATATTTACACTGGGACAGTTGAACTGTAATAAATTAGCTTAATTCACTAGTGCATTCCTCGTGGTATACCTGTGGAACTGATATGTGTTTTCTGGTGCAGATTGAGCTATTCCCGTATTCACTTTACTATATGTTCTTTGAGCAATACCTTGATATTTGGAGAAAAGCACTGATCAACCTTTCAATAGCCATTGGTTAGTTTTCTGATAACGTTGAACACTACTGCTTGTATCTATCTACTATGTTTGTTGATCATAAAATTCAAATGTTACCTCTCTGGAATTCAGATTTTACTATCAGCTTGTATCTATCTACTATAGATGTGTGCATATGGTAGGTTGTGGTTTCATTTCATTTATTCAAACGAATAATCCGGATATATTTTCTGGTGTACCCAGCTGCTGTGTTTATTGTTTGTTTAGCTATCACATGCAGGTCAGTATTCATATTCTTAGCCCTTCGTTTCTTTGTCGTAATTGCAAGGAGGTGTTTCTTTTTAATAATGATATTTTTATGCTTCTTTCAAATTTGTTTTGTAGTTTATGGAGTTCAGTAATTATTCTGTTGGTGTTGGCAATGATTTTACTGGATCTCATGGTGATCTTTCTTTGTTAAAAATTCTCTTTCGAAACAATAAAAATAAATAATAAATAACTTCTATTAGCTGTCACATTTGCTCACTAGGTAACATTCTACAGGGTGTGATGGCGATTCTGAACATCCAATTGAATGCAGTCTCTGTTGTTAATCTTGTAATGGCAGTGGGCATTTCTGTTGAGTTTTGTGTGCATATGACACATGCTTTCTTGGTCAGTGTCATTCTCTTAAACATTATCTTTCGTTATATAATTTTGTTTTCTCTTTCTCGCTATTGTTAGTTTCTGTGATGCTCAAAGTCCCTTCAAATCTTGGCATATTTTGGGTTATGGCTTCACAGAAGACAGAGCAGAATCACAGTTATTATTGGCGACATGCTACCCCTTTCTTCTGAAGTGTGATACATAACATTTCTTGTACAGGTTAGCACAGGAGATAAAGATCAACGCACTGAGGAGGCTCTGGCTACAATGGGAGCCTCCGTATTCAGGTACTTATCCCGATTACCAACCCTCCTTCCCAAGAAAGGGGGAAATTCAACTCGTACTTTATTTCATTATGTTTGTTCCATCTCATGACATCTTCCATGATAGATCATGCTTGACATGCTTCACTGCTCAGCTGAATGTTAAGTGCAGTGCCAATAGACACTTGTGTGATACAGAAGTAGAAATTTTATCCGATCTAAGCTTACATCTCATTTTCTTTCTGGACATGCTTTTGCAGTGGAATCACATCAACAAAGTTAGTTGGGGTTATTGTACTTTGTTTCTCAAGGACGGAAATCTTTGTGGTGCTAAATCTTTTGCTCACTGTCTAATCATACTGGCGATTACTGTCGGATCCCGTTGAGCACATCTTTTCCTCTTATGTTTTGTAGGTGTATTACTTCCAAATGTACCTGGCATTGGTTCTTCTTGGTTTCTTACACGGGCTTGTGTTCTTGCCAGTAAGTTGGTAGAGTTTTCTTATCACATCCTTGCCATCCTCGACGGAAAATATAAAATTCTTGAACAATAACTAGCAACTGAAAAGGAAATGTCCAAATAGAGAGAGAAAGCATGACTAGCGTTATAGTCTGTTGAATTTTGATGAACTAGTAGTACATAAGGACGTTTTGTTTACAGGTCGTCTTGAGCATGTGTCGGTCGCCTTCAAGACGTGTGCCCACTGAGCAGCGACAAGATGAGACATCTGTTCCCCGACAACTATGAAGGAAGCCGAGTACCGCCAGAGCAGACTTGTTTTACAGCTGAATTATGTATGTGCAGAATAACAGAGAAATACCTAAATAGTTAAATGTGTAAATTATAGAAGTGCTGGTGGCAAAGGAAGCAAGGAAATAGTAGATTTCGATAACTAGTTTGTTTGGCTAACATCAACTTCCTCCTCTTTTTCGGTAAATGTATTAAATGTACGTTCACCTGAGAACAAAACAACTCAGGAAACCAGAAACCAGTTTAACCCAAAAACACAGCTCACAAAACCAGAGTAAGGACGAGGAGTAATGGTTGTTTTGATTTAGGATGCACCCAATTCCTGGTTTATTAAGGGGCCGTTTATAAACCATTACGTATTTTCTTCGATATCTCTAACAGACGATAGAAAATTAGAAATCAAATAGATATCAAACCGGACCCTTTTCTTTTCCTTCCATTGTACCCTTTCTTCTCTTCCAATTATACCCCTCACGGAGGGCACAATTCCAGTTACGTAAATAAATAAACAGGGCTATTTAATTGGCAAAAAAAGTATGTAAATAATACACAGACAACTATCAACTAACTTGTAATTAACAAAAGAAAGAAAAAAAAGGGAGAAACACTAACGGCTAGCTAATACTGATAGACCAACAATGTGGAGTTAAGCTAGCCTGCAGTTTCATGGAGAAGGATTCTCTCCCCTCCTAATCTCTCTCCCCTTCCCTTCTCTTCTATTTGAACGGTCACAGTTATGTCATGCCAGCAGCCTTGCTTTTCGTTCTGTACAACGCAAACCTTCCACATTTACATTGCAAAGATTTCGTATGCTCCAAGCACCCATCTATGCACTCGGGCTTCAACGTCCCTACTAAAACTAACCGATGCATCCCCATTTTGTTGACTGCAAACTTGTGCTACTTGAGTGTCTGCAACCTCAGAGAAGCATCTTACAATCACGACGGTCTACCTATCAAACCTTTCAAATGGTGACGAGAAATCTGGAGAGAGAGCTTAATTGTGTGGCTCTGTGAAGATCGGCATACATCCACACACTCCTCTAAATCATCATCACATGTTAACAACACCCATTCTGAGTCATCATCCAAGTATTTTATATCGAAATTACTCATGTCTTGTATGCTAAATCGCTTTGCGATTTCTTGCACCAAATCTTCATATCTCCAATTACTTTGCATGCGGAACCGGGTTTTCTCATCCCCATATGCAACTTTTACTCTTTGAACCTCTACTTGAGTTACCCGGCCATTATTTTTCAGTGAAGGTGGAATCGACTGCAGATTTTGTTGCTCACAGAGAATTTTCTGGCTCTGGGATCTTGGCAGTAGCTCCATTCGATCTTGGCCAAAATCATGCAATCCTGCCTCACTTCTAACCCTCTTTAGCACACCATCTCTTGAGTTATCTCCAACTGGATCATCATTACCAGCAACGTTACATGAGAAGGGATGTTGCTGTGTCTTGCTGGAACAGCATTGGCTTGAACTGGAATTCTGACTGCATGAAGATGGGGGAGATTTTGATGCGGTAGCTTGGGGGCTAAAAACACCACCTTCAGGTGACAAGTTTGTCTGGTTTGGTTGGTCACTCAGCTTTGAATTTGAAAATGGGCTGGTCCCCGATAAATTTGGAGACGTTAGCTCTGGGAAGTTCGTATAGAAAGAGTTGATTTGGAAAGCACCAGATGCGCCTTCAACTGAGTCGATTACAAGTTGGAGTTTCTGTAAAGAGTGACCAACCTTCTTTATTTTTCGAGATGGCCAACGTTTAATCCCATGTTGTCTGCATATCCTTTTCAAGGTTGTTGAGCAAACTAAACATGAACAGTTTGTAAAAGAAATGCATTAAAATTTTGAACGATGAAACCTTCATAGCAGAAAGTTCAACATAATCCACATAAATATAGAATGCTGCAAGACATTAGATTGCTAGTAGATATTTTTGAAGTCCAAATGGTATTAGCTGGAGAAACAGAAAATACTAATGTGGGAAACTTTATTTTGGAAGATTGCAAGGTGTATATGTAAACCATACAGATTGTACAAGTAAAACGATCATAAATTGCACAAAGTATACATACATTGGTCCCACTACTCTGAACGCCACCAAAATTCCATACGAATATTCACAACTAAAACATCAAACAGGAAGCAGGTTTATCACAAGAAATGCTTACCTCCAATACTCTTTGCAGCATCTTTCAGACTACCAGAAAAATATTTTCGAAGAACTTGCAAGTTGATATCTTTTTCTGCCTTGGCACGTCTTTTCTCTCGTGTCTTACTCGCACCAACAGTTGAAAAGCTAACCTCACCCTCACCCAAAACAGAAAACTCTTCTCCACACTCAACACTTTTTAGAGTTGAATCTTCTTGATGCTGCCTTAATTTCGACAATTTCACACTCAGCACCTTGCGTTGTTTTTTGTTTGGGAACATTGAGACAGCATTACCATTCTGTTGGACCTCTGTGAAACAGGCAACATTACTTGGTCCAGGATCTGACGGGACTATCACCTCACTGACATGAAATTTAGTTTCCTCCTCAACTTCCTTGTCTGTGACAACCCGTAAGCTCTGGCATGTCTGTTGTATAATCAAGGACAGTGAATTAAGCATCTTTTTCTGTTCTTTAGGATCCCTGCACTCCAATGGCAAGAAGAACTCCAGGACAAAATCAGTTGAACCAATGTCGGTGCTCCGTAGACGTATTGCAACAGCTGCATGCAAATTGAACATCCTGGCATGGTGAGATAGAGGATACTCTGTCTTGGAAAAGGAAGTCATGTCATCTGAGAAGCATGGCTGATTGGTCATAAAAGCTCTTCCAACGATGCCTTGGCCTCTTAGCAAGTGATGCTCAGAACACGCTTCATGAAAACCCTGGATATAAGGATCAGCCACATGACAAGCATGATCCACAGTTGAAACACAGTGGATGTAGTTGTCATCAGAATGTCGACACCCATCTTTACCCTGTTCGATGCATGACACCCAGGTTTGTGCCAAGGGCAATTTGTGCGTCACACATGCAGATCTCAAGATCTCTTGGATCTCGGGTAACGCAGCGTGATAGGGCTTGTCACACCCCTGCTAAGATAATCCCACCAAATGACCTTAGAACAAAAATCAAAAATCAAAATATGCTAATATGTGATAAATCAAGCTTCCTTCAGATCTATCCGTTTACCTTTACATTTTCAGTACTCAAATTTCTAGAACTTCGAAGATCAACAGCCTGCAAATTGTAAAGCTTGTCTACATCAGAAAACAACATTCATGTGAATCTCAAAAGTCTTCTTCTAGGACCTTATCCGCGTAATACTCAAGATAAGTTTTCCCTCTTTTTTTCCAGTAAATTGAACGAAATAAACAAAGGAACGGAAAAAAGAGGTTTCTACTTGTATGTCCATCCTCAAATTGGAGTTTATATCCACTGATTCAGAAGCTCATAGTGATAAACATCAGAATTGAGTTTCCAATTCATGGGTGTGACGGAATATCTTTTAAAGTTTAAATCCATTAACTATTCTCTCAGTTTGGAAAACAGGCTTAGAGGATTAACAAAAGAGAAACTTGCTCCATTAACATGAACACAAAAGAAGATAAAGCAAGAACCTTTACAATGTTAAGTTAGATGCCTCGCATACAGTTCGATTTGGCATGAGGATGCCCTTAAGAAAAATTGAAAGTCTTCAAAAACTAAAGAAATAGTGTGATACGACATCTTGATTATAGTTATATCATCTCTAAGAATCATGGGAGACTCTTGTAATATTATTTGTCAATTTTTATAACAAACCTTATAAACTCCAAGTGCCTATTGCAGTGATGTGAAAGGTGAAGAAAGTTGAGGTTCCACCATAAAACCAATTGGCAATATGAGGAGTAGCCCAAACTCTTATAAGCCCATGCAGGGTAAATCCTCCCATCAATTAGGACTCCTCAACAAAAGAAAAAAAAACCAAATGAATGAAATTATGATACATGGAAAGAGTACAGACCTCAAGTGCCTTGCAAATGCCATCAATGTCAGGTTGATACCTTATCTTCTGGTCGGTCGTAACAACCTCAATAACACCCAAGCAAGTCCTACTACCTTGTTCAAAGATTGGAAGGGCTAGAGTTCCACTTACATCATACTGTTGAGCATGGCCAACCCGTGGATACTCATCACTTGTAAAGTATCGAGCATCAGGAGTCCACTCAGGAACCTTACCCGAGAAAACCCGGCCAGGCAACCCCTTGACCATCTCTGTTGAATCCTCCCCAGTTGAGAACTGGTAATTAACAGAGATATCTCGATATTTAGCAAGCCTGGAACAGCTAGGATCAAGACAGAAAAGTTCATTCGTTGTTAAAACATCTCTACCCCCTCTATTCACTGGCACCCATACTTGTACTAGGACATCTTTGTTTCTCATGACCTCTCTGATGTACGTGAGTGCCGTCATTAATCTCTGCGTCACAGATGATGCAGACCCATCATTTCCAGTGGGACCAATCCACCACCTTCTGCTCAATTCACGACCTATTGTAGGATCCTCTGATTGACCAGAGTACGCCACAACATCTTCTATCATATTCTGGCAAGGAGACTGAGGATTCGCAGGACCTTCCTCGAGTTGTTTAAAGAATGGGGTTTGCATCTCCTCTTGATTACTGTTTTGAGACGGGTTCATGGACATATTGCCATTGGTCTCCAACGTACGCCAAATAAAGGAGGGGTTCAAGGGGGTATTGGGGAGGCTCTGATTAGGAAACTCAGGTCCATCTCTTGCTTCCAACCAGCATCCCTCTAAGAAGAGTTCATCCATGAAATCCAAATCCATAGCGGAATCAGGTTGAGCTCCCAGCATGGTAGCTGGTGACAGAACACCATCATCCATTACAGCCCCTTGCAGAAGCCTCACTTTCCGGATTCAGTTCCGCTGTATCCCCCAACCTTTAGGTTCGAAAACTCATTAATCTTGGCAAGAATTCAAGTCTAGTGTGCCCGGCCTTCAAATCCGAGTCTGTCTGAATTCCCCAAAATAATAAACAAAATTCTTCAGAGTAGAACAAATAACAGAAGAAATTGCAAACAATTCTGTTCATAAAATTAACAAGGTAAAACTAACTAAACAAAAGCAAGGAAACGGGAATTAAATTGTGTATGTATTTGTTACTGTACAAAGATTAAGATTATATTCTGTTCTCCACTCGTAGAAATCCCATACGAGTCAATCATGCAAGAACTGATCAAATATCACCACTAATCAATAATTATTAGATTAATGCAATGATTCAAATCTTCCAATGTCAATGATTCAAATCAGAAGGCAAAAACGCAAGAAATTTAATAAAACCCACCTCCCACAGATTTTCAAGATTCCAATTGAAAATTCAAGCACTTCACTTCCACAGTTCCACTAAACAAGAAGCAATCCAGTCTCTGAGACCCAGAAAACCCAAAAAGGAAAAAGAAAGAAAAAGGAATAACTCACTGTGGTGAAGATTCTTGTGGATACCCAGGTCAAGTGGAAGTGGGTATTTATTTTATTTTTCTTGGTTTTATTCACCCATAAAAAGCTGCCCGCAATACAACAAACAACATACAACCTCAGAAAAGACCTCTGGATGGAAGCGGTGGTTGTTTCCCACGATTCCAAAGTTTCAATCTTTTCCTTGAAGAAACTAAGAATATATTATGATTCCAATCCAGGCAATCTCATTGTGTGAGAAAGAACAAATGGACCCCACCACACACGTAGCAACCCAGCATGGCCATTCTACTTCTTGGTTTAGAGTCAACTACTAACTCGCCAAACTACACAGACAGAGAGACTGAGTCAGTATAGCGAGCTTGGGATCGTAATATCAGATGAAGGAATGAGCAGTTTCTTTCAATTCACTGTGTAGCCCATATTTTGAAATTTCGTGCTTATGCTCAAAAGTGTTTATATTATAAATTATTTTTAATTTTGCAAAAATTCAATTATATATAAATAGATAGACAAATTCAATAAATGAACTACGAATCATTTATTTATTTGTTTTAGTTTTGTAAAAAATTAATTATATATGAAATGGTTTGGTTATTGGGCAAACTTCCCGACTTGAAACATCAAATTCAAAATATCTCACATTTTTTATCTAGTTGAGAGTTGAGCTCTAACCACTAAGTCACTTGTTGTGATTATCTATTTGCTGGCTAAAATTCAAAGTATACTTAGTCAACTAAATAACATTAATTTTAATTAATTTTATATAAAAATAATTTTTACTAAATATTTTATAATAGGCATGACATTCTTTGAATCAGTCAAATAAATTGAAGAGGAGAAAAAAAAAATGAAGAGGAATCTCGAACAGTCGGGTCTTTCTAAAAGAGAAAAGTTGAAATGAATAAAAAATAGAAAAAAAAGAGATTGAGAGAATCAGTGAGGGGGGGGGGTGATTCTTAATAGGATTCTCTTTGTAAATCTGGATAATCAATTAATCGTGTTTATTCATTATAAATTGTGCGGTTAAAAATTATTTTTAATTTTTAATTTAAAATTATATATAAATAGTACATAATAAAAATTAACTGCACGATTGATTGATTTTTTGATCCTTACAAAACGGATCCGGAGAGGATCCTTATCCATTCTAACATGGTGATGAAGGGTGAAGAAAGCAAATGGAATCCGAAATTGTTCGAGGGATGAGTAAAATAAGGAGGGATCATACCTCGGCACTCACCATCGCCCACTTTAGGTCTACTCCTACGGCTCCCAACCTAACTCACCCTCCTCCTTTATTTTATTACAATTCCAGTGATGCCATTTTTTAATAAATTTTTTTGAATTATAAAATCAAAGCTATTATTACTTGACAGTTGTTGCAATAATATCTTGACATTTGTTACTAGTTTTTTTGTTATGACCAAAAATGTAGAGAGGCAAAAGGAGTGTGAGGCAGTGAGAAGATGAAGAAAGGTTGAGGAACTGCGTGTTAACGATCTCTCATACCTAGTGTCTTTATTTATATTTATTTAAACTGCATATTTATAAAATTATGTTTATCAACTAAAACTCCAACAAATTACCACTCTAAACATCTCTGTGACAACCCGTCCCTAACTTTACAATTTTTTTTTTATTTTAAATGAATGAATTGAAGAAAATACCCCTTGAGGTGAAGGTGTTAACTTTTGTTGACATGCGTATTAGGAAATGTATGAAACATTCTTTTAGCGTATCCTCGTAGTGCTCGTCACTACGAACGCGAAGGCGCAAGCGGAATCAAGATTGGAATTACGATGAAGATTTTACGGAACTACAAATCTGAGAAATACTTTTGTAAAAAATTTCTAATTTATATTTTATACATTTGTTTTGAAATTATTATATTATTACTTTATTATTAGTTGAGAGAAAAGAGTGGGGGTATTGGCCAATCGGAAAGATAAGGAGAAGAGAAAGAAGGGAGGGCATTAGCTGTCCAATAAGAGAAAAAAGGGGATGGATCAATCAGGAGAAGAGGGAGGAGAGTCTGAACAATAAGAGAGAAGAAAGAAAGGGAAAGGAGGAAGGAGAGGAACTGGCCGAGTTCCCTTTCGACCTGCAACCCAGTTTCGACCCAAAGGGTTTTCCGGTGATTCTCATCCATTTTTCCGACGAATTCTACCCAACCCTTACCTATATACACAACCCTAACCTCCATTCTCTCACTAAAAATCCGAGGGTTTTGGCCTCGATTTCACAGGGAACGAAGCCGACGGCTTTGAGGACACCCGGCGGCAATTCGCTATTTTCTGCAACCCTTCCCGTCGATCTCCACCATCAAAAAACTTCCCTTGAGCTCAAGAACAATGCCCAATCAGTGGTTGGAGCGTCGAAGTTGATTTGAGGATGAATCAAGAACACCCAAATTCTAGCAATTGACGGAGATCTGATTGTTGGATCGTTCCGAAACTTTAGGATGTTGTTCTAGAAGCTTATTGAAACTCTTGAGAAGTTATGGATCAGAAATCTGAGGTGTGGATCTTCCGGATCAAGTTCGTAGGGTAGTGGTCCCTACCGTTGACCTTAATCGATGGTTGACTTTTGGTCAATAGGTTACAAATCATTCTAGAACGTCCTTGGGGATGTATTTTATGTAAGTTATGTGTTCCATCGATAAGAATTTTGAGACGTGATTTGATAATTGTTCTAGGTGACGATCGTTCATGACGCCTTGATATTCGTGCTAAGGAGTTGTAGTACAGACTTCAAGTGAGTGGGTCTTTTCCTTTTTATGGTATGTGTGTGTGTATATATATATATACATATGATTGATAGTTTCCATTTATACATTCGAAAAAGAATTTTTTACGTACGCCTGGATTAAACTAAAGTTTATAAGAATTAGCGAAATGACGGAATTTATGAAATATGCTAGGTATGCTTATAATCTTTGATGCCATAATTATATCTATGGATATGAGTGTTAGTATGTTGATTAGAACTATCGAAACACTGTTGCATGCTTATATTCATGTAGTCTACTCATTATTGCTGCACCCCAGTGTTAGTGTTCGCCCTAGGCCAAGGCCAGTCTTTCACATATATGTTCACCTCTGCACCGCACGCTCGCCTTGGATCCAAGTAAATGCCAGTCCTGTCATACAGGTTGCATTAGGCAACTCCTACTCATAGGTGACTGCGAATAGTACCAGTCTTCACATGATTGTAGCACTAGAGCGTATATTACGATTACATGTAGTCCTACCGTACAGGTCGTATTAGACGACTCCGACTCGTGTGATAGCACAGATTGATGAGCATCAGTTTAGTCGTACAGGTCGCATTATGTGACTCCGACTTATATGCTAGCATAGATTGTTTGAGCACCTGATTTTACTTATATTACTGTTAAGATTTTGTGATTTTGGACATTTGGAAACTATACTTATTTTATGGTGAGGGGTTACAATATTTTCAGAAAGGTTTTTACAAACTTTATTTTTAGGCCCATTTACCCTTGTTTTTCACCCTTCCAAGTTTTAGGTTTAAATTTATTCACATTTCCACATCACTACACTTTATGGCTTCGTCACCCTCCGTGTGTTAGCCATCACAACTCGATTCGGAGTCTAGGTGGACATTTTGGGTCAGGGTGTGTTAGTTTGGTATCAGAGCATAAGTTTGGGCAGTATTGCATTCATCACACGCATGACGTAAGCATTCTCGATTCTTTAGCCTAAATGTTGAATTTTGCCACCTCGTCAACTACGAAAAACGTGTTAGGTTTTCTTAAGTTTTGGGTGGATTAGGTGACTTATTGACATTCGAGAAAATCGTTTTGGCGACCGCCCCTAGCTATAAACGACGAACCACCCTGCCAAGGAAAATTTTGTTTTGGAAATGAGTTGTTAGCCCTGCAGCCAGGCTAATGTGTCAATGGTTGTGTATCACTAGAGAATTACCAATCAATCCATCATTATCTTCCAACCATTCCAAGTTAGGAACCAAGACTAGTTTGATTCCTTGGCAGTACTCATTAGTATACCACCTATCTGAATTCCAATGAAGTTTTTCTTTTTGTTGAAATTTCTAGAAATGTCTTGTGTGACAATGTGGTGCTAAAAGGGTAGCACTTGACGGAAAAACATCTTGGGACAATCACTTTTGGTCCTCGATAGCACTAATCTTTTCAAACACACTAGTGATCATTCTGGATCTTCAGGAGGAAGATCGACTCTCGTTTGAAGTCTGTTCTAAGGTAGATTATTAACAAATTCCTTTTTTCCAGCCTTGGAAATTTTCAACCAACACTAGTTTCCAGAACTTCTTTTGGTGCTATACTCATCATTTTGATAAGTATAGGCATGGGAATATGAATTATTATACCTATAGTTAGTAGAAATCCCCGCGTAGCAAGTATTTCACGGTCGGCTGATTCTACGACAACAATGCTGTTTATCTAAACTGAAGATATCACATGTTGCCTTCACAGTGCTATTTATCCAAACTGAAGACGTGTCGGTGAGAAAAAGAAAATAAAAATCTGAAGGTTGTTGAGAGGTTCCGCATAGAGCAAGAGCTTGCGCATGGCGGTTTGTGTGTTGAATTGGAGAGAGCCTTCAACGTTGCATGCGACTTTGTATTTATAGTGGTTGTCTTTTGCTTGATACGGCCTAATAACTTTGTAGAGTCCAACTGCAACTCTAACTCGCGGAACCGAAATTGATTTGTGTCAAATGCCAAGGCATATCCTTCAGATTTTGTGACTTTTCAAACAAAATAAAGCTTATCTAGGCTTTATTACATCACATCATAAATCTAGCCCACCTAGGCTTCTTATCTCATCAAAAACCTCCATCAGAAGCCTTTAAACTCATCAGATAACTTCCATCACCATGCAAAAAGGCATAGCCTACCTAGGTTTCTTATCTCATCATTATCCAAGACCATCAAATCCTAGGCTTATCACATCATCATAATTCCGTCACCTTTAAACCCATCCATGCATGCATCCTAATCAAATGAATTTGAAATTCATTTTTAGCTTCCAATTGCCGTCAGACATCCCAAATCAATTCGAACTGTACTGCTTGCCTGGGATATAATTCGCATCCTATTTATCTGGTTTAAGAAGATATGTATAATTCATATTAAAAGATAATTATTATGATAAAAACCATAATATTATCTTTTAACAATAACAAAATTATCTTCACTTTTCGATCCAACGGTTGAGAACTATGCTTACTCAACGACCGTGATTGCACGGGCCGATGGTGTAAATTTGGATCCAAACAACTGCTCAACTATTTCTAATGATTTGAGTTCTACTTACTTAGACTTACTATCTATGAGGTCAACAAGCTCTTTTAAATCTCTTTTGCTAGGAAACCTTTGAATATTTTTATTATTATCTTCTAACTGAGATGCAATATGATCTAAACTTTGTCTAATTGATTTTGTGGAACTTTTCTAAAAAATGCTCTAACAACTGGTCTAACAAATGATTATGCTTATTATTTTCTAATTTTATATTTTCTGCTTGACTAATAACAAGATCTACAATACTATTAGCTTGTGAATTTTCTTCACTATGCAAAATATGATTATGTTGTCTTAATGGAAAATACCAAACTAAACTATTTTGGTCTAAGGTTATTTTTCTTTTTTGTGGTTCACTAATTTCTAAATTAAGATAATCTATCATAAACTACATTCTACCTTTTTCTAAAGTTACGATTAACTGGTTTCTTAGAAACTCTCTTTCTTCTCTCAAGGTCTCTAAAGTTTGATATGTTGCTCTTTTTGCTTCTAAAACTTTATGCTACACTTCTGTGTTAATATATTTACTAATAAATGAAGGATGTTCTAGATAACCAAGATAAAACTTCTGCTTCTTCAAAGTCTTGCTAATTCTTTTAGATATGTATGCTAATCTTCTCTTTATGCTAGTTATGGTTGGGTTATCTTCTCTTTATGCTATTTACAGTTGGGTTCCTAGACACCCAATAAATGCTTGGTAGTTATGGTTAACAAGGTCTACAAGGACAATAATATCTATTGTTAATACAAAATAAACAAGTGTGATATCAATTGTGTTAATGACTTACGTCCTCAAGGTACTTTACTATTATAATTATACTATTAAAATGCTAAACTTGGCTCTGATACCAAATTCGTGAAGCAAGCTCGGTTAAATAGTCGGATGGCCATTATAACAACTAAACATAAAACCTTGCACATGGAACTCGACATATTTCAGCATGACGGTCACTCACAGTACAAGTATAAGGCCTTAACGGCTGAACTCAGAGGTACAAAAAACTCAAAGGTACCCTAGTTAATGTCCAATTATTTGTATGGCAAGCATTCAACTATAACAGAGTGCTCGAACAAAGTATGATCATCAGTTTAGTAGGTTAATAATATAACTACAATAGTGTTTCCCTATTTTGAACTAGAAGTCTAATTAAACAAACACACTAAAGAAAGAAAAGAAAGCTTACTTAAGAATTGAAGATTGCTTAAATCTGTACACTTGAACTTTTATTGATATATATAGAATGTTTACAAAGAAAAGTGTTTACAAAGGATGCTAGGAAGGTTTCGGATGCTTGAGTGTTTGTAGATTGAAGTATGATGTGAGTATGGTGTTGAGGTGTTTAGATGTTGAGGTGTGTTCATACAATGAAGGGAATTTCTCTTATATAGACTGAGTGAGAATACTCTGGTTTAAAATTTTTACAAATGTATGGTATGGACATCTCCTTGGTACTTGTCATCTTCTACTGTTGTGGGCGCAAAATGCTATCCTGCTCTATTGTTGCGTAGCAATAGAAGCCTGCTCGTGCAGCTTCGGCGGTGCTTTTTTGCCTTTTCAAGAGGAAACTATTGTTCCCCTAGTGTACTCAGTTTAGAACTCTAAATTAACTAAATTTATATATTAGTAAGAACTGCAGCTAGTAAGCAAGTCGAATTGTCAGCACTGTTTCTGAAACATGGTTTGACTTATTTGTCTTTTTTTTCGCTTTGCATGTGAACTTGCTTGTCTTGATAAATTCATGTGAGCTTCCTGCATGGCTGTCTCCTGTAGCCCAATTTTAGCTTTTGCATGTCATATCCCTGAAATGCTTTTTCCTTTGTCTTCTTTCCTATGCCCAATTTGGGTATTTTAGAATTGTTTTGTCCTGATGATTAAAAGAAAAGTTTTTTGGGGTTTTTGGTTAATTTTCCAAAGAAAATAAGAGGGTGACCATGTGATATAATCGGCATTTAAAATTCATTTTTAACCTCGCTGAGTTGTCTTAGCTTGTGGATTAGATGGCTCAAGTTTGGTGAAGGCAGTACATGTGGCGTGGGTGTATCATAAGCCAAAAAGAAAGGGGTCTTTATGCTACATATTTTTGCAAGTCAACACCTACTTTAGGTGTGTCAGAGTGGCCCATCAACAAAAAGAAAGTATGAGGTACTTTCCATGCATGGCATATCTACAATATTAGTTCCAAGGTGGTTTTGTGGTCTGCGTACTGCTCTGAATTCTGTTTTTAATCGAATGGAGATGTGCGCACCAAGATACGAACTATGAGCCAACTTTGATGATATCCATTGGGGTTGAAAGTATAAGTGGCATCATTTTCCATTGCCAAGAGGAAGCCAACCATGCACCCCATTTATATCGTTATAAGCCAAGTTCGGTATTAACTTATTCAGCTACATCAATTTTGATCGTCAAAATTTTTGCACATAATCAACTTAAATTCCAGGCCTAGATTCAAGATTTAATTCGGTGTTTCTTTTGGTTCGATGATATATGTCCAACTCCATATCCAGTTCGGCAGTGGTTGAAACTGACTTTCAGAGTTTCGGTGAAGTTGTATCGGTCCACCATGTCGTTTTTCCCAAGTTCTATTGTTGTTTCTACAAAACTTAGTATCATAGCAACACATAGACTTGGTACAAAGCAACATGGCAGTGTGCTTCATAAAATGCAAATTTCATTGAGTGGTAATGAGCAGCACATGAACTTAGTACAAAGCAACACCATTCTCCACCAAATGGTTGCCTGGTTGGTTTCATTCAGTGATGTGCTAAAATTTCAGGCTTCAAAATAACCACAATACCCTTTGGGTAGCGAGAATGTTTGGCACCTCCAGCTACCCATATTTTCCTCCTTTGCTTCGTGGCAGGTGCAGACCTTAGCACTCATGAGACGTACCATGAAGCTTCCAACTTTGAATCAATCAATCATTTCCATACAACCTATAATCTTTCGCTAGCCCATTGGGGCACAATGTTTCCCAGCTACCGGGTGCAGGAGATAATTTGCTCCTGTTTACCATTTACTTGCATCCTTTATCCTCTATTTCGACCTCCTGGTAGTCTTTGGTCGTGTTGTCTCTGTCAGTTAACTTCCCTTCAAGCCATACACACTACAAGGCCAACGGTACTCTGCTCACTAGCGATCCGGCTCACGACCGAATTCCTGTCTGTCCTCCTCCAAACTTCAGCTCTTGAATTTGCTCCGTCAACCGCCTCCGGTTCAAATGCCCGCAAGTCAACCACTTTCTTTGCAGGCTTGGTTCAGACTGGTAACTACATGTGGTGGAGAGTATTTGATTCCAGCATTAATTTCTTGGAGATTGTCGCCCATTTGGTGGAGTTGGAAGTTTGATCGAGATTTTCTTTGGTTAAAATATTTGCATACAAATATCAGAGCATATATGAGCTTTGGTTGAAGTCGGCTTAAATCAATTTGGCGGTCTGCATCACCCAAGTTAGCAAGAGGATTCTGTACTCGACCATATATTTCTTCGACCATAGCTTTGGTGATAAGACTTCTTCGGTGGAGCTTTGGTAAATCTTTATTCGACGGTGGGTGTTAGATGATGACTCAGGGAGTTGTATATGCTATTTAATAAGCTTATGTATATGCATAGCAAATTCTCCAATTTAAAGTTATGGTTATGGGGTGCTGTCTTTCGGCAAATATTGATTTGGCCGAGAGAAGTTTATGAATAAAGTGGATTTCACCTTTCCATGAAATCTCGATGATGAGCAGCTGGGTCAAAGCAGTGTGGGTTTGTCGAAGAAGGGAAATTTCTTAGCATATGGGTTCTTGACCTCCTTGTTTGGCTGCAATGCTCTGGGCAATTATTTGACGTTAGGTTTACTTTCCTTAACCATTCGGCTTTCGGGCCGAAGCTCAAGGAAACTGGAGGGCTGTTTTTGGACCCAAAATTACATCATCGGACTGTGCAATCAAGGCCGTTGAGTGGGCATAGCTCCTAACCATCGGATGGAAAGGTAAAGATCATAATGTTTTGGTTTTTATCATAATTATCTTTTAATAATAATTTACTATGAAAGATTAGATATGTATCTCTAAGCTGGGAACACGATGGCACAATTCAAGTTGATTTGGATGTTTGGCGTGTGAATGTGTAGGTGGGATCAGTTTCATTGATTGACAGATTCAAGTAGTATGCTGCAAACTGATTATTATGCATTTAAAATATGGTAATAATTAGTATATGTGCCAGAGATTAGCATATAGAGGTGGTGGTTTAATTGGTATAGGTTGTGATAGGCTAAAAGTCCACGGTGGCATTATGTCTTATGCTGAAGGATATGCTTCAGTTTGTCTTGAAGATCCTCGGCTAAAGGATAGGAGATATAACACATAGTTCAGATGCAATTAGGACTCTCCATGAGTTCAAGTCATGCCAAGCAGTGGAGTTTAACCTTCACTATAAATAGAGAAGGTAGTTCAACATTTAAGCCCTCTCCAATTCAACACACAAACTGCCATGCGTAAACTCTCACTCTACGCAACACATCTTCAGTTTGGATGAACAGCACTGTGAAGGCAACCGGTGACATCTTCAATTTGGATAAACATCACTGTTACCGTAAAGTCAGCCGATCGCGCATCACCTTCAGTTTGGATAAACAGCACTGCTTCGAAGTCGACTGTTTACCTATCCAAGTCTTAGTTGACAAGGATTTACGAGTCCTTGTTGGTAAAGGTCATCTCATCAGTCTTCTCAGCGAAGTGAGGTATTACCAGGTTACTACATTCGGCACATTAAAAGCCGAATCTGATATTGAACTTCGCAAAACTAGCAACCATGTCTTCAGGCTCTAGAACCCGAAGGTCGAGACGTGTTCCTTTGTCGGCTGCAGTCACAAGATCAAGAAGTCAGCAACGCGCTCAATGCAACATCAACACATTTTACTCCTCGACCGAGCTCGGCCATCCAGTTGGCATGCCCCGCACATAATCGAAGGATGTAGTTAGCTCATTAGTTACTCAGCCTACGCGCCACGTAGGCTTGGTAGTTCTAGGGTTTTGGTGGGTTCATGGCGATTTGAAGCTTTTCCCGACCAAATTAGACTTGGCCACAAGTATAAAACTTGCTCTACTAATTGAGATCTTCATTCTTGTAAAATTTGAGAATTTTTAGAAATAATAGAATTTTTTCAACAAGTTAGGGTAGCTAGCCGTTGCGTGCGGCGACGGGTGGGCCGAGACCTCACCTGACCTTTCTAGGCTAATTTAGATGCCCTGATTCCATATTTGACATTCAATTAAGGAAATTCCATTGTTTGGGTATAATTTCACTAACGCCTGCCACTTGGACATTATGTGAATTGATGATCTGACCGTTGAATCGTCACCAAACCTTTATACGTTATAGTACGTAATATTTGATGACCATAGAAACTTTTAGATCGGGAATCTGACATACGGATCTTCCCGAATTGGATTTGTAAGTCTATAAAATAAAACGTTGATAACAACCCAATTCTAGCAATTGGCAGAGATCCGACTGTTAGATCATTTTGAAACTCTAAGATGTTGTTCTAGAAGCTTATTGAAACTCTTGGGAAGTTACGGATAGGAAATCCGAGATGTGAATCTTTTGCATCGAGTTACGTAGGGTTGTGGACCTTACTGTCAACCTTTGACTGATGGTTGACTTTTGGTCAATGGGTTACAAATCATTCTAGAACGTCCTTGGGGATGTATTTTATGTAAGATACATGTTCTATCAATAAGAATTCTGAGACATGATTTGATAATTGTTCTAGGCGACGATCGTTCGTGACTCCTCAATATTTATGCTAGGGAGTATATATATATATATATAATTGATAGTTTCCATTCATGCATTTGAAAAAGAGTTTCTTACCTACGCCTGGATTAGACTAAAGTTTATAAGAATTAGTGAAATGATGGAATTTACGAAATATGCTACATCCTACAGGGATGCACAGGTATGCTTATAATCTTTGATGCCATAATTATATCTATGGCTATGAATGCTAATATGTTGATTAGAACTATCGAATCAATGTGGCATGCTTATATTCATGTAGTCTACTCATCATTGTTGCACCCCAGTGTTAGTGCTCGCCCAGGGCCAAGGCCAGTCTTTCACATGTATGCTCACCTCCGCACCACACGCTCACCTTGGATCCAAGTAGGTGCCAGTCATGTCGTACAGGTTGCATTAGGCAACTCTAACTCGTACGTGACTGCGAATATTGCCAATCTTCACGTGGTTGCAGCACTAGAGTGTATATTATGATTACACCCAGTCTTGTCGTACATGTCGCATTAAGCGACTCTGGCTCGTGTGCTAGCATAGATTGAAGAGCATCAGTTCAGTCGTACATATCGCATTAGGCGACTCCGACTTGTGTGCTAGCATAGATTGTTTGAGCACCTGATTTTATTTTTATTACTGTTGAGATTTTGTGATCTTGGATATCCTGCCTTTAGTTACTAGATATTGTGCCATAATGAATTCTTGAGATTTTGCAGACTACAAGTAAGTATTTTTATACTATACGTAATAAGTATATTTTGGAAACTATACTTGTTTTATGGCGAGGGGTTACAATATTTTCAAAAAGGTTTTTACTAAACTTTATTTTTAGGCCTACTCACCCTTGTTTTTCGCCCCTCCAGGTTTAGTAGCTGAGTTTTCATACCAACGAGGATTATTGGCAAATCTTGGTGTGGACGATTACCTTCGATGGTATAATTTCTCACCCTATTTTATTGTACTGTACTTAGGCTCTATCATCACATGTGAAATGGGTTCATTCCTGCTCACAGCGCATGTCACATCCCAGACTCCAACCTCTCGGATATTGTCCGCTTTGGCATTCTGGGCCTGGACTATGTCGCAGCCATCCAGCTACCGCACGGTTTTGTTCTTGCAGGCCGTAGCCCCAAAAGGCCTCCTCAAAGTTAAAGCTCTGGGCATGGATATATAAGGCCCAAAGACCACGCCCTCACGGGCGATGTGGGATACTACAATCCACCCCCCTTAGGGAGCCCGACGTCCTCGTCGGCACACCACGGCCGTGAGTCTGGCTCTGATACCAAATTGTCACATCCCGACTCCAACCTCTCGGATATTGTCCGCTTTGGCATTCTGGGCCTGGACTATGTCGCAGCCACCCAGCTACCGCACGGTTTTGTTCTTGCAGGCCGTAGCCCCAAAAGGCCTCCTCAAAGTTAAAGCTCTGGGCATGGATATATAAGGCCCAAAGACCACGCCCTCACGGGCGATGTGGGATACTACAGCGCACGCTTATATTTAGGCACTTTTATGTTTAAATTTATTCACATTTCCACATCACTACACTTTATGGCTTCGTCACCCTCCGGGTGTCAACTAGCATAACTCGATTCGGAGTCTAGGTGGACATTCTAGGTCAGGATGTGTCAATCTCACTAGAACTGAACTAATATAAAATGTGGACAATTTAGTAATTACGCCTAACACAAATTGTACTTGTTTTTAATACTAATATAACAGCAATGCAAATATAGCATATCCTATTTAAAAATTAAAAATAAATAAATAAATACTCCTCACTTTTCTCCTCCTTTTTCTCTTCTATTTTTTTTTTTTTCCTTTTTCTAGTTGTCATCCGTTCTCATTAATAATAAGTTGTAGTAAAATAAAAAATCAAATAAATTAGTTGCACACGTGGAACGTGTGTGCCAATTGCTAGTATTAATAAGGAGGAGGGAATAGCCACTTAGTACTACGGTCTAGTAGTATTCCTCTTCACTAGTAAGTGAAAGGTCTTAGATTTGATTCTCGCCAAATGTGAATTTGAACCACATTATGCTTGCCTATTGTGAGGCCAAGCCTACCCCCATCCTCTTAGTGCAGATAATATCGTTTGTTCAAAACATAAATAAATAAGGAGGAGGGAATAATTTGTTCTCCAAGTAATACAAAGTCAAATAGAAAAAATCTTCTAGATCTCAAAGAATTCCTAATTTATTTCTACTTAGTATTTACACTATTACACTATATGAAATATTAATTACTACACTCCCCTGAGTATGTAAATACTCAAGCAGTATATGCATCATATCTTCAGCCAAATATGGAAGTAGTTGATCTCGTAGGCACAATGAGCGAATGCGAGTTTCAAAACAACGGAAAAATGCATAAGAATTAAAACTTGCATGACCTCGCTCTGGTAAAAACCCAATGTAAGATAAAACCCATAGTCGAAGGAGAAATGTGAAAAGTTGCATTAAGTCAAAACTAAATGGCTTCAAGGCGCAAGTAGAACACAAACTTCAAGTATAATGGCACGCCCAATTAGTTCAAGTTGATAGAAAATGTAAAATTGTGAACTTTTGTATGCGATTTATATACATAATTAGTTAACCCTTCCAAATAGCCCAGAAAATGATAGCCATCAAAAGGCCTAAAAGCGCGCAAGGGGCCACCCATTAATAGTAATGGAACTCTGCGCAAAGTTTCAGTAAATAGAGCCAGTGTAAGAAATTAAAGGAAAAGGGGAAGAGATTTGAGATTTAAGGGGAAAGAGCATTGTTTTCATTTTGCATAAAACCTTACAAGGTACAGTCTTACATATTTATATTCAACTAAAAAGAAGAAACCTAGCTAAATGAGGAAAACATAGCCACCACTACATCGTTCCAAGAGCTTGGGAAATTTGGGCTTTGAGAAACAAAACTAGTTAAAAGATAATAAAAAAAAAAAAGGCATGGGCTGAAAGAGCTTATAGGCCCAAAGACATGGTTCCAACAACTCCCCACCTCCCTGAGGATAATGGGCAAGTATGTTGTTGGTTTCCTTCTAGGTAGCATATTCGGTTGGTAACCCTTGCCCGTTTGATGAGCCATTTGGTCACTACCTCATTCTTCTTTTTTATTTTTATTTTTTTATTTTTAAATTCTTCTATCTAGAATCTCCTCTGGTTGCCAATTTAAGAAGTCAATAAAGTCAATTGGTGGTAGAGTTGGATTAAAAGAAGCGGTGTCGCCAATCTTTTTCTTGAGAAAAGACATATGGAAGATGGGGTAGATCTTCAAGTTGGTGAAAGATGGAGATGAAAAGCCACAAACCCAATGCGTGCCTAAATTTGAAATGGGCCATAAAACTTGGGTGCAAGTTTGTTGAATTGGCGAGTAGCCACCGATTGTTGCCTACATGGCTGAAGCTTGAGGTACACCCATTCACCCACCATAAACTCGCGTTCCATTCTTTCTTTGTCATAGATTTGTTTCATCCGATTTTGATCAAGCTGCAAGTTAGCTCATAAAAGACGAAGCAATTTGTCTCAACCTTGTAAAGTTGCATCAACAAAGTGGACCGCAGTTGTTTTAGGAATATAAGTGTGAATGGATGAAGAGGGCACAACGTATAATGCTTGGAATGGAAACCTTTTGATGGCGGATTAGAATGTGGTGTTGTACCACCATTCGACCAAGGGAAAACGAGTGAACCACTTGGTGGGTTTATCTGCAGAAAACAGCAGAGCTAATGCTCTAATGTTCAATTGAGAACTTCAGATTGGCCATTTGTTTGAGGGTGGTACGCATTGCTATACCTTGGTGTTTGAAAAACTTTTCCCAGAAGTACTGAGAAAGGTTGGGTCATCAGAAACAATCGACTTCGGCATGCTATGAGGTGAAAGATCTCTTTAATGAAGGTGTCAACTACGGATGCAGAAGTATATGGATGTTTAATTGGAATGAAGTGACCATATTTGGTTACATGATCCATGACCATTAATATGACTGTGTAGCCATTTGAGGATGGTATGCCTTCGACGAAAACGAGGGCAATGTCTTACCGAATGCCATCAGGAATGGGTAGGGGTTGCAAAAAACTAAGTGGGTGGATGTCTCATTATTTTGTCTTTGGCATTCCGTGTAGGTGGAAACAAAGTGCTTCACATCCGTTTGTATTCTTGGCCGAAGGAAACTGAGAGAAACTCGGTGATAAGTCCTGAGGAAACCTGAGTGACCACCTTGCAAAGAGAGGTGAAATTCTTCTAATTGCGCCACCGTGAAGGAGAAGGAACAAAGATGCGTCGTTTATAATTGATGACACCATTAACAACTGAAAATCCTCGAATGGTTGTGTTTGGTGACTGAAGCAATGTAGGCTAGATAATTTGGACCTGTGGGCCCGTGGCATAAGATTGTTGTGATGGATGACACCCTCAATGTTTTAAAATATAATTCTAAGATAGAAAGAAAGCTGAAAATGTAGAAACCCACGTAACTTGGCACATGATAGAGACTATAAGTGATAGAAGAGGAAAATGATGTACATGCGAGAGGATTTTTCCGTGCATCACTTTTAGCATTTTGTTATAATTAATCATTAAATTGAATAAACCAAATAAAAATTCTTATATGTATTTATCATTCAAGAAAGGGTAGTGTTAAGGAGATCAAAATTTTAAACTAAATCTGCAAACTTAGTTTACAAGTATTAATTAAGTGTTGATTAATTTGCAAACTTAATTTGCAAATTATATTATCTTGAGAAATGGCAATGTATGATTAATAATATAATCATCAACTACCACATCATTTGGTTTACAAGTTTAAAAATTTGGTCCCTAGCATTACCCTTTGAGAAATGTCAAGAAGACTCTCAAAAGTCGGACTCTCCACTCTCTGCCACCTCATGTTTTTGAAACGATATTGTATAATGTTAAAATGAGAATTAACATTAAACTATAAGTTGGGAGAGAGTGCATGAAGAATCCTATTTGAGAGAATCTCCTTAAGCATTTATCCATTCATTTTTGTATGTAAATGCAACAAAATTTCGTTCAAAAGAATTGGCAATAATCATTCCAACTCGTGACCGAGTATTTATCATTTATAGCCAAAATTTAACCTCTAAACTCACAAATGTCAGTTCTTACAAAATCTTTTAAATATAGCAAAAAATATGCTTGAATTGACCTAAATACATACAAAATTAAAACCCATGTTATTTGGGATTCTCACCCGCTATCCCTTCTTCATCTTCTTCCTCTATACAATAAACCAATTTTCAGGCCGAAGCCCTATTTCAACAACTTTAAACATTCACTTCAAAACCTAATTTGGTTTCTTCCTAAATTGAGAGGTAGCCCGATGGGAACTTTCATCCTTCTGGGTTAAAGATTTTTCAAAAATAATATTATTTTATTGATATTGGAGATCCACATAAGACCAAACCACCACTATGATTCCGTGCACCAAAAATTGAAATTGAATAATAAAATCAAAGAAAATAGAACATGAAAATAAGAAAACCAAGTTGAACTATGCCAATCAAATGGAAAAGGCGAATTTTAACCCAAAAAAATAATCTAAAAAGGGTAATACGTCGTAGAACTTAAAACTTAATTGCAAGAAATTGACACCAATATATAAAAATTCGTAACAATATGAAACCAAAAAAATTATAAATTTTAATCCTCTTTTAATTGCTATTCAATTAACTCAAGTATTTACCGATGAGAGCTTGTAGAGGCGAAGCCTCTGCAGTCTTCGTCTATACTCTTTGTGTGGAACTCCAGTCTCCATCTTTGAACAAATGCAAAAGATCAAACATGTTTTAGCTTATGGTTGTAAATCGGTTTTATTGTAAGGGTATTTAGGTCTATTCCAGTTCGTTTTTTGATATATTTGAAAAGTATTATAAAAATTGACATTTTTGAAATTAGATACTAACTTTTGTGTCACATCCCGGCTCGGGGCGGATCACTTCCCGGGCTCGCTCCACCACCGTAGCACGATATTATCCGCTTTGGGCTTACCATTCCCTCACAGTTTTGTTTTTGGGAACTCACGAGCAACTTCCCAGTGGGTCACCCATCATGGGATTGCTTTAGCCCTCTTCTCGCTTAACTTCGGAGTTCCTACGGAACCCGAAGCCAGTGAGCTCCCAAAAGGCCTCGTGCTAGGTAGGGATGAGAATATACATTTAAGGATCACTCCCCTAGGCGATGTGGGATGTCACAATCCACCCCTTTAGGGGCCCGACGTTCTCGTCGGCACACACGCGATCAGGGTTAGGCTCTGATACCAAATTGTTACATCCCGGCCCAGGGCGGATCACTTCCCGGGCCCACTCCACCACTGTAGCACGATATTGTCTGCTTTGGACTTACCATTCCCTCACGGTTTTGTTTTTGGGAACTCACGAGCAACTTCCCAGTGGGTCACCCATCATGGGATTGCGCTAGCCTCCTTCTCGCTTAACTTCGGAGTTCCCATGGAACCCGAAGCCAGTGAGCTCCCAAAAGGCCTCGTGCTAAGTAGGGATGGGAATATACATATAAGGATCACTCCCCCGGACGTTGTGGGATGTCACAATCCACCCCCCTTAGGGGCCCGACGTCCTCGTCGGCACACTTCCGGCCAGGGATTTGCTCTGATACCAATTTGTCATATCCCGGCCCGGGGCGGATCACTTCCCGAGCCCGCTCCACCACCGTAGCACGATATTGTCGGCTTTGGGCTTACCATTCCCTCACGGTATTGTTTTTGGGAACTCACGAGCAACTTCCCAGTGGATCACCCATCATGGGATTGTTCTAGCCCTCTTCTCGCTTAACTTCGGAGTTCCTACAGAACGCGAAGCCAGTGAGCTCCCAAAAGGGCCTCGTGCTAGGTAGGGATGAGAATATACATTTAAGGATCACTCCCTTGGGCGATGTGGGACATCACATTTTAGCTCTAAGCTATAAACAACAAAGCCTCATCATGACCAATGTTTAAAATTTCTTCGATACGGTCAATATTTTAATAGAAATATCGAAAAAATTAGAGAAAGATATGGAAATGGGGATGAAGTGTAAACTTCACTTGATATTGGAGAAAAATTCTTAAGTTTAGGCAAAAATCGATAGATATCATCGATATTTCTAAAACATATGTTAAATATCGAATAAATTCTTATATTTCGTTCAAACTAATTTTTGACAATTCCTAGAATTTTATTTTAAATTTCTTTCATTTTCATCAAAATCAACCGATATTGATATTTCGACCAATATCAATATTTTAAACACGGCTGGTTGGTGATGATAAAATGGCAAAGCAATGTACTGACCTTCGAGTGTCTCTGTCGTGTGTGCGAGCCACACCTACGAGTCTACGACCCATACCAAAGCCAAAACCCAGCGTACAGCGTTTGTACGTCCCCCAATTTACTTGCATTTCAGCCTTCGATTGTCATTTGAGTGAGTGGCTCTCCTCTTACCTTCTCCATCAACCCCTCTCTCACTCTAACCTGACCTTCGTCCATGGATAATTACAGGGTGTTAGACAAATAAGGAATATGGTTGGAGTCATTGTGTAATTGTATATAATATTATTATTGGAAGAATAAGCCGTCCTACAGCCGTCAAGCCGTCCTACCTTGTCCTACCTACACACTAGCCGTCCTACAGCCGTCCTACCTTGTCCTACCTACACACTAGGACGGCTACCTTGTCCTCTACAGTCGTCCTACCTTGTCCTACCTACACACTAGGACGGCTACCTTGTCCTACCTACACATTTGTATCATGTATATATATCCTTGTAATCTTGTAGAGAAAAATTAATGAGAAAAAGCATTCTCTTCCATATTTTCTACATGGTATACAGAGCAGGTTTATAACCCTAGCCCTAATTTTTTTTTCGGCAGCTTTCTCTGCCGTTCCCATGGCTGTTCGTGGCCCGTCCCGTCCCTCATCTGCTCGTCCTCCCCTCCACTGCACCTACTGCAATTTTGATTATCATACCCGAGACACCTGCCATAAACTTCATGGCTATCCCGTTGGCCATCCCCTCCATGGCCAACCGTGGCGACCACCGCGCTGTGCCACTGCTTCCAGTTCTTCCCGCAGCCATGCACCTTCCAGTCCTCCCTGGCAGCCACGGTTTTCTGCTTCCCGGCCCCATAATTTCACCCAGGCCCATCACGTGCAAGGCACCCAGGCCCCCGCCTCATTTTCTACTCCAGCGACCCACCAAGTGTACGGGGCCCAGCCCACTTTGCATGACTTACAGCTTGCCATGCCTGACCTCTCTGCCGAGCAGCACTCCCGTGTTCTAGCTGCTCTATGTGACACCACCACCCCTCCTCAGGCTAATGCCGTTCTCACTACTGATTTTGCCCAAGGTTTGTTACCTGTCACCTCTCGTCATGGTCAATGGATTCTTGACAGTGGTGCTACGGATCATATTACTTCTTCCGCTTCATGTTTGGTTAATCGTTCTCCTTCACATTTGCCGCCTGTTTCTTTGCCTAGTGGTGCTTTCGCTCCCATTACTTTTACCGGCACTCTTCCTTTAAATTCATCAGTTACTTTGAAGGATGTTTTATGTGTCCCTAATTTCCAAGTGGACCTTTTATCGGTTGGTAAACTTACAGATGGATTATCGTGTTCCATAACCTTCTTTCCTTCTTGGTGTGTTTTGCAGGACTTGGTTTCGAAGGCGATGATTGGTGTGGGTAAGCGACGTGGCGATCTGTATTACCTTGTGGCCCTTACCTCTTCTCTCCCCACCCGTCAACCTCTCTGCAACATCATTACCATCCCCTCCTCCCTCTGGCATAGGCGTCTTGGTCACCCCTCCTCCACTCGTTTGCAAGCTTTAGCATCTAGCTCTCTTAATTGTACTTTTGATTCTAGTCATATTTGTGATGTTTGTCCGTTGGCAAAACAAACTCGTCAACCTTTTCTTTTGAGTTCAATTTCATCAACTTTCCCTTTTGCTTTAATTCATTGTGATATTTGGGGCCCGAATCGTCAATCTTCTCTTTCTGGTGCTCATTATTTCTTAACCATTGTGGATGATTTTTCTCGCTTTACGTGGGTCTTCCTCATGAAACATAAATCCGACACTCAACAATTAATTAAGGATTTTTTTGCTTATGTCACTACCCAATTCCGCACTACCATCCAATGCATTCGTACTGACAATGGTGGTGAATTTTTATCTCTTCGTAGTTTTTTCTCTGATCATGGGGTGCTTTTACAAACTTCTTGTGTTTATACCCCCCAACAAAATGGCGTTGTTGAAAGAAAACATCGTCATCTTCTTGAAACAGCTCGCGCCCTTCGTTTTCAATCCCATCTTCCTATCAAGTTTTGGGGGGAATGTGTTCTTACCGCTACTTATCTCATCAATCGTCTCCCTACCCGTCTTCTCCATCATAAATCCCCATTTGAGGTTCTCTTTTCGAAAACCCCATCTTATGACCACTTCCGCGTCTTTGGTTGTCTGGCATATGCCACCTCTGTCACTCCCACCACCAAATTTTCCCCTCGGGCTCATCGTTGCATTTTTCTCGGTTATCCTCATGGACAAAAGGCCTATACCCTTTACGATCTCGACAATCACCGCATTTTCACTAGTCGAGACGTCATCTTTCACGAAACTACTTTCCCTTATGCCGTTTCTCACCCTCCTATCCCATCCTCTTCGCCTACCCTACCCATCCCACCCCCTCTGGACTTTACATATAACCCACCACCTTCCTCCCCTTCCACGCCTCCCACAGATTCCCTTGCTGCCCCATTACCCGTTCCTCCCCATGCCCCTGCCCTCTCGGCATCCCCTCCTTCCCCTCCCCGCTATTTCCTTACCTTTCACCCTTTTACCCACGGACATCCCTACCCCCCCACTACCTACCAATCCTCCCCTTCCCCGCACCTCTTCCCATGCCCATAAACCTCCATCCTATTTAAAAGACTACGTTTGCTCGCAGGTGATTCTGCCATCCCACCCATCTTCGACTTCGCAACCCGGTTCTACACAAGGTACGCGATATCCACTTTGTAATTTTCTCTCTTATCACCGTTACTCTCCTAGGCATTTTTCTTACATTAACTCTGTCAGTCGGACTGTGAAGCCTTCCTCCTTTGCCGAGGCTGCCACTGACCCCAATTGGCAACGTGCTATGACTGAGGAGCTTCAAGCTTTACATGCTAATGGTACTTGGACTTTAACTTCCTTGCCCCCTGGCAAAATTCCCATTGGTTGTAAGTGGGTGTACAAACTCAAGCACAATTCCGACGGCTCTATTGACCGATACAAAGCTCGTTTGGTTGCTAAAGGCTTCACTCAGGCTGAAGGTATTGATTATCATGACACTTTTTCTCCTACTGCTAAGATGATTACGGTGCGTTGTCTTCTTGCTCTTGCTGCTAGTCAGTCTTGGTCTCTTCATCAGCTTGATGTTAATAATGCTTTCTTACATGGTGACTTACATGAAGAAATCTATATGTCTCCTCCTCCTGGTCTTTGGCGACAGGGGGAGAATCTTGTGTGTCGCCTTCACAAGTCATTTTATGGTCTTAAGCAGGCTTCTCGCCAATGGTTTGCCAAATTCACTAGTGCCATCATTTCTGCCGGTTTTCAACAATCCAAAGCTGACTATTCATTGTTCACTAAAAAGTCTGGTATTTCTTTCACAGCTTTGCTCATTTATGTGGATGATATTGTGATTACAGGCAATGATGCTAGTGCCATTAATTCTCTGAAGTCTTTTCTCCGTGATCATTTTCGGATAAAAGACCTTGGTGATTTAAAATATTTTTTGGGTATTGAGGTTTCTCGTTCCAAACAAGGGATTTATATTTCTCAACGCAAGTATGCATTAGAGATTCTCAAGGACTATGGTTTTTTGGGAGCACGACCCATTGCTTTTCCTATGGATGACACAAAATTATTTGATAAAGGAGAACTTCTCAAGGATCCTGAAAAGTATCGACGATTAGTAGGTCGGTTAATATATCTCACTATCACTCGGCCAGATATCACCTATTCTGTGCATGTTCTAAGCCGTTTTATGCACGAGCCAAGGATATCTCATATGGATGCTGCGCTTCGTATTGTTCGTTATTTGAAGGCTACTCCAGGTCAAGGTTTATTATTTCGTTCTGACAACCAGACCAAGTTAACTGCGTTTTGTGATTCTGATTGGGCAGGTTGCCCTATCACTCGCCGTTCGACTACTGGGTATTGTGTATTCTTGGGCGGTTCTTTGATTTCTTGGCGGACGAAACGATAGAAAACCGTTTCGCTCTCTTCAGCAGAGGCGGAATATAGGGCCATGGCAGGTGCTTATTGCGAGATAGTTTGGCTTCGTTTTTTGTTGAAGGATTTGAACATTCCTTTGGATGGTCCTTCCATTTTATTTTGTGATAATCAAGCAGCGTTACATATAGCTGCCAATCCTGTTTTTCATGAACGAACTCGTCACATTGAGATGGATTGTCACTTTATACGAGATAAGATTGTAAATGGCACAATAGAGACCAAGCATGTGGGTACGGCACAACAGTTGGCAGACTTGTTTACCAAACCTCTTGGGAAAGAAAAGTTTTCGGGTATGTTACGCAAGTTGGGAGTTCTTGACATCCACTCTCCAACTTGAGGGGGAGTGTTAGACAAATAAGGAATATGGTTGGAGTCCTTGTGTAATTGTATATAATATTATTATTGGAAGAATAAGCCGTCCTACAGCCGTCCTACCTTGTCCTACCTACACACTAGCCATCCTACAGCCGTCAAGCCGTCCTACAGCCGTCCTACCTTGTCCTACCTACACACTAGGACGGCTACCTTGTCCTCTACAGCCGTCCTACCTTGTCCTACCTACACACTAGGACGGCTACCTTGTCCTACCTACACATTTGTATCATGTATATATATCCTTGTAATCTTGTAGAGAAAAATTAATGAGAAAAAGCATTCTCTTCCATATTTTCTACACAGGGTACTACTCTAATCTTATTCTTTATCTTTCTGGGATTTATTTATCACATGTTTATGCTTTTGATTTTATTTATTTTAGTTTGATTTTCTTGATTAATTATATTTTCTCGGCAACAAACAGAGCCTTATTGGTTTAGCTTTCTAATGGTTTTGGTTTTGGATTGGTTTGGTTTGTCTGTGTTGTTGTTGCAGCACCGCCCTTCAAGTACTTTCAATTCTCCGTTCTGGACCACAAATTCCGGTGCTCCGGCTTGGAACAACTCCTCTCTGACTGTTGGATCCAGAGGTAATTGTATTTTTATCCCCTTGAATTTATCTATTTATTTTTTCTTTTGATGGATTTTCAATTGCAAATTTGCATTGAACTTTTACTTATTGTGTTTTTTAATTGCACATCGCTTTTCAAGCACCTTGTCAATAATCATAATCATGTATGTGTGTGTGTGTGTGTGTGTGTGTGTGTGTGTGTGTGTGTGTTTATTTCTGTTTTCTGAGAAAGCTTCAATGTTATGTCTATGTTATTGTGAGCTACAAGATGATTTTGGATGTTTCTATCACGAACAAGTTGTGGATATGATTAATTTTTTGAAATTCTTGTTGTTTTTGAGATATATATTTATATATGATCAATGTTTTAAAAGATGAAGGCTTAGGCGAGGGTTTCAAGGATACCCCCGCCTAGGAGAAAGCTTTGAGGCGTGAGGCTATTTTTTAATATATGTATTATATATAAAATATAATACTTGGTAAAAAAAAAAAAAAATTAATCAACAATCAAACTGACCAGTGACCAAATTGAGATTAGAATACCACTTGAATTATGAAGCAAATTGTGGTGGTATAGAGAATTTTGAAACAAAATGAGGTATGAGATTGGGGTAAAATTGAAATATAGGATTGGTACTGAGAATTTAGGTTTGAGGAATTGGGGATTGGGTGAATTATGAATGGGAGAATCATGTATTGGGATGGGGAAGAGGAGCGGGGGGAGCTGCTGGGGTTTATACAAAAATTTAGACTTGGCCAAAATGTTGTTGTTTTGGGCCAAGTTAACAACAACAACAATAAAGCCTTTTCTCACTAAGTGGAGTCGGCTGTATGAATCCTAAATCACCATTGCACTTGGTTCTGTTTTAGGCTAAGTCATTTAAAAAAATTTAAAAGACTTCGCCTAAAACGACGTCTTTTTGGGCTAAGTCATTCAAAATAAAAATCTTTCTTCTTCTTCTTCTTGTTCGTGGTCGTCTTCTTCGTGGAGACGCCGCCACTAGAACACAAAGCCCCCAAAGGACAGAGCCTCAGAGCCCCAACCTTCGACTTTGAGGGGTCCCTAGGAAATTTCAAGCAATAATTTCAAATCACTGAAGGGTCATAGGAATGCCCAGTCAAACGCCTCAGGCACGCCTCGAATAAGTCTAGGCAAGTTTAAGCCTACTCTTGCTGGGCAAGTGCATTTTCATCAACACCCAGCCTCCAAAGCCACCTAGGCGTGTTTTTTAAAACACTTGTATTAAGAAAATATATACATATAATACGCTACTATGACCATAAGAATGTGCACTCAACAGATCAAAAGCTGAATGGGTCTCAAAAGTACACAGTTTTTCCTTATAAAGTATATTTGGACTATTTTCAGCATTCATGGGAAAAACGAGTGTGCGTTTGGCACCGTTTGGAACTTAAGCAAATAAACACATATAATACGCTACTAGGACCATAAGAATGTGTACTCAAAAGATCAAAAGCTTATTGGGTGTCAAAAGTACACAATTTTTCCTTATAGTTTGTATTTGAAGTTAATTCTTTCCTTGTTTGACATTTATGTTTAAAATTTTCAACTATAGTTCCCAGTCTATCAATTTTCATTGAATTCCTGTGGCCCCCTTTTTTTGTTGCTTTTTTGGTTGTCAAGGTGGATTTTTGGATCGTTTGGTTGCCTAAATCTAAATAAATGTTACTATATTTGACATACTTTATAAATTGTATTACAACTAATTTCATTCTTATCAGATATTTTGCATGTAATCTGGATGGTTGATTATGTTGAGTTGAGTAGATGTAGTTAAGAATTTAAAATCTTCGTCTATTTTTCAGGTCCACTTCTGCTTGAGGACTACCATCTGGTGGAGAAACTTGCCAACTGTGATAGAGAACAAATCCCAGAACGTGTTGTCCATGCTAGGGGAGCCAGTGCAAAAGGTTTCTTTAAGGTCACCCATGATCTATCTCACCTTTCATGTGCTGACTTCCTTCGAGCCCCTGGAGTTCAGACACCTATCATTGTGCGCTTTTCCACCGTTATCCATGAGCGCGGCAGCCCTGAAACTCTGAGGGATCCTCGTGGTTTTGTGGTACACCTAATCGGTTCAAGAGCTTAATTTGGCAATAATTGTAAACAGTGCAGGTAATTTTAAAAAGGAGAAGGGACGAGAAGTTCAAGACAAAGAAATGAAAGTTTCATTCATTCATTCATTTGTATCCCCTTGAACAGGAAACATTACATTATTTATATTCAAGCTAGAAGATAAACCCTAGCTAAAAGAGGCTTGGGCCAAGAGCAACAAAATCAAGTCAAGGGTTGTTAAAAGAGGGTTGCACTATAGCTGATAGGCCCAACCAAGTGGCTGTAACAACTCCTCCCTTGAAACGAGACCTGTCTTCAGGTGGCAAAATCTGGGTAGCGGGCGAGGATCTCATCAGCTTCCTCCCATATGGTATTTTCTGCTGGAAGACCGGACCATTTGATAAGCCAGTTAGTTACCACCGAGTTCCTCTTTTTGAACATGCCAATGTCCAAGATTTGCTCTGGTTGCCAATGTAAGGAGCCTGTGGAATCGATAGGTGGAAAAGTGGGGTTGAGGGAGATATTAGTTCCAATCTGTTTCTTGAGCAAGGACACAAGGAAGACAGGGTGCATCTTGGAGTCAGGTGGGATAGTGAGACATTCCGTGACTGAGCCGATGTGAGCTTGCACCTGAAATGGTCCATAGAATTTGGGCACCAACTTGTTAAACTGTCGAGTAGCAACTAATTGCTGGCGATACGGCTGGAGTTTGAGGTATACCCAGTTACCCACATTGAATTCCCTCTCTGTGCGGCCTTTATCGTAAGTTTGTTTCATTCGATTATGTGCCAACTGCAGGCTAGCACGCAAGAGACGGAGTAATTGGTCACGGTCCTGCAAGGCTTGGTTGACAGAGTGTACAGCCGTAGTGCCAGGCATGTAGGTTTGAATGGATGGAGGAGGTGCACCATACAACGCCTGGAATGGCGACATTTTGATTGCAAAATGAAAGGTGGTGTTGCACCACCATTCAGCCCAGGGTAAGAGTGATGCTCATTTGTGAGGTCAATCAACCGAGAGGCACCGGAGGAAGAGTTCTAAGGTTCAGTTTAGCACTTTTGATTGGCCATCGGATTGAGGGTGGTGGGCCAAGCTGTGACAAAGTTTGCTGCCCTGTTGTTTGAAAAACTCTTGCCAAAAGTGGCTTACAAATGTGGGATCACGATCATACACAATGGACTTAGGCATGCCATGTAGACGAAAGACTTCCTTGATGAAGGTGTCGGTAATGAAAGCTGTAGTATATGGGTGTTTGATCGAGATAAAGTGACCGTATTTAGTCGATCTGTCCACTATGACCAGTATAACGGTGTAATCATTAAAAGACGATAAACCCTCCACAAAATATAGAGCAATTTCCTACCAAATGCCGTTGGGAATGGGCAAAGGTTGTAAGAAACTCAGTGGGTGTATAGTCTCATTGTTTTGTCTTTGGCATTCATGGTATAGGTGATGCGTGAATTATACGCGCACAAATTAAACCCTCTTTTTGTCAATTGTAGTATAAGTATAAGTAGGGATCGTTCTGGACCGGGGATTAGGAGGGATTGTTAATCACTTGGAAACTGACTCAAAAACGTAAAAACACAATGTAAAACACTATACTAGACTCAAAGAATGCAAAATTAAACTTTTAAAACACTAAGACAAACCAAAGACTCAAAATTCTTTAAAAACACAAACTAAAATGATTTCTAACTAAATTGAACAATAAAGTAAAGGGGGATTGAGTTTTGGACGAATTTGAAAACAAAACAAAAACTTGTAAACAAAACAGATTGTAAAACGAAGAATGATGAGAAACTAGTTAGAGGGTTCCTTATCCACACATGAACATAAGCATATAATTTGATTCCCAGTTATGACTTCAACGAACGATGAATGACAATGCTCCAAGTTAATTAGGTTCGCTTAAACTAACTTTCAGATTTCCCTAGATTCATTGGATTGAATGGAATACGCATTACAACCAAATTATTCCTAATCAAAGTCCCTAACCATAGAATACGCATGATAGAGACATTCAACAAAGATCATTAAGTTCAACGGAAATCATAAACATCGACTAGGCATTCATAACTATGGAATACGCATGTTAATCCAGCCTAGGGTTTACTAAACACAATCGTGACTAACGATCTTTACTACTCATGAATATAAGTTCATAACGATTAGGTGAAATTCCCTTATATCCTAGCATCAAGTTTAGACATGCAAATTAAGTGTCGACCCTCAACCCACATACATAAACAAGTTCTTAATCAAAACAGAAAAGTAAACCACATCTAAAGTTCATGAATTCATAACTGGAGTAAATCAAATCATAACCAACATATGTTCATGGCTTCAAATTCGCCTCTAACTAAAAAGAAATTAGTTCCACATGTTTAACATAATTGAACAACAAGTTAAATTAAACATGAAAACAGAAACAAGAAAAGAAAGAACAAATTGATGGAATTGAATGGATGGAAAGTTAGCTACGGGGTTCATCTCCACATATGTTATACTTGCATAATAAAACGATTTCCAATTGCATTTCAATAAACCATTAATTCTCAATGCTCCAAGTTAATTAGATCCGCTTAAATTAACTTTCAAATCTTCCTAACGTTATTGAATTGGATGATTGCATACGACAACCCAAAACATTCCCCACAAGTCCCCTACATGATTGCATAATAGAGATACAAGCAAGAATCATTACGCTCTATGAAAATTATAAGTGTTGACGAGGCATTCGTTACTATGGAATACGCATGAAACTTATGCCAAGAATTCGTTTAACGCGATTGTTTATAAGCAACCTCCATTACTTGTGAATATAAGTTCGTAACTATTAGGTGAAACTCACTTATATTCTAGCGTCATATTCATGCATGAAAATTAAGTGTGCACTCTCAATAAACATACATAAATAAGTTATCAATCAAACAGTTAAACGAATTGAATCCAGAACTTATGAAACGCAATTAGAAGTAATCAAATCAAAATGCAAGCATAAACATATATTTCGAATTCCCCCCTAGCCAAGGGGGTTTAGTTCCTCATGGTACAAAACAAAGAGAATCAAAGAAACACCTAAACATTCCAACAACTCAAACTTGAATTGTATGAACGTTTAGGCCCTCTTATCTTCCTCTTCGTTGTAGCACAAGGTCTAAGGATAGTTTGATGGTGTGAATGGTTTGGGGAGTGGTGAAAATGGAAGGATGGTGTTTGGATTGTAAGGGAGGGCACGGCACAAGGGAGTTTGATGGTCTACATTCTGAATATATAAGAATCCCTGAATGAGGTGTAATGGATGCTTATTTATAGGTGAAATGGGGGGAACATGACAGCTAGGAGGGAATGTGGCTGCATGTTTGAATGATTAAAGGATGCATGTGGGTTGGAAATGCATGTGCAATGAATATATGGCTGCAATGCAAGGGGACAACCTGGAAATGAATGTGAATGTGCACGGCAAGGATTCTTTGGTGCTGAAAAATGCATGTGAAAGCATGTGTTGGCTGATTTAAAGAATGTGAGGGAATGATGAAAGGGGAAACATGACATCTAGGTTATGATGATGAGTGCATGTGCAATGTTTTAAAGGATGGAATGCATGTGAATATGCTGGAAATCTGATGGGAACTCACGGCATTAAGTGGAGTGAAATGATTGAATGTTTAATGGTTGCATGTGGCTGAAATGAAGTGTGTATGCATGTGCACGGCAAGGATGATTTCTGGTGGTGAATGGGTGTATGTTTGAATGATTAAAGGGACATGTGGGTTGGAAATGATGAAGGAAATGCATGTGAGTGACAACTAGATATGTTGATGAATGCATGTGGAATGTTTGTGGTGAGTGAATGTGCACGGCAATGAGTGATTTCTGGTGGTGAATGGGTGATGCAATTGCATGTGGATTAGGTTGTGAAAGCATGTGAATGCATGTGTTGATTTATGAAGATGCATGTGCAATGCAGTGGAATGACAGCTAGGTTGAATATGCATGTGGAATGGCTTCATTTCTGAAATGTTGAATGATTACTTGGTGAGGGGATGCACGGCATGGGTAGTGTTTGTGTGAATGATGGCAGATTTGTGTGGATGATATGTTTAGGGTCTTGTAAGGGTGGAAATGCATGTGGAGTGCATGATTGTTTATGATGATGTGCACGGCAAGGTTGGAGAAATGATTATGGATGCATGTGTTGAAGTGGTGATGAATGTGGATTAAAGGAATGCATGTGCAATGGATATAGGAAAGGTTTAAATGTCCTAGAACTAAAGAGAACAAGGTTCCAACACTTTGGTCTTCAATTAGGTCTTCAATTTCGTCCAACACTTTGGCTCCAAGCATAAGCTATCCATCCTTAGCCCAAAAGTGCTCCAAAAGTCTCCAAAATGCATCTTTTTGCTCCTTTAGCCCTTTGGACCTACAAACACACGAAAATAGCTTAAAGTACTAAAATAACTAAAGAAACATAACGTAAATGCACGAGAACAAGCCATTTAAGTTGCATGAATATGCTCCTATCAATAGGGAGACAAAGGTCTTGACATCCTTACAAATACCCGACCAAAGAAAATTCCTTGATATTCAATGGTAGGTGCGAAGAAAACCTGAGTGACCTCCTTGCAATGAAGAGTGAAACTCCTGTAGTACTTTTTGACGCCACTGGGATGTAGTAGGAATGAAGACACGCTGCTTGTAATTGAGAACTCCAATAACTAAGGAGAAACCGCGGATGACAATGGTGGGCGTTTGATTCAAAGAGGACCAAATTGTTTGGGCTTGTGGATTAGTTGTATATGACTGTTGCAAATTAGGAATGCAATTGAAAATGGGAAAAGATAAGCCCATGAATAACAGCAACTCATGGAAGTAATGCGCTGCTCAAGGAAGTGTTTGAGTGGTTTGTGATCAGTGACAATATGAAACTGCTAACCGAGTAAGTAATGCCTCCAATTTTGCATAGCGAATGCGACCACGAGCATCTCTTTGTCATATGTAGAGAGGTGGAGGGTGCGGCCTGACAAAGCCTTGCTAAGATAGGCGATGGGATGCCCCGCTTGACATAAGACAACCCCTATACCAAGATCTGAAGCATCAATTTCCAACATAAATTGCTTAGTAAAATCTGGTAGCGCAAGAACAGGTGTTGAGATTAAAGCTTGCTTAAGCTTGTCGAAGGCAACCAAGGAGTCTGTGTTCTATGAAAACTTGTCGTGTTGCAGCATATTGGTTAGTGGCTTGGCTATTAATCTATAATGACGGACGAATTTCCGATAATAGCAGGTTAAACCCAAGAAGCCCCAAAGGCCTTTGATGGTGGTTAGTTTTGGCCAGTCAACTATGGCTTGAATTTTGAAATTGTCGACAACGACTCCTTGTCCCGAAATAGAGTGTCCCAAATAATCCACTTTGTCTTGGCCAAATGAACATTTGCTAAGCTTGACTCTCATGCTGTGAGTGGACAATATTTGAAAAGCAGTCTCCAAATGGGAGATGTGAGTGGCCAATGTAGGACTATAGACAAGTATATCATAAAATAATATAAAACTAGGACAAACTTACGCAAATAAGGTCTGAATATTGAATTCATCAATGCTTGAAAAGTTGAGGGAGCATTGGATAAGCCAAATGGCATGACCAAGAACTCAAAATGGTCGTCATGTGTACGAAAGGTTGTCTTGGCAATGTCCTCAGAGTACATTCGGATCTGGTGGTATCTGGAGCGGAGGTCGGGCTTAGAAAAAATTACTGCTCTATGCAATTCATCAAGCAACTCATCAACAACCGGGATTGTGAAACAGTCCTTTATAGTGGCTGCATTCAAGGCTTTATAATCAATACAGAGGCGCCAGGAATCGTCCTTTTTTTTTTTACAAGTATGACGAGGGAGGAAAAGGGGTTGTGGTTGTTAAGGATGACACCAGATTTTAAGAGTTCCTGCACTTGTTTCTTAATTTCAGCCTTTTGGGGATGGGGGTATCTATAGGGCCAGACGTTGACTGGTGTGGTATATGGTAGTAGGGGAATTTTGTGGTTTATTTGGTGTGGTGGGGAAAGGCTTGAGGGAATGGAGAAAAGGTGTTGGTAGGTGGTCAAAAGGGAAATAAGGGATGGGTGGGTGTTAGGAGGTGGAGACAAAGGAGTATGGTAGGGTTAGATGTGGTTAAGGGAAGGGTCGGTATGGGGAGGTGTGTGTTGCAGTGAATGACAAGGTTGGAATGGTGGTTGAGTTGTGATAAGGCCTTGGAGAGTATGGGTAAAGCCTCCATCAGAAAAGATCATTGTCTTATTTCTGAAATGCCATCTAATAAGGCTGATGGATTCCAACCACTCAGAATCGAGGATCAAGTCATAACTTGGTATGTCCAGAAGGAGGAAAAAGCCTCGCAGTGTATAGCCTTACAGGTTGATTTCCACATCAGGAACTCGGGATGAAGCAGAGACTTGTTTGTGAGAGGTAGTGGTGAACTGAACTGGAGCAATAGGTTCGATTATCAATCCCAAGTGATGTGCAACCTTAGTATGGAGTAGATTGCAGTCTATGCCGGAATCAATGAGGACCTAAATGGGGGTGGATGCAATGGAACCTTGTAGTCTTATCGGTTGACCAAAGTTAATACCTGGAATGGTAAAAAGGTCTAACATGTGGTACGAAGGATCGGGAGTGGGTTCACCCTCCGATGTACAATCATGAAACTCGATGGTATTATACTCTGTGGTGCTCCGATGTACAATCATGAAACTCGATGGTATTATACTCTGTGGTGGTTGCGTCAAGCAACACTATCATAGGAACTTTGCATTTATGTCCGAGAACGTAGGGTTCAGTGCAATGAAAGCATTCCCGTTTATGGATTTTGTCTTGAACCTCGGCGGGGGTCAACCGTTTAAATGGACCAAGATGGTGGTTTAGAGCTGGGAACAGACGGTGTGGTATGGATGTTTGGTGGTTTAGGTAGGTATGGTCGAGAGAATGGTGGCCGAGAGGTTCGTTTTGCCTGGTTCTTTGTCTCAAAAATCTTAGCTAGTTTCTGAGCTTGATGGAGCAATTCAAGTTCCAGCGCGAGGACATTATGGCGGATGTCCTCTTTGAGGCTACCCAAAAACACATGTTTCAGCTGGTTGTTGGTCCAATCAATCACACGATAAGAGAACTTAGTAAATTTAGCAATATACTCATCCACAGTGCCCAATTGTTGGATGTGTGTGAGTTGGGATTCAATATTGGCCAGATCACAGCACCAAAACGTTGGAGCAAAAGTTGAACAAAGAGCCCCCAATTATCTCTGCCATATAGTTGTTCAGAACCCCGCATCCAAATAGATGCATTTACACCAAAGTTACAAGCTGCAACGAAGACCCATTGATGAGGAGGGACCTCATAGTAATCAAGGTATCGCTCAGCCATTGCCAATCAACCATAAGGGTCATCCCTATTGAAAACGAGGAAGTTGCATTTTGATGGGTTTAAAGTGATGGGAGGGATTTGGGTAGGTAACAAAGGTTGTAGTGGTGTGAGGTGCAGAAACTAGGGTTGGGGATGGTGCGACATGGAAGGAGGGGGAAGCGGGCGAAATGGTGGAGTAAAGGTGGGGAGAGAAAAGGGACGAAGAGGCCTGTGGTTGCAGAGAGTAGTTGGGTCTACTGGTAATGGTTGATGGGGATAGGTTAGGTCGAGTAGATGGAATGGAGGTAGGGATTGGGGTGAAGTTGGGGGATGGAGGGTTCGAGAGACCAAGACCCGAGTAGGTGGTTGTGGGCGGGGCAAAGAGGGAACGGAATGAAGGTTGACGGTGGGTTGTGGCGGGGCGAAGAGGGAATAGAAAGAAGGCTGAGGGTGGGTTGTGGTGGGGGCGCAGAGGGGTAGGGTTAAAGGGTGAGGCAGTGGTTGAGGTTGGGGGAGTTGGGTGGGTAAATTTGAGGAGACATAGCTCATCCAGCAGCAAGGATTGGAAGGCTGCAAACTGAGTGGTCATGGTGTTTTGGAAGGCTGTATTGGAGGTGTTCAAGTCGTCGAGTGTCTTTTGGAACAAAGCGTGTTGGGTTTCCAAAGAGGAAAGAAAGTCACATACATCTTCTACCTAGGTACGCAAATGCTCATGATGAACATCAGCGGCAGTTGCAAGGGCGTGGGGGTCACAGTTCGAGGAAGGTGTGGTTTTGCCCATAGGTCGATGGGCTCTGATACCAATTGGTACACCCAATCAGTTCAAGAGCTTAATTTGGCAATAATTGTAAACAGTGCAAGTAATTTTAAAAGGGAAAGGGGACAAGAAGTTCAAGACAAAGAAAGGAAAGTTTCATTCATTCATTCATATCCCCTTGAACATGAAACATTACATTATTTATATTTAAGCTAGAAGATAAACCCTAGCTAAAAGAGGCATGGGCTAAGAGCAAGAAAATCAAGTCAAGGGCTATTAAGAGAGGGTTGGACTATGGATGATAGGCCCAACCAAGTGGTCTTAACATTTTGCAGTGAAGTTTTACACCAGAGAGGTGAGGTTTCAATGGCTTATTGCTGTTGTATGACCTCTGGGTAATGATAGTTGAGTTTTGACACGTCGGTGACCATAGTTATATTCAAGAGCATATTTATTTGTAATTGATGTGCAGTGGTATCTCTAGTGGTGACTTCCATGAAATATGGCGTTCATTCCTTTCTTTTCTTTTCTTTGTTTTTTGTTAAGTATTGTTTTGATTGTACAGATTGTTGATTTCTTGGTAACATTATTATTAACCATCTATAGCTCTTGGAAATCATTTAGTCGTATAGTTTTTGCTTGTCCATACATCCATTCCTCTCTTTACTCATGTTGTGACCTAATTCTTCTTAAACGTTTAACACGGTAATTTTGACCTGGTGGGAAATAATTTCCCCGTCATTTTTGTCCGTGATGGAATGAAATTCCCGGACATGGTCCATGCTCTCAGTACGAACCCCAAGTCCCACATCCAAGAGAATTGGAGGATCCTTGACTTCTCCCACCATCCGGAAAGCCTGCACATGTTCACCTTCCTATTTAATGACCTGGGAGTTCCACAAGATTATAGGCAAATGGAAGGCCTACCCTGGGTCCAATGGTCCTTTCCCTTTCAAGGTTGATGCCTCGCATACGATTATTATTCAATTTTTTTTAACAAACGATATTATTTACACTAAAAAGGTAGGAGAGTGAACTGAACTTCACAATAGGCTATCAATAAAGTGCTTCAAATACACCTTTGACGAGAATCGAACCTAAAACCTCACTTACAAATGAAAAGGAATACTACTAGACCGTAATACTAAATAACCCTCGCCCACGACTATTGACGAATAGTTAATCTCGCCAATCCTTTCCTATTTTCATTTAAAAAAAAAAAAAAAAAAAAAAAGGCGCATGATTAATAAAAAGTTTTCCATTTCTTTTATTGGAGCTATATATGAAGATTATGAATGATGCACTCGAAAAATATTTCTTTAATTTGATTGATACACAGATTCTTAAAATGGATGGATAAAAGGTAGAGCCCCTCCTCCGTGTACAAACATGGATGGGCAGTCCTCTTCGTTTCCCCAATGCTCCTCGGATAGTCGGATTTGTATTTCTTTTGACGGGTAGCTAAGTTTCACGGTGGTGGGTGATCATCCTCAGGGGTTTGAGGAGGGATAGGTATCCAACCTGGTTTCTCATCCCAGTACATGTCATAGTATATGTGACCAGGAGTGTGTTCGGCCACACAGCACCATATACCAATATACCGCTTCACACGGTTCCTGAATTTCTCTTCCCTTGCCTGACCATAAATTTCATAAAGCATCACATCAGCACACGATAACTAAGCATGTAGTGCATGTTCAGGGATTAATACAAAACCAAAGTAAAACAGAAACACCAAAGACGATGAAAAGGCTTGCCTTGTTGGTGAAACCCGCGAATGCATCTTGCATAGAAGAAAACTGAATTACTTTTACATCCTTGAATGAGGAGAATACTGTCTTGAACTGCATATACAAGTGAAAACCAATTTCGTGTAAGTTACTCAGAGTTAGAACATCAGGATTCAAAAGACACTACTTATTAATAGGGTATAAAATACACATATATTAATGTATACTCTTTCAAGAAAGAAATAAAATGCACTCACACACGCACAAACGTGCACACACATACTAATTCAGATTACCGTTTCTTCGTTGCTTCTCTTTGGAAATCTGAGTGCTCCTAAAGGGCTGGTAGTGTTTAAAGCAACAGAGTCTCTGGTTCCTTCTTGACAAAGCTCGACATCAAGCCATGATTCTTTCGCCTAAAACGAAGTTCATAAATGAAGTTTTCCGCTTAGTGACAGAATCAATAAAACTGATACTTTTGACTTAAAATTTTCATAGACTCATTTACCTGTTTTGGCATCAATGGATTGTCAAAGAATGAGTATTCTCTAATACCGATTTGGGGCCCAAATATCTCCTCTGGCAATTCCTTAAGCATGACATTCACCTGCAACACACTACACTTTTGTTAGCTTCCACTTCCAGAGGCGATTTCATAATAGAACCTTGAGATACACCAATGTTCCTATGAATTATTTGTTCAATTCTTAGGAAGCTTCACTAAGTACAAACCCATTAATCTAAACAGTGGATCTTAATCAGTTTAAACTAGATGTAAGATTTGACAAATGACGACGGTGAAGAAAAAAAATTAGAAAATCAAAATTGTCCACGGGCAGGTGTAGGAAAATAATTAAATAACTTCTGTATGCCTCTTTTTCTCTCCTCAAATCCTTTTTTTCCGGTTTATTGTATTTAAGCTTCTCAAGTATCCAATCCAACCATGCATGAAATTTCTTGAAATTTTTCACATTCTATTAATCAGGGATTAGAGACAGTATTTTGAAGCTTGGCCAATGCCTTTTAAATGTTTATATCAAATGGTCGACACATAGGATAGAGAAAAGGGAAAATTTTGGAAACACATCTTGTGGTTAGATCGTAAAACATATATTGTCCTTGGGCTTTACGTCATGACGCCTACACTTTATGTCATTCCTCAGTAACAAAAAAGCCATTGATTTTAAATTAATATTGAAGGAAGAGAAGTAGAGATTAGGCATGATTTTGATGGAGTCTTACCAAAATCATGTGCAACAGAGGTGCTTTATTTCCTACCAAACTTAAATTTTGTGAGTAATATAAAGGAAACCACATAGACATGTATGAGACAAAATAAACCACGAGGATGAAACATGTTATGGGGCCTAAGTTATGACTGGTTTATCTGTAGTTCTGTTTACCTAAAAAAGACATTGTATTACCAGATGACTATTATGATGTGCATAAATAAAGAAAAGGGGAAGCCAATTCCCTCAACCATCATGAGGGGCAGTCGCACCACATCCAAACAAAAAAATCAAATAAGAAAGAAAAGACGCTACCAGAAAACATCCCCTCTAGGAAAACCCCCTTCGCAATAAATCATGCTAAGAAATGGCAATTGGGTTATCACAATGAGATTCAATCAGAAAATTCAACTGACACTCCTAGTACTCCTAGTAGTTTTTAGCAATGCCAGTAACAGCAAAGTAATCAGCACAAATAGTCATTCAGACTCCGTCACATGTATAAATTGTGGAGAGGGGAAAAGGCTAAAATTCTAATTGAGCCCCTTGCAAGGATGACCAAGTTGATAATGTGATCACTACTTTTTGTCCCATGACATTGTAATTCAAATCGTTACTTCAAACAATTAAACTTTAGCAGAAAAGGAAAATTGAGTTAATATGGTAACCGACTCAATTTAAAAATTGCAACCCACATCCTGCTGTTTTAGTACAAAGGCTGCTTTAATAACAAACTCTACCAACGGATTGGAAACTTTATTACAAGGGTAATTTTCCGAGCAATCTTGTCTATTGAGGAAGCAAAGATAACAAAGTGAATAAAGTTAGCTCCTACAAACTGGACGTACCTCAAATACATGATCTAGAGGGCAAATAAAAGGTTGTCGAGTGATAGATCCCTCAAGAACACCAGGATGGGGAAACCACAGCTTATCCAACCTGCACCACAGTGGAGGCATCACCTATAAATCCCAAATAAAAGAGATGAAGATTAAAATACATAAGCAGAAAAATGCATATTTCATCTCAACTATAATGTATTCCAAACTTGTAAACTAAACCCTACAACCGTAACTACATATCCTAGCACTGTTGTTTGATTAATTAGAGGACCTATTTTTGTCCCTTATCTTATAACCCAAACCAAGAAACAAAAGAGCACAGTATCTATAGTGTACATTAAATGACAAATCAAATTGCACTGGGTTAAAGTTGAAGCATCCAATCGAAAACCACTTGGCTACTAGCGGAGAGGCCTAAGACTATATGTTGAGATACAAGCACTAGTATATCAGATGTAAAAGTTTTATATTTTCAACACCATCTCATGTGTGGTGGTCTGAGGCAAACGGATGGATTAATTTATTATGGGATGAGATGGAGCACGTGTGGCCGAATTGGCCACGAAATGTGGATGAATTGCCCCACTCATATACCTTGTCAAAGTTAGACTACGCATTAAAAAACCAGTGGATTATTAGAGGAGAAGCCCATGATTTTATACATTGAGAGAGATACAAGGCTTAGAATATCAGATTTGAGATTTCTATATTCTCACAGAAGACATTACTATGTACTTATGAATATCAGTCAGGATCCTACTACATTGTTAAACGTGTAGGTCCTTACAAGATTTAGACTTTTGAATGACATTTGTTTTTTTACAAATTACACTAAGCCTTGTACGTGATATTTTATGAAGCATGCACAGTGGAACATGTTTGAATAAGGCCCCAATTTTCCATGTAAGATGATGATGATGATTGCATCAACGCTTGTGTTGATGGTGAATTGTAACTTCACCCAGCTACATCTAAACAAACCAATCTCAAACTCCTTTAATGATCTGGAACTAAATCCATTCACCCATTCATCACCATAACATTTCAGTCCAACAAAATATACTGTGACATAAAAGAAAATGGAGAGATACATATTTTTCTTACCAAGGTTCGATTCAACAAAGAAGCAATAGAAAGAGCCATCCTTATCTGTTTTATCTGAAGAAAAACATTCAGTATATAAATTACAAGATGCAACATTATGATAACCCCGTCCAATGAATGTGAAAAGTTAATAGAAGCAGGTACACGCATACTTGGTAATTAATAAGAGAAAAATGTGATTTAACATTATGCTCCCCATCTAGCAACAAGCTCTTAGGAATAGATGGCTTAAATGACAAAAAACCTCCTGCATAAATTTCCAAATACCTTGTTACAAACGATGTGAAGCAGCAATTGTATAAAAAATAGTCATCAGTACTATTTGAACAAAAGACATAGTGGCATATCCATGTATTCACGTGATCAACTATTCCCTTCCAAATCACAAACCTTTTGATTGACGAGGAGGTTTGAAGTTCTGACTGAAAAAAAGATTTAGATAGTGTTTTTCGAATGAACACTGAAATGGTCTCGCATTCCTATAGAATGTTCATTCCCCCAAATAATAGAAAATACCATTCTATTCCAATGCTAATTCTAGCTACCAAATTGTACCTTAGTTTCTTTAGTACAAGAGTAAATAGCAGAACTGTAAATGTGAAAGATCAAGTTCAATGAGATTGGAAAGAAACCTTAGGAGAGATGATTCAAAGAATGATACCAAGCATTCAGTTAAAGCAAACAACTGAAAGAAAAATGCATCCTAATAAGATTGAGAAGAAATAAAATGTATGGCACAATGTCAGCGATATTTCCTTTTAGTACCTGGTGCATCATAGTATTCTGGTGGGTCATAGAAAACCATGCCTTCCCGTAGTCGGTGGCGTTTTCCTTCAGTACCTGCATACTGGAATGTGGTATGCACTGCATACGGCTCCAACCTCAACTGTTGATACATGGCCTGTCATTAAAGCATTAAAGAATTAAAGCTTAGGGCTTATGTGAAACAAAACCTTTTATAGCCTAGGTGGATTACGTACATGCAAGACACCTAACTTTGATAGCGCAATTAATGAAAAAAAAGGAATAACACTATAAATCTTGCCAAGATAAAATAAGAAGATCTAAAGTCCAAACTATCAAATAAAACCCACACCATCTACCTGGACAAAATATGTATGCCCACCACAAAATATACTTGCAGGCAAAACTCCCAGCTTGAGACTTCCATCAAAAGCATATACAAGTCCACTCTCCTCATCAACTGGTGGTCCTAACTGTCTTCGTACAAGATCATTAAACCCATTCTGGTCCCATATCTTTTCATCAGCTAGAAGCATATCTTTCCATTCCTTAGCCAATCTTTTAGCAGGATCTGTTGGCCGCCAGTGGAAAATTCCAATGTTGTAGGCAGCACCAACTGTTAAAGGCGAAGATACTACATCTTTTTAAAATTCTCAAAAGTGAGGTAACCATAAATCTATCTATCATGAAAATGAACCGTAACTGAAGCAATAACTTTGAAAATGAAAAATAGACAAGGGTGACCAGAGGCTAAGCCGGAGTCAAAATTGGACTGTACGAAACAATGTGGCTAGAGTGTGAACTGTGCATATTAGTTGTTAACCACGGGCACAACTTTTATGTTCAAAAATAGACATTGGTGAATCTTTTAAATCCAGGAAAGGAGTTGCAAAAACGTACAGCATGTGCATAAATTCCTTAATATACTACAGTCAACACTGGCATATATATTAATCCAACTTGGTATATGTACAAGAAGAAGATCCATAGAATCAAATAGACACAAGAGTAACATATTAGTATAGGTTCTTTAGGAGTAGGACAAAAAGCATATTCAGCAGTTCTTTTTCTTTTCTAAGTGCCTAAACACCCAAGAATAGTAATGAAGGTATCTACAGAAACGAAGAGTCGGATCTTGTACTAGTATCTCAGAGCGGTCGAACCATGGTAATCCTTTGTGGTGGGATACATTTTCATATCACCAGATGTTATGCAAGTTTTACAAAAATCATCCACATGGAATAGCTTCATAAAAAGAATAATGGAGAACAAAAAGAGAAATATTTATATACAAAATATTCACCTTGTTGCCAAATGTCCAACCTGTCATCAGTGACTGTTGGCACAACTTGATCACTGGAAGTTAAGACATCTGCTTCCAGATAGCGAGCAAGATATGGAAGTGGGTCCTGTCCCACGAAAATGAAAATAATTTATAAGAAATTTGATAACTCATAATGCCAGACAAAGGAACTAAACAATTAAGACTTAAACTAGCTGCAAAGTACCTTCAACCAAACCATGTCTGTATCACACATCAAGAGTTCAAAACCATAAGGGAGGATTGAGTCTATCAGGATAACCTTTTCTCTTCCCATCTTGTGGAATGTTGGCAATCCCCATCCGACATCTATTGTGCTCATATGGCTGCCCATGTCAAATACTGGAACTCCTTTCCAATACAAAGCCTCCAACAGTTTGGTGTCCATTGCACCTAACTCATCAAGTTCAAACTCAGAGTTGCAGACAAAAAATTCGGGAAATGGAACAATATATGCATACAAACTGAGAATACGGGTAGCTTACCAATGAGAAGGTTAGAAAGCCCCAGATCAGTCAAGTGTTTAACCCAGGTCAGGATAAAATCCATGAATGCATAATTCCCAAATGTCACTATAACGACATTATCCTTCACTCTTTGCTGAACTAGCTCTTTGCTCAGTCTAAATTTCTTCAAAGGTGGCATTTTCTTTGTGCGTGTGGGAGCTTCCCAAATAGGTCTTGTTGACATGCTTTGAGGCCCCAGTGAAGGTGTGGACATTGCTTGAACTATTTCTGGTTGAGAAACATTGGGTGCTTGCTCTAACGGAGGAGAACCTACATATGTAACAATTTATGCATTCACATAAATAAAACACATGCACGAACAAGGAGACTGGGATAATAGACAGATTGCTTATTGAATGAACACAAAGCATTGCAACAAGGGGTGCATTGAAAAAAAAAAAAAAAAGGTCTTGAGTTATACAATATTACTGACTGCAGGGTAATCCATAATAGAACGTCAATATTAAATATACACAAAATTTGGTGCATATATCCAAAGCGGCAAAATAAGAGCAAGAAAATATGTTATACAAAGGCAGTTACTACAATATATAAATTCGAAATTTTGGTATATAACAACAACAACAACCATAGAGTCGATCACCTTTTCTTCTACCCAACCCGAAAGGAACATTTAAAAACAAAAACAAAAAAAAAAAAAAAAAAAAAAAAAGCACCACCAAAGGTAAAAAATTTGATCATATAATTCCTAAATGAGGTTGCATTCATGTTCCCCGGTTAATGTAATAGCTGAATCAGTTTCATCACTTGGCAATGTATGTAAGCAGTTGACATCGTAATTAGTTAGAAAGACAAGTTCATACTTCATATGTGTTGAATTATTAAATTCATAAAACCCCATTTCAAATATGCAATGTAAGTGCTAAAATTTGAAGCTTTTGCGGATAATGCATGGTACTTGTAAGAAAATCAACGGGGAGAGAGAGAGAGGGGGAACCGACGGGAAAGCCAGGATGTGGTGGAATCAGCTGCAGACTTGCCGGAGCAGATGGCGGATATCACATACAAAGACGAGAAGACAATCCCAATTATTACAGCGGCGTATATCGTCGCGAACACTGGTTTCGCCTTGTCCAACGCATTCTTCCACCCCATTCTTCCTTCCATTTTTTTTTCTTAGTGGGCGATTTTGGTTATTTGATCACCATTCCCGCGTTATTACCTTCTTCCTTCTTCTTTCTTCTGGGAGGGAAGAAGAAGAAAGAAAACCGAAAACCCTAATTGAAATCCCAATCAATCTGAATCTGAAAAAAAAAGGGAGATTTATTTCAATTTGTCTTCTTAGCTGCTCTCACAGGCTGCCCAGCTGCGAGGTCAACTCTTCCAGGCTTCATGTTTGCCCGTTCTTCTCACAATTTCTATTTATTTTAACTAGAAAAACCCACATGATTACTAAAAGGGATAAACTTGGCTCCTTAATTGTTAATGAAGAGTTCCTTTTCAATCAGAGGGTTTTCGATTAGAATTTTGAGAAATTTTAGTTCTTTTAATGAATTTAAAAATATTTAATTAAGATTTTAAATAATTTTTTAAAATTCAGCGAGTATTCAATCAAGATTTTAAGATGGTTTATTAAAATCATTTGTGTCACATCTCAACCCGAGCCCCCACCACATCCGGGCTTGACTACACCATAACACAATATTGTTCGCTTTGGGGCCCTACCACACCCTCACGGTTTTGTTTCTGAGAACTCACACGAGAACTTTCCAGTGGGTCAACCATCATGGGATTGCTCTCGCGCAAACTCGCTTAACTTCGAAGTTCTGATGGAATTCGAAGCCTGAGCTCCCAAAATGCCTCGTGTTAGGTAGAGATGGGAATATACATATAAGGTTTACAGGATCCACTCGCCTTAGCGATGTGGGATCTTACAATTTGAAATCCAACTGCATTCAATTAAAATTTTAAAAAAGTTTATAAGGTGTATTCAATTATGAATTTATTTTAAAATTTTTTAAAAAGTTAAGGAATTTGAGGGATTTCGTAATGTATTTTAAGTATTAATAAATCTCACCTCTCCTCTCAGATTTCGATGAAATTGAATCAAAACTTTATATGAAATCTCTACAAATCAATTAAACTCCATCACAACCTATGAATGTATAAATCCTTTAAATTCCCTCAAAATCTCAATTGAATGCACCCTTCTTATTTTGTCGTCATGAGTACTAAAATTAAAAATTAAAAATTAAAAAAAAAATACAAGAAAAGAGGGGGGGGGGGGGGGGACATACAAAACAAGTGGTTGAAAAACAAATACAAGAAAAAAAATGGGGCACTAGACCTTAACCCTCTTGAAAAAAGAAAATACAAGAAAAAGATAAGGTGGACATGGACCAAACCTCCCCAAAATAAAACCTAAAAGGTAAGAACCTGCAAGACAAGTTGCAAAACAAAAAAGGAAAATCCAAAAAACAAGTTAAAAAGAAACCACACATCAAGAAAGGGGGACACCTGTAGATTGGCATACCCAATAAATTTGATTTTAGAAAAGAAAGAATCTCTACAAGAGGAGTAATATGCCAAACAAGTGAAGACGAGAGAAGCCATAAATTGGCCAATTTATCAGCAACTGCATTCCCTTCTCGAAATGTATGAGAGCAACGAAATACCATGTGCTGTAATTGGGAAATACAGTTCTTCCAACAAGTCTAGAGCGACCAAGGAAAACAAAAAGAACCAAAAGCAAAGGAAGATACCACACTAGAAGCAATGTTCTAAAAATCGGCCTAGGTGGCGCCTAGGCGCTGGGCGATGGAGCTCCAAGCTGATTTAGACCAAAACGTTCAGTTAGGTGGGGAGGACTTAGGTGGGTTAGGCGGAAATCTAGGCGGTTTGATTCTTGTTGCAAATCACAAACTCGCTGCAATTTTGTAGAGCCCCGGTGAATTTTTGCAGCTCGTCTTTGTGAAGATGAGGGAAGAAAGAGTGCGAAAAGGAAGAGAGTGTGCGAAGAGAAAGAGAGAGAGAGTATTAAACATTTCATTATGTGGTGGCGCAAGTTGGATTTGAGATCCAATTTTGAGGTTCTGATTCTTCTGAAAGGGTGAAGAAGAAGAACGAAGATGAGGGAAGAGAGTGCGAAGAGAAAGAGAGAGAGAGAGAGAGAGACTAAAAGATCCAATTTTGAGGTTCTGAAAAGGAAAAGAAGAAGAAACGAACAAGTTATACAAATGACATTTCACTTTCCAAGGTAAAAAACCGGTGATGACTAAGGTCTACCTTGGGTGATGTGAAATAGGGTGGACAGCTACTACTTGAGGGGTGATGACTGATGACTAAGGACCACCCACTTGCGTGGGCTATTTATATAAATGTTATGTGTCATCACCCACTTACAAGTTTGGGATATATATTATATATATAAATGTTATATAAATTATAAATTATTTAGATAATATTTTGTTTTTTTTTTCCCTAGGCAAGCATATTATATATGTACATAAAACATTCACATATGTATATTCTTCTATAAGAAATAACATATTATTCAATAATTATTTACATCTGATATAGTAAATTTAATTAATTCATATAATATATAAGAAATTTACCTAAATCTACCTAGGCCGCCTAGGCGCCCGACTAGATCCCACCTAGCCGCCTAGGCGCTAGCCCATCGCCCAACCTTGACTAGAAGAGTCACTTTTAAGCCATAAATTTTGTCAACCTTGCTCGTAGGCCAACTCCATAGCAAGAATGACAGCATGAAGCTCCGCATAGAAAGAAGTACGATGCCCCAAGCTTAGTGAGAAACCACCAAGAAAATAATCTACAAAATCTTGGAAAACCCCACCATAAGCTGTAGGACCTGGTTTACCTTAGTAAGGCCATTTGTATTCACTTGACGTAGGAAAATGGAGGGGATGCAAAAGAATAGGAACTATAAAATGAAATTTACAGGACTCAGCCGCGATTCCAAAAGAGATTAAAAGTTGCTTATCCAGAAACACGTACATGACCATGAGTGAAAACTCACACCTACCTAATCCATGCCAAGGTGGAACGACAAAGGCATGAAAAAGAATGAGGCTTACTTTCAAACTTCATTTTATTACGCATCTTCCAAATAGTCATTAGTAAGAAAAACCCTAATGTTGGTCACACATTGTGAAGTTATGGAGAAAACTGCTTGACACAAAAACAAGCTATAAATCCGAGAAAGAATCAGTAAACTGAAAAATAGTGCCGAATTGAGTGTCAAGCCAACACCAGGCATGTTGTGTAAATTCACAACTAAAAGAATAAGGGCTCATAAGTTCAGAGTTATTGTAACATAGTTGGCATATTGGAACCATAGGAATGCCCCGTCGTTGAAGTTGATCCTTTGTTGAGAGTTTTTTGAAAAGAATCTTCCAAACTAAAATAGATTAGTGACGTGGAATGAAGGGACGCCAAATAATGGAAGCCTAACTCTTAACAGGAAACCGATGATGAACATTTTCATAGCCATCAAAAAAATGAAAAGACTCCAAATGTAAAAGTTTCCCAAAATGACACGTCATTGTCCTCATTAATTGGAAGAGGCATCTCTAAAATCTCTTTAGTCAAATCTGGAAAAGTAAAAGAAAAAAATAGAAGAAATAACCCATTTTCCCAATGTTTGAGACCTTAGTGCGAGATAGAGAATGAGCAAGTTAAGTAGCACCAATAACCTCCACAATAGGCATAACTAACCACTTATCAACCCAAAGAGAAGTTGTTCGGGCAAAGATTTATGTGGAGAAGACTCCTTGGACCTCAGCACAACTCCCCAAAGGATTGGCACTTTGGATGTATATGTTTGGTAGTCGGGCTCTTACTTACCTTGTGTGCTGCAATAAGAGCTTAAAGTTAGTTCTAAAAGGTGCATTTGTGGGGCCTTAGGTGTAGACCTTGAAGCTCGCAATCAAAACTAACTAAATGCTTAGGTGTGCCACTGGTATCTCAGTATAGCAGATGTTGAACAAGTGTGTTTTAAGTTGATTACTTGGGCCCCAAGTTACTCCAACTTCTTGTTACCAAAGGATTGTCATAGATGGATTAAGTCTATATTAAGTTCTTTTTCTTGCCTTGTAAATAAGGACTTTTAGTTCATGGTTTTGTATGTTTGAATGAAGGGAGTCCAAAGCCCATTAAGTTATTCGTTTAATCCTAAACTAATCTTTAATGAAAACATATCCATTAAGCTAACTAGATTAAGATGCAAATGGGACTCTTAAAATAGAAAAATAGGTGGAAATAACTTGAATACATGCTGGAGAATGCATTAAGCAATATATCTACTAATTTAGAAAACAAACAAAGAGCTTTGGGCAAGATTTAACCTTGTTTGGCAAGGTTGAACTTCTTGCAGTCACTTCTTTTTGAAATTACAGGGGTTGTATGCTAAAAAGGGATGGATGGTAAACAAGTTTACACAAGGGAATTGATACTACAACACTGAGGGATGTAGCAGAGCTTTTACACTAGAGAAAATATAACTTTCTAAGGAAACTATTGGCTAAAGAACTAAATCTAGGTTGATTTCAGCTTTTGAATGCAAATCTAGCTTGAGAGTAGAGTTTGTATGTTTGTTTGATTGGTTGTTTGAGTGTCTTTGTCTCTGGGGCCTACCTTCCCTTTTACAGACAATTTGGCCTGACTGTTGTAACTTTTGCTCTAGCCCAAAAGCACTTTGAGGGTAGTGAGTCATCGACTTTTTACTAACAATGCCACTGGAAAGTGCTCTTTGGTTGATAGTAGGTTAGTCTTCATCACTTGTCATTTCAATTATAGGCACGTGGCTTGTATCTTGGCTGAGAAGGCTTCAATTTGCTTCTAGGTTCGATGCTGGGCTTCGAGCAAGTCTCCCTTTTAGTTGGCATCCTTGGGTTTCCTTCATTAAAGCCTAATATTCAAATATTAACCCAAACAGTGCCCCCTTTAATCATTGTTAAGTTTGCAAATCGAGGTGTTAATGATGCCGCATGCCTTTACTCGGGACTTGCACCAATCAAAACAACCATTTGTTTAACAAAACCTTTGCCCTAACCCACAAATTCCAATGTTAGGTAACTGCATTACTATATAATCTTCAGTTAAACCCCTTAGCCAAATACCTTGGCAATTCCAAACCTTCAAATTTCCAGAATCCCTAGTTTTCTAAGAATTTCCCAGAATTCTCTCTTATTTTTGCTCTTTCTTGCTTCCTGACTTCAATTATTCCCTATTCTTTTTGAAATTAACCAATGGTCCCAAAAACTACTCCATCTCCCTGTGAATCAAGCAAGGGCATCACCACCATGCGTCACTTGTTCAAAGACCTTCATCGCCCTTAGGCAGGCTTGCAGACTTCACTTTTCTTCAAAGAGGGAAGGGTGCACTCCCTGGGGCCTGCGTGGACCTTTCAGGTCCCAAGTGTAGTAGAAAGTAACATGCCCAAGGCAAACTGGTTCATCCCCAACCCGTACTTGGCCAAGTCGGGCATTTCAGCCTCCAAGTGGTTAAACCACGGCCGAGGCTTTCCTTTAATGAAGGACTAGGGCTGGACACAATGGATAATCGAGTTTGAGCCTACTTTTAAGCAGAAATGGATGAATAACGGCATATATGAGCTAATCATGCTTTCCAAGACCACTGTGATTGCCAAGCCTGAGCTGTTAACCACGACCCTCATTTTTTGGAATTCGGGGACAAACACCTTTGATTTTAGGATGGGTCCCATGTCCCCGACCATTCTTGACATGGCTCAAGTATTCGGGCTAAAGCCATCGGGCAGAGTCATGGATGTCACCCACGACTAGGCTCCCTCTTCTCACCCGACTGCTAAGAGCTCAGGCATCTTTGATCCCATAACTCAGCTGGACTACAACTCTTCTACTTTCAAGAGTTATAGGACTTCCTTCACGGGTTTTATCACGTTTGTCAAAAAGAATTTTGGGCCCTCCTCTTTTAATGCCAGCATAGACCAAGAGCATATGTATTTCTTGTTGTACTGGCTCAACAAGCATGTCTTTCTCAACAAGTCTAAGGGAGTAAAGGTTGAATGGATCCCTTTAGTGGAGGCTTTGCATAACTTTGATGACGTGGCCACATGCCCTTTCCTCCTTGCTCATATTTATCATGTTCTCCTGAGGCACTTCTTTCGAGATCAACCTCAACAAGCCAACCTGGATGGTCCAATTGTGGTTGCAGTGGTACTTCCTCGAGCTTCGGGCACCCAACCTCGAGTTTCTTGAAGGAGTAGTCTCTGCCCGTATTCTAGCCAAGGCTTCACCTATCAATCACTCTACCTTCTCTTGCCTCTACTTCTTCAGAGTCTGCAAGACTCCGGCAGACTTGGAATGGAGAGCTTCAGTACTAAGAAGATATCCTTGGTTCTTTGACCAAGCTTTCCAAGTTACCTTCGGAGAATACGCCCGCCTTTTTTGTAGGGAGGAATTTATCAGTTACATCCAGTCAAGGGATCTGTCATGGGGAGTCCCTAGCGATCGTTACGAGCGCGAGTTGGAGGTTTACCACCTTAGCTTCTGTGTTAGACAGTTAAGGTTTAGAACAGCCATCTCAGTGCCTTTCTTCGACTTTGTTCATTGCGGCACCTCTTATTATCTTCGTTCACCATAAGAAGCCACATATCGGGCTACCCAACGCATCCTCGAAGTTATGAGGAAGATCACTAGAAAGCACATGGCTCTTAACTTTGAGTGTGCTTCAAGGTTCTCCACTTAGTGGGAGACCAAGTGGGTTAAGAAGTACCAAGGGGGGATCTCAAGAAGTCTCATGACTGCCTTTTTAGTCAACTTTCAATCAAATTCTATTCTAACTCAGGCGAGCTCGGGAATTGGAAAGAGATGATTCACCAGAAGAACCAGCTCCTTCTAATAGATATCTTTATCTTCTTAACTTGTATTTTATGATATTTTATGAATTTGCCTTCTTCTAATCCTTTCCTTGGTTACTTTACATTTGCAGCCCAAGGTAACACCGTAAAGGTGGATGTCGGGTTAGAGGAAGAAGATGCAGATACATTTGTCCTCCAAGAGGCTGCGGCTAAAGCAGAGAGATAATGAGTTGGGTTTAGCCATGTTGTAGGCCTCCTTTGTCCATTCCGGGTTCACAGGCAACGCTAACGAAGAAAAGAACCAGGGCTAAATCTTCCAAACCCTCCAAGTTTTCCGCCTTTGTAGTTGAAGTGCGTAGGAAGAAATAGATGGCTTCCAGTAAGTTATCTTCCTTCCTCCTGTTTAGTTGCAGTTTTAAATTCTCATGAAGTGTGAGCTGATATTTTTTCTTTTATCTTGTCACTAGGGCCTCAAGTAACCAACAAGCCCACTTTTGTATCAAAAGAAGAGCCATTGGGTGTAGAGATGCACTAGAAGGCCAAGGATCTTCTTGATACCATTCTTGATAAGCTGGAGGTATGGCCTGCATCTTAAGTTCCCCTTTGGAGTTTTCCCTTTTCTTTTCTTTCATTAACTCTTTGCCCGATTGCCTGAAACATGCTATAAGGGAAGAAAAGATCTCTCAGCCCAAGGCCTCTTCATCTCCAACCCAAATGATATAAGCTTCCCCTCTTCGGGCTAAATCTTCGAAGGTATACTTTTCTCACTCTTGGCTTTAAACTTGCAACTTTATTACTTTGGAAGCTAATGATTGACTTTCACTCCTCTGTAGGACAAGGCTAGAAAACCTGCGTCTTCAATCGGGCAAGGCTCAACTCCCATGTCTTCCATTCCTCCTCCTACATTGGTGGTGACTTCAACCTCCCAATTTAATCCAAGTACTGGGGAAATGTTGCATTTTGTGGATGACAACAGTAACTTGGTGAGCATTTTGATCTTAACATTTTTATGCTTAACGTTCCCCTTTCTTTTATACTCATTTTTCTTCTGCTTTTTTTTTTTTTTTTTTAGTCTTCCTCAACACAGAAGTCACAACAACCAGCAATAATTGCATTTGGGTAGCCCATGGTCCCTGAGATCCCTGTGGTCTCAGAGGTGACTAGCCTATGGGTTTTTCCTCAAACAAGCAGCAACCATAAAGGAGCTTCCTCCTCCCATTCAAGATCCTGCCCACTTTTCCTCATAAGTTAGTTACTGACATTTGCCCCTCTTTCCTTGATATTTATAAGTCTCTAGTGAACGCTAAGGCATCATCCTTCCTTCTCAAATAAGTGAGAATGATCCTCCTTAGCCATTAAGGGAAATAACTCATCCTCCACCTCCTTCTAAGACTTCAGGCTTAATTCAGGTTTACTAACTCCCTTTTCTAGCTTTCTCTAATCTTATCCGAACGCTTCATTCTTGACTTTATTTTCCCTTTGTTTGTAGCAGGGTCTTGGAGAGGGCTCGGGCAAATCTCCCCCGCCCTTGGTGCACAAGATAGATCTTCCCCGGCCTCCTCTAGCTTCTGGGGTCACAAAGATCTCTATCCCTAAGCCTAAGAAGAAAACCAAGGCTCTCGTTGCTTCTGCCTTTCGGGTTCCTTCCTCTGTTGAAACTACTTCCACTATTGCATCTTCTGAAGAAGCTAGAGCAATGCCCTCATCCACTGCACCCGTTTCTGTGACAGCATATCTGCCAGAGCTTTTCAAAGAGTTCAGGCAACTCAAAATAAGGCTAAGATCTTCATGGCATCCATTTGAGCCCTAAGGTTTTCACGATCAACGCCGAATCTTCCAAGAATGGTCTATGAGGGACTTCTCAGCCTTAAGGCTCTCCACGATGTAGAGAAGGCTATTACTAATCTATTTAAGGCTGATCAACTATCCAAAGTTCAGTATGAGTCATTCCTCACCTACTTTGAGAACTTTAGGCCTCTAAGAGATTAACATTAGCAGGTTGAGAGGCAAGCCAATCGACTGAAGTGCTTCAAGGTGAAACAATCCAGTACTTAGGCTCATATTCAACAGCTGGTGGATGAAGGTTCAACTACAAAATAGAGGATCAAGGTAGTGACTTTTGAGATCCAGAAGTTAGAGGAGCAACTTGCTGTGCTGAAGGCTGAAAAAACTACTCTTCTTAATAAACTTGACCAACAAATTAAAGAGTTGAAGAAAGCAAATTTGGAGATGGAGGATGCTGAATCTCAACTCACCAATAACAACACCGTTTTGGCTGAACCTACCAGAATCTTTGCAATCATGCAAACTTATTATTCTAGAATAATTACTTTGGGTGAAGATGTAAAACTATTAGGCTAGGACCATTGAAACTTCCTTCCTTCTTATGAAATGAAAATGAATCCCTTTTTCGCTTTTACTTGTTTCACATCCTGCTTCACATTGAGGTTTTTACTGTAACATCAATCTTCAATTATCTTTGAAATAACTAAACTTCCTCAATATAACAATCCCTGACATCCCACAGAGTTGAATGATATTTCTTTAAAAACTTAACATAAACTAGATGCCTGTGCAAGTTCCCCTCTAAATCTGCTAGTAATATCCTCCCTTCTCCAGCACTTGGTTGATAATGAAAGGACCCTCCCAAGTAGGGCTCCACTTCCTAAAGCCTCTAACTTGAGCTCCTAAGGCAAAATTGCCTTCCAAACTAATTCTCTTTCCTTGAAGGTTCTCAATTTCACCTTGTTGTTGTATGCTCGGTTAACAACTCTCTTTCCCTTTTGAATTTATTTAAAGCTTCAATTCGGGCTACATCTAGATCTTCAACTCCTTGACACATAGCCTGAATGTATTCTTCACTGTGTAGCCCAAACTGGTTTTGGATCCTAACAGAATTCACATTAATCTCCACGGGAAGCACATCATCTTGCCCAAAAGTTAGGGCATAAGGGGTAATTCCAGTTTCTGCCTTCTTGGAGGTTCTATAGGCCCATAAAGTGTCTCCCAACTTCTTATGCCATTTCTTTGGACTTCTTGACATCATTCTTTTAATAATATTCACCAAGACCTTGTTGCTGGCTTCTGCTTGACCATTTGACTGTGGGTAATAAGGACTAGATTGGATCATCTTTATCTTAAACTTATTTGTAAACTCTTTTACTTCTTTTGAAATAAAAGATGGCCCGCGATTTGCAACAATTGTCTCGGGCACCCCATACCTGTGTAAGATCTTAGTTTCAATGAACTTTTTGACAGCAGTTGAAGTGATATTCTTCACAGCTGAAGCTTCTACCCATTTGGTAAAGTAATATGTTGCCACAATTATGAATGTGTGTCCCTTGCTAGAAGCTGGGTATATTTGCTCGATGAAGTCCATTGCCCATCCTCTAAAGGGCCAAGGTTTGACCACATGATTCAAGGGTACTGAGGGCACATGTTGGAGGGGTTCATGCCTTTGACATTCCTCACACCCTCGGGCATAGGCCTTGCAGTCTTTCTCCATGTCGGGCTAGAAGTAACCATATCTTCTCAGTAACCACCTCATCTTAGTTCTAGCTTGATGCGCTCCATAAATTCCTTCATATACTTCAGCCATTACTCTCATTGACTCTTCTTGGCCTAAGCATTTTAACAAAAGTCCATCTGGAGTTTTCCTTAACAGATTCTCTTCACACATGACATACTTAGTTGCTTGCTGTCTATTTTTCTTACTTGTCGGACAAGAAAGATTTTTCAAGTGTTGAGTAATAGGTGATCTCTAATCTTCTGTCTCTGACTCCTTAGTCATTACATCTAGGTTGAATCCTTTATCAAGGATAAAAAGGAGATTTCTTCTTTGCACTTCCACCTTTACCTCGAATCTTCTTTCTTGAATCTATGCTCCAGAAGCCAACTACGCTTTCTCATTAGCCATTACATTTGATTATCTGGGAATATGGTTGACTGATATCTCAGCGCCCTAATAACCCAACAATTAAGTGGTTACCAAGTAATAACTGGCCATGGTAATGTGTCTACACTTGTATTCCCTATTTAGCTGATTGATCACCAATTCTGAACCACCAAATACTTCAACTTCAGTTGCCCCCAACTCTATGAAGATTTCCAGACCAATTATCAGTGTCTCATACTCTGCTCAATTGTTAATAATTTCTTGATAATCTAAGAGAAATGAATAAAAATGGTGAGCACCCTTAGGATTAATGATGACAATGCCGGCTCCAGTAGAATTTTGAGTGCAAGAACCATCAAAATACAATCTCCAATGAGTGATCCAGAGGGTAGTTATCCTCTTTATCTCTTGATGAATCCATTATTCTCTGCCCGAGAAGGCTTTGCTTGGTGGGATCTAGAGACTTGCCATCTCTAGAGTTCCTGGGATGTTGATAAGTTATCCTGCGATTCTTGGTGCTTGGCTAAATAGTCTGTAATTCCTTGTCCCTTGATCGCTCTTTGAGGCACATATTGAAAACTGAACTCTGATAATGCTAGAATCCATCTAATCTTTCTAGTTAGCATTGGTTTTGACAGCATGTATTTGATTACATCAATCTTGGCAATGATGTGAATGTGGCAAGGCAACATGTAATGCCTTAGCATGCAGGCAATGAAGTGTAGAGCCAACAACTTCTCCAGTAGGGTATATCTTGTTTCTACCTGAGTAAGGATTCTATTGAAGTAGTATATTGCTTGTTCCTTCCCACCTTTATTGTTTTGAGCTAGCAATTGTCCCATTGATTTTTCAAAGGCAGAGTGTAAAGCTCTAAAGACTTTCCTCTCTGAGGTGGCATAAGTACTGGTGGATAGGTCAAGTAAGCCTTTATTCTGTTAAAGGCCTCTTGGTGTGGTGGGCCCCACTCGAACTCTTCTTGATCTTTCAACTTTAACAGAGGAGTCAAAGGCTGAATCTTACTCGCCACATTAGCAATAAATCTCCTCAAGAAGTTGATCTTCCCTAGTAGCCTCTATAGTTGTACCTTATTAGTGGGAAGAGGTGATTCCATTATTGCCTAAGCTTTATTTTTGTTGACCTCCACCCTTCTCTAATGAACAATGTCATCAATGTATACTTTCATGCTATGGCCAATCAAGTCATGAAAAATAACATTCATTGCTCTTTGATAGGTTGCACCAGCATTTTTAAGCCCAAATGGTATAAGTAAATATTCATATGCTCCAACATGGCCTGGGCATCTAAAAGTTGTTTTATGTATATCTTCTTTAGCCATTTTTATCTAATTATAACCAACATCATCTTTAGGCGTGGATCCATTAATGTTTCTATAGTTAACACAACATTAAACTGCATTAGTTATAGCTTTTAATACAGGTACAAATGTTGGCCAACCACTCGACATATTTAGCAGGCCTAATAAATCCAACTTTTACCAGTCTCTCAATCTCTTCTTTGACTTTTTCTTCGATCTCTTTTGACATTCTCCATGGTGCTTGTTTTACAGGTTTATATCCCTCCTTAATAAGCATTCTGTATTCTACTAAGGTTGAATCTAAACCTAGCATTTAAGTGTAATGCCAAGCAAAACAGTCTTTAAACTCATGTAGAAGGCTGACTATCTTTGCCCGATCTTCAGCTCCCAACAGGCCACTGATCTGTATAGGATTTGGATCCTCCTTACTTCCCAAATCAATGGTTTCTAATGGGTCTTATACCTCTGGTGTTGGCTTGTTAGGTTATGCACACAAAAATTCAACTAACTCCAGACTCTCGAGCATATCCTCTGGCCAATCCAAGTTATATATCATTCAACCATTTTTATGGCTGCTTCTAACTCTTTTCCAAAAAACTCTTCTTCACCCCTGTTCTGGCTGCTTGAAGCTTCTTCCTTCCATTCTTCTTGTTCTTTGGCCGAGCTTTCCCTTTCTTGTTTTCTCTCTCTCCTATATACCAACAGTCTTTTGATTAAGGACCTGATTGCAACTACTTGGTCCTTTGTTCTTTGTTCCAACATTACCGGTATTGGGGAGTTAGGATAATATGGGGTTTGTCCCATTCTTCCCTCGTGAGAAACAATCCTTATTCTATAAGCTTTTGGGCTGTCACCTTAGTCGGGCGATAGTTCTCATTAGCTCCTATGCGTTGGAGAATCCCAATACTGGGATTATAAAAACTGGCTTCTGCAACATTGGAAGTAGGGAGGAATGGTCGTGATTCGGCCTCTACCATCTACCAAAACCTTAGTCTCATAGCCCCTTCCTCATGGTAAACAGCTACTTGTTGATGCAAATTAGATGGTATAGAGAGACTCTGACGAATCCAATCCCTACCAAGCAAAGCTCTATAAGTAGAACTATTGTCCACCACAAAGAAAGCTAACATGATTTGCTTGGAACCCAAGTCAACCTCCAAGGGCAATATCCCATGAGTTCTAGTAATGGCTCTAGAGAAGCTAGAGACTGTCAAGTTAGTCGGAATAAGATCTCCCTCTCTTCTTCCCAATTTCTTCATCATTTTAACGGTATTATATTGACCGCATCTCCTCCATCAATCAAAACCCTCTTAAAGGGTACCCCTTCCAAATGAGTAGTTACATATATGAGCTTGAGATGGTTAGCCAATGCCAAACTCAGCAGCTGAATACCATTTTATATGAATACACCCTTTTGGGCTCTTTCTTTGCAAGCTCGAGCAAACCTGTTTTGCCCACATCTCTTCTTATTTCCTCAATGCTAACATGTGCCATCATAGGTTTTGTGGCCAAATAATCACCCTCCATTGTGGCAGGTTGATCAAGCTTGGCGCAAAACATAGTAGACATAACATATGTCATATTTACGTGGAATTGCTAGGTTCAGGTAAATCCTCTTTTTTGCCCCCAATATGGTCCATGAATTCATGTAACCATGTATGTGCTTTTTTTGGCGACATTAGCTTGGGCAACCTTTCCTCTCGAGTTCTACCAAAGTTCAGCATTTGCCCTGGAACTTCACAAAGAGTATCAACCAACAAAGTTAAGGGCATTCTCCTTTCAGGCAAGATAGTTCCAAAACATATTGGTTCTGGACTCCATCTTGGGGTTGGCATCATTACCATATTCTCTTGAGCTCTCCTCAAGATTCTGTACTTTCCCGAATAAGGGCTTTGTGGCACATGATCTCTCTCCCCTTCGGTCTTGCTATTAGCTCTTTCGAGCTTATTTTTGCTCCTCCATTTAAGTTGATTTCTTTTGCCATGAGGCACTTTTTCAAACTTCACATTTTCATAGGCTTCTGATGTAGCAGGAACTTTTAGTGATTTCATATGGGCTTTGTGTTGCCTTTGGACTCTCCTAATCATAGAAGCTCTCATTTCCTTGTCAGGTCTCCCATCCTTTCCAACTATATACCATTCCGCCCGAGTCGAGCAGAATCATTCTTGGTGACTGGGGATACTATGCTCTTTGTTCTTCCTTTCATCTTGACGTCACTACCTTCATAACTTGGCTAGGGAGGCCTAACCTCCACCCATTTTGGTATTTTTGGCTTCTTTATCTTCCACTTCTTTTGAGGTTTCGTGGTTCCTAAATACCTCGAACAAGTTTTTTGGTTCAGAATCACTTCCTAATCTTTGGAAAACATTTCTAGAGGTCTCCTCAGTAGCTTGCATGATGTTTCTACGGGCTCTTTGTTATTCCGTCTCTCTTCTTCTGATTAACTCTTGATCAATAATAACTCCTAATGCTGATGCTTCTAGCTCACATACAAATTGACACTTGCTACACAACACCAGCCCTTTAACTATGGCTATTTTGGGTTTCTCGGGCAACGTGATAGCTCATTCTATAGGCCTGTTAACTTGCCTTCTTTCTACCTTTACTTCCCAAGCGGCTTTTCCTTTTCCCTTCTCAGCCCAAATCAAGTTAATCATGTTTATTGGGGCCTCTGGGAAAGGGTCTGTGTCAGTCATCATATTAGCCTGAGGTTTCTCTAAGAGCAACTTTCCTTTGACCATAAGGTCTTGTATCCAGTCCCTGAACTGGACACAATTAGTTATGGAATGGTTGAAGGTATAGTGCAGCTTGCAATACTTTTTTTCCTCTTAATTCTTCTAGCTTAGGCATATTCTTGGTGCTGTTGGGCACAATTACTTTTTCCTACACCAACTTTTCATAAATTTCTGAGGCCTTTGTTAAATCAAAGAATAACTCTGGTATTTAAGGGGCTTCATAGGGATAAATCCACCATTATTCATCACCACTTTCTGATCCTTAACTGGCTGGATTAAACATTTTACTATTAAAAGTTTGAAAGGGGTTTAGGCAAAGATTTCTCTAGAGAAGGCTCCTTGGACCTCAGCATAGGTCCCCAAGGGATTGGCACTTCATCTTTGTCTTTCTAAACCTCATCATGAAGTCTTCTGTAGACTTATGCTCATATTGTTTCACCTTCACTAGATCATTCATAGTCATCTCTGGCTCCACCGTATAAAAGTGTTCATGAAAAGCCATCTCCATTTGCCCCCAGTTAGCAATAGAATTGAGGGGCAACAGAGAATACCACCAAGATGCTAGGCTAACCAACAAGTTCCTGCATCTAACCAACAAGTTCCTAAACAATCTTAACTTATAGTTAAGATTGTCTTCAAATGCCACACAATGGTTGGAGAACTTGAAAATGTGATTTCTAGAGGACACACTGCCATATTCTCCACTAAAAATGGGAAGCGCGTGCATCTTAAAGTTGAGGGGAAAAGGATTATGTTCATCAATATACTTCGGATATGGCTTCTGGTAGGTGATCCTAAACAGTTGGCGAGCCTAAGGTTGAGCATTCTGGACCACCATCCTCATTAGTTCGGCTAACTCTTCTCTGAGTTGATGGTTGGCTATATTATTAGGTGGGGTATTAGGAGGTTCCCACTTCGGGCTTCGATCATTGCCCGAGAAAGTTTCCTTTTTTAGTTCAGCCTTCCTCGATCTGGCCCCTCCTCCCTTATTAGCCAATGGTGGTAGCCTATAAGGGGGAGGTTTGTCCACAGTTGTGAGCTCAACTTTCCCACTGGATTCTCCAATTAATTGAGGCATCCTATAATTATTTCTTTCTTGCCCGTTCTGCCCCCTACTATCTAGTGAAAATAATAGAGGGTCAGGCAATTCTGTTTCCAAGATCTCTTCTAATACTGGCTGACTAACTCCAGATCCTTCCTTGTTTTTCCCTTTATCCTTCTTTTCCTCAAGCAAAGGAAATATGGGCACAACGGGTTCTTTTTCAAGGTTTGCTTATCTCATCCTTTCCTTGGCATAACCATTTTTTGGAGTAAAGTACTCCAGATCTAATCTTCTTTGTAGACTTCCTTTTAAGGAATAGAGTCTACTTACTTCTCATCTGGTTTCTAAAGTAATCTTCTCCATACTTTTCAACACTTGCACCATGGTGGCTTATAAGTCTTCATTAGTTACCTTTCCTCTTGACTTCTTAGATGCAGTCAGACTCTCCAAAGTAGTTGGTCCTCATAGGGAAGGGAAATCTTCTGGATGGTCTGTCATGCTTGATCTTAGTAGACACTAGGGTGGCTCGTATTCTATGTTCCACCTGAAGGTTCGCTCATTCTTTCTCCTTCTTGGCATACAAGACTAATATGATCCCACGGAGCGTGCCAAAACTATGTTCAGGCAAAGATTTCTCTAGAGAAGGCTCCTTGGACCTCAGCACAGCTCCCCAAGGGATTGGCACTTTAGATGTATATGTTTGGTAGTCAGGCTCTTGCTTGCCTAGTGTGTTGCAATAAGAGCTTAAAGTTAGTTCTGAAAATGTGCCTTTGTGGGGCCTTAAGTGTAGGTCTTGGGGCTCGCAATCAAAACTAACTAAATGTTTAGGCATGCCACTGCTATCTCAATATAGCAGATGTTCAACAAGTGTGTTTTAAGTTGATTACTTGCGCCCCAAGTTACTCCAACTTCTTGTTACCAAAGAATTGTCACAGATGGGTTGTATTAAGTTCTTTTTCTCGCCTTGTAAATAAGGAGTCTTAGTTCATGGTCTTGCATGTTTGAATGAAGGGAGTCCAGAGCCCCTTAAGTTATTCGTTTAATCCTAAACTGATATTTAATGAAAACATATCCATTAAGCTAACCAGATCCAGATGCAAATGAGACTCTTAAAATAGAAAAACAAGTGGAAATAACTTGAATACATGCTGTAGAATGCATTAAGCAATAGATCTACTAATTTAGAAAACGAACGAAGAGCTTTGGGCAAGATTTAACATTGTCTGGCAAGGTTGAACTTCTTGCAGTCACTTCTCTTTGAATTTACAGGGGTTGTATGCTAAAAAGGGAATCAATACTACAACACTGAGGGAGGTAGCAGAGCTTTTACACTAGACAAAAGATAACTTTCTAAGGAAACTATTGCTAAAATGACTGAATATGGGTTGATATCAGCTTTCGAGTGCAAATCTGGCTTGAGAGCAGAGTTTGTATGTTTGTTTGATTGGTTGTTTAAGTGTCTTTGTCTCTGGGGCCTGCCTTCCCTTTTATAGACAATTTGGCCCAACTATTGTAGTTTTTGCTTTTACCTGAAAGCACTTAGAGGGTAGTGAGTCATCGACTTTTTACTAACAATGTCATTGGAAAGTGCTCTTTGGCTGATAGTAGGTTAGTTTCCATCACTTGTCATTTCAATTATAGGCAAGTGGCTTGTATCTTGGCTGAGAATGCTTTAATTTGCTTCTGGGTTCAATGCTGGGCTTTGGGCAAGTCTCCCTTTTAGTTGGCATCCTTGGGTTTCCTTAATTAAAGCCCAATATTCAAATATTAACCCAAACAGAGGTACTATAGCCATTCCAAACCATCCAACGACAATAATGAAATAAGATATGAATAATGGATTTAACACCAGACCATATAGAAGATCGTTTGTAACAAGAAGAGTATAAACGACCATGTAGCTGGAATCGCTCTCGAAAATAAACACTCAATGGAGAATCAAAAGTAATAATAACGCATCCAAGTTTTAAGAGAACAGTAGGATTTGGAGAGCAAAGATCACGTAGTCCCAAACCACCCTCATTTTTCAGTGCACAAATTTGTGACCAAGAAACCATGACAATCTTTTTTAAGGTCACCTCATCTGACCATATAAAATTGTGAGCCCATCGCTTAAGAGACCTCAACAAGGAAGAATGCCACTGATAAATAGAAAAACTATGCAAAAGCATACTCTACAAAAGCATATAGAAGAATTCGACGAAAAACTTTATGAATTTACTATCTATATTCTATAATTAATTGATTAAACAAATTTAATATTAATTATTTTTTATTAAAATGTCTATAATATAAATAATTTTGGTCATACCTAAAAATTCTTTGAATTAAGCACCATCTAATTTCCATCGTAAAAGCCAAACTCTTGGGTGCTAAAAGAAAAATATGAGATTTTTGTGATGTATCACAAATACAACTAAATAAACCAAGTGTTATAATATAAATAATTAAATACTTGGAAAAATAAAAAAATCCGAGTCTTCATATTAGATAACCCGACGCCCTGAAAACTTCTCTCTTGCTCGCAGGCTCGCAGCCTCGACGACTCCTCTCCTTTCCAGCGGTACGAAAAATGGAGGGCTATGATTGTCTGGGTTCGATCAAACGGCTGCAAAACTTCTCTCTGCTTGTGTCCCTGCGACGTTGACAAGGAGGATCACAATTCACAGCGTAAGAGATTCAATCAGTTTCGGTAATTTCTCAATTTAGGGTTGTAATTCAATTCAATTCTCTGAATGACAGGTCACTGGGCTAGGTGCTTTCTTTGGCTCGTTCCTTCTTGTTGAGGTATGCTGCTGTTGTCATTGTGGTTTCCACAAATGCAAATTCTGTGCCTTTGTTTCATATGGAATCAATCAAAACACTTCTGAATTTGTTCAACCTATCTTCGTTAGATTAACTTCACCTCTAAGCTTCCAACAAGAAATATTAGTTTGATTCGCTTCAATATCAATGTCAAAACGCTTTCAAAGTATTAGTTTATTGGGAACAGACTGTCAGATTCAACCTTTGCATATATATTTTTAGCTCCTTCTTGTAAGTTGTCAACTGTAACAGATTTTGTCTGCACCACAATTGCAATGTAATTTTTGGGGTCTTTCATGTTGATTATGCTTTTTATTAATATTGTTTCGACCAATGTGAATGTATTGTTGGCTGCACTGTGCATGTTTATCATGTTTTTCTAAATTTCCGTTGCCTTCCCAACTACGTTCTCATTCCCAGTCCATTTCATTGTAGGAGCCCAAACACCACCTAAAGTATGACTCTTGGGGTGACTCATTGTGTCGCCGCTGTTCCAACATACCCAATCTCTAAGCGTCGACATAAACCTCCTCGGTCTTTCTCTCTGCGGATCTTATCAAAATCGAATCAAGTTTCAGATCTTAAAACTCAGCAGTCGACCTTTTATTCTCTCGAGCCAACAAGAGAGTGAGTTTCCAAATCATTTCATATACTCATAATGTCCCACGGAACCCACCTGGTCAACTCGGACTTGTGCAGGTGTGAGTGCTTCAATATGTACAAGCAGCAGGTTCCTTATAGTCAGGCATGGGATTGGCAGAAGAGCATAGTTGAGGATAAAAAAACTCTGATAGAGAGGAATGAGCATTGCCCAGACTCACTGTTTGTCCTTCAGCATCGTCCTGTGTTTACCTTGGGAACTGCTAGTTCAGAACAGTTCCTTAATTTCGATATCAAGGATGCTCCGTTCGACATTTATCGAACTGAACGTGGCGGCGAGGTTACATATCATGGTCCGGGTCAGGTACTTCAATGCCTGAATTTAAACATTTATGTTTTCGAAGATGTTGCCATTGTAATTTGAACTTGTTAGCCCATCGTGATAAAGTAGGAATCAAAATCTGAACGTGTGACTTAATTGTTTATAGGGTCAGTTTTTCTAACCTTGGATGCATACGTTTTTCATTGTAGATAGTTATGTACCCTATTATGAATCTACGAAATCACAAGATGGATCTTCATTGGTACCTCAGGTCACTTGAGGAGGTGATTATCCGTGCTCTTTCAAAGACATTCTGTATCAAGGCATCTCGGCTTGAGGGCCTCACTGGTGTTTGGTATGGTATGCATCTTAAAACAAAGGCATGCTGTCTCCTTCCTTTTGTATTATAGCTTATTATCATTGCCAATACCGGGTTGTTGCTCTCATAGCTTCCTTACAAGTAGTGGTTCCTTGTTCTTAATTTAGTCATGTTGAAAAAAAGTTTAAAAACCAAGAATATTGGTATTGAAACTGGCAGCTGGAATTTTCCTGTGATGTTTATATTTGAATTTTTCTTCAGGAAACCAGAAACTGGCAGCCATTGGAATACGAGTCAAACAGTGGATAACATATCATGGCTTAGCAGTGAATGTGAATACAGACTTGACCCCTTTTCGTTGGATTGTACCTTGTGGGTTACAAGGCTATCAGGTTGGAAGCATTAAAGGCTTGCTTGAGGAATTTCAGACATCTGCAGAGTGTGGAATAGCAGATCTACCTGATCCCGATGATGGCCAGCTACTTGATATTACTTGTAGATCTTTGATCCATGAGTTTTCAGAAGTTTTCCAGGTTAGAATCAATTATGAAACCATGTCAAGTTTGGATTTACAAGCCATCTGAATCTGAAATAGGAATGAATTTATTCGAGGGCTACATTTCTAAATCCTTTGTCGATCTGAATGGATATGGCATGTTGACGATCTCTGAGCGTTTTATTTTTAAAGAGTCCCCTGAGAAGTAGGTCATGACAACAGCAGAACATTAGAGCAGGATTACATATTGCTACTTTTACATCCTTAGAAGTAACAACCTAGCATACTTTTCAGTGCCACTATAAAGTCGCCTGGGGTCACATAGATAGCATTCAATTTCCGATGGAGGTTCTTAATACCGTTGTAACAACTTTTGCTACAACAGTTGTAATAAAAACCGTCAGTTTGAATGAAAACTTGAGTGTACTTAGACTGAAATTGATAGGGCTCTCAACTTGTATTTAGCGATGCACGTTATAAGATCTACATGAGAAGATTAAGGTTCGAATCCTTGCTTTCCACCAGACTGATTTCTGTGCATGATGATGTCATTGTATTGGTTAAATTGACACATTACCTTGAAGAGCCTTTCAAGCTAATTGCATTTGATACTGGGAAGAGCTTTTCTACGAAGCTGTGCAACTAGTTCCTTACATCTTTAATACTTGTGGTTAATACGATGGCTATCATATTGATATAGGTGACAGTTTTGTGTCGATACATGTTGATATGGTGCACGAAAGAAAAATACAAGTTGCTACTATATGTACATCATGGAATACAATAATCTGCTATCATTCCATATCTGCAGCAAAGCAGAAAAAAACTTGATAAAGTTCTAATATGAACACATAATACCCAATCTTAATGAAACAAAAATTGAAATGAAATCAAGAAAAGGGGAGAACAGATCAAGGGGTAACATCATTGCAAAACCGATAAAGGTCGAGGTTGTCTTTTTTAGGAAGGTGGCTGAGAAGTGCTCGGATACTGATGAAGTTTTGAACATGCCAACACTCGCTGGTCCAACGTATACCCCTGGAATGGGCCGTGGAGCTTGTTTCAAATTTCAATGGCTGACGACAGACCAGTTACTCAAGCTGCATTTCAAGCAAGAAGAAGAAATGCGAGCAGTTCTTCATTTGTGGCAAGTGTTTTAACTTTGACTCTTGATCGTCGTCTTAGTTGCATAATGTTGCTCTTACACGAAATCACGGCTATTTGTTACTGTGGTTCTACGTACATGTTCAAATTAAAGGATGCAATTAAAGTTAATTTAATTAAGATTGCTACGTACTAATGCTTCACAAGAAGCATGAATCCAATCACAAAATTGTACGAGTAATAGTAGGCTAGTAGTTAAGCCTCTCGAGTTAGAGGAGACTTTCCACTTCGAATTATTTTCTTTTTTGCATCAAAGTAACATCCATTGCTCATCGTTTTTCTTTTAATACATCTCTTACATTACGATAAGAGGTAGAAAAATGGCTCCAAATGATACACCAAAGTAGACTATTGATTCTAGATGTGGGTTTCGTTCCGTTCGGTTTAGTCTTTTGCCGAAACCAAAAACCAAACTAAAGTCACTGTTCGGTTCAGTTGAGTTTGGTTTTTCTTTCCATTTTTTTAGTTCCTTTTTTTTTTTTTTTTTTGGGTTTTATTTTCTTTGGTTCGGTTTCGGTTTTCCTGTTAGTTTGTTCGTGTCTGATTCTCACATACACACATGAAAAACAAAGAAGGAAGGAAGTAGGGTTACAGGGGGATAAAACCATGTCGTATTGATCAAAGGGGTTAAAAGCGACAGGTCAATTAACAGTCCGCTAATTTAGAAGTGAGGCCCGACGAATCTTTGTAATTTGCCCAACTACTTGCACCTAATTCGTCGGGCAAAGACGACAATTTTATTTTATTTCAAACAGTTAAAGATCATCAAATATGATGGTCAGGTCAATTCAGTGTATGATTTTACTCTCAATTGCCGTTGTTCAGAAAAAGAAAAAAATCATCAAAATCACAGGTCCTAAAGCCGTTAAAGGATTTCTTCCTGTTATCTAATCTCTAAACGTTTGTTTTTGGTGATTTTTGGCATATGAGATCTCGAGTATATACAAACAAATTTGATTGTTGGATTGTTGAAACTAATTCATAGAATGCCTATCTCATCAAAACAATAGATTCAAAAAACACTTAAGAGTTTATTTTATATTTCCAATACGTAGAACGTAAACTTTTGTGGCACCTACTAGTGTAAATATTTTAAATTGATGGTTGAGTCATTCATTGTATTCTTCTAGGGTATAAAAAAATCATCAAAATCAGAGCTAAAATCATCGTTAAATCGTGATTCTTCTTTTCTAACCATCGAAGGATTTCGTCCCGTTACCTAATCTCCGAACGTTTATTTTTGGTGATTTTTGGAGTATGAGATCTCAAAGTACATACAAATAAGTTTGATGGTTGGATCATTGAAACTAGTTTTGTAGAATGCATATCCTGTACAATTAGTAGATTCAACAAACACTTAAGAGTTTATTTTATATTTCCATTAAGTAGAACATAAGCTTTTGTAGTGTTCACTAGTGTAAATATTTTAAATTGATGATCGAGTTTGTTCACTGTTTCTTATAGGGTCGAAGAGTGTAGTTGTAAAAAATTATTAAAATCAAAGCTGAAATGATCGTTAATCGTGAATTTTCATTTTTAATCGTCGATTTCGTTCCATTATCTGATATCTGAACGTTTGTTTTTGGTGTATGTGATTCGAAGTATATACAAACAAGTTGATGATTAGATTGTGGAAACTGAATTTGCAGACTGCAAAATCATCGAAGGAATTTAATATGCCAACCATGTCTCTCACTTTGCCTAACGAATTTATCCACTTGACCTAATGAAACAAAACCCTAAAACCTAAAACCTTAAACCTAATTTAGCCTTTGTGTGACGGAACCTTTATGGTCTATCGAGCAAGATTTGACACAATACGTGCCATTTTTTCCCCTTGCGCCAAATGTTTGCCTGACGAATAAATACCCTTGTCCTCCAAGATTATTTCGTCACACCTTACTTTTGTCAAAATCCTAAATGTTGACTTGCTTTGTCCGACCAACGGAATTTTTGTCAGGTAAAATAACTTAACCCAACTTAATATGGTTCTGTTGGGCCAAATTTCGTTGGCAAATAATATTTTCTGGTAGTGACCCCTTATCGCACCACCTAGAGGAGAAGGTCCTAGCAGATTGATGTCTTTTTGCTTCACTAACCAAAAATTCACTCGTGTGTAACCAAAAATCGTGATTCTTCCTTTCTAACCATCGAAGGATTTCGTCCCGTTACCTAATTTTCAAACATTTATTTTCGGTGATTTTTGGAGTATGAGATCTCGGAGTATATACAAACAAACTTGATGGTTGGATTGTTGAAACTGGTTTAGTAGAATGCGTATCATGTCAAAATAGTACATTCAACAAACACTTAAGAGTTTATTTTGTAGTGTCCACTAGTGTAAATATTTTAAATTCATTGTCGAGTTTGTTCACTGTTTCTTATAAGGTCGAGGAGTGTAGTTGTAAAAAAACTATTAAAATCAGAGGTAAAATGATAGTTAATCATAATTTTTAGTTTTTAATCGCCGATTTTGTTTCGTAACCTGATATCCGAATGTTTGTTTTTGGTGTATGTGATTCGAAGTATGTACAAACAATTTGGCGATTAGATCGTGGAAACTGAATTTGCAGACTGCAAATCATTGAAGGAATTTAACATGCCAACCATGTCTCTTACTTTGCCTGACGAATATATCCACTTGACCTAATGAAACAAAACCCTAAAACCAAATCTAGCCCTTGTGTGAAGGAACCTTTATGGTCTGTCAGGCAAGATTTGACACAATACGTGCCATTTTTTCCCCTTGGCACCAAATGTTTTCCTGACGAATAAATATCCTTGTCCTCCAAGATAATTTTGTCACACCATGCTTTTGTCAAAATCCTAAATGTTGACTTGCTTTGTTCGACCAACGAAATTTTTGTCAGGTAAAATAACTTGACCCAACTAAATATGGTTCTGTTGGGCCCAATTTCGTAGGCAAGTAATATTGTCTAGTAGTGACCCCTTATCACACCACCTAGAGGAGAAGGTCCTAGCAGATTGATGTCTTCTTGCTTCACTAACCAAAAATTCACTAGTGTGTAACCAAAAATCGTGATTCTTCTTTTCTAACCATCGAAGGATTTCGTCCCGTTACCTAATATCCGAACGTTTATTTTTGATGATTTTTGGAGTATGAGATCTCGGAGTATATATAAACAAGTTTGATGGTTGGATTGTTGAAACTAGTTTCACAGAATGCGTATCCCATCAAAATAGTAGATTCAACTAATACTTAAGAGTTTATTTTATATTTCCATTAAGTAGAACGTAAGCTTCTGTAGTGTCCACTAGTGTAAATATTTTAAATTGATTATCGAGTTTGTTCACTTTCTTATAGGGCCGAGGAGTGCAGTTGTAAAAAACTATTAAAATCAGAGGTGAAATGATAGTTAATCATAATTTTTAGTTTTTAATCGTCGATTTTGTTTCGTTATCTGATATCCGAACATTTGTTTTTGGTCTGTGATTCAAAGTATATACAAACAAGTTGACGATTAGATCGTGGAAATTGAATTTGCAGACTGCAGATCATTGAAGGAATTTAATATGCCAACCATATCTCTTACTTTGCCTGACGAATATATCCACTTGACCTGATGAAACAAAACCCTAAAACCTAATCTAGCCCTTGTGTGAAGGAACCGTTATGGTATGTCAGGCAAGATTTGACACAATACACACCATTTTTTCCCCTTGGCACCAAATGTTTTCCTGACAAATAAATATCCTTGTCCTCCAAGATTATTTTCTTACACCATGCTTTTGTCAAAATCCTAAATGTTGACTTGCTTTGTTCGACCAACAAAATTTTTGTCAGGTAAAATAACTTGACCCAACTAAATATGGTTCTGTTGGGCCAAATTTCGTAGGCAAATAATATTGTCTAGTAGTGACCCCTTATCGCACCACCTAGAGGAGAAGGTTATAGCAGATTGATGTCTTCTTGCTTCACTAACCAAAAATTCACTTGTGTGTAACCAAAAATCGTGATTCTTCTTTTCTAACCGTAGAAGGATTTCATCATGTTACCTAATATCCGAACATTTATTTTTGATGATTTTTGGAGTATGAGATCTCGGAGTATATACAAACAAGTTTGATGGTTGGATTGTTGAAACTAATACTTAAGAGTTTATTTTATATTTCTATTAAGTAGAATGTAAGCTTTTGTAGTGTCCACTAGTGTAAATATTTTAAATTGATTATCGAGTTTGTTCACTGTTTCTTGTAGGGTCGAAGAGTATAGTTGTAAAAAACTATTAAAATCAGAGGTGAAATGATCGTTAATCATGATTTTTAGTTTTTAATCGTTGATTTAATTTTGTTACCTGATATCCGAATGCTTGTTTTTGGTGATTTTTAGTGTATGTGATTTGAAGTACATAAAAACAAGTTGACAATTACATCATGGAAACTGAATTTGTAGACTGCAAAATCATCGAAGGAATTTAATATGCCAACCATGTCTCTCACATTGCCAGACGAATATATCCACTTGACCTGATGAAACAAAACCCTAAAACCTAATCTAGCCTTTAGGTGATGGAACTTTTATGATATGTCGGGTAAAATTTGACACAATACGCGCCATTTTTTCCCCTTGGTGCCAAATGTTTGCCTGACGAATAATACCCTTTTCCTCTGAGATTATTTCGTTACACCATGCTTTTGTCAAAATCCTAAATGTTGACTTGCTTTGTCCGACCAATGGAATTTTCGTTGAGTTAAATAACTTGACCCAACTAAATACGGTTCTATTGGGCCAAATTTCGTAGGCAAATAATATTTTCTGGTAGTGACCCTTATCGCAGCATCTAGAGGAGAAGGTCCTAGCAAATTGATGTCTTCCTACTTCACTAACCAAAAATTCTCATGTGTAACCAAAAATCGTGATTCTTCTTTCTAACCGTCAAAGGATTTCATCCCGTTACCTAATCTCCGAATGTTTATTTTTGGTGATTTTTGGAGTATAAGATCTCGGAGTATATACAAATAAGTTTAATGGTTGGATTGTTGAAACTAGTTTTGTAGAATGCGTATCCCGTCAAAATAGTAGATTCAACAAACACTTAAGAGTTTATTTTATATTTTCATTAAGTAGAACGTAAGCTTTTGTCCACTAGTGTAAATATTTTAAATTGATGATAGAGTTTGTTCACTGTTTCTTATAGGTTCGAGGAGTGTAGTTGTAAAAAAATATTAAAATCAGAGGTGAAACGATCGTTAATCGTGATTTTTCATTTTTAATCGTCAATTTCATTCCGTTACTTGATATCCGAATGTTTGTTTTTGGTGATTTTTGGTGTATGTGATTTGAAGTATATACAAACAAGTTGACGATTAGATCGTGGAAACTGAATTTTTAAAATGCAAAATCATCGAAGGAATTTGATATGCCAACCATGTCTCTCACTTTGCCTGATGAATATATCCACTTGACCTGATGAAAGAAAACTCTAAAACCTTAAACCTTAAACCTAATTTAGCATTTGTGCGACGGAACCTTTATGGTATGTTGGGCAAGGTTTGACACAATGCACGTCATTTTTTTTCCTTGGGGCCAAATGTTTGATTGACGAATAAATACCCTTGTCCTCCAAGATTATTTCATCACACCATGCTTTTGTCAAAATCCTAAATGTTGACTTGCTTTGTCCGACCAACAGAATTTTTGTCAGGAAAAATAACTTGACTCAACTAAATATGGTTCTGTTGGGCCAAATTTCGTAGGCAAATAATATTTTCTGGTAGTGACACCTTGTCGCACCACCTAGAGGAGAAGATCCTAGCAGATTGATGTCTTCCTACTTCATTAACCAAAAATTCACTCGTGTGTATACTAGTAAAGGGCTAACACTTCGGGGACTCAACATCATTGAATTCGTCCGCATATAAATCTAAAGGTTGGAATTCTGAACTTGTAACACAGACACGTCAATTAACCATGATAACATGGATTTATTAAATATGATTAAACGGAATCCAATATGCTGCAAATTATGCATGTTAATTGGATTATTTATGCTTACCCACACTTTAGCACGTGTACTAAAATAGTTCACAACCCAACAAACGAATCTATCTTTCTATAGCCTCTAAATAAAGCCCTGCACTCTATGGAAAGAATCAGTAATGGAAAATAATTAACTATGTGTCGTGTGAGTATGACCGATTTACCATAACATCTCTCGAATTAATATAATATTAAGGTACTGAGTTTTATATATTTGGCATAATTTGTTATAAGTACAATTACTGTTAATGCAAGTTAATACTTGGTGTGTAGTCATCGAATGCTTCTTTAAAAAATTTGCTACTAAGTTCAAGTCATGAGAAAGGAAAATACATGTGTCCATTATTTCAAGGGACGAGGCTGTTTAAACTCAAAACTAATCAGTACTTCCAAACAAATTTTAGTTTTCGTTTTATTTGAAAACAAAAAATAGTCGCTAAAAGTTGTCTATTCTCATTTATTATTTTAAAATAAAAAGTAAAATAAGTATGAAATAGATTCTTAGAGATTAACTAAGTTAATGACTTGGTTCATATGAACTACCATTTTTCGTCGTTAAAGATCAAAGCTTGACTTTCTTCCATTGTAAGGAAATAAAACTTGGAAGAGTTTTGAAAATTAAGTCTTGGAGATCTTTTGATAATATAATCAATTCATTCCATGAAAAATATTTTTTATATGTATCATTATCAAAGTCAAAATTGAAGTGATCTATCTTATATATAATTGTGCCTATATATAATTGTTTATGAGTGTTTATATATACTCAAAGTCAAAGTTTTTACTGAATAGAGGAAGTGTCCTTACTCAGTTGCTTGATCATGCTAGCATAAACTATATCCTTAATCATGCTAATATAAACTATATTTTATTTTTCAAATTGAAAACTAAAAATAATTATTAAGTGTGTAATGTAATGCATGTTGACATATCTTGACAACATTTGACAGGTTGTGTCGGCATAATTTGATAGGGGCTTTTGGCAGCACTCAGGAAGTTGCTTTGGCATGAAGTCGACAACTTGGCAAACAATGACAAGTCCACCAAATGATTGACGAAATGAATCACTGAAAAAACAACTTTCGTTAAAAAAAAAAAAAAAAAAAAACTTAAATCTTTACGTACACTGAGACCCTCAAAGTTCAAAACTTGGATTCTCCACGAGCTCTGCCCTAGCTAGTATATATAAAGTGTCTAATAAATTATCGCAAAGATAATAAGCAAAAAAAAAACTCCAAATTCACAACTGGCTTTGTCTGATGGAATTTTGAATTATACGCTATGGTCGTCGAATTATCGATTTACCTCAAAGCACGGAGGCAAGCTTCCAGGAATTGATGCCACTTGAACTGTACAATCCACCATGGTTATTGGTATTGCAAAACTTTGTATTATTTATTCGGTCAAACCAAAAATGTTTAGTTTATGCTTTAACTAACCGGATGTACATATTACGTACGTGCATGTATAGTTCGAATAAAATGAAGCCACGTGTCTACAGTGGCATGCATGGGTCCGCACGTCAATTAAACATTATAGGTTAAAAGCATGCATGTTTATATTCGATAATTAAATTAAGTAGTTTGATTAAGTATAAAACAATAAACTATTAGAGTTGACAGTGGATGCCGTTTTACTCTGTTTATCCCATTCTCTTAATCCATTTTTCTATGTTAACAAGCATTAAATACTTTAGTTTAATTGAGGTGGGAGAAAGAACACTTCGAAAACAGCTAGCCACAACTTATCTGTAAAGCAGAGAATGACTTGTGACGAAAGTGATTATGCAATCTATATTATTATCTTAGACTGAATTCGGCTTTGCGGAGTTTCCAGCTGTCCGAACGTCCATTTGTTTGTTTCTTAGGATTTTGTCTTTTTCATAGTTTGTATTTAATGTTTCATCGCCTGCTCTTAGAACTCTCCACAAACATTTTAGTTTCTCTAAAATAATCTCTGACTTAGGTGTCGGAGATTTTTTTTTTACTAACACCACACTGCTGTTAGATATTGGCACTTGGTGTCAGCTCTTTTGCAGGGTTTTTTGGTCAATTAACTATACATGCATCCACAGTGTGTGTGTATGTATATATGTGTGTGTTTGTGTCGATACGCATCTGATTTATATTTTATTTTTTCTTTTTCTTAAAAAGGTGACCAGCAAGTGGTTTTACAATGACAGTCCATCTTTTTAGGGTCCAGACTCACAGAAGCTTTTCAATTTCAAACTGTTCGAACGTCCGTTAGTTTCTTAGCATTTTTCTTTTTCATATTTTGTATTCTATGTTTCATCGCCGGCTCTTAGAATTCTCTACAGTCTCTAAAAGAATCTCTGACTGAGGTATCGAAGATCTTTCGACTAACACACCACACTGCTGTTAAACATTGGCGGTTGGTGTGATCTCTTTTGCAGGGCTTTTTGGTCAATATTTAAGCATGCATCCACAGTATAAATGTGTGTGTGTCCATATATACGCATCTGATTTATATTTCGTTCTTTAGCTAGATTTACCCCCTAAAGGTTGAAATACCAAACGAAATATCAAATATATAATACTATACATGCATGGGTATGGGGTAGTAGGGCAAGTTGGAATTGTTTTTGTCTCCAATCCAATTCCATCCCATCTCATCCCCTTCAGTCTCATTCAAGAATAAAGACATGTGCATCAAACAATGAGAGGGCTCATAACAAATAATTAACGTTGAATCCAGGAAAATGACTAGTTTTGAGCAGGGGGGAGGGGGATTATGATACTATATAGTGGATGACCGATGACCCCATCCCTCCCTTCCGTTTCTTATAAAGAAATTGTACTTATCTGAATCCCGACATTTTATAAACTTCATGCTGCAAATTGCAAAAAACTGGGGGGACTGCCCTTTCAAGGAATCAAAGGTGGTTTTCTACAAACTGGGAGTCATCTGGTTTTGATTTGGGCCCATAGAATCATAGAATACAACTATGACTTTTGACATAAATACAAATATATACGTACAAACGTACGCATTTTAGACACGTCGTCACGCGTTGACATGAGTTAAATGTGTCCTTTTTTTTTTTTTGCTTATCCGGACATGATTTAAATGTTAGATCACGGCTTTGGTTCTCTTGTAAGGTATAAATTGCACCCTTTCAATTGATAATTCACCATGTTCTCAGAACGTGAAATTGAAATAAATCTCTTAATGGTCAAATTATCTTTAAGCTGGGGAACCGCTCACAGAAATTAGCTTTTTATTCTTTGGTCTTTTATTGGCTATATGTGTACAAATATTGTAAACTTTTAGACCAAATGTCAAATATTGTGCCACCATATAAGTTTTGAGACTTCCTAACCATCTTCAATTGATTTTGAGTAGGACATGTTTGGTACTATTTTTGGAATAACGAAAACCATTTTATGTTAATCAAAAGAATATCTGAATAAACTTGGCACAAAAACTCAGAAGTTTCGGTGTCATTGAAGTTTTTTTTTGGAAACATCTAGCAGGGTGCTTTTAGGGAACACCCCTAACTTCTTTTTGAGGAAGCAGCTGAAATTTTAATAAAGATTTCAACTTGTTTGTAACATATATGTTCCCCTCAAAGCCATTAAGTATTACTCAGCTCTAAAGCACCATGAACCTATTAAAGAGTTTATTATGAGGCATCAATGCCAAAAGGACACGAACAAACTCCAAAACAAGCAATACAATAAAGAAGTATCTTGCCAGGCGAACAAATTTTGTCAGGCCAAAGGTAGTTTCGTCGCTCAAAACTTTAGACGACAAAATTTCGTCGGGAAAAGTTGGTTGCGCAAAATTCGTTGCTCGAAGCCTTACCTGACGAAAATAAAAATTCATCGGCCAAATTCTATTTCGCCTGACGAAATAAGTCATCGGGTAAAGGTGCATTGACCGCCTTGACCCGACGAAAGTTATTGCCTGATGAAGTTTTTCATCTCCCTGCACCAAATTAAATACTACAAGAAGTTTGGCACAACAAAATTTTAATCGGGCAACTATTTAAAACCAAAATAAAAAAATAAAATAAAGTTTGCTCGACGAATATATTCGTCGGGCTAACATTTTTTAAATTTCTTTTGTAAAATTCGATATTAAAGCAATATTTATAGTAAATAATTTATTTAATTCTAATTATATTAATTTGAAAAGCTAAAGTTAATGACAACTTTAAAACATTTATATAATTACATTCAAAATAAAATTGTTCATACAATTATGTAAAAAAGACTAAACTAATTAACCTAAATTGCTTGGGTGGATGCTGAGGTGGTTGGCAGAATGGCGCCTGAGAGATTACTCGGAGGCTTGGGATTGCGAATGCCAGAAGCTGGCATTGCTTGGGCTATCCTAGCAATGTACATGGGCACTGCTTCTCGATCGTGCGCAGTAGCTTCTTGCTCGCAAGTAGTTTCTTCTCTCATACGTGCCACTTCTTCTCTTTGGCGCACTAACTCTATCTCCACCTGCTGCAGTCTGGAAGACATCTCGATCAAATGATGAGAGATTGTTGAAGAGGAAGACCACTCGAGGTCCCAACCTCGACCTACTCCTAGGTCGTTGTGTTCGTTGCCCTTAACCATGTCCATCAACAACTGTAGAGACACATTTGGATCAGGTGTCACCTCCTCCATAGGCACGTACGTTGCTGCTGGGAGAGGCTAGCGAGGTACTCGTTCTTCTTCTACGTTGTAGAAGTCTACCAAAAAAAAAAAAAAAACCAATTAAGATTATCGGTCATAATTTAAACCTTTTTTACTGTAATGAAATTTAAATTTAAAATGTAGAACATATTACTTGCAGAAATGTCGTCCACGACCTAGTCGCTATAATTAGCATGTGTCTCCCCTCAAACCTCCACTTCTAGGAAATGCAAACCACCCGCCTGCCGTTCCTCGACCTAGTAAGATAGGAGTTGAGAACCGAAGTGATGAAGGTACAAATTTTTCTTTGATTACTTTTATTTATTAAAAAAAAAATTAATCAAACTTAAAGTAAAAAACAGAAAAGTTGAACTAAAATTAAAATAAAACCTACCTGAAATTTTTCGATCTAAAAATAAGTGCACAGTTACTGCCACTCATCTATCCTCTCAAGAAATTCCTCGAATGGCCAATAAGAGTTGTATCAGGAGACCGACATGTCTTGTAGTAATAGTGTAGCTCGTACTTCTTGTCACATGCCGGCCCGGGGCGAATCACTTCCCGGGCCCACTCTACCACCGTAGCACGATATTGTCCGCTTTGGGCTTACCATTCCCTCACGGTTTTGTTTTTAGGAACTCACGAGCAACTTCCCAGTGGGTCACCCATCATGGGATTGCTCTAGCCCCCTTCTCGCTTAACTTTGGAATTCCTACGGAACCCGATGCAGTGAGCTCCCAAAAGGCCTCGTGCTAGGTAGAGATGGGAATATACATATAAGGATCACTCCCTTGGGCGATGTGCGATGTCACAATCCACCCCCTTAGGGGCCCGATGTCCTCGTCGGCACACATGCGACCAGAGTTAGGCTTTGATACCAAATTGTCACATCCCGGCTCTGGGCGAATCACTTCCCGAGCCTGCTCCACCACCGTAGCACGATATTGTCCACTTTGAGCTTACCATTCCCTCACGGTTTTGTTTTTGGGAACTCACGAGCAACTTCCCAGTGGGTCACCCATCATGGGATTACTCTAGCCCCTTTCTCGCTTAACTTTGGAGTTCCTACGGAACCCGAAGACAGTGAGCTCCCAAAAGACCTCGTGCTAGGTAGAGATGGGAATATACATATAAGGATCACTCCCTTGGGCGATGTGGGATGTCACAATCCACCCCCCTTAGGGGCCCAACGTCCTCATCGGCACACACGCGACCAGGGTTAGGCTTTGATACCAAATTGTCACATCCCGGCTTGAGGCAGATCACTTCCCAGGCCCGCTCCACCACCGTAGCACGATATTGTCCACTTTGGGCTTACCATTCCCTCACGGTTTTGTTTTTGGGAACTCACGAGCAACTTCCCAGTGGGTCACCCATCATGAGATTGCTCTAGCCCCCTTCTCGCTTAACTTTGGAGTTCCTACGGTACCCGAAGACAGTGAGCTCCCAAAAGGCCTCGTGCTAGGTAGAGATGGGAATATACATATAAGGATCACTCCCTTGGGCGATGTGGGATGTCACATTTCCAATCCTTAAACTTATCCCTCCACATCGAGTCCTCCACAATGATCTTGAAGTTGGTTTGAAACAAAAAAAAAATGTATTAGTTTAAACCCACATTAAATAAGTAAGAGCAAAAAATAAAAAAAATTAAGAAAGTTCAACACTTACTGAAATTTGTCTCATCATCTCGGCATGGACCTTGTGGGGGGGGGGGGGGGAGGAGGGGTGGTGCACGTCATCCATGAATCAACAACCATGGTACACTTGATGCGGATGATGGCACCCATGTCGTGACTCAACAAGCTTATGACTTTATCACTCGTTCGCCGATGACTCGGGTTGTAATCAATCTGGATGAGCCTGTGATACCCGGGTAATCCAGTTGCTTGCCAACCCTTTAATAGATCCCTCAGACCTCGCTCTTCAGGCCGCTGGGGAGGTCCCTATCTCATACCTGCTACACGGCAACAAAAGCGGCCGCTGACTCAATAATGGTGCCTGGGTGGCATTGGGGGCCGACTGCTCCTTCTGGCCCGAACCAGAGGCTGAGTGACATAACCCGACCAGAGTCGAGATGTGATGGCCGTCACATGAGAATGATGTAGCCAAGTGCGCAACAGACGTGATACTAATAAAAGAAATGTGAATAATTAAATATCGAACCTAAACTTATTTAAACTAAAGATAGAATATAAGGGTGTGAAAGTGCTCAAATATAAGATACACACATATCAGCACATAGATAAAACGAAAGTGCAATTGAACTAACTAAGTACTAATTATACAAACAGGGAGAAGATCCCTACTTTTATTTATGGAAACGTTAGAACCGTCGTGTAGTCCTCGTGAGCCACCAAAGATAAGCATCTACCTAAAACCTGGAGGGGCACAAAACAGAAGGGAGAGTGGGTAAAAACAAAGCTTTAGAAAAACACATTTATCTTTATGAACATAATAACCCTTCTCCGTAAAACTCGTATAATTTCCAAGAAATAGTAATATGCACGTATATAAAAACAATGTTCAAGAGCAGTGAAAACAGAATTATGCCATGTCATAACGTTCAGCACTCAAATATGTAAGCCAGGTGAAAAGTCGATATAAATTAGCATGCCAGCCGAAGTCACCTAAAGTGACCTGTACGACTGGACCTATAGCTCATCAACATATGTCTGCACATGAGTCAGAGTCACCTAATGTGACCTGTACGACAGGTTGGGTGTAAATAAGTACACTTAAGTGTTACGATCACGTGAAAGTTGTACGATAGATCGCAAGTCACCTATGACTCGGAACCACCTATTGTGGTCTGTACGACAGGCTAGCACCAAAACTTGGATCCAAGGTGAGCGTGCGGTGCAGGAGGTGAACAATCACGTAAAAGCTGTGCCCTAGCCTTGGGCGGGAGAACTAACACAAAGGTTAGGCCTGACAATTCCTGACATGACCCGATAACCCGACACGACATGACATGAAGTTAACAGGTGTTCGGGTCGACATGATAACGAATTGGGTCATTATCGGGTAACCCGATAAGCACCTGTTAAGATAACGGGTTGGTTCGGGTATACACATGGGTAACACGATACACGATAAGCAGAATATTAATTTAATAATTTTATAACCCTACAAAAATACTCTAATAATTATATATATTAATTTAACATTTTTATACCCCTAAAAACTATAATAAATAAATAAATATATATATATATTAACTATAATAATTATAATAATTATATATACTATAATAATTATACCCCAAAAATATTAACTATAATAATTATATATATATATATATATTAAATTTTAAAATAAATTTTATACCCCTAAAAACTATAATAATTAATATGCATCATGCCGTCCTTTGAAGAAAAAGGGAGGGAAAAATGAAAATTATAAGAAAAGCTGAAAAGGAAACAAAAAAGAGAGAGAAAGATGGGACCTAGTGGTATTCTCAATTTTGCTTGCTACTAGTAGGGTGGGTTTTTCCACTGTGGTTTCTCAAGTGTGCATTTGTTATTGTTAGGATAAGATTTGACATCTGTGTTCCTGACACGTGTAAATCATTTACCTTTCTCTCTCCTTTTTTTCTTGAGAAATTTTTCATTGTAACAGAAACACAAATAGTACACCATGTATTTTAATAGAAGTGGTGAAAATTTTTATTTTTTTTAAGTTATTAACTTTTTATCACACATATCCCACTATTTTTATAATGACACGTATGTACTACTCCATGTACCGGTCAATTATACGTACAAAATAAATAGATTTAAATCTACTTAATAAATATATATATATATATACACACACACCATTGAACTTTGATGGGATACGCATTCTACGAAACTAGTTTCAATGATCCAACTGTCAAACATGTTTGTATATACTTCGAGATCGCATACACCAAAAATTGTAAAAAAACAAAGATTCTGAGATCAAGTAACGGGACATAACTTTTCGACGGTTATAAAAAGATAAACCACGATTTAACGGTTATTTTAACTCCGATTTTGATGATTTTTTACAGCTACACTCCTTGACCCTATATGAATACAATGAATGAACTCGATCTTCAATTTAACATATTTACACTAGTGGATACCACAAAATCTTATGTTATACTTAATGAAAATGTAAACAAACTCTTAAGTGTTAGTGAGTCAATTGTTTTGATGGGATACACATTCTACGAAACTAGTTTCAACGATCCAGCTATCAAACATGTTTGTATATGCTTCAAGATCTCATATGCCAAAAATTACAAAAAAGAAACATTCAAAGATCAAGTAACGAGACAAAACTTTTTGACGGTTATCAATGAAAAATCACAATTTAACAGTTATTTTAACTCCGATTTTGATGATTTTTTTACAGCTACACTCCTTGACCCTATACGAATTGTGACATCCCGTCCCGGAATTATCGGAAAAGTACGTGTGAAATTACAACTCTGCCCCTAGTTCGTTTCGTGTACGTTTATTGGATGTTTTGTGTGGTGTGGACATGTGTTGGGCCACACACCCACACTGTCTCACTCTCCCTCACCCTCTGTCATTCTCTCTCTCTCTCCTTCTCCCCTCGAGTCCTCTATTCTTCTTCTTCTTCAAAAAAAACGTACGGACACTCACGCAACCCCTCAAACCTGGACAGATCGAGGGAACCAAGGACACCATCGAGTTTGTGAGGCTGTGAGGAGTCCAGTGATACCCTTTTCAGGTAAGAACATCGACGTTTTCACGTCGATTTCTTAAACTCCGATTTGAGTACTGTTCATGCAACATTAATTTACTTAGTTTTTGGACATTTGAAGCTTGTAGATGTGTTGGTGAGGTCCCAATGAGCTTGGGAGTGCATCGTTGGACGGGTTTGGACGTCGAAATCACGAACTGTAAGTTTGGCCGGATTTTCTTATTTTTAGAAAGTTTGATTCCGTTGTTTTTAGGCTCTAAAACTAGTCCAACGTGGTAGTTGAGGTTTAGGGCTTCATTTTGGTATAAAGTACGTGAAAAATGGATGAAAAACAACGAAGAATAGTGAGTTTTAAACTTTCCCAGTTTTCCGGTGGCCGGAGTCCGGCGAGGGTAGATCGGAGAAGAAAGGAGAATATTCCGTTAAGTTTAACGGAATATTCCTAACGGCGTCAGTTTAACGGAATATTCCGTCAGTTTAACGGAATATTCCTGACGGCGTCAGTTGACACCGTCAGTGTGCATGGCACGTGGCCGCGCGTGGGGGGCGCGTAGGTCCGTGCCTTGGCCGGCGCGTGGGGGCGCGTGCGGCGGAGGAAAATTATTCTAAAAATATGGTTGTGATCCTGAGGTTGTGTAGAGCACGTTGGTATATTCATTTGTCCATTTTGAGCAATGTATGAGAAGTTATTACGAGAAGTTGGTTATGTGCTTTAAAGTTAACGTTTTTATAGTTGTTTCGCATCTAGGTGACACGTACCCCGAGGACGAGCGTGCACACGCGAGGCAGGGGGGCTACGACCCTTCTACATACCAGTGAGTAGGCTTTTGTTTTCCGTATATACCTATATACATTTATATTCCCAGAAATTGATTTAAAAAGGGTTATTTGCCTTATGCCATGCATGTTATTATTATCGTTTATGCATCATTGCACGCATTAGTAATGGCATACATATATATGCATATTGGGTGCTGTGGATGCACAGGTAAGTGCCAGGTAAGTGGTATTCATATTTACTTTCAGCAGTAGTTTGAGAGACTTAGAGAGCTCATAACCTGCACCCCCGGTGTTAGTGCTCCCGCCCAGAGTAGGGCACAGTCCTTCACGTGATGTTCACCTCCCGCACCACACGCTCAGCCTGGATCCAAGTTAGGTGCATAGGCCTGTCGTACAGACCACATTAGGTGGTTCCGACTCGTAGGTGACTCGCGATTATTCGCATAGCCTTCACGTGATCGTAGCACTAGAGCGTATATATATGTTACACCCAGGCCTGTCGTACAGACCACCTAGAGTGGTTCCGACTCGTGGGCAGGTTCAGTTATAGAGTTGAGATTTGAGCTCTAGATGCAGCCGTACAGGTCACGTTAGGTGACTCCGGCTGCCAGATGTTATGGTGTTGATATGATTTATACCTGGGCACTTACATTCATTATGAGGTTTCGACATGGCATATCTTGAGCATGATTGGCATACCCTTGAGCATGTTTGGCCTGTTTATACATACGTTTATATGTTTATTTTCTGGGAAGTATACAGGTTTTACGGCGAGGGGTTAGAATGTATTTTGCTAAATGGTTTTCAAAGAGCTTTGTTTTTGCCCACTCACGCTTTTGTTTTGCGCCCCTCCAGGTTCTAGTTGCTTAGCCGTTGCGGTGGTTTCCCCTGAGGGCTTTCCGGCGTTTCTGACAGACACTCCCCATTGTAGGGTCGCCTTCGGGCGTACTACTGTTGTCTTTTTCGTTTGGGCTGCTATAGACCTAATCTGAAATTGTATCTCACTTACTAGTACTTGTTTTAGTACCTTGTATGCTAGTTTTTAATTACTCGTACTTTTATATTACTACTTTATTAGCTTCCGCACGTGTACATGGCTACGTCACCTTTGTGTGACGGCCAGCACGCTTCGATCTCGGTCGGGGTGTGTCACGAATACATTGAATAAACTCGATCTTCAATTTAAAATATTTACACTAGTGGATACCACAAAATCTTATGTTATGCTTAATGAAAGTATGAATAAACTCTTAAGTGTTAGTGAATCTATTATTTTGATGGGATACGCATTCTACGAAACTAATTTCAACGATCCAACCATCAAACATGTTTGTATATACTTCGAGATCGCATACGCCAAAAATTGCAAAAAACAAACATTCTGAGATCAAATAATAGGACAAAACTTTTCGACGGTTATCAACGAAAAATCACGATGTAACGGTTATTTTAACTCCGATTTTGATGGTTTTTTTTACAGGTACACTCCTTGACCCTATGTGAATACAATGAATGAACTTGATCTTCAATTTAAAATATTTACACTAGTGGATACTATAAAATCTTATGTTATACTTAATGAAAATATGAATAAACTCGAAGTGTTAGTGAATCGATCGTTTTGATGGGATACACATTCTACGAAATTAATTTAAATGATCCAACCATCAAACATGTTTGTATATACTTCGAGATCGAATACGCCAAAAATTACAAAAAAACAAACATTCAGAGATCAAGTAACGGGAGAAAAGTTTTCTACGGTTATCATTGAAAAATCATGATTTAATGGTTATTTTAACTCCGATTTTGATGATTTTTTTACAACCACACTCCTTGACCCTATGTGAATACAATGAATGAACTTGATCTTCAATTTAAAATATTTACACTAGTGGATATTACAAAATCTTATGTTATACTTAATAAAAATATGAATAAACTCTTAAGTGTTAGTGAATCTATCATTTTGATGGGATACTCATTCTACGAAATTAATTTCAACGATCCAACCGTCAAAATTGTTTGTATATGCTTTGAGATCACATACACTAAAAATCACAAAAAACAAACATTCAGAGATCATGTAAAGGAACAAAACTTTTCAACGGTTATCAATGAAAAATCACTATTTAACGGTTATTTTAACTCTGATTTTGATGATTTTTTTATGGCTACACTCCTTGACCCTATATGAATACAATGAATGAACTCAATCTTCAATTAAAATATTTACACTAGTGGATACCGCAAAATCTTATGTTATACTTAATAAAAGTATGAATAAACTCTAAAGTGTTAGTAAATCTATTGTTTTGATGGGATACACATTCTACGAAACTAGTTTCAACGATCCAACCGTCAAACATGTTTGTATATACTTCAAGATAGCATACACCAAAAATTGCGAAAAAAAAACATTTAGAGATCAAGTAATAGGACAAAACTTTTCGACGGTTATCAACGAAAAATCATGATTTAACGGTTATTTTAACTCTAATTTTGATGATTTTTTACAGCTACACTCATTGACCCTATATGAATACAATGAATGAATTCGATCTTCAATTTAAAATATTTACCCTAGTGGATACCACAAAATCTTATGTTATACTTAATGAAAGTATAAATAAACTCTAAGTGTTAGTGAATCTATCATTTTGATGGGATACACATTCTACGAAAATAATTTCAATGATCAAACCATCAAACTTGTTTGTATATGCTTCAAGATCGCATACTCCAAAAATCGCAAAAAACAAACATTCAAAGATCAAGTAACGAGACAAAACTTTTCAACGGTTATCAACAAAAAATCATGATTTAATGGTTATTTTAACTCCAATTTTGATGATTTTTTACAAGTACACTCCTTGACCCTATATGAATACAATGAATGAATTCGATCTTCAATTTAAAATATTTACACTAGTGGATACCACAAAATCTTATGTCATGATGATCGATGAAAATTGAGGGTTTTGTAAAAGGAATAATATGCAAGCTTTGAGTTCCATTGGCAAGGTTTAAACTTTTGAGAAAGGCTTCACAACCTTGAAAACAAAAACTCCTTCATTTTGCATATCCTTGCACATTTAATATTTTGTAATAGACTAGTAGTGTATGGATGTTTGTTTATTAGGCTCTTATTTTCAAGTGTAGATGTAGTACTTAAACGACAAATGTGTTTTAATGTTTTGAAGTAATATTTATGCAGCAATGCGTGGTATGTGAAAATTTAAGAAAAAAAATACAATTTTCTTAACAGGTCATAGCGGGTCATAACGAATCGTTGGGTAAAGTGACCCGACCTGTTAAGGACCCATTAAGATAACGGGTGTGACACGACACGACCCGTTAAGATAACAGGTATTATACGAAAACGACACGAACTCGACAGACACGACCCATTTGCCAGGCCTAACCAAGGTGCAACATAATAAGCCTTAAATGCACAAATGCATAGCAATATGCAATGCAACAAGACCAATCACATGCTAACTCACCTGAAGCTTACCTGAGCCTCCGCAGAATCAAATAGTATAATTCACAATTCATACTAGTGCAACAATATAGTAATAAGCGGTATAGACATAGCATATAAGGCATAATTCATTTAAAAATGTTTTTTGGAAATCTTAAAGCATATATATATATATATAAAACAAATGCCCACTCACTGATAAGTAGTAGGATCGTAACCCCTAGCCTCGCTTGTCCACGCTCGTCCTCGGGGTACGTCTCACTTATATGCAATACAACTATTTTAACGTTAATTCGATAGCACATAAATCAAGCCTAGGATTAATTCCTCATACGTTGCCCAAATGGAGTGTTTGAATATACCAACGTGATCTACTTAACAACACGAACACCCCCATATTTTTAGAAAATTTTTTGGATGTCAGACGCGCCCTCACGCGCCGACCAAGTCACGTGCCTGGCACACGGGAAGGAAACCCTAACAGCGTTAGGAATATTCAGTCAAAATAGGTAGAATATTCCATTAAATGGTAACGGCGTTACCTAATGCCGTTAGAATATTCTGTTAAAGTTAATGGAATATACCTTCTTTTTCTCCAGTCACTCATCGGTCTCCGCCGTCCGTCGCCGTCTGCATTCGCCAGTTTCTGGAAAAATTTTAAATGTTTATATCTAATTCATTTCTTAACCAAAATCCATGAAATTTATATGGATTTGAAGGTATTAAAGAGTAGAACACGTTCGTACCTATTAGAAGTCCAAAATCCAATGGAAAATGGTTGGAAAATCCCTTGACAACTCTGGCCAAAACTGAAGTTCCTCGAAACCGTGTGATCCGATGTCAACGCAACCTCAAACCTACTCTAGAGTGCTACGGAAGTTGCATGGGAGCCTTTCCAAGTCCTAAAACCTCTTAATCTTATCGAGATCACGTCAAAGAAACTTTGCTCTTCGTCGGATCTCTCAAGTTAACGGGTTACAACTCACCAACTCGGAAACTAAGGGTACCATTGGGTTCATGAAGTTGAAAGGATGGTGATGGTGGTGATTTCCAGTTCGATCCGTGTTGATTCGAGGTGTAAGTGAGCTAGGGGTGTCTCAGGTGCAAGAAGAAGAAGAAAGAGGAAGTCTCGAGAAGGAGAGAGAGAAGGGAGAGTGTGAGTGTGTATGTTCTGATTAGGTAGAAGAAAGAGATATATTTTAATTGGTCCAAATGAAATAAAAGCCCAAATAGCTAATGGAGGCCAAGGAAATAGGAATTAATATGATTGGTTCTTTATTTTGGCCGGTTACGCACTATATATATATTCATAATTTTTTCGTTATGCTTCCCATTCAAGTCTAACTCACATCATTGCACCCGTGATGTCTGGTATGATTTAATTACGACTACAAAAATAATAATTTAGAACTGCATATGTACGTCCACATCACTTAGCCAACGAGGGCATATTTGTCATTTTATACACTCAGGGAGAAAAAATATATAATAATTTGGGACGGGTCGTCACACTGAGTGGTGACCACTAGTTATCAACCATGACATTTGTAACAAAAGTTCGCAATTTCAAAATTTTCCTACAATTTCACGTATTTCTAGAATTTTACCAATTTTCATATTTTCCTACAAATTTCACAAAATTTCATATATTCCTACAATTTCACATATTTCTCAACTTTACAATCTAAAATCACAATTTCACAATTTTATGTAACAACCGCGAAACCCATACCTAAAAGCACCTACGAACACCTAAAACACTACCTCGTCCCCCCACCCAACCCCACCCCCATCCCCCACCGTACCCCACCCCACCACCACATTGATCCCATTTATCCCAAATCCAAAATCCAACAATAGCACATAGATTATCCCAACCCTATCCCCTTCGGACCCAAATATACTGAGCCTGCTGAGCCGTTGAAATTCGAGCCATTGAAATTTGATCCAACGGCTACAATTATTATAACTTTTAGAGGATCCTCCTATTTTTAGAGGATCTTCCTGATTATCAGTTGAAGATTAGTAGGGAGGATGTCCCTAAGACAGCTTTCAAGACTCGTTATGGTCATTACGAGTTTCTGGTTATGCCATTTGGATTGACGAATGCACCAGCTGCTTTTATGGATTTGATGAATTGAGTATTCCAGCCATATTTGGATAAATTTGTTATTGTCTTCATTGACGATATTCTGGTGTACTCTAAATCTAAATCAGAGCATGTTCGACATCTTACTTTGGTGTTGAAAAGGTTGAGGGAACATCAATTGTATGCTAAGTTTAGCAAGTGCCAGTTTTGGTTAGATCAAGTAGCATTTTTGGGGCACGTCATTTCAGCTCAAGGTATCTTGGTGGATCCTCAAAAGGTGGCAGCTGTGGATAAGTGGGAGCAACCACAAACCGTCACTGAGGTGAGGAGTTTCCTTGGTTTAGCAGGGTATTATCGACGGTTTATGAAAGATTTTTCCGTGATTGCTTTACCACTAATGAGGTTAACGAGGAAAGATGTTAAATTTGAGTGAGATGATAATTGTGAGCAGAGTTTCCGGCAATTGAAGTATTGTCTCACTCATGCATCTCTTTTGGCACTTCCAGACGATAGTGGTGATTTCGAGGTCTATAGTGATGCTTCCTTGAATGGTCTAGGATGTGTGTTGATGCAGCATGGTAGGGTAATTGCTTATGCTTCATGACAATTGAAGCCTCATGAGTTGAATTATCCTACGCATGATTTGGAGTTAGCGGCCATCATCTTTGCGTTGAAATTGTGGAGACATTATCTTTATGGAGAAAAATGCAAGATCTTTACGAATCATAAGAGTCTTCAATATCTTTTCACGCAGAATGATCTTAATCTTCGTCAGCGGAGGTGGTTGGAACTGCTTAGTGATTATGACTACATGATTGATTATCACCCTGGTCGTGCAAATGTGGTAGCTGATGCACTTAGCAGGAAGTCTCAGGGCCGTATCAATGTGTTGTACGCTAGTCGCGTTCCTCTTCTGGCAGACTTAAGATCCACGGGAGTGAGGTTAGAGGAAGAAGATCAAGAGGTGGCTTTACTTGCTAATTTTCAAGTTAGGCCAATTTTAGTTGATCATGTGCTTGAAGCTTAGATGGCAGATGAGGAAACTCAAGAAATAATCCAAGCAAGGAATCAGGGGAAAAGGAAAAACCTCAGAGTTCGTGAATCGGATGGCATGCTTATGCAGGAGGGTAGAATGTTTGTGCCTAATAATTTGGATTTAAAGAAAGCAATTCTTGATGAAGCACATATCTCGGCTTATGCTATGCATCCAGGAGCTACTAAAATGTATCATACCATTCGACCATTTTATTATTGGCCGGGTATAAAGAGGGGGATAGCTGAGTATGTGAGTAGGTGCGCCGTTTGCCAGCAAGTTAAAGCTGAAAGGAAGAAGTCGTTTGGGTTATTGTAGCCGCTTCTCGTTCCAGAGTGGAAATAGGAAAACATTACTATGGATTTTGTGTACAAGCTTCCGCGTACACATAATGGTTTTGACGGCATTTGGGTGATTGTTGATCGGCTTACTAAGTCAACACATTTCATTCCAGTGAGGGAAAAGTATTCTTTGGGCCAATTAGCTGAGTTGTTCATCTCGAAGATCATGAAGTACCATGGTGTTCCTGCGAGTATTGTTTCAAATCGTGACCCAAGATTTACTTCTAAATTTTGGGTGGCTTTTCAGGAAGCTTTGGGTACGAGATTACTTTATAGTACATCATATCATCCTCAGACAGACGGACAGTCAGAGAGAACCATTCAGACGTTGGAGGATATGTTGAGATCTTCGGTGTTACAGTTTGGCGATGCTTGGCACAAGCGGTTATATTTAATGGAATTTGCCTACAACAATAGCTTTCATTCGAGTATCGGCATGGCACCATTTGAGGCGTTGTATGGTAAATCTTGTCGTACACCTTTGTGTTGGTCAGAGGTCGAAGAAAGAGTTTTGGTGGGCCCGGAGATTGTGGAGGAGACTACTCAAAATGTTCAGGTAATTAAGTCTAACCTGAAGGAGTTCAACCATACGAGTTCAACCATACCCATTTTAGGTAAGGACACCTTCGTTTTCACATCGAACCCGAGATGTTCAATTCGGGGTACTGTTCATGCACACGTAAAATCTTGTGTTTTTGGGAATTTCAGGGTTGTAGGAAGCTTGGTGAGGTCCTTAGGAAGCTCGGGGTGGTTCGTTTAAAGGTTTTGGACGTCGGGATCGTGAGTTGCAGGTTTGGCCGGATTTGGTGGAGTTTTTCCGGCAAGATTCCGTTGGTTTTAGTGCTTGAAAATGGTAAGGTTTTGTTCCTCTAGTTGTAAGCTTCATTTTGGTACCAATTTCATGAAATTTAAGTGAAAAATGAGTGAGAAATTAAGTTTAAAAAATTTCCCGATTTTCCGGCAATGGCGACGGCGCCAGAGGTTGGTCGGAGAAGACAACGGAATATTCCGTCAGTTTGGACGAAATATTCCTAACGGCGTTAGGTTAACTTTAACGAAATCTGTCAGATATAACGGAATATTCCTTACGGCGTTAACTGACGCCGTCAGTGTGCCAGGCACGTGCCTGCACGTGGGCGGCGCTTGTGGCCGTGCCTTGGCCGGTGCATGGGGGCGCGTGTGACGTCAGAAAATTATTTTTAAAATATGGGGGTGTTCGTGAGGTTGAGTAGATCATGTTGGTGTATTCACTCACCCCATTTAAGCATTGTATGAGAAGTTTTTACCTAGTTTGGGTTATGTGCTTTAAATTAACGTTTTTATAGTTGTTTCGCATATAGGTGAGATCTATCCCGAGGACGAGCGCAGTCACTCGAGGCAAGGGGGTTACGACCCTTCTACATACCAGTGAGTGGGTTTTTGGTTTTCCGTATATACTTATATACTTGTGATTTTCCCAGAAAATGAAATGAAACGTTTATATGTTTTAAATGCCATGCATTGCATTTGCCTATTTAATTATGCATTAGTAGTTGCATACATATATATATATATATATATATGTTTGGTGTTGCGGATGCCCAGGTAAGTGCCAGGTAAGTTATGGTTTATGTTTGTGATTAGTAGTGATGTGAGATGCATAGAGAGCTCATAACTTGCACCCTCGGTGTTAGTGCTCCTGCCCAGAGTAGGGCACAGTCCTTCACGTGATGTTCACCTCCCGCTCCACATGCTCATCTTGGATCCAAGTTAGGTGCACAGTCCTGTCGTACAGACCACTATAGGTGGTTCCAACTCGTAGGTGACCTGCGATTATTCGCCCAGTCTTCACGTGATCGTAGCACTTGAGCGTATTTATTTACACCTAGTCCTGTCTTATAGATCACTTTAGGTGGTTCCGACTCGTGTGTAGGTATAGTTAGAAAGTTGTGGATTTAAGCTCTAGATTCAGCCATATAAGTCACGTTAGGTGACTCCGGCTGACAGATTACATGGCATTGATTGACATTACTTGAGTACTTGCATTTTATTTAGAGGCATTCGACATGGCATATTTCTGAGCATGTTTTATATATATGTGCATATTCTATTTTCTGGGAAACTATACGGGTTTTACGGTGAGGGGTTAGAACTTTTGTTATTGAAATGATTTTGAAAAGCTTTGTTTTTGCCCACTCACGCTTTCTGTTTTGCGCCCCTCTAGGTTCTAGTTTGGATAGCTCTTTTGGTGGCTCTCGAGGAATTCACGACATATCTAACAGATTATCACCAATGTAGGACCACCTTTGGGTGTGTTTATTTAGTGTTTGCTCCCCTGGACTGCACTAGGTCTTCCATGCTCTGAATATTGTTTTTCAAACTTACGCTTGCACTTGTATGTTATCTACTCAGTGTATAGCTTGGTTTTTATTTATTCGTACTTTTATTATTATTCTTACCTTTCACACTGTGCACATGGTTACGTCACTCCCACGTGATGGCCAGCATGCCCTGACTTCGGTCGAGGTGTGTCACATCTCTTCCTGACTTTTCTTCCCCCCCACCCCCCCCAACATTGTTACCGGCAAAAATCATAAACGGAGGTCAGTGACGGCAAAATCTTAAACCACCCATCTCCATCGTCGCCTGTGATTTTACCCGGGATGCTTCATCTTTTCTCTCTTCCTCTTATTCTTTCTCCTATCCTTTCTCGTTCTCACCCCCTCGTATTTCGACATGGAACTAGAGGGATAGTTGGCCGGATCTTTAGGTTTGCCATCTATCTCCTCTTTCCCCCACTCTCATTTGGGCCTCCATACACTGTGAACCGTACACTAACGAGCTCGAATAAAATATTTCAGAGCTAAATCCAGCGTGGAAGATCAGAAAATCAAAACCCAAAAAATATATAAAATTATGAAAATAAATTCGTAATATTTTTTAAAAAAGCCATTTTTCAGATCCTTTTGTATGTTCTTCTCCACCATAAACCCTTCAAATTTAGTCCTTATCTACCTCCTTCCCTTTATTTCTTGGATTTTAATTGTCATTCTTTCCTATTTTTTCTGGGTTTTCCTCTTTTTCTCTAGGTTTTGTGGCGCATGCAGAGTTAAATTCCCTTTTTTTTTTTTTTTTTTTTTTTTTTTTTTTTTTTTTGTGGGTTTTGTTGTTTTTATTTATTTAGGTTGAAGAGTTTATGCATTTTTCGGGAAACTAAGCCTTTGGGCGTTTTTCAAAGCTCAAATTTGGTTGAGAATAGAGGGTTGAGGAAAACCACCTATCATGTTGAGCCTCTGGGTATTTTTCAAAGTTCGAATTTAAATGTACTAAACCGTTATGCTAAAAGGATACATGTGTCCATAGGTTATTGGTGGGGAACACCACCTATCATGTTGAGGTGTGTGTTCCAGTCACATGGAAAAAAATTTAGGCTTTCTCGATGAAGGGGTGCTGTTACCGACGAGTTATGGTTAATTGACTTAACAAATACACTGAATTCATCGAACAAAATTGAAAAAAGAATTATCAAATTTTAAAAATAACTCAAATGATTAAAAGATGATTAAATTGATGACTAGATCAATTCAGTGTGTGGTTTTGCTCTTAGTTTTGGGTTTCCAACAAAGTGATCAAAATCGAAGCTAAAACAACTGTTAAATCGTGATTTTTCTCCTCTAACCGTCGAATGATTTGTCTCGTTACCTAATCGTCAAATGTTTGTTTTTGGTGATTTTTAGTGTACGAGATCTCGAGGTATAGACCTGGTGTGACAGCCCGTCCCGGACTTTTCGTACCGTAGGGATGAAATGACGGTTTTGTCCCTAGTATGTTTGTTTCGTTGTGTGGTCGTTTTTGGAATTTGGTTGGTTGATTTTGGACCACACATATACCCACACTCATTCCTCTCTCTCTGCCCTGTCCTGTGTCTGTCCCTTTCTCTCTCTCTTTCTCTCTTTTCTTCACCATATGTACGGACAAGACCCATTGTACTCGAAAACATCACGGATCGAGGAAACAAACTACATAATTGTGCTCGTGAGGTTCTTAGGAGTTCAACCATACCCATTTCAGGTAAGGGAACCCTTATTTTCACGTCGAACCCGAGAGGTGTAAATCGGGGTACTGTTCATGCACACGTTAATTATTGTGTTTTTGGGAATTTCAAGCTTGTAGGAAGCTTGGTGAGGTCCTTAGGAGGCTCGGGGTGGTTCGTTTGAAGGTTTTGGACGTCGGGATCATGAGTTGCAGGTTTGGCCGGAGTTGGTGGTTTTTTCCGGGCGAGATTCCGTGGGTTTTAGTGCTTGAAAGTAGTAATGATTTGTTCCTCTAGTTGTAAGCTTCATTTTGGTATCAATTTTGTGAAATTTGGGTGAAAAATGAGTGAGATACGAAGTTTGGAAGTTTTCCCGGTTTTCCGACGACAATGACGGCGCCGAAGTTTGGCCGGAGAAGACGACGGAATATTCCATCAGTTTGGACGGAATATTCCTAATGGCGTTGACGGAATCCGTCAGAATTAACGAATATTCCTGACGCCGTCAGTGTGCCAAGCACGTGCCTGCGCGTGGGCGGCGCGTGGGGGCGCGTGTGGTGTCAAAAAATTATTTTAAAAATATGGGGATGTTCGTGAGGTTGAGTAGATCACGTTGGTGTATTCATACACCTCATTTGAGCATTGTATGAGAAGTTATTTCGTAAGGTTGGTTATGTGCTTTAAAATTAACGTTTTTATAGTTGTTTTGCATATAGGTGAGACCTATCCCGAGGACGAGCGCAGTCACTCGAGGCAAGGGGGTTACGACCCTTCTACTTACCAGTGAGTGGGCTTTTGGTTTTCCGTATATACCTATATACTTGTGATTTTCCCAGAAAATGAAATTAAACGTTTATTTGTTTTATATGCCATGCATTATGTTTGCCCAGTTTATTATGCATTATTAGTTGCATATATACATATGTTTGGTGCTGCAGATGCACATGTAAGTGTCAGGTAAGTTATGGTTTATGTTTATGCTTAGTGAGATCATAACCTGCACCCCCGGTGTTAGTGCTCCCGCCCAGAGTTGGGCACAGTCCTTCACATGATGTTCACCTCCCGCACCACATGCTCATCTTGGATCCAAGTTAGGTGCACAGTCCTGTCGTACAGACCACTTTAGGTGGTTCCGACTCATAGGTGATCCGCGATTATGCGCCCAGTCTTCACGTGATCGTAGCACTTGAGCGTACTTATTTACACTCAGTAAACTAATTGAATAATTAAATTATTTTACCTAATGGGAATATTACTACTAACTACTTGTGTTGAAAAATCTGTCAAGCCTACTAGTTCTTTATCTAGCTTACTAATTTCTTTCAAAGTTTGGATATATTTTCTGCTAGTTCTAGAATCGATCATTAAACTAATAATCTATCTATTTTATTATGCAACTTATCTACTTGTTCACTCAACTCTTTTTGCGCTAATTGAATTTTTTGAACTTCTAGTTTTAACTGCTCAACTATTTCTAATGATTTGAGTTATACTTGCTTAGGCCTATTATCTATGAGGTCAACAAGCTCTTTTATCTCTCTTTTGCTAGAAAACCTTTGAATATTTTTATTATTATCTCTTAACTGAGATGTAATATAATCTAAATTTTGTCTAATTGTTTTTATGGAATTTTTCTAAAAATGTTCTAACAACTGGTTTAACAAATGCTTATGCTTATTATTTTCTAATTTTATATTTTCTGCTTGACTAATAATAAGATCTACAATACTATTGGTTTGTGGATTTTATTCACTATGCAAAATATAATTATACTTTCTCAATGGAAAATAACAAACTAAACTATTTTGGTCTAAGATTATTTTTCATTTTTGAGGTTCACTAATTTCTAAATTAAGATAATCTACTTAAACTACAGTCTAACTTTCTCTAATGTTATAGCTAACCCTTAGAAACTCTCTTTCTTCTCTCAAAGTCTCTAAAACTTGATCTGTTGCTCTTTTTGCTTCTAAAACTTTATGTTGCACAGAACTTCTGTATTATTATATTTACTATTGCTTCTAAAACTTTATGTTGCAATTCTGTATTATTATATTTACTAATAAATGAAGGATGTTCAAGATAACCAAGATAAAACTTCTGCTTTTTCAAAGTCCTGCTAATTCTTTTGGATATATATGCTAATCTTCTCTTTATGCTAATTATAGTTGGGTTATCTTCTCTTTATGCTATTTATAGTTGGGTTCCTAGACACCCAATAAATGTCTGGTAGTTATGGTTAACAATGTCTATAAAGACAATAATATATGTTGATCATACAAAATAAACAAGTGTGAAATCAGTTGTGTAAATGACTTCCGTCCTCAAGGTACTTTACTATTATAATTATACCATTAAAATGCTAAACTTGGCTCTGATACCAAATTCACGAAGCAGGCCCGGTTAAATAGTCGGATGACCATTATAACAACTAGACATAAAACCTTGCACAAGGAACTCGAAATGTTGCAGCATGACGGTCACTCACAGTATAAGTATAAGGCCTTAACAGCTGAACTCAGAGGTACCATGGTTAATGTCCTGTTATTTGTATTGCAATCATTCAACTATAACAGAGTGTTCGAACAAAGTATGATCGTCAGTTTAGCAGGTTAAGAATATAACTATAATAGTGTTTCCCTGTTTTGGACTAGAAGTCTAATTAAACAAACACACTAAAGAAAGAAAAGAAAGCATACTTAAGAATTGAAGATTGCTTGAATCTGTACACTTGAACTTTTATTGATATATATATATATATATATATATATATATATATAGAATGTTTACAAAGAAGTGTTTACAAAGGATGCTAGGAAGGTTTCAGATGCTTGAGTATGATGTGAGTATGGTGTTGAGGTGTGTTTGTACAATGAAGGGAACTTCTCTTATATAGACTGAGTAAGAATACTTTGATTTAAAATTTTTACAAATGTATGGTATGGACATCTCCTTGGTACTTGTCATCTTCTACTGTTGCTGAAATTGTCAGCACTGTTTCTGAAACGTGATCTGACTTATTTGTCTTCTTTTTTGCTTTGCATGTGAACTTGGTTGTCCTGATAAATATATGTGAGCTTCCTGCATGGTTGTCTCCTGTAGCCCAATTTTAGCTTTTCTATGTGATATCCTTGAAATGCTTTTTCCTTTATCTTCTTTCTCATGCCCAATTTGGGTATTATAGAACTGTTTTGTCTTGATAATTAAAAAGAAAGTTTTTTTTTGGAAGATTTGGTTAGTTTTCCATAAACTTTAAGGATAAATCGACAAATATGTTTATTTATAGTACATATAAGTAGCTTGGCTTCTGGTCAGCATGAATATTCTAGTAATTATAAAAGTGGTGCGATCGGAAAGACTGCAGTAGCTTGGCTACTGGTCAGCATGAATATTCTAGTAATTATAAAAGTGGTGGGATCGGAAAGATTGCAATCTGATCTCCCATTATTGTTTTGTTGATTTTTTGTAGGTCACGTAACATAAAAACTAAAAAGGTAAGGATATGTTCAGTTGTGCATTTTGGTAAGAATATGTGGGGTTCACTTGGCCTTTACAAGAGTTGCTAGCTAGTAAGTAACAGTTACGAGGAGTCATTTAGTTTGACAGAAAAGGAAAGCGGATGTCGATCCCTTCAAAAAGATTTACACCTTTTTGTTTTGTGGTAGATCACATAGTCCTCATTCAAGGGAGGGAGGATAATCTTGTCTTACAGTTCGCATATAATTGTGTGTACATATACAGGGATGGACCTAGAAATTTCTTTTAGTGGGGGCAACTTGAAAATCAAATGAAAAAAACCTTATTATAGTATGACTTATAACCAATATGAAAATAGGGATGATTTCAAATGAAATGTATCACAATTCTAATGTTACAAAAATTTCAATGTAGCAGTGGAAAGTGGCAAAGTGATAAGAAAATTATTAATACATAATTACGCAAGAGTGAGGTTTTTCGGTTTGAATGATAGAACAAAAGCACTTTTGCTCATATAATATTTGTTATGGAGTAGTTGGATACTAGGTACATATATTTTCTTCAAAAATAACGCGTGTGTATTATATAATTGTAGTCTGCGACTTAACAAACGAATCACTTGAGTGGGGGCATATGCCCCCAGTGAGCCGTCATTGGCTCCATCCTTGTACATGTAGGATATAGAGGATTAAGGGAAACATTTTGATAAATACTTTTATATTTTTTTTAAGTTTTTAAAATACATAACATGACACACCCCGACCGAGATCAGGGCGTGATGGCCGTCACGCGGAGGTGACGTAGCCATGTGCACGTGCGGAAGCTAAAGAAAGTAATGTAAAAGTACGAATAATTTAAAAGCTAGCATACAAAGTACTAAGACAAGTGCTAGCGTAGTGAAACGCTAAGTTCAGAGCATAAAATCTACAGCAGTCCGAAGAAAATGATACGACAATAGTACACCCGAAGGTGACCTTACAATGGTGAGTATCTGTCAGAAATGCCGGGACGCCCTCTGGGAAAACCACCGAACCTGCTAGACCACTAGAACCTGGAGGGGCGCAAAACAAAAGCGTGAGTGGGCAAAAACAAAGCTCTTTGAAAACCATTTAGCAAAATACATTCTAACCCCTCGCCGTAAAACCTGTATACTTCCCAGAAAATAAACATATATACGTATGTATAAATATGCCAAACATGCTCAAGGGTATATCAATCATGCTCAAGAATGTGCCATGTCAAAGACTCATAATGATATGCAAGTGCTCAGGTATAAATCACATCAATAGCATAACATCTGGCAGCCGGAGTCACCTAACGTGACCTGTACGGCTGCATATAGAGCTCAAATCTCAAACTCAATAACTGAACCTGCCCACGAGTCGGAACCACCTAAAGTGGTCTGTACGACAGGCCTGGGTGTAAAATATATATACGCTCTAGTGCTACGATCACGTGAAGGCTGTGTGAATAATCGCGGGTCACCTACGAGTCGGAACCACCTAATGTGGTCTGTACGACAAGACTGTGCACCTAACTTGGATCCAAGCTGAACGTGTGGTGCGGGAGGTGAACATCACGTGAAGGACTGTGCCCTACTCTGGGCGGGAGCACTAACACCGGGGGTGCAGGTTATGAGCTCTCTAAGCATCTCAAGCTACTACTGAAATATAATTGTGAATATCACTTACCTGGCACTTACCTGTACATCCACAACACCAAATACGCATATATATATGTATGCCACTACTAATGCATGTGATGATGTATAAACGAAAATAAATGGTGCATGGCATAACATAATTAACCCTTTTTAAATCAATTTCTGGGAATATAAATGTATATAGGAATATACGGAAAACCAAAAGCCCACTCACTGGTAAGTGGAAGGGTCGTAGCCCCCCTGCCTCGAGTGTGCACGCTCATCCTCGGGATGCGAATCACCTATATGCGAAATAACTACGAAAACGTTAATTTAAAAGCACATAACCAACTTCTCGTAATAACTTCTCATACATTGCTCAAAATGGACAAATGAATATACCCACGTGCTCTACACAACCTCAGGATCACAACCATATTTTTAGAAAAATTTTCCTCCGCCACACGCGCCCCCACGCGCCGGCCAAGGCACGACCACACGCACCGGCCACGCGCAGGCACGTGCGGTGCACACGGACGGCGTCAACTGACGCCGTGAGGAATATTCCGTTATCTCTAACGGATTCCGTTAACGGCGTCAGGAATATTCCGTCAGATTTGACGAAATATTCCGTCACCTTCTTCGTTCAATCTCCGGTGCCGTCGCCGGCGCCGGAAAACTGGAAAACCTGTAAACCGTGTTTTCTCACTCGTTTCTCAACCGTTTTTTACGTTTCTTGCACCAAATTAAAGCTTAGGACTAGTAGAACACATCCATACACGTTTTAAGAGCTAAAACTCACGCGATCTTACCTGTGCAAACTATCCAAAACCGGCCAACTTCGAACAGGACGATCCCGACGTCCAAATTTGTCCAACGAAGCACTCCGAGGCTCCTTGGGACCTCACTAAGACATCTACGAGCTTCAAAATTCTAAAAAAGTGCTAGATTAAGGTTTACATGAACAGTACACATATCGGACCACCTCGAATTGACGTGAAAACGTTAGAGTTCTTACCTGAAAATGGTATGATCGTGCTCCTCTCAACCTCACGAGTTTGATAGTGACCTTAGTTTCCTCGATCTGCTAAGGTTTGAGGGGTTTGGTCTTTGTCCGTACGTTTATGGGGAATGGGAAGGGAGAGGGAGACACGGGAGAGAGAGACATGGAAAGGGATAGAGACAGTGAGAGTGAGAGTGACAGTGTGTGTGTGTGTGTGTGTGTGTGTGTGTCCCAACACATGCCACACCACACAAACAACCAATAACGTGACAAAAACGAACTAGGGGCAAAGTTGTAATTTCACACGTGTATTTCGATAGTTTCGGGACGGGATGTCACATAACATCTAAGAGTTCAAATGACATGAATACTTATGTGGATTTTAACTAATATTAAAGACCAAAAAATAAAAAAATAAAAAAACTGAAAAAGGATACAAAATCAGACAGAAGTTAAAAATAAAAAAGGGAGAAAACCCTGTAAGTAAAGGACTCTGCACTCAAGTTCATTTGGTGTTGTAAATTGCTAGCAATAATCATCATTTGGGTCCTTTTATTTTCGACATGTCTATAGAAAAGAATTTTGTGGTGCATAGTTTAGCAAACTATAGTTTTGATTTAGATTTAGGCAATTTTTTCTTTAATAATCTTCCTTCTTGTTCAGTTAATTTTGTTCGTACGAAACAACTTAAGATGTCCTGATATAAATTTATTATTGATTAGTTTTTCTGGGGCTTTTGTTTTTGTACCCATTTTTCAACCCAAAAAAAAGTACCTTCATGTCTTGAGTCTTCATTCTCCTCATTTTTCATCCCAAAATAAGTTATTGGAATGATTTATCAGTACAGAAGTGTCCCACAAGTACATACACACACACATATATGTTTCACTTCACATAGTATTGTAATGATTATACTTTATATTTTTTAAGTTTTTTCTTTAAAATATTATTTTTACAAAAAATCATCTAAATAATCTTATGATTGATTAAATAGTCATTTTAAAGTTATTGGAATGATTCATGAGTACAGAAGTGTCCCACAAGTACACACACACATGTAATATGTTTCACTTCACATAGCATTGTAATGATTATTTTTTAAGTTTTTTTTTTTCAAAAATTATTTTTACAAAAAAATCATCTAAATAAAAAATCATATGATCGTTTGATTAAATAATTATTTTAGTGTGTCTTTGAAACACCGTTTCTTCCATTTTGCTCTCTACAAGTAGATATCTCAATTACTATTTGTATAAATTTTTATAAGAACAATCTGTAAATAAGGAATTAAAATATAAACAGTTTAAATTGTTGAAAAAGGCCGCGGATGGAAATTTACAAGAATTTCATCAAAAAATTTATTTGAGCAATCCATCTCCACACACACACACACACACATATATATATATATATATATATATAGAGAGAGAGAGAGAGAGAGAGAGAGAGAGAGAGAGAGAGAGATTGCTCAAATAAATTTTTTGATGAAATTCTTGTAAATTTCCATCCGCGGCCTTTTTCAACAATTTAAACTGTTTATATTTTAATTCCTTATTTACAGATTGTTCTTAAAAAAGAACAATCTGTAAATAAGGAATTAAAATATAAACAGTTTAAATTGTTGAAAAAGGCCGCGGATGGAAATTTACAAGAATTTCATCAAAAAATTTATTTGAGCAATCTCTCTCTCTCTCTCTCTCTCTCTCTATATATATATATATATATATATATGTGTGTGTGTGTGTGGAGATGGATCCGTGATACTTTTTTTTTTTTTACATAATTTGTTATACACATTTTTTGTGAAGTTTACTTCATTATGAATTTTAACGATCCGAACTGTCTATCTATTTGAACATACTGCGCTTTTCTTTTTTGAACATTCAGCTAGGTACACTATAAAAGGTGAATGAATGTCCACTTCAAATGTCACAATAGTCCACCTAGTGGGTCTTTCACTCCATTTTTAAATTTATAGACACGAATGATAGCTGGATCCGAGTACTCTCACAAAAAGGAAAGTAAAAAGAGGCCAAATAATCCAATTCAGATGATCCAAAATTGACTTGCCTCTACCAACTTTGATATTTTATCAAATAGGTTGAATATATATATATATATATATATATATATATATATATATATATATATATATATATATATAGTGCTACTGCATGACTAAACATAACACCTCAAAGAAAAAAAAACAAAACTTTATCAGCTTCCTGCAACTTTCAACCTTCAACAGATTTTACAAATGAAAGTTACATACCACAAATATAAGATTTGATCTTCATCTTCTCGTTTTAACCAAAATATTGAGTTTTCAGTTGCGTAGGTTTGATTGATCCTCCTTACAAGGTCACTGTCATGATCTCATACTATCAACAACTGTTGTTTTAGCCGGCATTTTCTCATTCTATATTGTTGCCTTTGGTTAGGTTAAAATTTTCGTAATTTCCCACTTACTTGTAACATATACGGTTGATTGGTTATGAAGATATATAATGGTGATTATGAATTTGATATATATAATATATCTAGCTATGACTAGTCTCATTGTAATGACAAAACTTCATGGAAATTGGCTAATATGATAAAACAAAAAATATATGTCATTTCCCTATTTAGACACATTATTTTCTTTTAGGTTAGTTGTTTCAGCACTTGAATGTTGACTCATTAGAACATCTAATTTCCCAATCTTTATTGTGCATCATGAGTGCATCACAGGAGTCTTTGTAGACTCATTTTTACTGTATTGTTTTATGGAGATATAATGAATCCCCTGTTTCATTCAACATGATCCACCTGTCCGTTTAGAGTGGATCTTTCTTACTAAACCGAGTGTAAGGGTGGGACTCGGCTTCAATGTCCTCATTTCCATACACTCTCATCCCCTCTTATTTTGTGCGATCACGGTTAAATCACGTTAACATTTTATATTGATTTTTTTATAAAGCTAATAAGACAAAAAACAATAGTAATATAAAATGTTGACGTGGCTTAACCGTGACTGCACAAATAGGAGGAGATGTGAATGTATGGGAAGTGGAAGGGCAGAGAAGCCAGGTCCGTAAGGGTGTGCTCAGTCTAATCTCTCACCGTCACTTATCTTTTAAACAACCAATCACTTTAAAACTCTCTTTAGTTACAAACTCATGCTCCAAAACTCGTCACCGAGATATATACCACGGGTATACTTGCATATGTACGTGTAAATTCTAAGGACTTTCTTGAGTATTCTAAAGTACTTGTTACTCTAAGTATTTTAACCGTTAAAAAAATAAAATCTAATGCTTAAAACATCCATAATATCCAGTACTCTGGAAAACCACCCCCTCACCCCCCCCCCTCCTTTTTTTTTTAAAAAAAAAATAAAACCTATTCAAATTAGGGCTGGGCACGGGCCGGGCCGGGCCCAATTTTGAAGGGACCGGACCGGACCTAGGTTCAAAGGGAACGGGGCGGGCCGGGCCGGGGATTACTTTTTTTAATATAAGAACCGGACATTACCCGGCCCGGCTGAAACGGGCCGGTTCGGGCCGGGTCCACGGGTCCTTTTTTTTTTTTTTTTTTTGGTTGTTTGAAAAAAAAAAAAAAAATTGTACAGAATACAGATTGCAAACTGCACAGATTGCAATCTGCACAAAACTGCACAGATTGCAAACTGCACATTATTTTTTAAATCAAGCAGCTGGATGTTGTAGACTTTTAAACACCTAAAAATAGAGATTCAAAAGACCCAAATTAAGTTACTCACAAGCCTGCAAATCAATAATAGTATAGATATGCAAGCATGAGATTGTATCCACAAGGATTACCTTAAAACCAATTTACCAGTTAATTACGCCACACTTAATTTAAGAACGAAAGTTGATTGATTTGAAAGAATAGATTAAAGAAAACTTCTTTTAATTGAATATCCTTGCAAAGACTAAGGATCTGACCCTTAGTTGAATATTCTCACATTCATCATCATCACCATCTTCTTCTTCTAGCATTCTTTTTTCGAGTTCAATTGGATCTAACCCCGCCAATTGCTCAAATCTACGACGCTTCAGCAGAAGGTGGTGCTTTGTTCCTGTAAATTCAATGCAGGAAAGACCAAAATTGGTAACTTGTTCGAAAATTCAAAATTGCTACAAGAGTTGTCCATACACTAAAAAATAACCTGTTACTTTGATATCACATTTAGGAACCAACATTTGTTACTCAGATGGGAAAACAAAATAAAGGCACATACACAAACATATACATGCCTCCAAAATTTATTAATGTGCAGTTCTAATTTTGAAACTTTGAACTGATCCTCTCCTACTCTCGTGTCCTATATACGGATCTTTATTTAACTGTAATAACACCGAGGAAAAACAGAGAACGGGGGAAACAACTCTCGTGCCTTCAACAGGTTCCATAACAAAACAGGAAGAAGAAATGCAAAAAATAGGTGAATAATTGCCACATTTTGAAGCAGGGCAATCAATGAGCCTATAAATGAATAAAAAGGGTATGATCAAAACTGAAAACCACTAAAAACTCTCAAAACACAATCACAAATTTGAAATGAACAACTAGGGTTGATGAACCAACACATGCACATTGACATCAGAAAACAGAACTGTGGGTCACATATGCAGTTATGGTCACTGCAAAATTACGTATGTAACATCGATACAAAGACAACAAGCGTTTTGACCGACACTTCTGAACCGAAACACTGATAAAAACATGGAGAAGCAATCTGGCTATGGATCCCACAAAGATAAGCATGGTGTCATGACAAAAACAATCTTTGCTTTGAACTTTCATGTCCTACGTAACAAACAGTAACAAGCTCATTGAAAAGGACCACACAACCAGCAAACAAGGGTATAAAGATTAAAAAAAAAGTTTAGTACAGCATGGCAATTATTAGATACTCAGCACATTGGCATAGCTGCACTTTAAATCAAAACCGTCTTCATCGTCATGTCCCTCATCATCGTCTTGGAACGGAGGGTCCAATACAGAAACCGGACTGCATTGTTCCTTCTCTTCCTCCTCCTCCACTTCTGCTTGGAATTTCTGCAACCCCTCCTCCTATTAACACATCAAAACCCTAATCAAAACACTAATCACATGTAAGTAAGCAATATAATAATAGTTTAGATTAAATCCCAGATCCATAATTGCATTGCTGATTGACTTTTCTTGTTAAATTTTAGAGAATGTGATTGCACAAAGTGTATAATTTTAAATACGTCGGGACTCCATGATGGGATCCAACACAAGAAAACAAGGGCAAATTTGTCAAACCCGGACCGGTTCTTCTTCGTAACGATCTCCCGATTCGAATATTTCAACAGCTCCTTAACCACATCAAGGTGCCCTTTATCCGCCGCCGTGAACAAAGCCGTCTCTCCCAGCTCATTGACCTCATTCACTACCGCCGCCCGAACCTCAGCCACCTCCGTATCAAACTCCGCACCGCTAACTGCCCCCACAATCTGCGAATCGATATCGCCGAGAATCTTCTTCACGGCGGCTAGATCCGCGCGCTGAGCCGCCAAGTGGAGCTCCGTGTCGTTGTGCCGCCCGGTGACCTGCTTACTTCTTCCCCGCCTGGTCCATCCGCTTTCCGGAGTTGGAAAGCACCAAAGCCGGCGCCGACGTCGTGGAAGACGGAGACGGCGGCGGCGATGGCTCCGCCAGAGAGTTCTGGTTTGGCTGTGCAGTCATCGGACCCTTCTCTAAATCCCCATCACCTCCTACAAGTGAACACTGAAGTCGTGTCGTGTCGGAGAAGGTGGACGGAGGAGCGGCGCCGCGAATTTGAGAAAGGGTTGGAGTGTTGGAGAGATTGAGATTTGAGACTGAACACTGAAGTCTGAAACTGATTTGGAAACCTAGGTTACAAATTAACGGTTAAGATTGAATGATAGGTTATCATTCAATCTCAACCGTTGATTATAATATGCAACGGGCCGGTCCGGGGCCCCGTTTTTCTAAGGTGTAGGAACCGACCCGCCCCGTAAATAACCATGCCCCGGCCCGCCCCGCCCCGTTTGTTCCCAAAAAAAAAGAGACCCGGCCCGTACCCGCCCCGAACCTACACTACCCGCCCCTACCCGCGGTTCCTTTACCCGTTTGCCCACCCCTAATTCAAATATTATGACTTCCAATTCCATCCAAAGAAAAACAAAACATGTTTGTGGCATATGTTTGTTCGAGACGCGTGGATATATGACTTTCAAACTTTAGTTCTATTTTCTCTCATTCTGTTCAATCATCAGCTACAAACTATTATGACGATGACCATTCTTTTACTTTTCCCTTTATTAACGTACAAAGTTGGCATCGATCACCCCTTGATTTTCTCTTGGATGGAATTCTTCCTCCTTAGCTCACATTTTATGGTTATGAGACGTTTGTATTATTTTATGGATACATTGGACACCTGTCACCTCTACCCTATCCTCTCAAACTTAATTTGTGTCGGTAAAAAGTGCAAAGAATATTTTGCAGAAGATTAATTTCTTCAATTGATACTAAGAGACTTTATACAAAGAGAGTACTTGCCGAAGAAGTAACCGATCCTACATTCTAGGGTTTACAGATAATCACAAATAAATTACAAACAATTTACAAGATAGTTTCCTAAAACTAAGCCAAGATATCAGGAATGATATCATTGACTTCTCAACACTCCCCCTCAAGTTGGAGAGTGGATATTGAGAACTCCCAACTTGTGAATGATCTTTGAGAAAGTTTCCTTCCCTAATGGCTTCGTGAGTACATCTGCAAGTTGATTGGAAGAAGGAACAAATCTCGTAACAACTGAACCGTCTTGTATCTTGTCCCGGATGAAGTGACAGTCCATTTCTATGTGCCTAGTTCTCTCATGAAAAACTGGGTTAGCAACAATGTGAAGAGCTGCTTTATTGTCACAATGGAGCAGAGCCGGTCTTTGATGCAGTATACCTAGATCTTTCAATAAATATCGTAGCCATGATAATTCACAACAAGTTCCAGCCATGGCTCGATACTCGGCCTCCGCTGATGATAAAGACACAGTCTTTTGTCTTTTTGACTTCCAAGAAATCAATGAAGAGCCCAAAAAAATACAATACCCCGTAGTTGATCTTCGTGTTGTTGGACAACCTGCCCAGTCCGAGTCACAATATGCATTTAAGGCCAAATCATTTTCAGAAAAGAAGAACAAACCTTGTCTAGGTGTATTTTTGATATATTTCAAAATCCGAAGGGCTGCTTCCCTGTGTGGTGTGCGAGGCTCATGCATAAACCTACTCAACACATGCACAGAATAGGTTATATCCGGCCTAGTGATTGTTAGGTATATCAGACTCCCCACCAATCTTCTATATTGTGCCGGGTCTTTGAGAATTGCACCATTGTCTGATAACTTAAGATTTTGTTCCATGGGAAATTCAATGGGGCGAGCTCCCAAAAGACCTCCATCTTTTAATATTTCTAAAGCATACTTTCGTTGGGAAATAAAGACTCCTTTCTTAGAACGTGATACTTCGATCCCAAGAAAGTACTTTAGATTGCCAAGATCTTTGATTTTAAAACGACCATTAAGGAACTGTTTTAGGGCATCGATAGCATTCGAATCATTCCCCGTAGTCAAAATATCATCAACATAAATTAGGAGGGCTGTAAAAGACTTGCCTTGTTTCCGGGTAAATAACGAGTAGTCAGCCTTGGATTGTTCAAAACCAGTGGATTGAATAGAGTCAGAAAACTTTGCAAACCATTGACGGGAAGCTTGTTTCAACCCATATAAAGACTTGCTGAGGCGACAAACCAAGTTCTCCCCCTGTCGCCGAAAACCTGGAGGAGGAGTCATATAAATTTCTTCATGAAGGTCACGATGAAGAAAAGCGTTGTTAACGTCTAACTGATGAAGAGACCACTGCCGTGAAGCAACAAGAGCCAATAAACACCAAACAGTGACCATCTTGGCAATAGGAGAAAACGGGTCATGGAAGTCAACACCTTCAAGCTGGGTATAGCCCTTGGCAACCAAACGTGCCTTATAGCGCTCAATGGAGCCATCAGAATGGTGCTTAATCTTGTAAACCCAACGGCAGCCAATGGGTGTTTTGCCACGGGGAAGGGAAGTAAGAGACCAAGTTTGGTTAGCTTCCAATGCCTCTAATTCAGAAGCCATGGCAGCTTGCCAATGAGGAAAACGAGCAGCTTCCTCATAACTCCGGGGTTCAACCTGTTGAGTAATATGGGGAAGGGAAGATTGCTGTGCAGGTGAGAAACGATGGTAAGTAAGGTAATTATCGAGTGGATACCGTGTACCTGGAGTGTGATCAGACGACGAAGACGATGGAGGATGTGGTTGGGTAAGCTTGAGAGTAAGACAATCATAATCACGTAACTTGGGTGGCGGAGAAGAATGACGGCTAGAGCGACGGAGCACCAGGGCAGGAGCAGGCGCTGACGTTGGGAGGTCAGGAACGGCAGATGCAAGAAGCGGTGCAGGAGGCGTGGGAGAGCCGGCAGCGGAAGGGGACGACTCAAGTGGAATCATAGGGTCGGGGGGGGGGGGGGGGTGTGACACGGGATCAGGTAAGTGAGGTGAAATAAGTGGGACAGGTGAAGACACAGGTTGAGGGGAAGAAGAAGGCGAGGTTTGATAAGGAAAGATGTTTTCATGGAAGACAACATCACGACTAGTAAAGATTTGGTGAGTGGTGAGGTTATATAACTTGTAGGCTTTCTGACCAATAGGATATCCTATAAAAATGCATTTGTGGGCACGAGGAGAAAATTTGTGATTCACATTAACATCAGTGGCAAAAGCAAGGCAACCAAAGACTCTAAGGTGTGAAAAAGTAGGAGGTGTAGAATATAAACGTTCAAAAGGCGTTTTCTTGGAAAGAATGGGTGTGGGAAGACGGTTAATGAGATGAACGGCTGTGAGCACACATTCACCCCAAAAATGGAGGGGAAGATTAGCTTGAAAACGCAAGGCATGAGCGGTTTCAAGTATATGGCGATGCTTGCGTTCTACGACCCCATTTTGTTGAGGCGTATAAACGCAAGAATGTTGGTAAATCACTCCATGATCTTTAAAGAAGTCACGAAGAGACAAAAATTCCCCACCATTGTCAACACAAATTTGATGAATAGAAGTGTTAAATTGAGTTTTGACAAATGAAAAAAAAATTCTTGAGAATAGATTGTGTTTCATTTTTGTGTTGCATAAGGAAAATCCATGTGAAGCGAGAATAATCGTCTACAATGGTTAAAAAATACTTTGCTCGAGAAGTAGATGCAACTTTAAAGGGTCCCCAGATATCACAATGAATCAAAACAAAAGGTTTATTAGAAGAAATAGAACTAACATGAAAAGGTAATCGATGTTGCTTGGCTAAAGGGCAAACATCACAAGCATTATTAGATGCAAAAGGGAAATGTAACAATTGTTTGGACATGAAATCTAAACGAGGGGCTGACAAGTGACCTAAACGCCGATGCCATAGCTCCTTAGGTGAAAGCACAAGGTTGCAGAATCGCCGAGGATGCTGAGATTGCGCAGGAGCCAAGGCCACCAAGTAGTACAGCCCGCCTCTTCGATTACCCAAACCAATCACCGTCCTCGTCGTTAGGTCCTGCATAACACACCAAGAAGGAAAGAAAGTTACTGAACAATGCAATCCACTCGTAATACGACTTACTGACATCAAATCTACTTTAAAGGTAGGCACACATAGCACATCTTGCAATCTAAAAGTAAAACTCAAAGGAATGTGACCGGTGGAAAGTATGCGGGTTGTCTCTCCACTGGGTAACAAAATAGGTGACAGTTTCTTATTTTCAACACCATTAGTTTACAATTTTGGTGAGTAAGTGATATGATCCGTTGCACCACTATTGATTATCCATCGATGGAGGTGCAAAGAGGGATTCGACAAACCTGTCTTGGCGGCATTGGCATTGGCCTGTGGCTGTTCATCACTACCCTGACCATTCATGATTTGAAGAATCTGTTGGTGGCTGCATTTCCTCTTTGGTGGCTGCATTTTCCAAGACATGATTTGCCGAGGAAGAACCCCGCTCCGTCTTAGGACGATGGTTCCCTTTCTGTGGCTTAACCTTATGCAAACGGTGTCCTAGTGGATACCCATGAAGTTGATAGCAGGTATCAATGGTATGGTAGTCTTGATCACAATGAGTACAATGCAAGGGTTTGCGATTAGAAGATTTCGAACCACTGTGACGCACAGCCATGGCTGCTGTGCCTGTAGTAACTCAGGAAGAAGCAAGGCTTCTTTGATTCTCTTCCTGGGAAATCGATGCATAGGCTTGACGAACAGTTGGAAGAGGATTTATCAACAGAAGCTGCCCTCGAACAGCACTATAGGAGTCGTTAAGTCCTATGAGAAACTGCATCAACTTGTTCCTCTCATTCTGTGCTCCACAAGTGCAAGAAATGGAGTCACTGTAGGACGACAACTCATCCCATAAACTTTTCATCTTCGTATAGTATGCAGCAATAGAGAGTTGATCTTATGTAAGTGAAGCAATGTCTCGTTGTAGTTGAAAAATTCGAGGAGCATTACTTTGGCAATAGCGCTCACATAATTCTTCCCAAATTGCATGAGCATCAGTCATATAAAGGATACTGTCAGCAATATCCGAGTCAATGGAATTAATAATCCATGCTACAATCATGTCGTTGCATCTCTGCCATGAAGCGTGATCGTCCGGCTTGGTCTTGACAGAAGGTTGAAGGACAGTGCCATCAACAAAACAAAGTTTGGTTTTGGCACTCAAAGAGATCTTCATAGCACGAGACCAAGTTGAATAATTATCCCCATTCAAGGGCTTTGAAACCAGCATCATGGCTGGATGATCAGAATGATGAATAAAAAAAGGGTTGGAAACATTAGCCTTTGCATCGGAATTGCTTCCAGAAACAGCGTCGGTAGCCATGGCAAACGACGGAAAAGAACAGAGAAACAAAAGGCAGCAGAAGGAACTAGGTTTTCAGCCTAGCTCTGATACCATGTAAAAAGTGCAAAGAATATTTTGCAGAAGATTAATTTCTTCAATTGATACTAAGAGACTTTATACAAAGAGAGTACTTGCCGAAGAAGTAACCTATCCTACATTCTAGGGTTTACAGATAATCACAAATAAATTACAAACAATTTACAAGATAGTTTCCTAAAACTAAGCCAAGATATCAGGAATGATATCATTGACTTCTCAACAGTGTCGCATGTTATTTATGTACAACCAACTTTGCGTTAGCACATATAGTCCCTTCCTTCTGTTGAGGGTTTGATCATTTATAACGTGACTCTGCACTGTATTTTAACGATTCAACTGTTCATTTTTTATATTTCCCTCATAGATTATTTCCACAAAAAATGATTAAAATCTGAAACCATTGTTTGTTGGATTAATTGGTAGTGATATTAGCGTTTCCTTGAAAAAAATGTATGCAATTGGATGTTCTAATCGATTTAGATTTATCTAATTTTTACAAGAATGACATATACATGGATGATGTACTAAAATATAGACCGTTTGAATTGTTGAAAAATGTTAATGAATGAACAACACAAGATGTCCCTCAAATAAATTATTTTAGGGATCTCTCAAAGAAACGGAACTATATGTATTTATGTATTTATGTATGTATGTGTGTGTGTGTGTGTGTGTGTGTGTGTGTGTGTGTGTGTGTGTATGTGTGTGTGTGTGTATGCGGGTGTGTGTGTGTGTGTGTGTGTGTGTGTGTGTGTGTGACATACATATGTGTGTGTGTGTGTATAGCTTGTGGAGGAGTTTCCAGGGATTATCATGGTCAAATTTTTGGTGGTTTCTGCCAAGGGATTGACCATCATAACTCTTTCTTTGCAAAATTATTAATTATTATTATTGGTGTAGAGTTGCATTGTTTTCAGACTATGTTGGCTTTCCTGTCTACCACTTCTCAAATTAATTTGCATATTTGCATATAGGTTTGACTCATTTTCTTGTTTTTTTTTTCTTAACCTTGTGATGTTGCTTAATCTGTTTTATAGGTTTGGGTTTAGAGGGGTTAGGTTTCATACTCCCTCTTTTTCCTTGTATCTTTATTGTTCTTATTTCTAGAATGGTAAGTTTTATGTCCCTCTAACTAGGTGTAACTTCTTTTTCGTTATCATTAAAATTCTACTCATACTGTCAAGGTTTTCTAAAAAAAATATAATATATATATATATATGAAGCATCTAAGGGAAGGAATCCTTATATATATATATATATATATATATATATATATATATGGGGATTAGTTGGGAGGCCCACACCACATCGAACTTTAACAATTTGAACCGTCAATTTTTCAAGTTGTACCTTGTTTGTACCATACTTGGCCAATCCCGAAACTACTAAGCACCGGTCAACAGCATACCATCAAGGACCCACAAGACTTTTCCTCCAACCAAGAGGCCAATCACAACACGACACATGTCAGTATCGGAGGCCAATTACAGCGCAACACTTGTTGATATCAGAGGCCAATCACAATACGACACGTGTCAATGTCAGAACAAAGCTAGAAACTCTCTTCTATAAAAGGGGATCATTCTCCCACAATAATCCCTAATGTCATTTATACTAAACTATTCACTAGAACTCACTTAAAGAGAGGCTGAACCTATGTATTTGTGTAAACCCTTCACAACTAATGAGAACTCCTCTACTCCGTGGACGTAGCCAATCTGGGTGAACCACGTACATCTTGTGTTGTTTGCTTCCCTGTCTCTATTCATTTACATACTTATCCACATTGATGACCAGAGCGACCTAGCGAAGGTCACAAACTTGACACTTTTTGTTGTACCAAAGTCCTCGCCGATTTTGTGCATCAACATACCTCGTAGATCATCCTTACAAAATATTAGCCAAATTGGAAATATTTGAAGCATCTAATTGAGTTCAAAGAAATTGACGAACACCTTGTTCTCTAAGAATCATTGAAATCTCATCGTGATAATTAAATAGGCAAATGATTTCGGATTGAATTGAATTTTTGTAAGGATGATCTATGAATCAAGGCTTACAAATATAGATGGTTTGAATTGTTGAAGTTTAATCCTGGTTACTCTCAGGGTGTTGACACTCGTATCATTTATTCTATGGGAATCTGACCTATCCCTAGCAAGGTGCCTACTATTCTTCATGTGCTTTGGTCTCCTCTTGGTTTTCTTGGATTAAACTTAATACAGTTTTCAAAGATTGCCATGGTCATTTTCTTAGAGATTTCTACCAAAGTATTGGTCATCACAACCCTTTTTTATTTTTTTGTAGAGTTATTAGCAATTATTCATTAGGGTTGGCATTGTTTTTGGCTGGAAAGTAACTCTTCTAGTGTTATTTTCGTTCTCCAATTGACTAATTATGATTTTCCTTGGCCTCTTCGTACGCAATGTTATATTTGTTTGGATCGATTCAGAAGATAACTTTCTACACTTCTCACATATATCGCAAATGAAATGTTTTTGGGGATCATTTTGCTAATATGGGCTTGTGTTCTCCACATTTATTATGGCATGATTCTCCTCCCCCAACAACTCATGCTACTTTGTTTTCAGACTATGTTGGCTTGTTTGGCTTTTGTTTCTCAAAAGTGCATCTCGACATATATGTTTGTCTTACTTTCTTTTTTTTTTTTCCTTACCTTGTGGTGTTGTTCGACTTGTTTACAGGTTTAAACCCTTGGGCTTTAGAGGGGTTAGGTTTCATATCCCACCCTCCCTTCTTTTCCTTGTATCTTTTTTGTTTTCGGTTCTAGAGGGTAAGTTTTATGTCACCTCTTCGTTTTCATATAAGTTTTCTCCTTTTTTGTTTCTTGTATTATGAGGGTAAGGTTTTAGTCCCCCGTAACTAGGTGTAATTTCTTTTTTTCATTATCAAAAAATTTTCCCTTGTACAACTAAGGTTTTTCACCCAAAAAAAATAAAATTGTCTAGATATGGTTTTGACTTTCTAATTTAACTTCATATTTCCAACAAGACTTTTTTTATTAGCACCCCACATAATGTTGAATACACCCCGTATTAAAATTTAATATTAAATAATTTATATACCCTCATGCAATGCCAATTTCGACCTCATAAAGTTAAAAAAAAATTAAAAAAAATCTAAATACATCTCAAATGACTTTTAACGTGTATATCTGAAGATTATTTATCTTCTTCAACTCTCAAAACCATTCTCACCCTCTGATGTAGAACAAACCTACTAATGAAAATACAAAGAGACATCAGTAAAACTAGAAAGAGCTCAAACAGGTACTGAAAGGGTGTTGTTCGATCAAATAAGCTTAAGTGTTATTTCGAAATACTGTAACTCTCAAAGAATGAGTAGTGTTTGGTTTGATTTAGAGGGAAATGTTAGTGATTTTGAAGAGCTTCTCTAAGACGGTATTGAACATAATTTGTTGCAAAAATTTGTGGTAGGAGTTTGCCCCTGCGAGATGAAAATGATGTAGGGAACTTTCCTATTGCTTTGAAGAATTTGAGTAAAAGACTAAAAGTGAAGAATTTGCAGCCTAAGATTTCAAATGATCATATTGTGCTTGAGGCATAATCGTGATATAAGTGACTAGAACATGAAGAGATTTGACATGATCATTTTCGTGCCGATGCTGAAGAGAAATTCAAGGATTTTACAATGTTCGGGAAAAGGGGCAGACGGAGGCTAAATTCGTTTTTGATCTTCAGTCTATAGGGCTTAGAGAGTCACTATTTTCGTTATTTTATTTACGTGCATATTGAGGGAAGCCATAGCCAAGAAAGAAGGGAAATTGTAATTGTATTGGAATCTACATGTTAAGTGATTAATAAGATTTGTTTTTTTTTTTTTTTTTAATCTAGTGGATGTGAATTGAGCATTGGCTTTTGACATTATTGTTAATAATGTGAAGAGTGTGGTATGTCTGTAAAAAATGTAGGGTGTATGATGCAAGGCACATGTTGAGAGTGTGGGGTGTGAGGATACTATGCGAATGTATGTAAGGTGTATTAACATGAATTTTAATTGAAAAGGCAAATGTGAGATGTATTAAGTATATGAGGTGTATTCAACAATATGTAGAATGTTAATATAACAAGCCTTCCAACAACTATGAATATTTAATTAATACGTCTTAAAATAGTTGGAGAGTTACTACGGATGATAGAGGATGAGATAAAGGTTGCCTTTTGTATCGCTCAAAGAGGTGTTTTTGCATTTAAGCTTTTCACGCGTCTGTGAATGTGTTCTCCTTCCGGTTAAAAAAAACCTGCACTTGTTCTTCAAAAAAAAAAAAAAAAAAAAAAAAACCTGCACTTATTTCGTGATTCACCAATGCCTCGTCGGACGAGAGATTTTTCAATGTGACTGTCACACGGAATGATACACCACGTGTCGTTATATAAAATATGAGATATATGTGTTTAAAAGTTAGTAACTTAAAAAATAAAAATTTCTACTACTTACATAAAAACACATGATGTATCCGTGTTCCCGTTACATCTAAAAATTTCTCCTGTCGTACGGTCAAACTCCTATACGAGGAAACTTGCAGGGTACACGTTCTTTATGCATTGCTTCTGCACGTGCTCTCTCTCCTCTCCTTCCCTCTCTCTCTCTAAAGCCCTTACCGTAAATATAAGAGGCATTCCACTACATAGCACACTGGTTCATTTTGAATGCAGTTTTGATACAACATGAGGAGGTTGTGTGCATTTGACAGGCAAATCAAAGAGTAGATTAAAACAGAGTCGGAGGGTCCCACAAAAGGCATTGTTAAAATTCAAAATTAAGTGGAGAGTTGTAAACCATTCTGGCAACCCCAACCCCAACCCCTCGGCTTCCGTAAAGCCGAAAATAAAGGAAGAAGGAAGAGAGAGTAAAAATAGTAAAACAAGTGAAAGCGTAAGAATGAGCTGGAGGGAGATATTCCGTGTGTGGGATTCGAGCTGTAAATGAAAGGGGCACGCCGCACACCTTCTCTCTTCCTCTCCCAATACCCTATAAATATTCCCACCACTTCACTTGTTTTCTTCACAACACAACTAGTTGTTTTCGTCCTCTTCTTCTGCTGCTGCTGCTGCTGCTGCTTAATAGTTTTCTAGTTACTAGTCAGTCGGTTCACTACAATTTAATTCAATTCAATTCCAAGAAAAACAAGAAATATAATGGAGTTGAATCTCCTAAACTACTTGTTTTGCATCTTTGCCTTTCTTGTCTTATTCCTCTTTGTCATCAATTCCCTCATCACCAAGCTCTTCACTCCGGTTCGCCGGAAATTCCCACTTCCACCGGGTTCCTTGGGCTGGCCTTACATTGGAGAAACCTTCCAACTCTACTCTCAAAACCCAAATGTCTTCTTTGCCTCTAAACAAAAGAGGTATTTGCTCTTTTAATTCACATCTCCGTTTTTTTTTTCTTTCTGAATTGAGTGCCTGGCTAGTTGATTTTATGTACTGATGATATATGTTTTGAACATTTTGATTGATAGGTTTGGGTCAATCTTCAAAACCCACATCTTGGGTTGTCCATGTGTGATGATTTCGAGCCCGGAAGCGGCCAAATTCGTGCTTTCTCGAGCCCATCTGTTCAAGCCAACTTTTCCGGCAAGCAAAGAGAGGATGTTGGGGAAAGAAGCCATCTTTTTCCACCAAGGAGATTACCATGCCAAATTGAGAAAGCTTGTCCTTCGTGCCTTCATGCCGGAAGCCGTCAGAAGTATCATCCCTGACATTGAATCCATTGCCAAAGACTCTCTCAAGTCTTGCCAAGGCCGCTTGATCAACTCCTTCCAAGAAATGAAAACGGTGAGTAATTATTGCCACACCCCACTCTCTCAACAGAGCAAAACAGAGAGAATTCGAATTAGAAGAGCTGTAAATATACAGCGCTCGGGAATGTTCTCTAGCCAAATGCTGAATCTAAACTGCTACACATGGCAAAAATGGAGGTGGTTGTCTGACGAGACTGACAGTCGCCTCAACTAGTTTGACAAGATTAACAGTCGGCCAAGAGAACATTTTCCTGCAGTGAATTGTTGTGCTGATATAACATTTTTGGTTGACATAATGTTAAATTGTGTACCGATGAATCAATTTTTGGTGGTGCAGTTCACATTCAATGTTGCACTCCTTTCTATATTTGGAAAGGATGAGATTCTGTACAGAGAGGATCTGAAGAGGTGTTACTACATTCTTGAGAAGGGATACAATTCAATGCCCATTAATCTTCCAGGCACACTGTTTCACAAGTCAATGAAAGCAAGGAAGGAGCTTGCTCAGATCTTGGCCAAAATTATATCTAAAAGGAGGCAAAGGATGCAGGTGGAGGAGGAGGACCATAAGGATCTTCTCGGATCATTCATGGGTAGCAAAGAAGGCCTCACGGACCAACAAATCGCCGACAACGTTATTGGTGTCATCTTTGCTGCCCGTGACACCACGGCCAGCGTCTTGACTTGGATTGTCAAGTACCTTGGGGAAAACCCAAGTGTGCTTCAAGCTGTCACTGTAAGCATTGTAATCATCAAATTCTTTTTTTTTTTTTTTTTTTTTTTTGAAGTTCCTTTTGTGGGTTCTAATTTTTTGTAATGGCTGTGATTCTACAGGATGAGCAAGAAGCAATAATAAGGTCAAAAAAAGAGGAAGAGGATAAAGTTCTGAGTTGGGCAGATACCAAAAAGATGCCCATGACTTGTAGGGTTATTCAGGAGACTCTTAGAGTTGCTTCCATTTTATCTTTTACTTTCAGGGAAGCTGTGGAGGATGTTGAATATGAAGGTCAGTAATTACCAAACCAAACATTTACTACTTTCCTTTTTCTATTTTCTTACTTGAAGTTACTTTAAACTTAATAATCTGTTGTTTGCTGATGATCAAATATTGATGTGTTTTCAGGTTATCTGATACCAAAGGGGTGGAAAGTTTTACCACTTTTCAGAAATATTCACCACAGCCCAGAAATCTTTCCTGACCCTGACAAGTTTGATCCTTCCAGATTTGAGGTAAACACTAACATCATCCGCCATAAATTCATTCTTCATTCAATCTTGGATAACATTGGAGATAGATGCATGTATTGTATAGTGGATATATACTCATCATCTTTATGTTACTGTCTGACACAGGTTGCTCCAAAACCCAATACATACATGCCATTTGGCAGCGGGAACCACTCATGTCCAGGGAATGAATTGGCCAAGCTGGAGATTTTGGTCTTTTTGCACCATCTAACAACAAAGTACAGGTGGGTACTTTCACTTATTTGGTAGTTTTGAGGGGAGAGGGTAGGCATGCAACGGGCAGTGGCAGCACTGCAGAGCTACAACCACCACCTCCTCCTCAATTTCTAAAAGTAGAATGTTGTTATATTTATGTAAATTAAATAGATTTGTTGATCTGGTTGTGGAGGTGGCTGACATGTTATGTATGTGGCTTTATGCAGATGGTCTATTGTTGGTGCACAAAATGGCATACAGTATGGCCCTTTTGCTCTTCCCCAAAATGGCCTGCCCATCATATTATCTCCTAAAACTATCATATAACCCCATGATACTCCCAAAACAGTCCGGGTCCCCAACTTTCAGACCCTGACCCTTGTGGCTGCGACTTGACAAACAAATCAAGAAATATACATTTCATGCACGAGAGAGAGAGAGAGAGCGCGCGGGCTAGACACAAATCTTATGCATGAAGAAACCCACCCCCCCCCCCCCCCCCCCCCCCCCAAAGTCCAATTCCTTTTTTCGCAAAATAAACATGTGAGAGAAACAAATTAATCATACATCTCCATCACCTTCGTCTGCCCAATTTATATCTCAGTATACTTAAAGCCACCGTATATTCTGACCACACTCCAAAAACACCCAAAAAGTCAGAGAGGTCAAGATATAGGAAATTAAACATGTTGCGGCAGAGGAAGCAAGCGTACAAAGAAGAGTATTCATACACCAAAACATGATATGCAAACCATATCATGGTTTTTTTTTTTTTTTTTTTTTTTTTCTTTTTCTTTTTGGCGTACAAGAGATCATGAAGAGGAAAATTCCTCACCCAATGTGACAATTGTATTTAAGTAGGTAGGTGTATTCTAATTTCACAATATTTTTCTTGTTTTTTAAATAAATGCAAAGAGCCGCAAGGCAAAAATGAGATTCAAATGAATGGAATTAACAAAGTTAATTTTGTTATGTATATGTATTATTTCAATTCCAACGACTGAGACCAGTATATACTTTGCATATCATACTTGCAGTAATGGCAACCTAATATATGGAAAGAAAAAAAATTATTATTGACATTGTAAGAAAATTATTTGCATGGCTCATTTATGAAAAACATAAAATAAATATTATACTTCAACGGCTACAAACAAGGCTCACTTTAAAGTTATAAAAATTTTAGCCGTTGGATTAAATTTCAACAGTCTATATTAATGGATCCCTAGAATTAGCACAATTGGATCCGGAGAGCATCCATGTCCCTTTATATGCATACACATGCTTTTGACTTTGGACATATATCTCTCAATTACACAAGGACAGGACCACTAATCATTATAATGTCTTTTGATAGATTTAGACAGCTGTAGTTGCGTAGACAACAGTACATATGAATCAATCATACATGCATACATATCAATACTATATATATATATATATATATATATATATATATATATAGGTCCTTTAAGACCATCTCTTATGGTTGGGCTAAAAACCAAATATTTTAGCCCAAAAAATTTAGCTTTTAGCCCAGAAACAGTTTTTCTGTTCTAACCGTTCTAGTCTAAAATTTTAGCCCGGGATTATTAAAGAATGAACTTAGGGTATTTTTTTTTGTTAAATTAGATTTTTTAAAAAAAAAAAAATATGTAGACTATCGTAAATTAATTTTATGAACATTTTAATTTAAAAAAATTTAAATTCTGATAAATATTGGGTGGAGTCCACTCCGATTTATGGGCTAAACTTTGGAGGGAATTTGACCTTGGTTTAGCATTTAGCATTTAGTCCAAATTTTCCCCTTGGGTTGGAGTGGGTTTGGGGGGAAATTTTTGGGGGTAATTTAGCTTTTAGCCCATCATTGGAGTTGATCTAAGACCATCTCCAATGGTTGGGCTAAAAACTAAATTTTTTAGCCCGGAAAATTTAGCTTTTAGGCCAGAAACAGCTTTTTTGCTCCAACCGTTCTAGCCTAAAATTTTAGCTCGGGATTATTAAAGAATGAACTTAGGCTATTTTTTTTGTTAAATTAATTTTTTTTTTTTTTTTAAAATAGATATGTAAACTATCGTAAATTAATTTTATGAACATTTTAATCTAAAAAAAATTAAATTCCGATAAATATTGGGTAGAGTACACTCTGATTTCTGGGCTAAATTTTAGGGGGAATTTGGCATTGGTTTAACATTTAACATTTAGCCCAAAATTTTCCCTTGAGTTGGAGTGGGTTTGGGGGAAAATTTTTGGGGGTAATTTGACTTTTAGCCTACCATTGGAGTTGGTCTAAGGGAAGAGATTTTTATTTTTCAAAAAAAATGAGGACACCCTCTTACCCATTATATTTGACTTTAATGAAATACTGTGGCTAAGATTAAATTATAGGCCGCAAAATCTCAATCACAAGATTTTATTAAAACCAAATCTAACGGTTAAGAAGATGTTTGAAAAGTTGGAATTCCTTCCCTTAAAGGCTTCATATATATATGTATATATATAGGTATATATATATGTATATATGTATATATGTACACGCACCCCTTATTTCAAGAACTTTGTTCCCCTTGTATGTATAGCAGCTAGAGGATGGCATGGCAGACACGATGTGCCATAGAAACGGTTCTCATGGACCTCATTCATTGAATATATGGACTAATATATCCAAGATATCATTTGGTGCAAATTTATGCCAAGTTTCAACGTCAACTTAGCGGTCAACAGCTGATTATATTGATATTGTTTCTATTTAATTAACTGTACAATTTGACATGTATTGCTTATTACAAAACACATTGGTGTTTTAAATAGTAAAACTATTTGTTTATAAATACTAATATATTCTGTCAAATTTCCAATTTGAATTTACATTCTTAAACAATTTATTGACAACTTTTAGCTCAGAAGAAGTTTTCTTCAATCTCCTGTAACACTCTAGCTTTAATAATGTTTATTTTCTTGCTTAGTATCCTTGACAACAGTGGCGTAGCCAGGATTTTTAAGTAATGGGGTCATAGTACCAGTTTGGTATTGCTTAAATTTTTTTTAAAAGCAGGGATGAAAAAAAAGTTGAGCTCAATATTGTGTTTGGTAACTTAGCAACAAAGCACTTATTTTCAAAATTGCTGCGAGAAACAGCTGAAAAGTGGAAGAAACTATTTGTTACTTTCAAAAACCAACTTTTTATCTTAGAAACACGGGTGAACAGTAATGTTTAATGAAAGTTTCCAAATGCCGATCCTACCCTCACCTCTCATGTCGTCCTCCTCCTTGCTCTGCCATCTCACTAGTTCTCTCGCTCCCGTTTCACTCGTTCGCTCCCAACTCGTCACCCCAAACCCAATCCCCAACTTGAAACTTCATTCCCAACTCAAGCCTCCACCTCCTGCCACATCAAAACTCCTATATAATTTGATTCCAACCCCTTTTTTGAACACCCCCCCCCCCCACCCCACCACAGCTTCCAATCCCAATCGACATTCTGAACTTTCGAGATTTGAATTGGCTTCATCTGGGTCGTCGAGCTTCGATTCCACTACAGCAAAGATTCAATATTTTCTCAATTTCGACAGAAGCAAGCTGGTGTTTTTGTACCGGAGGCAGTAGCTTGAGCTGGAGGATTTGATGTGGGCGTTGGCGGAGATATCGGGGAAAAAATGCCTGGGGGCGGTGTACGGGGCAGTGTACGAGGCGGTGTTGAACGACAGGAGCACCATGGCGGTGAAGCGGCTCAAGGATGCTATAGTGGTGGTGATGGCTATGTGATGGCCGATGATGGCAACAAAGATGATGCCTGGGCAATGATCTCTCTCGTAATGAAGTCGAATGGGGATAGAAATGTAGAATTGCAGCTGCACATTGAAGGGGTGGGCCTATTTAACATAAAAAAATTACATTTTTTTTTCATATTGATTTTTTTTATAATTTTTTTATCTATGTGAAAATTTTAATTGGCACATCATCAATTAACTGTAAACTTCACATAATTTTTAAAGGAAGTATGAAATTGTAATGAAAATGTAAGTAAATGTATGAGATTGAAATGTTTTAAAGATGTTGTATGAGGTTGCAATTCCACTCAAACTTGAGGGTGCAAAATGTAATTTACCCACAAAAAATTGTGATATTGTTGTAGGCATAATTTACTGAACAATTATGGAGCCCTTAGAGAGAAGGATGCGGCAATAGTAGAGAGAAAGAGATATGTGTAATTGTAAGGTGTGTTTTATTTCATCCCATTGTGCCTTTGTTTATAGTAGTAGGATAGGTAAAATCCTTACCCTTTTAGGATTACAACTTTTAATAGGTAATCATCTCCTAATAGGAATATAAGAGATATTTCCAGATCTACTAGGATTTACATAATCACATTCCTAATCTAATAGGACTGCAACACTCTCCCTTGAGTGTGTAAATATTTCAATTGAAGTAGCTTGTCATACTAATTAATATTTATGATAAAGTTTATAAATATTTTTCTTTTAAAAATAAAGTATATTTAGTAATTCACCTTTATTTGTTAAGAAAATTAAATTAATGGCACATCTTGTATTATACCCTTTTTAGTCATTTCACACAGTCACAACTGTTTTACATAAAATGACACACCCCGACCCCAATCGAGGCATGTTGGCCGTCACGTGAGGGTGACGTAGCCATGTGCGCTGTGTGGAAGTGAACGTGCTATGAAAATACGGATAAATAAAAACTTGCTAACTAATTACGCTAGACTAACATATCAGTGCGAGTGAAAATGTTTAGAGTAAAAGACACACATAACTAGAGCGTAGGTATCATAATGCCGTCCGGAAGTTTAATTACTAATTATACATATCATAAAAGAAACCCTACACTGGTGAATGTCTGTCAGAACCGCCGTGAAGTCCTCGTGAGCCACCAACACGAACTTCTATCTAGAACCTAAAGGGGCACAAAACAGAAAGTGTGAGTGGGCAAAAACAAAATTTTCAAAACCATTTATCTTTTCAAATGTAATAACCCCTTACTCTAAAACCCGTATAAGTTTCCCAAAAAATAATACTGTAAACATATATGAAAACTATACTCAACCAAACCATGTGTATGCCATGACAATCATCTCAACCATGAATAAGTAAGCCAGGTGAATTGCACTAATATAAAGTGACATATCAGCCGAAGTCACCTAACATGACCTGTACGGCTGAATCTATAACTCAACAATCAAATCAAATCAAATCATGCACATGAGTTGGAACCACCTATGTGGTCTGTACGACATTCTAGGTGTAAATAAGTACGCTTAAATGCTACGATCACGTGAAGGCTGTGCGAAGTATCGCAAGTCACCTACGAGTCAAAACCATCTAATGTGGTCTGTACGACAGGCTGGCACCTGCCTTTGATCCAAGGTGAGCGTATGGTGCGGGAGGTGAACGATCATGTGAAGGCTAGGCCCTACCCTCGGGTGGAGCACTAACACCGGGGTGCAGGATATAAATCACTGAAAGCAACTCATCATAATCATACACACTACCATCACAACCATTAAAATATACTCACCTGAGGCTTACCTGAGCATCTGCAGCATCAAGCAGTAATATACCTAGCTATACGAATGTTTATTCTAGTACGTAATGCATACGACATGGCATTTAAAACGTAAAAACCATTTATACAGTTTCTGGGAAACATAGGGCACATATATGTGTGTGTGTGTGTGTGTGTGTATGTATATATATATATATATATATATATATATATACATACATATATATATATATATAACCCAAAAGCCCACTCACTAGTATGTAGCTGGGTCGTAACCCCCAAGTCTCGCCTGGCTACGCTCGTCCTTTGAAAACGTCTCATCTATATGTGAAACAACTATTTTAATGTTATTTTTAAGCACATAAACATCACTATGAAATAACTTCTCATACGTTGCTCAATTGGGGTGTTTGAATATATTATCGTGGCCTACTTAACACCCCGGGCATCCCCATATTTTTAGAAAAAATTTTCGACATCCCATGCACCGGCCAAGGCACGGCCACACACGCCGTCAACGCTCATGCACGTGTGTGACAAACTGTCCCTAACTTTACGTTTTTATAAATTTTAAAAGCGTGAATTGACGAAAATGCCCTAGAGTAAGGACTTTGACTTCCGTTAACCCTCGTTTAGAGAAACGTATAACTTATTATTTTAGTGTATTTAAGTAATACTCGTCACTACGAACGCATAGGCGAAAGCTGTTTACGAGTCCGGATTATAACGGTATAGTTATGGACGTTTGAAGTTGGTTATTTAAAGGTAGTTAAATTATTTGAACTCCCACCTTGTAGGATTGAGAACCAATCAACATATGGGTTAAGCGGACCAATCTGATTTGGAGGGAGGGAGAGTGAGAGCCAATCAGGAAAAGAAAGAAAGAAAAACAAAAAAAAAAAAAAGGGGGAGGGGGGGAAGCTCCCAGCCTTCCCGTGGCCTTTCACACGCACCCACACCCATTGCGACCACCTATCTTCCAAGGCCGATTTCGGCCAACTCCGGTGGATTTTTTCAACGCCACTACCACCATCTTGAAGCTCTCATTCCCCTCTACAAAACCCAACCAAAACCACCTTGATTAACCATTGTATGAGGCGGTTTGAGACCACGAAAGTCGACGGTTCTCGTAGTGCTCCAGCCACCATTTTCAATTTTCCGGCGAATCGACAAAGCAATGGCCGATGCCACCACTTGGGCTTTGTAGCCCATCATCCCAAGAGAAAATCCCAACCAACCTTAACCCCATTGGACCACCGTAGATGACGAATTGACGCCGGGAAGCTTTAGGCACCAGCCAGCTTTGTGGGAAAAATTGAGTATCTTCCGTCCACTTTTGGACTTCATGGAAAGTATGAAAGTTGTTCCCCTATTTGAGATCTTCATTCCTGTGAATTTTGGAAATTTTTAGAAATAGTTGAATTTTCCGACGAGTCGGGACAGCCAACCGCCACCTGCGGCGGCGCATGGGCCGATGGGTCCTCTAATCTTCCTAGGCTAAATTTGAATACCTCGTTTCCGTTTGTGAAGTCCGATTGACGAAATTCCGTCGTTTAAACTTAGTGCCATTAAGGTCCACCACTTGATTATTACAACAACTGACGATCCGATCGTTGGATTGTCATTAAATTTTAGTACATTATAGTACGTAATATTTGTGGATATTAGAAACTTACGGATTGGAAATCTGACGTACAGATATTCCCAAATTGGATTTGTAAGTTCATAAAATAAAACGTTGACCACCACTTGAATTGGCAATTGGAAGAGATCCAACCGTTGGATCGTAATGAAACTTTAGTATGATGTCTTAAAAGCACAATGTGGATCTTTGGAAGTTACGGATCGGAAATCTAAAATGCGGATTTTCTGGATCGAGTTACGTAGGGTTGTGGACCCTACCGTCGATCTTTGACCGACAATTAACTTTTGGTCAATGGGTCCTAAATCATTCTAGAACATCCTTGGGGATATGTTTTATGTAAGTTACGTGTTTTATCAATAAGAACTCTAATATGTGATTTGATAATTGTTATAGGCGATGATGGTTCGTGATGTCTCGATTTTCGTGCTAGGGTCGTAGCGCGAACCTCAGGTAAGTGGGTCTTTTCCTTTTATCGTATAGGTGACTTGCGAAGCCTTCACGTGATCGTAGCATTTGAGCATATTTATTTACAGCAAGCCTGTCGTACATACCATATAGGTGGTTTCGACTTGTGTGCAGGAATTGGTAGATGAGCTATATAAGCAACTCCGACACTGTCGTACAGGTTGCCTATGAGTCGTACATATTCCATTAGGCAACTTTGACTTATGTGCTAGCATTGATTGATGAGATATGGATAAGTCATACAGGTCACTATAGGTGACTTCGACTTATGTGCTAGCATTGATTGATGGGATATGGTTGAGTCGTACAGGTCACTATAAGTGACTCTAACTTATGTGCTAGCATTGATTGATGTTGATGAGATATGGATGAGTTGTATAGGTCACTATAGGTGACTCCGACTTATGTGCTAACATTGATTGATGTTGATGAGATATGGATGAGTTGTACAGGTCACTATAGGTGACTCCGACTTATGTGCTAACATTGATTGATGTTGATGAGATATGGATGAGTTGTACAGGTCACTATAGGTGACTCCGACTTATGTGCTAGCATTGATTTATTAAGCACATGATTATTTATATTGCTGATGAGATGTTGTGTCGTGGTATATTTATGGATTTACTGTTGATATACTTTTGATTTTACATTGATACGTGGTGTGATTTTTTTTTTCTGAAACTATACAGGTGTCACAGCGAGGGGTTATAACAATTTAGAAGGTTTTTATTAAAATTTTATTTCCAGGGCCACTCACCCTTGCTTTGTTTCCACCCTCCATGTTTTTTTTTAGCTGAGCTATCTTATTGACGAGGATTTGTGGCAAATCTTGGTATTGGAGATTACCTTCGATGATATGCTTCTCAATCCACTCTACTGTACTTTACTTATGCTCTGACATCACGTGTGAAATGGGTTCATTTCCGCTCACAGCGCACTCTCGTATTTAGGCACTTTTAGATTTAAATTTATTCACATTTTCCCACATCACTATACTTTATGGCTTTGTCACCCTCTTGGTGTCGGCCAACACAACTCGATTTGGAGTCCAAGTGGACTTTCTGGGTCAGGGTGTGTCACGTGCCTGGCACGCTGACGGTAACTCTAACGCCATTAAGGAATATGCCGTTAAATAATAGGATATTCTGTTAAATGTACCTGACTCCGTTAGAATATTCCTTCAAGGTTAACGAAATATGCTCTGTCTTCTCTAGTGGTTTGCCAGATTTTGTCGCCGACTGCCGCTGCACTCATCGGTTTCTGGAAAAACTTTGAATCTCGATATCTTTGTCGTTTCAACAGCAAATTTCATGAATTTTATATCAAATTGAAGCCCTGAACTAGAAGAACACGATCTTACCTTTTAGAGGTCCTGAAACCGTTGAAAAGTGGTTGGAAAATCTTTGGAAAATTCTGACTAAATTGGAACTCGTGGAACTGACCTATCCCGACGTCCAAATCCTCCAAAAATTGTTCCCCGGTCTCTATGGAGTAGTTTTAAGACTCCCTTAAGCTTTACAAATCCGTGAACTAACCACGATCACGACGGAGCAACAGAGCACCACGCCAGAGCTTTTAGGTTCTCGAGTTCCCGTGATCTGTTCTTCGATCCAATGGTACGGATAGGTTCGTGAAGTCACCAAAAACACGTTAATGCAAAGTCAAGCTCGATCGATGAAGTTTGGATGGTGTTTGAGAGTTGAAGGCTCAGATTGTACGAACAAGGGAGAAGAGTCGTGAAGAGAGAAGAAGGAAATAAAGTTTGTATGTGTGGGTGTGTGTGTGACTGAGCTACGGGATTGGGCAGAAATAGAAAAGCAGGGCCTTGATTGGGCCATAAGGTTTAGGGCTAACAATTTAAATCAAAACAAACCCACAATTCTAATTGGACCTAAGAAAGTAAGAGGTATAGTAATTGGTCCATTTCCTTAGCCCGCTTATACATCCACCACACATCGTTTCAAGGGCAAAATTGTCATTCCCACGTTTTCGAAGATAAAATATATTTTAATTCGGGACGGGTTGTCATGACCTACCCCCCTTTAGAAAAATTTTGTCCCCGAAACTTTGTATAATACATAATAAACCACTAATATTCATAAAATAAGCGCGGATACATATCTCGCATACGATCCTCTATTTCCCAAGTAGCCTCCTCCACTGAATGGTTTCTCCACAAAACTTTCACCAAGCGAACAATTTTGTTCCTCAGAACTTTATCCTTCCAATCCAAAATCGTCACTGGCTCCTCCTCATAAGTTAAATCTGGATTAATTTCTAGTGGGTGAGGAGGTATCACGTGTGACGGATTAGAAACATAATGGCGAAGCATAGAGACATGAAAAACATCATGCACCTTTGACAACTCTGGAGGTAACTCAAGTCTGTAAGCAACTTCATCGTCCCGCTCGGTGATCTGGTATGGTCTGATATATCGAGGACTTAACTTACCTTTCTTACCAAATAGTACAACACATTTCCACGGGGATAACTTCAAAAATACCCAATCTCCCACATTATACACTCTATCTGTGGCGTGTCTGTCAGTAAGGCTTTTCTGTCGATCCTAGGCCACTTTCAGGTTAAATTTAATTACCTAAATATTTTGAGTAGTCTTGTCCACAATCTCTGGGCCCACTAATACCTTCTCACCAACTTCTGACCAAGGGGTACTACAAGATTTACCATATAACACCTTGAACGGTGACATCCTGATACTAGAATGGTAACTATTATTATAAGCAAAATCCATCAAATCCAAACGCTTATGCCAAGCGTCACCAAATTGCAATACCGAAGACCTCAACATATCTTCTAATGTTTGGATAGTCCTCTCAGATTGCCTGTCCGTCTGGGGATGATAAGCACTACTATAAAGCAATCTCGAACCAAGAGCTTCCTGAAATGCCACCCAAAACTTAGAAGTAAACCTAGGATCTTAATCATATATAATACTAACCGGTACCCCGTGGTATTTAACAACCTCCGATATAAATAACTCAGCTAATCGACTTAGGGAATAGTTTTTTCGAACTGGTATGAAGTGTGCTGATTTAGTAAGCCGATCTACTATCACCCAAATGTTGTCATAACCATTCCGTGTACGAGGAAACTTGTACATGAAATCCATTGTAATATTTTCCCATTTCCATTGGGGAATGGGAAGTGGCTATATCAACCCAAAATGTCTCTTCCTTTTAACTTTAACTTGCTAGCACATTGCACATCTACTCACATGCCCTGCCAAAAGTAGAAAGGCCGAATGGTATCATACATTTTAGTACTTCCAGGATGCATTGCATAAGCTGAAACATGTGCCTCATTAAGAATATCTTTCTTTAGCTCAACAATATTCGATACGTACATTCGTTTCTCTTGCATAAGCATGCCATCAGATTCCTACACTCTAAGATCTTTCTTTTTCCCCTATGACACTGCCTGAATTAATTCCTGAATTTCTTCATCATTCACTTGAGCCTCAAGTACACATTCAATCAAAATCGGCTTGACCTGAAAGTTAGCAAGTAAAGCTTCTTCCTGATCTTCCACCCCTAACTTCACTCCAGTGGATCTCAATTATGCGAGAAGAGGAATACGACAAGCATATAAAGCATTAACTCGACCTCGGGATTTTCTGCTAAGCGCGTATGCCACTACATTTGCATGACCATGATGATACTCAATCGTGCAAGCATACTCGCTGAGCAACTCTATCCACCTCCGTTGTCAGAGGTTAAGATCTCTCTAGGTGAAAAGACTGAAGACTCTTATGATCTGTAAAAATCTTACATTTTTCTCCATATAAGTAATACCTCCAAATCTTCAAGGCAAAGATAATGGCTGCTAACTCAAGACCGTGCATCGGATAATTCATATCATGAGGCTTCAACTATCGTGAAGCATAAACAATCACCCTTTCATGCTGCATCAGCACACAGCCTAAACAATTCAAGGAAGCATCATTGTAAATCTCAAAATTACCACCGTCGTCTGGAAGTGCCAAAACAGGTGCGTGAGTGAAACAATACTTTAGTTGCTGGAAACTCAATTCACAATTATCGTCCCACTCGAATTTAACATCTTTCCTCATCAACCTTGTCAGTGGTAATGCTATAACTGAGAAATCTTTAACAAACCGTCTATAATAACGTGCCAAGCCCAGAAAACTCTCTACCTCAGTGACGGTTTGTGGTTGCTCCCAATTTTCAACGACAACTACTTTCTGAGGGTCCACCTGAATACCCTGGCTTGATATTACATGCCCCAAAAATGCCACTTAATCTAACCAAAATTGGCATTTGCTAAACTTAGCATACAATTGATGTTCTCTCAATTTCTTCAAAATCAAAGTGAGATGTTGAACATGCTTTGCCTTAGACTTGGAATACACCAAGATGTCATCAATAAAAGCAATGATGAACCTGTCAAGGTATGGTTTGAATACCCAATTCATCAGATCCATGAAAGCTGCAGGTGCATTAGTTAATCCGAATGGCATCACGAGGAACTCGTAATGATTGTACCGAGTTCTAAAAGCCGTCTTAGGAACATCTTCACTTCTGATTTTTAATTGATAATACCTAGACCTCAAATCAATCTTGGAAAACACGCAGGCACCTCGAAGCTGATCAAATAAATCATCTATACATGGCAAGGGATAACGGTTTTTAATCGTTACTCGATTCAGCTGTCGATAATCAATACACAGCCTTAAAGTCTCATCTTTCTTCCGAACAAATAAAACTGGAGCTCCCCAAGGTGAAGTACTAAGCTGAATAAAACCTTTATCAACCAATTCCTGCAACTGGGCTTTCAATTCCTTTAACTTAGCATGAGCCATTCGGTACGGAATTAGGGAAATAGGATCAATACTTGGAAGTAAATCAATGGTGAACTCGACTTCTCTGTCTGGTGGTAATCCAGGCAAATCCTTGGGAAACACATCAGGGAAATGCCTAACTACTCGAACATGAGTATCTTCATTCAATACTACGTGAGCCAAATACCCCTGACAACCTTTCTTCAACAACTTTCTAGCTCTCATGGCAGAGATAATGTCGTGTCTCAGTCCACCTCGCTCGTCCACGAATGTAACCACATGCAAGCCTGGACGATGGAAAGTAACCATTTTCTCATAACAATCTAACTGAGCACGATTGTAGTGTAACCAATCCATGCCCAGAATAACATCAAAATCAACTATATCCAATGGAACTAGATTAGCTAGCATAACGATGTCCTCCACCAAAACAGGACATCCTTGATATACCCAACTAACATAATACATCTCACCTCTAGGCATCGAAAACTTTAACTTGTAACCGAGAGGTGTAGGGTGTGGTTGTGTCGTCTGAGCAAACGTATGAGAAATAATAGAATGTGTGGCAGCACAATCAATCAATACTCTAGCAAAATAGACAAGAATATTTAACGTACCCATAATCAGATCAGGTTTGTTCTGAGCATCCTGCAGAGTAATATGATGAACACAGCCCTATGTTTGCTATCGTCTTCCACGACCTCTATTACCTTGGTTTCCGCGTCCCTATGTACGTCGTTCTTGACTAGGCTGGTTAAGTTGCCTCAATGATCCGGCAATGCTAGAAGCAACCTCTACGTTTTGGGTCTGTCCCCAGGAATACCACTATGATCCACCAGCTGGATATGGTGGATATGGTATGTAACCTCCTGAATACTGAGTGTAACCATTCTGTTAATACGGATCGTGTGAGTACTAATACTGTCCTCCTGAATATAAAGCTATATCACCCTGATAGTGGCATGCTCCACCATAGCCCGTCTGAGTATACCCACTAGATCCCATCCATCTACCTTGCCACCACCAAGGTTGATGGAATATGCTTTGTCTTATCTAGTGGTTCGTCGGATTCCGTTGCCGGCCACCGCTGCACTCCCTGGTTTCTGGAAAAACTTTGAATCTCAATATCTCTGTTGTCGGCCACCGCTGCACTCCCTGGTTTCACGAATTTTATATCAAATTGAAGACCTGAACTAGAAGAACACGATCTTACCTTCTAGAGGTCTTAAAACCGATGAAAAGTGGTCGGAAAATCTCTGGAAAATTTCGACTAAACTGGAACTCGTGGAACTGACCTATCTCGATGTCCAAATCCTCCAAAAATTGTTCCCCGGTCTCTATGGAGTAGTTTTAAGACTCCCTTAAGCTTTACAACTCCGTGAACTAACCACGATCACGACGGAGCAACAGAGCACCACGCTGGAGCTCTTAGGTTCTCGGGTTCCCGTGATCCGTTCTTTAATCCAATGGTACGGATAGGTTCGGGAAGTCACTAAAAACACGTTGATGCAAAGCTCAAGCTTAATCGATGAAGTTTGGATGGTGTTTGAGAGGTGAAGGCTCAAATTGTACGAACAAAGGAAAAGAGTCGAGAAGAGAGAAGAAGGAAAGAAAGTTTGTATGTGTGGGTGTGTGTGTGACTGAGGTACGGGATTGGGCAGAAATAAAAGAGCAGGGCCCTGATTGGGCCATAAGGTTTAGGGCTAACAATTTAAATCAAAACAAACCCACAATTCTAATTGGTCCATTTCCTTAGCCCGTTTATACATCCACCACACATCATTTCAAGGGCAAAATCGTCATTCCCACGCTTTCGAAGATAAAATATATTTTAATTCGGGATGGGTTGTCACATAAAAGTTTACCAAACACTATAATACTTTTTTTTTTTTTTTTTTTTTTTTTAGCCTTCCAAAAACACTTTTAGAAAAAAGTTTACCAAACACGTTGCTGCTTTATTTCACAGCTGCTTATTCTCACAGTATAGCAAAAGCAGTTTTTTTTCAAAGCACAACAATACTAAACCAGTCCATAATATCAATAAAAAAAGCTTCCATTTCGTCAAGCATCTAGTAGGCACCTTCTAATTCCTATCAACATATACCGAAGGTTTATGCTGACATACGTCAACATTTGTAAAGGCCTGTAGACGATGCATGCAGGACACTGTGCAGTAATGTTGAAGACTGTCAAGGCATTTTAACTAAAGTATTTTTTACAAGAAGAGAGAAAATGAAGACAAATATGATAGAAGAAAATAAAAGTAGGAGGAGAAAGTTGTAATTTAGTTTCCTTAGTTGTTTATAGTGGTCAAATATGATATACAAACAAATAGACATGGGGTTTTTGAAGTTGTTGGGGTCAAAGACAACCAATGACCCCATGTTGTCTCCGCCATTGCTTGACAACATGTTCATGTCTTGATCATTTGTTATATTTGACTTAGTATGGAAAAAGCAACTACAAAAATATGCAGCAAACAACTCTTTGGACCCAACCTACAATGTGTTTGAAACATAAATCTTTCATTGTTTAAGGTATCTTTTTCATAATTCATGTAAGAAAAACAAAATTTAGCACAAATCTTTATCAATCGTCAATTAGGAATCATAAATAATAGATGAACACAAGTTTTAGAAAAGCCATCAAATGGTCATGAAAATATCTGTGACTAATTAATATCATATATTTTGTTATTTATATGAATGATCTTTATAGATGAAATAAAATAATGAATGTCCCAAACCCTGAAATCATATTATGTGGTGGTCAAGAAGAATGGTTTGCTCCATACTTATAAATATTACATATGTTGCATAGAAAATATCTCAACAACAGAGTCCTGAAGGCTGGTATTGACATTCCCAAGGTCTAAAGAAATCTATTACTTGGAACTCTTGGATAGATTCTCTCATACAATTAAGTTTTATTTTTAGTGCGTTACAATTCAATAAATGTTTGTCTCGTATTTGAAAAGTGCACTATCAGTAAATAAATAATTATTTTGGTTGCAAAAATACGTCGTCTTCTGTTTTGACGAATTTGTACCTACAAAACAATTAACACTTTTGATCAAGGCCAAATCCACACACGCGCTAGGGGGGAAACTAGTGTAGCTGGAGTATTTATAGGGAGGTGGCCGACAATAAGGTTAGAGATTTGCCTTACACATGGTGGCTTCCCATTGACCAGGATGTGTAGGATGAATGAGGAAAAAATAATTCCAATATATTAATTATGAGATAATATTGTGGAATTATCATGTAAGTATCATTGACTAATGGTGATGAGGATTCCTTTATTGTTTGAGTTGACCTTCAATTGGGAATGTATTAAAGATAAGATTTGGTGATTAATCCTATCTTCAAATGCCTTTGACTTTTCCATGCCACGAACATGAGAGCTTGGTGTAGTCATAGTTAGCTGCTCAGGCTTCCATGGATGTTGAGATGTGCGTGTGAATATTTATGGGCCCTTCCCATTTAATGAAGATAATATTGTCTTCTTTAGAAGAAAAAATTAAAAATTTCATGTGTCGTCTTTTGGATTTTTAGGATTACTTTTTGCTCCACAAATGCCCCACATTTGTTGGGTTGCACTCGAAAAAGGTAGTAAGTGTAGAAATCCCAAGCCGAGTAGGCGAGCAGATAGTTATTTCCTGATTTGATGTAGGTTATCCACTTTGACTTGGAGTTTAAGTCTTCTAGGAAATAGAATCCAACTGCCTATAGACTTTATTTAGTTCTACCTTAATCAGGGGATTAAATTAACCTATAGAGCAATTTTCTTCCACACAAGAAAGAGAAAAAAATTAAAGCCGGTATCATATCTTCTTCAAAAAAATAAAAAAATAAAAAAAAATAAAAGAAAAAAAAAGGTATTGTCCCCCTCCTCCAATTTCGCGTGATGAAGTTTTTTGTTGCGTTTCTGACCTAAATTTCGTTGCGTAAACACTCTTGTGCGACGAAACTTTGTATTTCATCGAGAAAACTTTTGTTCCTTGAACTTTGCGCGAGTACAGTGGGGCGACAAAATTTTCGTTGCCTAAAGTTTTAGTGACAAATTTACATGTTGCGCGACGAATGGTATTTCGTCGGGAAAACACTTTTATGTAGTAGTGTGAGTATGAGTGTAGGTGCTATAGCACAACGATTGACTTTTCCTTAAGGGGCAATGTTAGGAAGACAATCTATTTAAAGTATAATTTTTAAAGCATATGATGTGGTTGTTAATGATTCGATTATTACTTAAGTATTGATTAACGCTCTTATTTCTTATTGGTGACATATCACCTTGTTTGCAAATATGATTAAAAAAATAGGAACTTTAACGAAAAGCTTCCGGTACTGTTTACTTTAACGAAAAACCATATTTTTACACGAAAAAGTGAATCCTGGTACTATTCACTTTACCCTTTGTTTTATTCTTATCGTTAAAACTCAAAATTTTCATGCCATTTTCATTAGTTTTCCTTAAAAAAATTTACCCGCCTAGTATTACTCTTTCCTTAAAGACCTCCAATTTTGTGGTCTGGTCAAAATACAGTTTAAAGTTGTCGTCACTCTGAGATGATCTCAGGTTAATATGCTTTGAAGAATTAAAAGCTGGCACTCAATTAAGGTATACACATGTCATGCATAGCATACATCTTTAAAACATGGTATTAGTTGAATATTAGAGTGTGAGACAAATAAGACTACAAAATAGTAAGAATAATATTTTTAAGAAACTAACCCTAACCTTAAAAGGTAATAAAAATATTATTAAACAAACAAGAATGCCGAAACGGTTACAAAACCCCAATAAGCTACATCGTGACTAACTTATTCCCGACTGAATAACAAGCATGCTATTTATAATAAACTAACCCTAAAAGGTAAGAAACTGAAACCCTAATTCTAACGTGCTAAACCTAGAAAACCAAATATTGAAGTAAACCTAAAATACTAATATTTTCTAACAGTAATAAGTTCATTTGTTATCTTTAGAATTACAAGACCAGCACATCTCGTTTCATACTTAGCATGCTCCCTACAAACATGATTTTTCAGATGCTTATTCGATTGTCTTAAGATTTGACTTATGTTGGCATGATTAGAGGCTGAAGCATCGTCTACATGTCTTCTGAAAGAATTTAAGCTAGGGTTGTAAACATAGATCAATTAATTATGAGTGAGGTATGGACTTCATTATATAGAGATTACAAGATGAGGTTGGTTACATATCATCTGATTACATTTGAAATTCAAAACTAAGTTACACATGAGTTTTAGATAAGGAAGAAGTGTGATTCCTTGCTATCTGTTGAAGAGGTTGAAGAGTATCCAACTTGTGTGGCTGACTTGGAGAGACGTTTACCATGCATTTCGGACGTGGAGAGATATCTTGAATAGTTGGTTTATCACGCCCCCGCAAGCTGAGTGGACGTTGACAAACAGGAAGCTTGGAGATGAGATAACTAAAACGAGCTGTGGACAAACCCTTGGTTAAGAGATTCGCGAGTTGGTCAACGGAAGAAACATATCCCACAACTAGTTCTTTGCGAATTACTTTTTCTCTAACATAATGATAATCAACTTCCACATGACGCATACGTGCCTGATAGACTGGATTGGAAGCTACTGCCAAGGCACTGATATTGTCACACCACAATTGTGGTGGATTTAGAGGGAGATGAAGATCGCGGAATATGTGGCAGAACCAAGACAAGGTGGCAGAGGTATAGGCCATTTGGCGATACTCAGCCTCTGTACTTGAGCGAGACACACCTCTTTGTTTTTTAGAACTCCAAGAGATCAAGTTATCCCCTAGAAAAATGCAATGGCCACCAGTGGAGCGACGATCATCGGGGTCACCAGCATAGTCGGCATTGGCAAAGGCTGTTAGGGACAACGAACTGGGTTTGTAAACGATACCGTGATTATGAGTGGCTTTCAAATAGCGAAGAATGCGCTTGACTGCAGCCCAATGTGTAGTTGTGGGTGAATACATATATTGACAGACTTGATTTACAGCGAAAGCAATGTCAGGCCGTGTGAATAAGAGATATTGGAGAGCCCCAACAACACTGCGAAAATTTGTACCATCATCCAAGGGCTCACCCTCATACAAACTAAGCTTGCGGCCAGGGAGGGCTGGAGTAGACAATGGTTTGGCGTCAGCCATGTTAGTTCGTTTGAGGAGGTCCAGGATATATTTTGACTGGGTTAAATACATGGCCGTCGGTGTTCTCGTAATTTCCATTCCCAAAAAATAATGCAAGGCCCCAAGGTCCTTCATTGAAAATTTGTTTCCCAATTGATGAATCAAGGTGGAGATGTGAGATAGATTATTACCTGTAACAAGGATGTCATCAACGTATATGAGTAAATAAATAACAGTAGCTCTATTGAAGTAAATGAACAGTGAAGAATCTGCCATTGATGCATGAAACCCGAGCTCTTCCAAATGTTGAGAGAAACACTGAAACCAAGCACGTGGAGCCTGTTTTAAGCCGTATAAGGACCGTCGAAGACGACATACATGTGCTGGAAACTGTGGATCGACAAAGCCAGAAGGTTGGCGCATGTAGACTTCCTCAGTTAAGGAACCATGGAGGAATGCGTTTTTGACATCAAGCTGGCGTATTTGCCAGTTAAAATGAAGAGCCACGGAGAGAATAAGTCTGATGGTTGCATAAGTGACGACAGGACTAAACGTCTCGCTGTAATCGAGTCCTTCCTATTGACGAAAACCATTGGCAACAAGACATGCTTTAAACCTTTCAATGGAGCCGTCAGATTTACGTTTAATACGGTACACCCATTTATTTGGGAGAACATTCATTGTGGAATGAAAAGGAACCAGGGACCACGTTCCTGTTTGTTGCAGAGCATTGAACTCTTCTGCCATTGCCATACGCCATTCAGGGAACTTATTTGCCTGTGTAAAACAAGTAGGCTCAACAAGGTCATTAGTCACATCAGAAATAAGCGCATATTTGGGATTGGGTTTTTGAATGCCATCCTTTGAACGGGTGACCATGGAGTGAACAGGTTGACTGTGGCGTGGAGAGGAAGATGAGACAGGAGCAACACCTACTGCATTTGTAGAGGATAGAGGTGGGGAAAGGGCAGGTATAGAGTGTACAGGTGAGAGGGGTGATGGGGATGGAATAGGATTGTTTAATATAGGTGAAGAGGTAATATGTGGTGGTGTTGATGATGGAGTGGAAGGAATGGTGGGGTTCGGATGTAGTGGGAAATTAGGTGGAATAGGGGTAGGTTGTCGAGATGTTATGGCGTGATGCATGGGATGGTGCGGGTTTTGGGGAAAAGTAGGAGAAAAAGGGTTAGGTTGAGTGGAAAGTAAGGTGAGATGCGGATTTGGTGGGAAAGTAGTGGAGCTAGGATTCCTAGGGGGATTTATTAAAGGATGGGAATCAATGGTCAGTATTGTAGATGACGGGGAGGAGGAAGGCTTTGTAGAAATGGATTCTTTGTAGGGGAAAATGGTTTCATCAAATAAGACATGACGTGACAAAAATATGCGACCGGTGGACATATCTAAACACCTATAACCATGTTGATTTAATGAATATCCTAAGAAAATGCAACGTTTGGAACGAAATTGTAACTTATTAGTATTATAGGGACGAATATAGGGAAAACATGCACACCCAAAAACTTTAAGAAAATCATAGTTAGGAGATTTGTGAAACAACTTTTGAAAAGGAGACTCATCATGGAGAACTCTAGTTGGTAAACGATTGATCAAATAAGTTGCTGTATGAAAAGCATCATCCCAAAATGAAGTAGGTAAGGATGAATGAGCAAGTAGGGTGAGGCCAGTTTCAACTATATGACGATGTTTTCGTTCAGAAATGCCGTTTTGTTCGAGATGATGTGGACATGTAAAGCGATGGAAAACTCCATGTTGAGTTAAAAAAGTTTTAAAAGTATTGTTGACGTACTCTCCTCCTCCATCGGTTTGGAGTGATTTTAGTTTAGTATTAAACAAGTTTTCAACCAGTTTCTTGAATGACACAAAAGTAGAAAAAACATCGGATTTTAATTTTAATGGATATAGCCAAGAGTAGCGGGAATAATCATCAATGAATACTACATAATATTTAAAACCATTTATAGAAAATGAAGGTGAAGTCCATACATCGGAATGAACCAATTCTAATGGAGACAAAGACCTAGAAGTTGACAATTGAAAAGGTAACTTGTGACTCTTACCCATGGGACATGAGTGACAGAACTCACTAGTGACAACGCCTTTAATGGGCAATTTATTCCTAGAAACCAAACTTTGTAAAATATGAGAAGATGGATGACCTAACCTAGAGTGCCAAATTGAATTGGACACTCTAGTACCTAAAAATGCAGACACGCCTTTATTTGTTGATGAAACACCAGAGAAGGGGTAGAATCCATTTCTACTCGGGCCTTGTAAAAGCATCTTCCCCGTGTGAAGATCCTGAACAGAATACGAATTAGGATATAGGGTTAAAGAGCAATTATTTTCTTTGGTAAAGCGATGGATTGAAATAATATTGGTGGATGCATTTGGGCAAAGTAGTGTATTAGGTAAGCTAAAGGTGGAGTGAGGTGTACGAATGCAAGTGGTCTCTATGTGTGAAATTGGCAAACCTGTTCCACCAACAACTCCATTGGCTTGGTCCATGCCATTATAAGGATGAGGATTCGAAAGACTGGCAGAATTATTTGTGATGTGAGCATTAGCCCCTGAGTCAAACAACCACTCCTATATGGCAGGTGCTGTGGCAGAGGCAGAAGGTGCCGTAGCAGCAAACGCTTGCAAGCGAGGTGCAGGAACGCGTCCCTCATAAGACATGTTTAGGCGGTTGAAGCAGTCGATCGCAGAATGGCCATGACGACTGCATATTTGACATTGAATGCGTCCAGTAGTGAAAGGACCGTGGGAAGGAGCTGGGCCGAGAATCCCATCATTTTGGCGAGAGTGGGAGCCTGGGTGAGGGTTGGACCCGTGGTGAAAGTGGGATCCTTGATTAGAGGGAGATCCTTGGTGAAAGTGAGGAGAGTTGCAGTGGCGATTTGAAGAGCCACGACCACTAGGAAAATGACTACGACCGCGAAACCCAGTAGAGAAGCCTCGTCCCCGAAAAGATGCAGGTGCACGGTTGCCATTGCGGCCTGCTACAAGGGCAGTGAGGCCGTTGTCAGTACCAAATGCAGTATGCATTTTCTGTCGTCTTTCAGCGCCAAGGAGAAGTGCTTCCAAAGCACTGTAGGTAATGGCCTCATCACGAGCTTGGGCGGAGGCAACGGTGCTTTCATAGGCAGGGCCTACGTTGTTGAGAATGATGGCAACAACATCGGAGTCTGAAACAGGAGCACCAGAGAGAGAGAGAGTATCTGCGAGACAATTAACTTTATCCAAGAATTCAGAGATGGAAGAATCACCTCTGTGAGTATTCATCAACTCACTGCGGAGTTGGAGAAGGCGACCGGTTGACTGAGAAGCATATTGATCACGTAGGGTTGTCCATGCAGAATGGGAGCTAGTTTTCCCAATTAAAGCAGCAAGTACGGTAGGGTGAACAGAAGAGTTGATCCAGGACATAACAGTGGCATCCTGTTGGATCCAAGTATCGAAGTCGGGATTGACTTTGTCAGTGATGTTGCCATTATCATCTTTTAGGTATGCTGGAGGACACAGACTGGTTCCGTCGACAAAGGAAACAAGATTACGACTGCGGAGGAGAGGTAGCATTTGGGCGTGCCAGAGGGGGTAGTTGGTACGATCAAGTTTGATCGTGAGAAAGTTGGAGACATTTGGGAGGGGAATGGGAGAGGAAGAAGGAGAAGCCATGTGAGAAGAGAAAAAAAAAATCTGTCGTTAGACTTTTAGCTCAGAGATACCATGAAAGAATTTAAGCTAGGGTTGTAAACATAGATTGTATAAACTCAACTCAATTAATTATGAGTGAGGTATGGACTTCATTATATAGAGATTACAAGATGAGGTTGGTTACATATCATCTGATTACATTTGAAATTCAAAACTAAGTTACACATGAGTTTTAGATAAGGAAGAAGTGTGATTCCTTGCTATCTGTTGAAGAGGTTGAAGAGTATCCAACTTGTGTGGCTGACTTGGAGAGACATTTACCATGCATTTCGGATGTGGAGAGATATCTTGAATAGTTGGTTTATCATCTTCCACATCACTTCATCATGTTTTTCTTCACTCTTTTTTCATCTCACATTCTTTTGATGTATTTTTCTTCGATCTCTATCATGAAAAATATGCAAACAAAAAACTAAAATAATTCTAAAATATTCCAACGTGCATGTGTTTGCAATTCGAAAGACCAATATTCAAACCTAATTATTAAGCTAAGAAAACTCAACGAAATTACATCCATAAAACTGCCCCATATAAATGCATCCTTTTTCCACAACATGAAAAGCTACGTGGGGGACATGTCTACTAACTACTTCGATAAGTAGTCAAAATTTTGGCTCACGTTTTGAGTTTTATGGAAAAGTCATGAGAGATCAAAGAGATATTTTTATGACGTGAGATTTTTCAAGTTATGGAAAAGCCAATATAGGCTTAGTTGTCAGAAATGTTATTGTAATGAAATTATAGTGTGAGATGGGGAGATGGCGGACGGGAGATGTTTCAAGTAATTGACCCACACAATCAAGTCTCCTTCGACTACAATATTCTTGGAAAATACTTATATATGACATGGGGTGTACAATCAACACCTCATTTTCATTGTTTTGTGTCTATACAAAGCAACGTAAAACTTCAATAAATGAATTTTTGATAAATTAATGGACTCATTTAAATTAATTTCTTTGTTCGTACATTGTCTTCCTTTCTCCCCATACCTCCCACCACTCTCCCTTTAATCTTCTTCACCTCTAGCACCAAAAAAAAAAAAAAAATGCAATGATTATCAGACGAGCTCTAAACTTTTGATTGTATTGGGTTTTATTGACTAAGTAGTTGGACATTGAGAATAACGTGGGACCTTGATGAACAAGAACAGCGTGTACGAGCGCGAGAAGAAAAATCTATTTCACTCAAATTCAACGAATTCAGTCATAATTCTTCATCTTAATTTCCTTCTTCAATCCCTCTAGCGCTGCCACATATATGGCCAAGACCTGCTCATCAATAAACTTTTATGCTTTGCCCACCTAAAAAGAATTTCTAAATCCATCACTGGTCATGATTGCTTTTGTACCAAACTGCCATAGAATTGACCTCATTTTTCAGTTCTTCCAAGAGAATAATCGCCAAATGATAGCTTTCAATCTAATATGTGTCCGCACAACCGAGTTGGAGCTCAAAAAAGAAGCCAAATTCAATCAATATTCGTCTCATACGTTTAAAACAGAGGATGCCAAAGAAAACCAGCTTATGTATTTTTGTACGTACATGCATTCATGCACCATTCCATTCTCCTAATCAACGAGGCTAAACAACTTAAAGTCAATTGCTCACATTGATTCGGATTGGGTAGTGCCATCATTATTTTGAAAGTACTTTTATTTTGCATTGAAATGGGAATCATCATCCAATAATTAAGAAGTTTCGAGATCTAAGTGGGCAGATGTCCACCCTTATTAAAGAATTGATGGGCCCACATGTGAGACTTTATTTTAAAAGGCCAAACTATAAAATATAAATTTAAACTCCATGCAATTAATAACGAATTGCCAACTTTTAAGTTATTGGTTATTATGAAATGGAGGCACATCATTCATTTAGCTTGTATCAAGTTAAATTGTGAAGAAAATGGCGGTTGTATATAAATTACCTAGTCTCAAGAAATATTAAATGATTTTTCATTTTTATATTTTGTAAGCAAAGCATCGCTTACAGATACTAAAAGTTTGGCCATGAACAAGGTTTTGAAAATGCTCGCACACAAAGCCCAAAGGGCATCACGTAATGTTCAGGTAAGATCCAATACAATTATACAAGTAGACAAGAGGGAAACCATCAAAATTCAAAAGGAATTACAATGTTTGTAAATTTGAGCAAATACTACTTGACCAACCGAATCATGATACAACCCTCTACAGGGAAGAGCTCCTGTTGTGCAAGAATAGCACCAAATTAATTGGAAATCAACTCAAGTTAACTCACAGGAAATATACCAAATGAAATGTAAGAACAAAGTAGAAATGATAGCAAGATTTAAGGAGGTTCCTCAATTTTCAATGTAACTAGAGTACGTCTTCGGAGTAGTAGGAGCTCAACAATAATCCACTATGAACCAAATGTGAGTGTTTACAAAGTGTGTGGCAATCTCACAACCGAAAACTTCAATCCAGCTAATACCTCTCACACACCAAAGAAACAAATAGATAAGGAAATATCATGATTAATTTCCTCTCTGTACAAAATTAAAAGCTAATACAACAAATACAACTTTGATTGAGTGAGTGCTAACCAAATAATGAGCAACATCTCTTCTTATCTACCAAATGGGGTTGTTGGCAACTTCTCTATAGGCAGTGACGACTTCTTTTCTTTCTCTCTTCTGCTTTCTACTAAGGGCAGCAGCTGCTGGCATGTAAAAACACTCAGTGCCCCCATTGTGGGCTCTCACATGAATAATAAAAAATGGTTGATGGGTTCAACAATGGCCCACTATAATTCGGCCACACATTCAACAATTTCTACTTTGGTCAAATTTCCGAAAGCCCCATCCACGAAATCTTGAGAAGATTATGTCCTCATTAATTATATTTAAAAAGTTGTTTTCAATTACCAAATTAAAATTCCCTCACATTTTTTACATACCTACAATAATTAAATGTAGCTGTCCATCCAATTTCTTTAGTTTGGGTGCCATCTTGGAGAAATTTTTCCTTATACCCGTAACACAAGTGGTACATCACGTGTTATTATGTAAAAATCTTACCACTTGTATAGAGACACATGTGTACCACCCTGTGTTCTGGCACGTTGAAAAATCTCTCGTCATCTTGACTACTATTGGGAAACAACACCACAAAATAAAATTGGGAAATGTATTCAATTTGAAGTCTTTCTCTTGTTCTAAGAAGGGAAAAAAAAATAAACAAACAAACAAACAAACTTATTCTTAAGACAATGGGGAGAAAAAAGAGTGGAAAGGGAGGAGAAGGAGTGAAGGGGGATAGGGTAGGGTGGGGTGGGGTGGGGTGGGGGGTTACGCGCCTAGTGCATGTGGAGTTTTTTTAATTTATTTTTTATTATTTTGTCATTATCATTAAAATAAAGTTAATAGATGATTTTTTTTATTAAAATACAAATATTTAAAGCTCTTTTCATTAGTTTTTCTTATATTAATGTGCTGTAGAATATTTGTGATGCAGTTGTCACAATAAAAATAATAAAGTAATCATAAAATAATAATAATAATAATAATAATGACTTTGGAGAGGAATCTTATCTTCTTCCTCTTTGTGGGTTACCGGTACGGTGGACATGGCTGCCAATTTTGGAGAACTACTCCGACAAGTCTTCACGTGTCAGCATCATTCGGGTTCAGTGGGGATGACAGTCTGAGTCCCCAATTCCATTGGTGGTGGAGATGTCACAAGGAGATGCCCAGAAAGCTACAATCACACATGGCAACTGCATGAGAGATTTTAGGCGTGTTGCCGTTCTTCGAGTCTGATGATGATGGTTCGGGCTAGGCTTCGTAGATCACCCATTTCACCCAAACTGTGGAGCACTAATTGATGTTGAGCAGGACGACGGCGGCGAGAGTGTGGGAGCTGCCACAAGCCATAAATGGGTTTCCAGGATTCGATTTCTGAGTTTTTTTTTTTTATTGAAATTTGGGTTTCGTTGCGACTGTGCAGGGGTTTGGTTCTCGGTTTGTCCAAATTCACAGTGGAGTGAAGGAGGTTGTGAGGGTTTCACAGTGGTGAGATGAAAAAACGAGAAAGAACCGACATCACTTTTCGTGTTGATTCCCACGAATGCGCCAAATGTGGATGTACAAAATCGGTAAGACTTTGGAACAACGTAAATCCCACTGTAAATCAGACAAATGCACAAGAACACAAAAATATATCATTGTGTTCACCCCGAGTTTGGGCTACATTCACATTGATGTTAATACGGTTTCACTATGTAAATTGAGGGTTACAATGTACATGGAGGCTAGCTTTACCATCCTTTGCTCTCATTGCCCTTCTTAAAGTGAAGGTGAAGGATCATTTTTATAGAATAAGGGGATTCTCTCCCTTCTTACATGAATCATGGACTAAGTAGTGAGGTCTAAATATTGAGGCCCAATATATGGAAGAACACATACCTAAAGGCCTTTTTATAGAAACACCTCACAAAAACATGCATGGTTTATGTGCTTTAGTACAGTTTTCACTTTATTTTGCACGGAGAAAAGGTTTTCCACATTCCACAAACAAATGACCACCCAAGCAAAGCTAAGAATAAGATTAAATCATGACGTGGAAGCAAATTGTGTGGATGATAAGAACAAAGTCCGAAATTAACACTAATTTGGAAAAATGAAAAAAGGTTACTGGCCTAAAAATATGTAAAATATCTAACAGCGGTTGATTAGACCAAAGGTAGATATTCGTTAGATTAAAGCATAGAATGTGCTCCTTGCTTCGAATAAGTCCACTTGCGAAGTCATCGTGAGTTTTTTCGCTCGACTTGCTCCATTTCGGGTTTGAGAATTTTAGATATTGGAATGTGTAACTAAGAAAGGGCTACCCTTCCAATCCAAATTGCTGATTCATCCCTAGTGAATCTTAAATGAAAAGTTCATTAGGGACTTAGTCACCTGCATGTGGGTTGAAAGAACATTTTGACTCATTTTGTCAGACCCTATGAGTTGGACTAGAGTGTTTCCGATCGGACTCCACTTATCTAACTTGGCTATAAGCATTTCTATGCATCAGAGCTCCGTTGGAACAAAATTCATCCTAAGGATTTCCTAGTCTGGATGCCTTAATCAGACCTGCTTAACACATGGTGTTGCATAACGTACTTGACTTAGTACGTTGGTCTGGGATAGAAGTGATTGTACTCAGGGTTGGGACTCAGAGCCACCCCTCAGATGATTCCTGGGTCGTCCTTAGATCATTATCTCAAATGACATAAGAGTCTGGGTTTGAATGTTATAACCCACAACCTTCAGGTTGCATAAACTTTCTGGAAGCCAGATGGTGCACTAGACTTTAGAGTCAAGGGGCCATATCCCTGTGCTCATAGCCCGCCATTCATTACCGCACTTATTACTGTTTGAGTCTTCTAAGCTATTAACTGAACACTACAGAGTGGGCTAAAGGAGACTCCTCCGACATTTTAATTTTGATTTTTTTTTAGACTTGCGTTTTTGTGAAGTTTCAAAGTTATGTGTGGTTTGGTGGGCTTTTAGGGTATTCCCACTATCGCAAAAAAGAAAAAAGAAGTAACAAACCTCAACTTTTTGAAGATACTTTCCTACTACATCCAATGGACGACACACCTTGGTCAACTAGACATTTGCACATGGCATAGCAATCCCTACACTTGTGGCCGAGTATCTCCTTATAATACCCCTCATTCTACACATCTTAAGTAAGCTGAAACTTTACAATCAAGCCCTAAACTTTCTCCCTTTTCAGAGAAAGTGATTTTATGCATCGAAGATCCATTGCTCCCCCTCTCCCTCACCCACTGCCGGGCCCGCTGTGCCCGTCCGCTTGGCCGCGTGGCTTTGGTCTTTAATCAAAGGTGTTTAATTATTTTGTAGGTACAATTTTGTTAAAACCAAAGATGACTATTTTTTATACCATAAATATGTGCACATCAGCTGCTAGTAGGATAAACAAGGTCATTCATGAGATTTTTGGAGCCCTAAGCAACAACAAAAAATGAACCGACACGTAGAAGCTCTGGGAATGTGTTCTTAGATGCTTCTCAATTGACGTTGAGGTATTTTTATATCACTACATGTTAGAGTGATTACCCTAATTAGTTGTATCAAAACTTAAATAATAAATTTGCAAAAAAACACTTAAAGAAACACTTATATAAATAAATGATAGTTGTAGAAATACTGATACCAGTAACATATGGAGTTGGAGTACTAGGTGCCTATCACTCCCACTACATATGGGCTTTAGGTGGAGGCAATCTTTAGCATTAAATTACTAGGTTTTGCTTATTTTTCTTGTAAAAATGCTTAACAAATGTCGGACTCTATGCAAGTGCTTAGTTTTCTGCCGACAATGCAAATTAACACGAACCACTAAAACGTTTTTACTACACCGCCAGATGAAATGCTTAAGTTTTTGTGGTACCTACAACCGCCAAATAGATGTCCATAGTTTGTCCTCATTGTGGTGATGCTGAGGAAACGGAAGAACATCTATTTTTTCATTATCAATATGCAAGGGTGTTTTGGTTTGGGAGTCTTATACAATTGGATTCTTCTCCGATAGCCGGAGACAATTTCATTGAAATATAGAAATGGATAGCCAATAAATATGAAGAAGAGCAAGATCAGGACAAATTAATGCGGTGGGTAGTGCGTGGATTATGGAGGCTCTGGAAGTGTAGGAATAGCCTAGTCTTTGAAAACAAAACTGTGGATCCTATTGATGCTGTTAGGATGCTTCAACAACAATGGCAGGAGTTGGAAGATATACCGAAGATTGATGGCACACGGACGGTTGAGGTGCCGCGGTGTGAAAGGGTGGAAATGGAATTGCCTTCTACTTGGGTATGTCCTCCTTTTCGCACGATTAAGTTTAATTGTGATGGTGCTTGGATAAAAAAAGGGGGACTGGGAGGATTTTTAGAGCGGCTGGTGGTGTAGGAAATATTGCATGTGAATCTAGTTTGATGGCGGAGGCAGAGGCATTACGTGCAGCCTTAATTAGTGCTGTGGAGAGAGGCCTTGATGTCATCCAGGTGGAAACGGATTCAAAGGTTCTTGAGGATATGCTCCAAGGCAAAAATCAACTGTATGCTGTTATTGAAGGTCTTCTTTATGATATCAAATGTTTGCAAATGTAATTGAGGTCTCCCCGGAATCGTAATAGGACAGCACATCTTGTAGCTTTGTTTGTATCTCGTATTGGGGGCTCCCATATCTAAGACTGTCTTGACCCAGAATGACTGTTTAACACTTCGACATCGGATGTTAATGTTTATATTCGAATATAATAATATCTACCTTCCGACTAACCAAAAAAAAAAATATTTATGTAAATAGTAGCTGACTGTTGTCTCCTTGACATATTATGTGGGATAACGAGTAAGACTTCCATAAAAATATTTTAGAGCGGGCATCATTACTGATAATGTGTTTGTGGTTAGGAAGAAAAATCTCCTTTGGTTTCAAGATCAGATTCTGGATAGAGAAGCTTTATCGATTTGCATAAACATATTAGTATACTCACTTACAGTGTAAAACAGTAAAAACGCATATAACCTTAGAAACTCTAGTGTGATGTTTTAAGTCCTTCTATATCATTTCTAATTTCTGAATGTTAGCAGCAGTAGTTATATATGCATGCATGCATGCATACATACATACATACATACATACATATATATATATATATATATATATGGAAATTAATTATGAGGCCAACACCACTTCGACCCTTAATGATCAAAATTGTTTATTTTTTAAGTTGTACCTTATAGACCATCCTTACAAAATATTAGCCAAATCGAAAATATTTGAGGCATCTAATTGAGTTCAAAAAAATTGACACACACTTTATTCTTTAAAAAACATTGAAATTTCATTGTGATAATTAAATTGGTAAATGATTTCGGATTGAATTGAATTTTTGCAAGGATGATCTATGAATCCAGACTTACAAAATAAATGGTTCAGGTCATTAAAGTTCGATGTGAAGTAAGTCTCTATTTGGGCCCAAAATAATATTATTGGGCCGAGTATGGGTTATGTTTGGCCCAAAGCTTTTCCAAATATACTATGGGCTGCCTAGTGATCCTTGACCATTCAGCAAAGATGGTTTAGTCTTGTCGCAAGAAGGAATAGTTCGGATGAGCAAAGAGGTCAAAGAAGTCCTGATATAAGGAGTCCTAGTGTAATTTGGATTCTCAACCAGCAATGAATATGGCCTAAAAAAGGGTTGAGTTCAAAATCCTAATAGGAGTAGGATTGTTTGAAGTGGAGTTAGAAAAGAACAAGAAGTCCTAATCCAGATAGGATCTTGACTCGATCTCAAGGAGGATTTGGTGTTATAAATACAAGACATCATGCAACAATCAGGGACCCCCCAATTCAACACATAATTGCCCTGCGTAACGCTCTCAAACAACTTGAGATTTTTCATTTTCCTTTTCCGCCAACACATCTTTAGTTTGGATAAACAGCACTGTCGCCGTAAAATCAGCCGACCACAAGGCACCTTCAGTTTGGATAAACAGCACTACGTCGAGGCCAATTGGTTACCTATCCAAGTCTCGATCAAGAAGGGTTTCCGAATCCTTATTGGCGGAGGTCATCTTATTAGCCTTCTCGGCGAAGTAAGGTGTTATGAGTTACGACATTTGGTGCATTGAACGCCTTGTGATTTTATGATTAGATACTCACAAGTGAGTTTCAGAGTTTGGCATTCTGACGGCCGAACCATATTTACCATCAAGATATACATCACCTTTGAATATTTGTGTCCATATAGTCTGGTGTCGATTCGACGTGCTTATACTCTCACGAATATAATCACTGTGACCGAATCCGGCGCCGATGATTTGTGAACTTCGCAGAACCAGCAGCCTTGTCTTCAGGCTCGAGAATCCAAAGGCTGAGAATTTTTCCTTCCTCGACCGCAATCGCAAGATAAAAAAATCAGCAATGCGCTCAATGCAACATTAACAAATTTTATTCCTCGGCTGACGAGTTGGCACGCCTTGCATTCAACAAAATGACATAGTTAGTTTATTAGTTACTCGGCCTACGCGCCGCGTAGGTTTTGTAATTTTTAGGGTCAACATTTTGGCACGCCCGGTGGGACCTTGTGCTAGACCTTCAGAGTTCATGACCATTGAGACACGGTCCGTAAAGAAGAAAACAATCATGGGAAAATCAACAATCGACTTACCAGTACAAAGCCCTGGACAAGATTTGTCTCAGGTACAAAATCCTCTCATTGTTGTGCCACCCGAGGCTAAAAGTGTGACACGCCAAGAGAAGGAAATTTGTCTCGGTGGACAGCCTCGCAACCCAGAAATTCCTAACCAAACGACATGCATTTTCGTCAAAGGGATAGTAGAAGATTGCGACAAAAATGGTGGGGAAGGTTCTGATCCGCCAACTAGGTCATTTCTTCGAAGACGACTTGATGAATAATCTTGGCAGGTCGAGCAGTCGATTGGCCAGAAAATGAATGATTTGCTTGATGCAATACTGATGCGAGAATTATACGCGCATAAATTAAACCCTCTTTTCGTCAAATTGTAGTATATGTATAAGTAGGGATCGTTCTGGACCGGGGATTAGGAGGGATTGTTAATCACTTGGATTTGACTCAAAAAACGTAAAAACACAAAATAAATGTATTTCTAACTAAATTGACATTAAAGTAAAGGGGGATTTAAGTTTATACGAAAATTGAAATAACGAAACAAGTTAAATAAACTAGACAGAATGTAAATATGAAATTGATGGAATGGCATGAAGAAAAACTAGTTAGAGGGTTCCTTATCCACACATGAACATAAGCATATAATTTGACTCCCAGTTATGACTTCAACAAACGATGAATGACAATGCTCCAAGTTAATTAGGTCCACTTAAATTAACCTTCAGATTTCCCTAGATTCATTGGATTGAATGGGATACGCATTACAACCAAATTATTCCTAATCAAAGTCTCTCACATGGAATACGCATGATAGAGACATTCAACAAAGATCATTAAGTTCAACGGAAATCATAAACATTGACTAGGCATTCATAACTATGGAATACGCATGTTAATCCAGCCTAGGGTTTACTAAACACAATCGTGACTAGCGATTTTTACCACTCATGAATATAAGTTCATAACGATTAGGTGAAACTCCCTTATATCCTAGCATCAAGTCTTAGGCATGCAAATTAAGTGTCGACCCTCAACCCACATACATAAACAAGTTCTTAATCAAAACAGAAAAGTAACCCACATCTAAAGTTCATGAATTCATAACTGGAGTAAATCAAATCATAACCAACATATGTCCATGGCTTCAAAATCGCCTCTAACTAAAAAGAAATTAGTTTCACATGTTTAACATAATTGAATAACAAGTTAAATTAAACATGAAAACAGAAACAAGAAAAGAAAGAACAAATGGATGGAATTGAATGGATGGAAAGTTAACTACGGGGTTCATCTCCACATATGTTATACTTGCATAATAAAACGATTTCCAATTGCATTTCAACAAATCATTAATTCTCAATGCCCCAGGTCAATTAGGTCCGCTTAAATTAACCGTCAAGTTTTCCTTAAGTTAATGAATTGGATGGGTTAGCGCAACGCAATTCACAACATTCTCCAAAAGTCCTTTACGTGAAAAGCACAATAAAGATACAATCAAAGATCATTAAGCATCATGAAAACTTTAAGTGTTGACGAGGCATTCGTTACTATGGAATACGCATGAAACTTATGCCAAGAATTTATTTAACGCGATTGTTTATAAGCAACCTCCACTACTTGTGAATATAAGTTCGTAACTATTAGGTGAAACTCACTTATATTCTAGCGTCATATTGATGCATGAAAATTAAGCGCGCATTCTTAATAAACATTCATAAATAAGTTATCAATCAAACGGTTAAACAAATTGAACCACAACTTATGAAACGCAATTAGAATTAATCAAATCAAAATGCAAGCATAAACATATATTTCGAATCACCCCCTAGCTAAAGGGGGTTTAGTTTATTATAACTTTGAAATCAAAGAAATACCTAAACATTCCAACAACTCAAACTTGAATTGTATGAACGTTTAGGCACTCTTCTCTTCCATTCCTCATACGTACAAACAAAGAGAATTGAATTTAAACATTGAAATCAAAGAAACACCTAAACATTCCAACAACTCAAACTTGAATTGTATGAACGTTTAGGCACTCTTCTCTTCCTCGTTGTTGTAGCACAAGGTCTAAGGATAGTTTGATGGTGTGAATAGTTTGGGGAGTGGTGTTTGGATTAATAGGGAAATGGAAAAATGGTGTTTGGATTACTAGGGAACTCACGGCAAAGAGAAGGAATGGAAGTGTTTGTGGTGTGTTGTGTATGAAAATGAGATGTCCATGAATGAATGAATGCAAGGGTATTTATAGGAGTAGTGGAGGGAACATATGGCTATGTCATTTGTAGGTGAAGTAGGTGGATGTTGTAGGTGAAGTAGGTGGATGATATGTTAAGTGATAAGTGATAAGTGATATGATATGTGGTTATGATATGATAAGTGGTTAAGTGGTGATGATAAGTGATAAGTGATTAAGTGATATGATATGTGGTGATGATAAGTGATAAGTGCATGTGGGTTAACTAATGAAGGAAATGCATGTGCAATGACAATGTGTTAGAATGGATGTGTGTTATGCATGGCATGATTGGGATTAGGAAAGGTTTAAATGTCCTAAAACTAAAGAGAACAAGGTTCCAACACTTTGGCTCCAATTAGGTCTTCAATTTCGTCCAACACTTTGGCTTCAAGCATAAGCTATCCGTCCTTAGCCCAAAAGTGCTCCAAAAGTCTCCAAAATGCATCTTTTTGCTCCTTTAGCCCTTTGGACCTACAAACACACGAAAATAGCTTAAAGTACTAAAATAACTAAAGAAACATAACGTAAATGTACGAGAACAAGCCATTTAAGTCGCATAAATATGCTCCTATCAAATACCCCCACACTTAGCTTTTGCTAGTCCTCGAGCAAAACAGAAAAACAAAACAAAAAGAACAAAACACAACCTACACCTTCCAACAATCGTATCAGGGACTTCCAATGCACATGACAAGTTAAAAATCATTATTCTCACAGATTTGAGCCATCTTTACACTTAAGTACATTTTTAATCATAGTCACCACATACTAGTTCACAATTAAGCAATTAAAACACATTTCAAATGTAGTAACATGCCTTTAGAGAATTCCCTCAATTTCTTACTAGATGTACTCTTGTTTTTCACACAGATTTTCTGACTACACACCCTACACTAGGTATATGTGAGAAGATTGATGTAAACATGTAGACGAACACTCACATATGTTATAATAAGGAAAGCATTTTCTGGAGTTAATAAGCATGTTTAGATATGATCTCATGAATGGAATGCTACTACTTAGACGCGAGAACCAGTGACACCATAAGCTCATACCAAGTTCAAACTCCACAATTGAAATACATAACACTCAATATAGAAGTCAAAGGGTAGTAACGGGGCTAGGGTATTGGCTAACAATGAAAGGTGAAGGATAAACAAACATTCTTAAAGCAATAGTGAGCAAAGTATTGAATTAGGCACTTAGAATTCCCTTAAGAACGCAGAAGTCAACTTTGAACACCCAAGGGAAAATCACACAAAACTTAGGGCCATATTCAACTTTTTGGACCCTTTCTTCAACCATCAACGCTCGTGAGTTCATTCTTACTTATTTTCACTCCTTTTTTTTTTTTTTTTTTTTCTTTTCTTCTTTTTCTTTTAAATCTCAAAACATACATATAAACGTAAGAACAAACTTTTACTCCCCCACACTCATTTTCTTGCATAATGTAACTCAAAAGGAATTCATTTAAGTCATGCTCACTAAACTTTAAGAACAAGGGTATAGGAAAGTCCTACTCTAAGCTAGGTAAGGGGTGATGTGGGTAAACAAGGAATAAAGGCAAAACGAGGCTCAACGGGGTTAAAACTTACAACATATACGAAGTATGGGAAGTAAGGCTATTTGGCTATGGTGGTGGTCACTACACAACTTCTTCTTGAATATGTGTTATGCAAATCAATAACATGCTTTGAATGAAATGGGCATGAGTTCTAACATTTGGAACTATATGATGAAACGCCTTCTAAGTAGTAACCAAGCAAAGAATAATGAGATCATGCAACGACTTTAGAAAACAAGAAATCACAGATTATACTCTCCAAAGAACGTTATAGGCTTAAGTCTCTCAGGGTTGTAGCGTTTGTTTGAGTTCCTTCCTTCAAGCATGTTACAAAAACGAATTTTTTTCTCTTTTATGATTGCATGTGAAGTCATACATTATAACCATAACCAAGCATATACCAAGAGTAAATCAAACTTTTCTCTATGTTTATAACTCTTTCTAACCGTCATGCAATTATAAACCAAATCCTTATCATTGTGTTGGAAGGTACCCTAAGACACAAACACACAAAAACGACTCTTAAAACAACTCTTTTTGGGTTTTTCAAAACAATTTTTCAAATTTTTATGGGATTTTTGAATTATAAAACAAAACACACTAAAACACTCTAAAACAACTTAAAAACACCTTAAAACAGCAAGGAACAACATTTGAAGTTATGGGTGATAAAATCCCACGAATTTGCATTAAATATACTTAGTTACCCCCCCCCCCCCCCCCCATACTTAAATCAAACATTGTCTTCAATGTTTTAAGCATATGGTTCACACAAAACATAAGTAAACACACAAAAAGCAACTAAACATACTAAACATGGCAGAATGTAATTAACAAAGAGAAGAGTTTAGGGACGCAAATCTGGTTATGGAGTGTAAATTCCCTCTTCTCCTTGGTGATTGTATTGAGGCATGATCTTGGTGATTCCACAGGCTTACTCTTGAACTGGTTTCCGCCCATCATTGATTTTCCTTTGTGCTACTCTTGAACTGGGCAGCAGGATTCCCTTTAGTGTCTCCCCCGAAGGTCTGAGCTTTCTCCTGCTATCTGTTTCTTTGTTCAATCTTTGCAGGAGTGGTCCCTTCTCTGGAAGTGTATCAACCGTTGAAGATGACTACTCGAGAGCAACGCTAGGTAAGCAATCAGGAATAGATTCCAGGCAGTTGGCTCCAGATCGGTAGACTGACTCCAAGTGCCGGCTGATTGCTTCTTTTACTTTGCCATGCAAGTAAGAACAAGAACAAAGAAAAAGACAGGGAAAGAGCATGATATGAGATATTTTTGCTTTTGACCTTGATGATATGAGATACCTTTGCTTTGAAGAAGCGATGAATGAATCAGCACATGCTTCAATCCGCCGTTTTCTCCTGGGTCATATGTACTCCAGGCATCTGGTATCATCTTTGGGGAAGAAGAAAGAATTGAGTATTTCGAAAGGCTTTGCTGGGAGTGCGCCCTCAGAGGTGAGGGAGAGTTGGGCATTTTCTTCAGGTTTGCCCTGCCATAAAAGACGAAGGTCGACATATATAGAGATAATATCAAGTGGTGGTACTTTTTACCCTTGTCGACAAACGTTTTGATCCCGCAAATCCGGCTTTTTGAAATAATGGCGCCTCTTCGATCTTTGAATACGCCTCTTCGATTTCTGAGCAGGCGCCCCTTCGATTTCTGAACGACGCCCCTTCGTTTTCTGAACGACACGTGGTAGTGCAGATGCGGCTCCTTTTGACAAAGCTGCACACGTCTTCTGAAAAGCAGAGAAAGCGTCGCCGAACTTTGCGCTTGTCGGCTAAAGATGTGTAGTTGCGATGATGGCCTCCACATGTTTTCAGCTTTGTCAGAAATCTTTTGACAAAGTTGAACGCGTCTTCTGAAAAGCCGAGAACGTGTCGCCTAAATTACGCCGGAAATTCCGGCTTCTTGAATCGGTGGACGCGTCGCCTTGGCTTTTATAGAGGTATCGATCACCACAACAAACACACTCTGAAGAATTCCCATTCTTGAAAATCGACTCCGGCCCTTTGAGAATTAACTCCATCCGCCCCTCTCTTTGAACACTTTTGAAAAATGGCAAACCCATCGAACCTTAGCTTGGAATTGAGCCTTAGCAGTGATACGGGCGCGCCGCGTCAAGGTAACGTATGGCGCCCTTCTTTCTTATCTTCTAACGGTCCTCTCACAGGTGAAGACTCCGTGATGCAGGACGCCACAACAGCTACAATAGTAGCTAGGAACCTCCTCACTCCAAAAGATAGTAGGCTGCTGTCAGGACGGTCCGATGAGTTGGCCGTTCAAGAGTCCCTCGCACTTAGTGTTCAGTGTGCGAGTTCTGTGTCCAACATGGGCCAACGCCTGCTTGCCCGCTCCCGTCAGGTGGAATCATTGATGGCAGAGGTGGAAAGTCTTAAGCAGGAGATCAAACTGCTTAAGCATGAGAATAGAAGTTTGCACGTGCTTGCCAACAACTATTCGACGGGCATGAAGAGGAAGCTTGATGAACTGCAAGAGTCTGAAGGTCGGATTCAAAGTGACCGTCAAAGGTTTTCGTCTTTCCTCCAGAGGCACCTTTTTCCTGGATCATCCAGCGTTTGGCCAAGTATTGAGACCTCGAATGCTCTATCTTCGATGCCTCCAGCTCCGATGCCTTCCGCTCCTATGTCTTTAGCCCCGATGCCTTCCGTCCCGATGTCTTCCGTCCCGATGCCTTCCGCTTCAAGAGTTTTGCCACGTAGTGGGTCTTTAAGTAAACAACCTTTGTGAAGCCTCCATCGTTCTGCCATGTTTTTTTTTTTTTTTTTTTTTCAAAATGCATTGGGTTGCCTCCCAAGTAGCGCTTTCTTTTACGTCTTGCAGCCGGACGAAGAACCCAATCACTCCAGGATACGTTCACGAATCGGATGAGAACTCCGAGTCATAAACTAGTACCTAGAACAAGAAACAAAATAACATAAGAATCTGGAATAAAATAAAAACAAACGAAAATAAAACAATCCAAGGGATTAGCAAATTTTCTAATCCCCGGCAACGGCGCCAAAATTTGATGCGAGAATTATACGCGCATAAATTAAACCCTCTTTTCGTCAAATTGTAGTATATGTATAAGTAGGGATCGTTCTGGACCGGGGATTAGGAGGGATTGTTAATCACTTGGATTTGACTCAAAAAACGTAAAAACACAAAATAAATGTATTTCTAACTAAATTGACATTAAAGTAAAGGGGGATTTAAGTTTATACGAAAATTGAAATAACGAAACAAGTTAAATAAACTAGACAGAATGTAAATATGAAATTGATGGAATGGCATGAAGAAAAACTAGTTAGAGGGTTCCTTATCCACACATGAACATAAGCATATAATTTGACTCCCAGTTATGACTTCAACAAACGATGAATGACAATGCTCCAAGTTAATTAGGTCCGCTTAAATTAACCTTCAGATTTCCCTAGATTCATTGGATTGAATGGGATACGCATTACAACCAAATTATTCCTAATCAAAGTCTCTCACATGGAATACGCATGATAGAGACATTCAACAAAGATCATTAAGTTCAACGGAAATCATAAACATTGACTAGGCATTCATAACTATGGAATACGCATGTTAATCCAGCCTAGGGTTTACTAAACACAATCGTGACTAGCGATTTTTACCACTCATGAATATAAGTTCATAACGATTAGGTGAAACTCCCTTATATCCTAGCATCAAGTCTTAGGCATGCAAATTAAGTGTCGACCCTCAACCCACATACATAAACAAGTTCTTAATCAAAATAGAAAAGTAACCCACATCTAAAGTTCATGAATTCATAACTGGAGTAAATCAAATCATAACCAACATATGTCCATGGCTTCAAAATCGCCTCTAACTAAAAAGAAATTAGTTTCACATGTTTAACATAATTGAATAACAAGTTAAATTAAACATGAAAACAGAAACAAGAAAAGAAAGAACAAATGGATGGAATTGAATGGATGGAAAGTTAGCTACGGGGTTCATCTCCACATATGTTATACTTGCATAATAAAACGATTTCCAATTGCATTTCAACAAATCATTAATTCTCAACGCCCCGGGTCAATTAGGTCCGCTTAAATTAACCGTCAAGTTTTCCTTAAGTTAATGAATTGGATGGGTTAGCGCAACGCAATTCACAACATTCTCCAAAAGTCCTTTACGTGAAAAGCACAATAAAGATACAATCAAAGATCATTAAGCATCATGAAAACTTTAAGTGTTGACGAGGCATTCGTTACTATGGAATACGCATGAAACTTATGCCAAGAATTTATTTAACGCGATTGTTTATAAGCAACCTCCACTACTTGTGAATATAAGTTCGTAACTATTAGGTGAAACTCACTTATATTCTAGCGTCATATTGATGCATGAAAATTAAGCGCGTATTCTTAATAAACATTCATAAATAAGTTATCAATCAAACGGTTAAACAAATTGAACCACAACTTATGAAACGCAATTAGAATTAATCAAATCAAAATGCAAGCATAAACATATATTTCGAATCACCCCCTAGCTAAAGGGGGTTTAGTTTATTATAACTTTGAAATCAAAGAAATACCTAAACATTCCAACAACTCAAACTTGAATTGTATGAACGTTTAGGCACTCTTCTCTTCCATTCCTCATACGTACAAACAAAGAGAATTGAATTTAAACATTGAAATCAAAGAAACACCTAAACATTCCAACAACTCAAACTTGAATTGTATGAACGTTTAGGCACTCTTCTCTTCCTCGTTGTTGTAGCACAAGGTCTAAGGATAGTTTGATGGTGTGAATAGTTTGGGGAGTGGTGTTTGGATTAATAGGGAAATGGAAAAATGGTGTTTGGATTACAAGGGAACTCACGGCAAAGAGAAGGAATGGAAGTGTTTGTGGTGTGTTGTGTATGAAAATGAGATGTCCATGAATGAATGAATGCAAGGGTATTTATAGGAGTAGTGGAGGGAACATATGGCTATGTCATTTGTAGGTGAAGTAGGTGGATGTTGTAGGTGAAGTAGGTGGATGTTGTAGGTGAAGTAGGTGGATGATATGTTAAGTGATAAGTGATAAGTGATATGATATGTGGTTATGATATGATAAGTGGTTAAGTGGTGATGATAAGTGATAAGTGATTAAGTGATATGATATGTGGTGATGATAAGTGATAAGTGCATGTGGGTTAACTAATGAAGGAAATGCATGTGCAATGACAATGTGTTAGAATGGATGTGTGTTATGCATGGCATGATTGGGATTAGGAAAGGTTTAAATGTCCTAAAACTAAAGAGAACAAGGTTCCAACACTTTGGCTCCAATTAGGTCTTCAATTTCGTCCAACACTTTGGCTTCAAGCATAAGCTATCCGTCCTTAGCCCAAAAGTGCTCCAAAAGTCTCCAAAATGCATCTTTTTGCTCCTTTAGCCCTTTGGACCTACAAACACACGAAAATAGCTTAAAGTACTAAAATAACTAAAGAAACATAACGTAAATGTACGAGAACAAGCCATTTAAGTCGCATAAATATGCTCCTATCAAATACAAAGCAATAGTGATACACAGACGAGGATGCTTAAACTATTGGTCAGTAAAGCCTTCGAAGATGGCCATGTAGGCTAACCTCGACAGTTTCCCCTTAAGAATGTTCCATTACAAGTCGAGAAAGGATCCGCGCAGCTCTAACCAATTGACTTGGAAAAGAGAGGCGGATCAAGAAGTAGATCTGATGAACCCGACCAAGGAGTGGAAGCAATATCTGTCAATATGATCGAGATCCAAAAGATGATCGATTCGGCCTTAAAAAAAGGGCCAAAGTTCCCAAAGTTCATCCATCCATACCCGGCTTATGTAGAAAAGTTCGAATATCCTAAAGGCTTCAAGATCCTGGACTTTAATCTTTTCGCCGGAGAATCGTCCTCATCTTCGTTAGAACATGTAGCTCGATTCACTGCGCAATGTGGAGACGTTAATAGCGACTTCCATAAACTACGGTTATTCAACTTCTCACTAATGGGTTTAGTCTTTGCTTGGTATATTGACCTCCCACCGAACTCTGTCCAGAGTTGGGAGGAATTGGTCGAGAAGTTCCATGAACAATTCTATCAACCAGGGATGGAAATGTCTGTTTCGTCATTAGCTAGGATGGCTCAAGCTTCAAACGAATCACTAAAGGAATACTTAACAAGGTTCGAGTCGGCCAGAAATTGGTGCCGAGTACCTCTCCCTGAAGTTGAATTCGTCATAATCGCTTTAAATTACCTGGACGTGGAATATAAAAAGAAATTCCTGGGGGCAAATATCCGAGATATGTACGAACTTGCTCATCATGTTGAGCAGTATGATTATTTGCTCCGAGACGAAAAAATATCAAAGTCCCCATCCCGAGGAACGATATACAAGAATTCCACGGTCAACTACGCATTAGCCAAAAATGAGGATCCCCAATACGCTAGTGTGAACGCAGCTGAAATAGTGATAGATAAACCATACGTTTGCAAGGCATTAGCTTAAATTAGTCCCAAAGATGCCAAAACCCGCTCGGGCTTTGAAGAGATGATTAAAACATCAATAGTTTACACCTTTGATATCACCAAGGCCGATGCAATTTTCGACCAGTTGTTGGTAGCAAAGATCATAAAACTTCGGCCAGGACACAACATTCCTAAGGCCGAAGAATTGAAAGGCAAAACATATTGCAAGTACCATAATTCAAACAAACATGCTACCAATAATTGCGTCGTGTTCCATGATGCGATTCAAAGTTGGATCGAGAAGGGTAAGTTAAAATTTCCTGAGAAACAGATAGCGGTTGACGTTAATCTTTTCCCCTCGACGATAATTGGTATGGTGGATGCTCATCTCCCTAAAAGCAAAGGAAAAAGGAAGGCCGAATTCATCCCGGTACAACATGTCCGAAAGCAGGGTGGTCAGCCGAGACTCAAGATTGATTTATTTTCAAATGCACCACCCACAGAGGCTTCAGGGTCGGCCATGGTTGAATCCATGTCAGGTTCTAGTTCCGAAGAAACTGATGAATCAATGGTTTTGTGCGGCCGCTGTAAAACACAAAGTGAACCTAAAGAGAGAACACCCCCGGCTCCAACTTCATGTCCGCCGTCCATGGCCGCAGTGAAACCTCTGAAGGAACTCGGTGCCGACCAACAACGGTAAATGTTTGAGAGACTCAACCCACAAGTACAAGCAAAAGACCCAACCCCAGTCAGACAACATCTTGACGCGCCACCTAAGCCACGTGACCAACATTGGTACAGTTACAATTCTCCAACTAGCTTGTATACGGCATTAGCTAAGTCTCAAAAATGTCATCGCCAGCGGATAAATTGCATGGCTCGACGACAAGAATCACAAACTAATTTGACTACCCGGTGGTAGCCAAAAAAGGCAGCAGGAAGCGGCGACAACCGACCTACCCCAACCATTATGGCCAAATTACTTCAAGAGAACAAGGCAGTTGATCACGACTTTGAAACCACCATTGAAGAGTCCGAGAAACGCATCAAGCTCCTTCTTTGGCCCGGAGAGATGAAAGCTCATCTTGAGCATTTCAGACAAGAAGTCGAAAGTAAGCTTCCCCTGTTACCACCGTATGAACCGTTAATAAAAGTACAGCGCAATCCGCACCCTCAATTCCTTGGTGAATCCTTGGAGTACATGCAGGAATTTCATAAGAAATATTCCGCCAATGACTTGTACGGATTGCCCAAGGCATATCAGGAAGCCTTCGACCTAGCATTAACTTGCCCTGATGCTGAACAAATTATTCAGAAAACCACCGATCTGGCAATAAAAGTTAGGTTCCAGCATATACGTAAGGCTTGAGTCCTCGGTTTTAAGGTCGACCCATACACAGATATAGACACCACCAAGCTACCTTTCTCACGTGAAGACCTTCAGCACCTGCGATATCATTTCGAAGTCTTCTCGGCCGTGTCTCTTTTATGCCTTACGGCCAATGAGAAAAATCGTGTGGCGCGTTTAGATGCATATTTGGACACAAGGAACGCCTAATTCGCCTACGAAGAACGAGCCTGTAAAGCACTACAAGAACAAAATCACTCTTCGGCAATAAACAGGCTCAAGGACGATGACCAAAATGAAATAGGTTCAATCAACGCGCGCCAAGAGCAGGTACATACCGAGGTGATAAATAATCCGGTTGAAAACACTCCAAAGACTGATACCACATCTCCTAATCTGGAAGTCGACGACCAAGACCCGATGGGCCCTTCGGTCCTCGAGCACATGGAAATAAGCAAGGTCCATGTCCTCACGGCTGAATTTCAACCAAAAATCCACCAGTTAAATTTTTTGGATGGGGACGTGGTTGCTGAATAAGCGACATAAGTAGATTTCCTCGCTATCGAGGAAGATGAGGAAATCAGTAAAGGCGACAAACTTAAGATAGCCCTAGCAGAATTGTTCCCCCGCTCTCATTCTGTTAATCTCCAACATCTAAAGTCGTTATATGTCATGGCTCATATTGAAGGATACCTCATTTCCAAGGTGTTTGTCAACTGTGGAGCCACAATCAACATCATGCCGATCTCCATCATGAAGGCATTACGCTGCTCTAATGACAAGCTCATACCTTCAGGGGTTACGATGAGTAGCTTTATCGGCGACAAGTCTCAAACCCAAAAGAGTGCTCCCGTTAGAAGTCAGTGTTGCAGGTCGCAACCATATGACTGCATTGTTTATAATTGACTCAAAGATCAATTATAATGCATTGCTCGGTCGCGATTGGATCCATCAAACAAGTTGTATTCCTTCATCGCTGTACCAAGTTCTCATCTTTTGGGATGGTAAATCGGTCGTAGTCTATCCAGCCGATAATCAGCCGTTTGAAACTAACATGATTCAGGCTAGCGATTATGACGATCACGTCGACTACATCACCCTACAGGAAAACTGAGGACGGACGACCGAGTCAAATTTCAGTTCAGAAAACCATCAAGGTAGGCGCCGAGATTGTACAACAAGATTCGGAGAGACTTGGCTTGGCAGATCTAATTACCAACACCGACGACAGACGCCACCAAACAAGAAAGGCCTCGGGCCGCGGTTTCATCCACCATGGAACGTTTGTTGGCTCATTGGTATGCCATTGCCAAGCAACCACGCTCGGGCATAAACTTAATCGAATTTTTGGATGAAGTGGATAACGGCCCAGTTTTATCGTTAGACAAAGTTCAGGCCGCACCTGTCGAACTCGAAGAAATAAATGTTGGCACAGCCGATGAGCCTCGACCGTTGTTTATTAGTGCATTGTTGCCGCCTCCCATGAAGTTCGAGCTTAGCAAATTACTCAACGAGCTTAAAGATTGTTTCACATGGAATTATCATGAGATGCCAGGCCTCGACCGAAACCTTGTTGAACATGAGTTACGCATCAAAGTTGGTTGTAAGCCTATCCGACAAATCACCTGCCAGTTCTCGACCGAAGCACAGCTTGGCATAAAAGACGAATTAGTTCAGCTTTTGAAAGCTGGGTTTATTCGAACCGCTCAGTACGTCGAATGGTTAGCCAATATCATCCCGATGCTAAAGAAAAATGAGGCCCTACGCATTTACATTGATTTTTGTAAATTGAATCTGGCAACTCCCAAGGATGAATACACGATGCCGATCTTGGATTTATTAATTGATGCCGCAGCCAATCATGAAATGTTGTCCTTTATGGACGGCCATAGCGGCTACAACCAAATCTTTATCGCTGAGGCTAATGTTCACAAGACCACCTTCCATTGCCCGGGGCACCCGGCACATAGGAATGGGTCGTCATGCCATTCGGCCTTAACAATGCCGGCGCCACATACTAACGAGCTATGAATACGATATTCCATGATTTGATCATAACGGTCGTAGAAGTCTATATCGATGATGTAGTTGTAAAATTGAAAAGCCACCGAACGCATCTAGATGATCTTCGGCAAGCATTCATTCCTTCGTATGCGTCAGCGTAATCTAAAAATGAACCCGGCCAAATACGCTTTCGGTGTATCGGCCGGTAATTTCTTGGGTTTTCTTGTGCACCATCATGGCATCGAGGTTGACGAAAATAAAGCCCGCGCAATTATTAGCGCTCCACCCCCAAAACTTAAGGACTCTGATAAGTTTGAATGGCCTGAAGAACATCAAGCAGCTTTCACACAAATCAAGGTCTCTATTACCACGCCACCAGTGCTAGTACCGCCTCGCCGCGTTAAGCCTCTCAAACTATACATTTCGGCAGCCGACGAGTCCATCGGTTGCTTCTTTGCACAAGATAACGATGCTGGGCGTGAATAAGTTATCTTTTATCTCAGTCGAAATCTGAATTCGCCAGAGATCAATTATTCACCCGTCGAGAAACTTTGATTAGCTTTTTTTTTTTTTGCCGCATCAAAACTTCGGCATTACATGCTCCCATCAGTTACACAGGTCATTGCCCAAACAGATGTTATTCGTTACATGCTTACTCAGCCTATCGTAAAAGGCCGAATTGGGGAATGGACAATGGCATTATCAGAGTTTAGTTTACAGTATGTACCCCAAAAGGCCGTCAAATGACAAGCCCTAGTTGATTTTTTAGCCCAACACCCCTCTGCTTATGGATTTTGGGGCAGCGAAGTCGACATCGGCTTAGTCAAAACACGAGACAACTACTGGACGATGCATTTTGATGGTTCTAGCACCTCAACCTCGACTGGTGTTGGTATCACCATTTAATCCCTCGACCACTACCGATGGTAGTTCTCTCTCAAGTTAGATTTCGGCTGCACGAATAATCAGGCCAAGTATGAAGCTCTCATCATCGGCCTTCACGTCCTCCACGATTTAAGAGCAACCCGTGTCCTCGTCCTCGGTGATTCTGAACTAGTGATTAACTAACTAAACAGCATTTTTCGTTGCATGAGTTGTACTTTGACACCTTATCACATGGTCGCCACCTATTTGGTCGAGTCGTTTGAGAGAATTACATTTGAGCACATTTCACATGTTCGAAACACTGACGCAGACGAACTTGCCCAAATCGCCTCTGGAGCACAACTCACAAGGGGCAAGTTAGGCTAGGTAACACTTACAATCCTGCGATCTTACCCAGCCTTGGTCAATCAGTGAGTTCTCCGGCGCAAACATGTGATACGTACGCGAGTGATGTCTTTACCATCATTGCTAGAGCGAGGAGACCCTGTAGATGTATGCACCGTTGAAACAATGCCAGACGATTGGAGAACGACAATTATACGATATCTCGACAACCTTAGCGACAAACATGACCGCATAATGAGAGTATATGCCACAAACTACGAGTCGTATCAGAATGAGTTATATCGAAAGGGTGAGGATGGTTTGTTTGTTATTGTGCCTCGGCCCAGAAAAGGCTGCCCAAGCAATGGCCGAAGTACACGAAGGGATTTGTGGAGTTCACCAATCTAGACGTAAAATGCATTGGTTGCTCTGACGACACAGGTACTTCTGGCCGAGTATCTTGAAGGATTGCATTGAATACGCATGGGGATGCATACAGTGTTAGATTCACGGACCTATACAAAGAGCCCCGTCCGAATTACTCCACTCAGTTACCAAACCATGGCCGTTCAGAGGATGGGTAATGGACGTAATTGGCAAAATCATGCCATCTTCTGGAACAGCAAAACATGCGTGGATCTTAGTGGCAACCGACTATTTCACTAAGTCGGTAGAGGCAAAATCATACGCCGAATTAACAACCAAAAAAGTTTGCAATTTTGTAGAGGAAAATATTGTGACCAGATTCGACGTTCCAGAAACGATCATAACTGACAATGGCATAATCTTCACAGCCGACAGGTTTAAGGAATACATGGTGAATCTGAATATTCGACTTGAGCAGTCTACGCCGTATTACCTACAGGCGAATGGACAGGGCGAAACAAGCAATAAGGTATTGATCGGCATTCTTGAGAAAATGGTAAGAGAGGCCTGGGATGTGGCATTTAAAGCTAAATGAAGCATTATGGGCCTACCGAACTTCACCCCGATCCGCCACCGGAACAACTCTTTACGCGTTAACTTACGGACACGATGCTATGTTACCAATCGAGCTAAGTATAAATTCATTACGAGTGATCGAGCAAAGTAGTTTGTTTAGTGTCGAATACAGTCAAGCCATGAGACCAGAGTTAGAAGACTTGGAGGAAATTCAGCTTAACGCTTGTAATTTATTAGTAGCACAGAAGAAAATTGTCGAGCGATTTTATAATCGGCGCGTCAGACAAAAAACGTTGGTTTGGCAAACTGCGTTGCCCGTAGGGATTAAGGACCCCAGGTTCGGCAAATGAACGTCGAAATGGGAAGGACCGTTCATCGTCCACAAAGTTTTTGGCAATGAGGTATACCACCTTAAAGACCGAACTGGTTTAGTTTACAAATTACTAGTCAATGGGAAATTTTTAAAGAAGTATTATTCGGTCATGTGGGAGATGCGATAATAAAGTTTATTTTATAATAAGCTCGCAAAAACAAGTATACAAATACAGATAATCAATTCGTTTTCAGCTAAATATCCCTAAGGTGAGGAGGGAATGAGAGTTTCAAGGACAGCCTTCAATTCCAACCATCTCACCTCACTCATCGTGACCTCGGCTTGCCGATTCCTCTTATCCATCTTCAGCTGGTCGACTCGCCGCACACTAGCCGCGTATTCAGTTAGGCAGGACTTGCCGCCCGACTTGAAATCTCTCATAAACTCGGAAGCAACTGCTGACCTCCGACTTTGAAGTTTGACGATTTGACGATCGAGGTCGGCCAGCGCTTCTTTCTTCATCTTCAGCATGTCGACCCTTGGACGCAGAGCTTCTTAAACGACCATCGCAGCTTTCAAGTCGTCTTCGGCCTGGAGAGCTCTCTCAAAAATACCAAAATATTCTCGAGTTCGTTCCAGAATAAAATATGCTCGAGTGATGGCTTTGTTGCTCAATTGACCATCGGCTGTAAGATCGTTTAAATATGCCCCCACAGAGTCGAGGCCCTGCATTCAAGAATTTGTAATGCCGAAAAGGACAGCAGTTCCTACAGCTTGACAAGGGAATCTGGTTTGGCCGTTGACACAGAAGGTTTGGTCGCGGTCGTTGAAGAGCCAGCCACTCTCGATGTAGTCACGAAAAGGGTGTCAAACTCAACCTCCCACGAAGGCTATATATAAAAAAATTTGTAAGCAGAAGAAAATTATATGGAATGCGTAAGGGGATTTGCTTTAAACCTGTTGAGATGAGACTTCGGCCATGTCCTCTGGTTCATTGCTCGAACCCAGAGAGCTCAATGGCCGAGCCCAATATTTAAGGTTGCTCTTCAATTCACGCAGCCGATGGAGGTTATCCACGTTCGACGGCCACTGAGGTGGCCAGGAAATATAGATAACACCCCTCGGCGCGTAGAACTGTCGATGAAACGAATGATCGGGTACCTGACATTTAATATTTTCTAGGTTCAAATTTGTCGTAGTAAAATTAAACAAATAAGGGGATCGAGCCTTACAAAAGCTGAAGTGACCTCTTGGGGAGGAATGCCGAGGTTTTGATCCTGCAGATGGATCGGCGTCTCTGTCGTCACTTCAGGCTCTACGAGTGGCCTTTTCTCGCGGTCCGCTGCAGGAGAATCAATGGGGTTGGCCGCCTCAACCACATGAGGGGGATTTACAATAGGGCCTTTGGTTGGTCGAGGGCGGCTTGTCAACGGGGCTTCATCGTTTTCGTCATCCTGAAATCAAAGCCGTCAATACTTGTGAATTTGATGAGACAAAAGGAGTTACCAACAATAGAATCATACCACTTCCAAAACGATCATCGGTCGTTTGTTGGGAGTTGTCTCGACGGGTATGGCTATCTTCTCCAAAACAGGCGCAACGGTTGACTCTGAAGCTGCAGATGGAGTGACAATTGATCCAGCCACAACCCCAGGGATTGATGCAGCCAGTTGGTAGGATGACGTTGGCTATTGTTCTGTCAAGGCCTGGACAACCGGAAAGGGATGAGAGATACTAGGATCGGTCGCTCTCGTGGTCTGGCTGGAGATGACGTGAATCTCTCGTTCCCCTTTTTTTGCCAATTTCTTAACTCGTTTTAGAGGTCGATGAGCGTTATCTCCCGTCTCGGCATCTTGACGGAGTCGTTTGATCGGCGGGGTTTGCGCGGCGGTTTTAGTTTTCTTAGAGGAGGGGGCCAATTTTTTCTTGGCCGCAGCCGTGACAACCACGTCTGCTTGTTTCAATAAGTGACCACCTGAGGAAACGAAATCAAGTTAGTAAAATTGAGCAAGTAGTTGAAATATAAACGGAGAAATGATAATATACCTTCGGTCGTTTCTTTGGATTGGGCAGCATGAGCTTTTTTGGGTCAGTCGCCAAAGATTTTATTGACCACGTTTTTGGCCGAGACACCAAAGAAGTCCCGGGTATACTCTTCCCACCAGTCCGTAAAGGTGTCAATACCGAGAGATTCAGGAACGGTCGGTCGGAGTCAAAAATTTTTTACATCTTTCCTGAAACTCTTTTTCTGTATCTCTACACTCTTTCTTTGAGGAACCAGAGAGGCGTCCTCGACTTAAAAGGGAGCGAGAAGTAAGTAGGGGCATTGGGCAACCTTGGAGGTAGCCGAGCTGCCGGGCAGCAAAGTGGGGGTGATAGACCTCCCAACTGGCTCGGCGAGCACCGCAACCGAGGGGAAGGTTGCGTGTTAACATGAACAACCCCCAGTGTTGACGAAGATCAGCCTCTTCAGTCTCATCCTATGCTGATTTTGGAAGCCTAATCGAGGTGAGGTATTCTTGACGCTGACATATGAAGAATTCATCATCAGAAAGGACGTCTAAGTCGAAGAAGTGTTTAAAGACTTCATCGGCCTGGTGAGGAAGCAGCGATCAAGAAGCCAATTGAGGGCCGAGCGCTACGGTATACTGCAAGACAGAAACCTCTGGCCAGATTTGGAATACCCAGAGGGGTCCGTTCTGGTGCGGGTCGATCTTGTTGATGGTTGTTTCAGCCAGACAGCGAAGGAGATTGGCAAGAATAGCTGGACTGAGTACCAAGAAGTACCCATTAGCCAGAGCTTGAGCCACTGGCATATTTTTGACCAAGCACTTATTCGACTTGGTACAACAGATAAACTTGTTGTACCAGTAAAACATGAAGGCTTCGTGCTTGCCTTTCCGTAAACTCGCCTTCATGCGGCTAGAAAAATAGAGGATGAGGGTGTTGTAATTGAAAAAGTTCTTGTGAAACTTTTAAACTTCTTATTTTGAAGGTTCCTGACCTTCTCGGCTGAGCGTCTCAACGACACGGTCGTCAAATAGTGCTTTGAGGTCGAGGTTTGATGGGCACCCAGAAAGGGCAGCATCTATTGGGAGGCCAAATGGGGAAGTCCCAAGGATAACTGAGATATCAAGGATGGTGGGGCTGAGAGAGCCGAAAGGAAGGATCATGGTGTTGGTGGCCGAGCACCAGAAACTCAGAGCCGCCATAAGTAGTTCTTTATCCATAGTAATTTCTATAGTCGAGAGTTTGATGACGTCGTAAATACCAAGAGCCTCCCATTCTTTGCCGAAGAATTTTTCCATTCGTTCGACCCAGGCTGCCCAGGTCACAGTGGTTAAGGGCCAAGCTCCTTGGGGCCTTGCCAAGCACCACTTCGACTAATCGAACCCTAGCAGCAAGGGTGTCAGGCATTGGTCTTTGAGGAGGTTGGTGATGCACATTGGCACTCCGTCTTTAAAAAGTGGCCCTAGGATTTGATGAGTGGTATTTAAATCACTCTCGAAGCGCAATGTTTTGATGGCACTCCGGTCAATGAAATCCTTGCATTTGTTGCACTCGTCAGAGAGCTTTGAGATGAAAGATGCCATTGATGAAGATTCGAAGGTTCGCTTGGGTTTGAGGAAGGTTTTTGAGATGTGAGCTTGAGACTTTCTGGTTTTAAAAAAGCAGGAATGGTGAAAGGAGGTTCAAAGTTTCTGAAGGCGTAAAATGCAAATGAAGGAAATTCAAGTATTTATAGGCATTTCAAAAGGAAGATCAAACGTTTGATCTTCAAAAGCGTTTGATTTTTAAATTTTAGGGCGAAATCGACTTGGAAATCCTTAATCATTTTGGATATTTTGGGACTCTCCAAGGATAGGATCGAGGTTTCCGTGGTTTAAGGACATACGATTGCGTGCTGCGGTGGAATCAATGTATTAGTGTGGAAGAGATGTTTCGGCTGGCGCATGTTTTCGAGGATCATGATTGAGGACTGCTATGTTAATTAAGGGAGTGACACACGGCAAGACGTGTAGGAGAATTCGGATCGTGCTTCGTAAATGCGCTCGATGGATGGGACATGTAAGGCTTTTCGTTATCCCATGGTTATCTCGTAGAGTTCGCTTCTTCAAGGTCGAAATCGGTCAAGGATTCTTGGCCGATGACCTCAGAAGCGAGGGGGCAATGTTTGGGCCCAAAATAATATTATTGGACTGAGTATGGGTTATGTTTGGCCCAAAGCTTTTCTAAATATACTATGGGCTGCCTAGTGATCCTAGGCTGTTCAGCAAGGACGGTCGAGTCCTGTTGCAAAAAGGAATAGTTCGGATGAGCAAAGAGGTCGAAGAAGTCCTGATATAAGGGGTTCTAGTGTAATTTGGATTCTCGACCAGCAATGAATATGGCCTAAAAGAGGGGTGAGTTGAAAATCCTAATAAGGGTAGGATTGGTCGAAGTGGAGTTAGAAAAGAACAAGAAGTCCCAATCCAGATAGGATCTTGACTCGATCTCAAGGAGGATTTGGTGCTATAAATACAAGACATCATGCAACAATCAGGGACCCCCCCCCCCCCCCCCAATTCAACACACAATTGCCTTGCGCAATGCTCTCAAACAACTTGAGATTTTTCATTTTCTTTTTCCACCAACACATCTTCAATTTGGATAAACAGCACTGTGAAGGCAACCGGTGAACATCTTCAGTTTGGATAAATAGCACCGTCGCTGTAGAATTAGCCGACCGTGAGGCACCTTTAGTTTGGATAAACAGCACTGCGTCGAGGCCGACTGGTTACTTATCCAAGTCCCGGTCGAGAAAGGTTTCCGAATCCTTATTGGCAGAGGTCATCTTATTAGCCTTCTCAAGGAAGTAAGGTGTTACGAGTTACGACATTCGGCGTATTAAATTATACAATATATAATAATTTGCGTGGTTTATTTCAAATGAAAATTCCACAAAAGATACAATATAACAAAATATAAACAATTAATGAAATTGCATATAAAATCACAAATCATTGACTTGATTATGAAGATAAATGTTTGCAGTAACAATATCCAGAGATAAAAGAAATTGTACTTGTGTTTTTTATCCATTCAAACCCTAAAGCCCATTTTTAACATTTAATATGTACACCCAAACCCAAATCCATGGGCTAGGTCCAATTTTTTTCAACCCATGAGTGAGTGAACTCACTTATAAAGGAGACTTTCCAAAAGTGTATGGGCGATGTGGGACTCTGAGTCCCTCGCAAGTTCCAAATTCCAACATGCCCCCGCCACGGGTTGGACACTGGCAAGACACCAGTCAATGGGTTGGAAACACCTCCGATACGCCGCCAACAAGCGTTGAAAAATATATTGTGGCGATTTTTCAAATATTGAAACATTTGGGGCATTCGTACTGCGGGGGTGGAGACACCGGTTGGGGGGTGTATGTGGGATGGGCTTGTTGTGAGTGGAGAGGATGGTGGCTGGTTATAATGGGATGGAAGCCTGGTGGTATTTCAGTGAGGGAGACGGCATGTTTGGATAGCACAACAACATATGTTTGGCAAAAAGGATAAAGGCTAACTAGTTATGTGCGGGCTGATTTGGATAGCACAACAATACGTGTTTGGCAAAAAAGAATAAAAGCTGATAGTTCATTAAAAAAAAAAAAATTATTTTCTTTATTTTTACTAATTAATGAAACTTTCTTTGTTAACTAAAAAACGGTAAAAAGACAAAATTAGTCTTCTATCATAAAAAATAAATAAATAAATAAAATGATGGGTAATAATGTAATTTCACATGTCCAAATTTTACTGTTTTTTATTGAAGCCTCACCTATAGGTGATGTTAAAATACCTCGAATATTAATAAAAATAAAAATAAAAAAAATAAAAACCAAAAGCAAAAACCTCCACTCCCCCCACGTTCGCTTTCTCTCCCTCTCTCCTTCTCATTTTCTAAAAAAATGTGTTTATACACACAAAGTGTGTAAGCAAATGCTAGTATTTATAAATATAAATGATGATGTTATTTTTTGTTCATTTATTTGTTTCTCTCTCCATGTAGGATATGATTAATCAAACATAGAGGTAACCATATTTCATTGGGTAGTGCTCTCCACACATTCTTTTTTAACTCACACATTTATTTTAATTTTTTACTATCAGATCGAATGAAGTGAAAAAGATCAATAGATAAAAATTAACATGAGTGTATGAGAAGTAAAAAATGATGTGTATATAGCACTACTCATTTCATAGGAATCCTTATTAATTACAAATTCTTATACATCCATGTTTAATTATAAATTTGAAGTATTATTTTTAATATATATAATATTTATTATATTTTAATTATGGTGTCCTAGTCGTGTCCATGTTTTATTTTGAGATTTTCCGTGTCATCGTATCGCGTGTCACCGTATTCGTGTCCGTGTCCGTGCAATTTAGCCTATATATATATAGATACTTACGATTGAAATTATCTTGAAACATAACTGTCTAGCAGCAGTAGTTCTATATATATAGCTGCTTATGATCGAAATTATCTTATAATTTAACATCCAGTGGATAGTTGGCACATGTTTACATACGAACTTCTGACTTGACATTAAAACCCAAAAACACAAGGGCAACGAAAGCAAATATCAACTGTTGAGGTATGGTTGAATTGAGTCAAGTACTGCAAAGTATACACAGATAGGTAGGAACGCTTAAAATGATTAAAATTTACATTCGGCTGTTTCTTCTTGCAGTTATTTAGTATTACAGAATTATTGTTCTCACAAAAATTGTTCTTTATTATTTAAGGGTGGGAGAGCGCAAGATGCAGGCTTTTAGTTACTAGAAGTAGAAGTACTACACAAACTTATTTGACAACCATGCACGAAGCCATATTGTAAAGCTGCTATCAAATCCAATTTTAACATCTGCAATTTTCTCCTACAAAGCCAGTAATGTAAGCATAGGCTTATTGTCAGGATGCGGAACTACACTAGGACCAGACATGGCCCTGCCCCCCAGCAAGATTTCATAAGAGCCCATAAGCTTTAGTTCATGTTTCTATAATAATTGACAAATCAACTCTTCTAGTGGAGTGGCTTCCCCAATGCAAATTTTTGAATGGAACAACTTCATTTACCAATTCATAGTAATGTTTGTGGTCTAATTACACAATTAACATCGATAAACAACGGAAATATGCTATATGAACCTATTAATATCCAATAGTCAAAACAAATGACATTTCAAATAAAAGCTCCGTTTTCTGTATATGTTTTATTGTTCTATATTGAAAATGATTTCTACTAAAACTTGTATCATATATGGTTCTCTAGAAGAAAGGTAAAAAAATAACCTAGCATAATGATTTGAAAAAAAAAAAAAAAAAAAAAAGGGGTAATCTAAGAATAACATAAATGATATGTTTGTGAGTTATTATGCTAGAAGAATTCTTGGTCATCATAAATTAGAAGGGCAATAGAAACTTTATTAAAAATAGTTGTTCCCTAAAAATACACTTGGAAATGTTTTCTAAGAAAACCTGTGATAACTACTACTTCAAAACAAATTTAAATATTCTTCTATAACTCCTAGTACTTTCAAATTCTTCCTGTTAAACATCTGAAAATCTTCTCGAATACAAAATAATAAAAAATTATCAGAGAAAGAATCAATGATAAACAAACTCAATACGCGTATAGCTAGATAACTTAGTACCATATGGCATGCAAGTCATTACCTTCACATGGAAAAACCTAACTCATCGATGCCACAAGGCTGGAGGGAACCCATACATGCATCAAGACATCTGAGGATGGTATTAGAAAAGTTGAAAGGTAAAGCTGTTTTTGTAGTCTTTGTTAAATAGGTTATATAACCTATAAATGCAGATCATAGTAGTGCACCAGGGTGGCTCTTGATGGCCAACGCCAGGACTATGACCGGGACTTGTTGGCCGGAAGGCATCAGCGCCTGCAGATGACTCAATCCTCTTGTAGCAGTTTATAGTAAACGTCGCAGTTGAAGGAGGTTTTGGCTTGCTCAAGGATCCCTTATGGATGAAGACTGGAGGTCATATGCATAGTGGCCTTGATGCTTCTATCAAATCAAAGTTTTGCCCTAGAAGGAGGGCAACCGTAAGAAGGGTTATCACGAAGATACTGGTTGTCATTTATATGAAGGGATAGAGAATTGGAAAGCAGCAAAATACAGCGTGGAGCAATCACAAGCTATGCTAATTAGAGTGTTAAGTAGGTATTGAGGCTTAATTTGTTACAAGAGGCTGCGGCTATTTAACAAGTTTTGTAACGGTGGCATGTACAGGTGATAAATTTCTTTAGCTTCCAACTTGAATATAAGAGAAGGCTAGCTCCACATGGTGATGTTTGTTAGAAATTATTGTAATAATGAATATCAAAAGGAGAGATCATAGGAATAATTTCATACCAAAAATGGAAAAAGAATAAGTTCCAAAATTCGCAAGTTTAGAACTTCTTGACTTGATCATTTCTGTTCAAATTAAAGAAGTTTCTTACGGCCATTCATTGCAATGTAAATACAATATTATTAAGGAGGAAGCGGGAATTTTGATTAGACAACACCAACACCCCTTTGCTTTAACATTAATTAGTCTGTTTTTTTTTTTTAATATATATATGAAAGTAGCACACCAAAGTGGTGAAGCTTGTTGTTGGCGCATTTAACTGAAGAGTTTTAGAGAGAGAGGGCACATAAGCAAGAGAGACAATTTGGTGAATTTTTAGTATTTACACAATCACACTCCTAACCTAATTAGGAATGCAATACTCCCATTGAGTGTGTAAATACTCAAACAAAACGTCGCATCAGGTCTTCATTGGTGAAGTAAGTTCAGTTGATGAAGTCGTCGGCACAATGGGCGAATGCGAGTCTCAAATTAACAGACAGATGCATTGGTAATAAAACTTATATAAAACCTTGCTATGGTAAAACCTAATATGGGAGAAAATGTATAGACTAAGGGGTCACGTGAAAAGCATGCATAATGTCAAAACTCAACTTCTACACAACGAAAGTAGAAAAACCTCACAAGGGAATAACTAGCTCGAGATGGGTGCCTGGCTAAAACCTAGTTCAGTAGAAACCAAAATACAGTGGGAATAATGCTCATAACCATAGGGAAAAAGAGTATATTAAGATTAAGTAAGTATACTTCATGAAAAGATTAACCAAGTTGTCCTGGGACCAGATTTGCTTGACTTCCAATGTTCTGATGCTCTTGTTGCTGAGGTGAAAAAAAGAATTCCAGTGTAATGTGATTGGTGTTTTGTCCTTTTGATGTATCCCTTCTTAATCTTGTCAATACATGTTGCGTTGTCTTCATAAATCATTGTAGAGAAGTCAACAACGGAAGAAAGACTGCAGGTGCTTCAAATATGTTCCATTACTGCTCTCAGTAAGAAGCATTCACGAGTAACTTTGTGAAGGGTAAGAATCTGATCATGGTTCGAAGCCATTGCAACTAAGGTCTACTTGGTAAAGGCATAACCTGTTTGAGAACGTGCCTTGTGCGGGTTAAATAAGTAACCTGCATTAACATAATCGACAGGGCGAGAATCAACCCGAGGACCAAGGGGGATGACAACCCCTTTTGAGGATTCATATGGGTAGAAAAAGCCCAAATTTATCGTACCCTTGAGGTAGCGGAAAATGTCTTTAACAAAAGTCCAATTTCTACATGTGGGCACATTGTTGTACCTTGTCAAAAGATTCATTGTGAAGGTGATGTCTGGTCTAGTGCATTATGCTAAGTACAATAAAGCACCGATTGCACTCATGTATAGAACTTCAAGCTCCAAAACCTCTTCCTCATCCTTCTTAGGATGGAAATAATCTCATTTAGTTAGTGTCCGAACGACCATAGAAGTACTCGAAGGCTTCACTTTATCCTCATTAAAACAATACAACACCTTCTAGGTGTAGTTTAACTGATGTACTAGAATTCCATCCGAACAATGTTTGATCTCCAGGCAAAGACAGTTTCGAGCTTTCCCAAGATCATTCATCTCAAATTCTGATTTCAAGTGCATGACAATTTGCTTGAGCTCTTTGGGAGTCCCAATAAGATTCATGTCATCAACATAAACTGCAACAATAGCAAATCCAGAATATGACTTCTTAAGAAACATGCATGAGCATAGTTCATTGTTCACATAACCTTGATTTATCAAATACTCACTTAGGCAGTTATACCACATCCGTTCAGATTGTTCCAATCCATATAATGATCTCCTCAATCAAGTCGAGAGTGTGTTCCGAGGTCTAGAAGACTAGAACTATTTGATACAATCAATGTAAGTTTTTCTGGAACTTGCATATAGATTTCCGTATCAAGATCCCATAAAGATACGCAGTTACAACATCCATAAGCTGCATATTCTTTTTTTTTTTTTCTGGAAACTACCAAACTGATAAGGTGGCAGAAAGTTATAACATTCATTACGGGATATACACCTCATCGTAATCAATCCTAGGGGCTTGAGAGAAGCCTTGCGCTATAAGGCATGCCTTGTATTGCACTATTTCATTCTTTTCCTTACAAAAACCCACTTGTAGCCAATAGGCTTCAGATATGGAGGTGTTGGAGTTACAGACTCAAGCATCTTACGTTTCTCAAGTGAATCGAGCTCAGCTTGGATTGCTTGTTTCCAGTTTGCCTAATAAGTTCGGTTACACCCCACCCCTACTTATATGTATAATTCCAGGATTTTCCCAAAAAATTAATGGAATTATCAATTAAATCCTTAGCTTTTCACCCAATCAGGATTTGCTAGTGCTGTATTTTCTTTACCCTCAAACAACCACGTGGCAGCACCCCAACACTCCCCACGTTTCTCTCTTTGTCCCCTATCGTGACCCTTCTATCTCTCTCTCTCTCTCTCTCTTTCTCTCTCTCTCTCTCTCTCTCTCTCAAGTCTCATTCACTGCACTTCCTTCTCTCTCTCGAAACCCTATAATCTCTCTCTCCTTTTCTTTAATCTGTGAGAACCCACGTACACCCACACCCACACCATCATTTCAGCGTCAACAACATCATCCTCATCATTTTGTCGTCCTTTTCTCTCTCTATCTCATCGCTGTGAGGACGGCGAAACATAGAAACTCTCCGGCGAGATTTACTTGTTTTTCCAGTTAGATATGCCTCGGGTTTCCCTCTATCCATTTTAGATTAATTCTTAGATGTGTGTATTGAGTGTTATCTCGTTGTTGTCAAGGTTTTAAAATGAGATCGGCCCGGGGAAAAACAAAACCCATCTCCGGCGAACCCGTGGGTGTTGAGGAGCTTTCCGACCACCACCAACCATTTCATTGCAAACCAAAGGTATAAACTTACTCCTCTCACCTTGTGCTTCCTTTTGGTGCTTAGATCGGAGCCTAAGATTCACATTTGCAGTCGGCCTGAGCTGGAAAAGCTTCGGCATTCACCTCCGTCAAGCCTAGGCCTTTCAGGCTGTGTTGATGAAACCAAGGCCTCAGGGCCGTGACACCCAACCCCAAACCCTTGGCTTTCAAGCCTCAAGGTCAGGAAGAACTCAGGCCTTAAGCCATTAAGCCCAAGCCCTTTTCCTTTTTATTTTGGTTCCTTAAACCCATTTCCCTAACCCAAAACCTAGGGCCCAATCTGTTCAAACCCTAACCCTAAATCGGGTTGACCCGATTTGACCGAACCGGTTGACTTGACCTATGACCCGTTGACTTTGACCCGGTCTAACCGTTGACCCAATTAATGGTCAACGTTGACTTTGACTTTAACCGGTCAACGTCCAATGCTGACTTTGACCGTTGACTTTTTGGGTTTTTGTCTGGGACCCCTCTTAGGCTAATTTCGACGTCTTGAACTCATTTCTGAGGTCCATTTTCCTAAATTAAGTCTTTTGAGTAGAGTTGACTAAACGTACCTTTTATGTGCATAGGTGAAATTAATAGCGGTTGTTATTCATGTTTGGTACGGCTTGGCACCAACAGTGTACGGTGAGTGGACCCCTTCTAAAAATGCATGTTTTAATGGTGGAAATGCATACATGGAAAAGCATGATTTAACAATTATGTTCTGTGAAACGTTTTGAGATAACGTGCTTACTGAGCCTATTTTGAATTATTATTATTTTTCTTATAACCCCTGTTCTTATAGAATATTTGATGGATGACGATATGATATTTAGAGCATGTTTAGAACACCTCTTTATAGTATAGATGATGGATGACTTTATACTATGAAGTTGTTTTTCAAATGTATATATATTCAATGATTTTGTACTTACCTAGCGGTCCTTATTCCGCTACCGGACGAGGAATAGAGTCTGGTCCGTCCCGGGCGAAGGTTATGGTGTTGGCATAGGACCTGAAGTGTTTTTCCTCTGGCTATTAGCACAGGGAAGGGGAGCTGGCATGGGGCTTGGGGGTAATTTTCCTCTGGCTGTTTGCACAGAGACGGGGAGCTGGCATGGGGCTTGGGGATTATCGGACATTCACTAGGGATTATTATATATACAAGTTATGATTTGAGACATTGCACAGCATACTAGGTTTCGGAAAACCTATGTTTATCATAATATATATGTGTTTTCATAAAACCTGGGGGTTAGTACGTTGATAACTGTTTTAGTGTGTGTGTGTGTATATATATATTTATCAACTTGGTCCATTCATGTTTGTTTTGCGCCCCCTTCAGGACCTAGGAACGAGGATTACAATCTAAGCTACGAGGCATTCCCCTACCAGTGATATCTTGCTATATTCTCTCTGCTTCGGCATCTATTGTTGTAGCACTCTTATATCTTAAATTTCCGCTTGTACTCTGTATTAGACGTATGCTCTGAACTTGTTATGCATTATCTTAACTTTTGCATAAATTAAATGGCTTTTGTCACCATTTGGGTGTCGGTCAACACGTGACCTAGGGACATCGGGATCAGGGCATGTCAAGTTCTACGTCGACATGTATCAATGAAAGGTGGTTCAATGTCTTGGCTTAGCATGATATTAGTAGCTACTGTGTTTCCAAAGGCATCATTGACTATCATCTCAATCCCATTCCAAACCTCATCCAAACTTACATAATGGACCTAAATCCAAAATCTCACGATTTTCGGGAAGTAAAGTCATCTTGTCCAGAACACTTTTGTAACATAGAATAACATCATGCGTTGGAACGGTTCAGTAGGCGACAGTCGGATTCACTGCATTCACTAGTTTATGCCGATTTCTTCTTCTAAGGTTGTGAATCCTTTGAACCAACTGGCCTGCCACATTTCTGGGTAAGAGTAAATGATTGGCTAGCTGGCAAAGTATTGTGGCGCTCAACATTTACAACCGACCTTCTTTCAAGGACGACTCATCCTTCTAGGCGATGTTATGATGTACTTTTGGTACGTCTATCTTTGCATGCACATTCGCAGCAGGTATATGTGATCTCGTCACCTTTGCTAAATTGATATCTAAATGAGACATAGTGGGGGTAATCCACGATAATTTGTGGTGTTCTTAAGAAATGTTAGCGTTCTTATCTCCCTCTAATGATGGGAAGACTGTCTTATCAAAGTGACAATCCACAAAGCGTGTGGTAAAGAGATCGCCTGTCAAGGCTTCTGAGTAGCGCACCCAATTTGGTGAATCATCATCGACATAGATTCACATTCTTATTTGAGGCTCATACCTAGTTATCAACTATAAAGGTGAATAGGATTAGGTCGCGGTAGGCCTCAGGCGGACTAATATGGTTACATGTAATATTTTATAGCCCCAGGCAGATGCTGGTAGCTTGGTTCGCACAACCAACCTATCCATGCATCAACCAACACATAAAGTTTCTGGATGATATGCATATTGGTTGGATAAGTCCACAAATATCCCCTTGAATCTTGTGATGAAACATAAGAGAGTCGTGAATAATCATTGTAATTGAGGGTTAAGTATTCAACTTCCTTAGGGAGCATGCTTTGTAAGAAAAATGTCCATGATAAGTGCTCAAAATGTTGGTTAGAGGATGCCCATGTGATAATTTCAAGATACGACGCATCATATCTCTCTTGGATTTCCCAAAAGGTCATGCCAAAGCACTCTGAAACCTGGGCACATAGAAAATTGTTCGAAAATTAAACCACAAGAAAAATTAAAAAAAAAGGGGGCCGCCGGGGGGGGGGGGGGGGTGGGGTGGGGGGTGTCGTAGATTGATACCAAAATTATTATGGCAGCCCATTGTGTAGCTTATACAGTTATCCTAAGTCTCCAAACCTGAGTATAATAAAAAGTTTCATTCTATGGTAGTTGAACAATGTTTTGATTCAACTGTTCTTTTTTTACTTTTGTTGCTAAATTATGATTGTTATATTCATTTGCCATCCCGTTAGGCAACCCATTTTCTTTTTTATTGAGAGATATCTCACAATTGGGATGTTCTCCAGATTGGCATGCTTGATAAGACTAGAATAAGTTGTGCAGGAAAAGAAGATTGTTTTGTAATGGTAGAAAATATAGCATAACTATGATGAATTTAGGAAAAGAAAATGGTTGCAAGGAAAGATAAGATAAACACATATATCGTGCCTAAAAGCAAGTGAATAAAGGGTGTTGTACTGTTTTTTATTTCATATAAATCAGGAGAGAGTGCCTTAAAATGATGCAGACTAATATTCAATAGAACTTAAGACGTGCCAACCAATTTTATTGAAAAAAAATATATCCCACAACTTATAAACAATCGCTTAACTTCCATAGCTACCAGCAAATCACAACAACCAAGACCAAATCAATGCAATTTAACATTTGAAGCAAAGATGTCAATTGACCCAAGCTAAGAAAGTATCTCTTGATTCCCCCTTTGGTTATAAACCTGTTTGTGGAAAGATTTCCCTCGCACAACCCCCTGCGATGGTGGCACTTTTTTTCTTGGTGTGCTGCAAGAAGAGTTTGTAGTTAGTTTGAAAGGTGCCTTTGTAGGGCCCTTGGTGTAGGCCTTGAGGCTCGCAATCAGAGCCAACAAGAATTTAGGTGTGCCATTGTTATCCTAGTATAACAAATGTTGAATAGGTGTGATTTGAGTTGATTACTTGGGCCCCAAGTTACTTAAACGTCTTGTTATCAAAGGATTGTCACAGATGGGTTAAATATGCATTAAGTTAATTTTCTACTTTTAGTTCATAATCTTGTATGTCTAAAATGAAGGGAGTTCAAGGCCCGTTTAATCACTTTCTCGAACACTATTTATGATAATGAAAGCAGGTTCATTAACTTAATCATTTTCAAACATAAATGGGACTTCGTAAGTAGAAAACAATTGAAATTAACTTAAGTACATACTCAAAAGTATAGTAATTAGGTGATAGATCTACTACATGAAAGTACAAACAAAGAGACTTGGGCAAGGTTTCACCTTATCAGACAAGGTTGAACTTCTTGTAGCCATTTCTCTTTGGGGTTATAGAAGGTTGTATGCTAAAAGGGATGGAAAATAAACAGGTTTTACTTGAGGGAATCAATACTACAATACTAAGGGATGGTAGCAAAGCTTTTACACTAGACACAAGATGACTTTTCTAAGGCAACTATATCTAAAAAGACTAAATCTGGACAAGTTTAAGCTTTCTGGGTACGAACTAGCTTGAAAGCAGAGTTTGTATGTCTTTTGATTGGTTGGTTGAGTGTCCTTGTCTCTGATGTCTCTTTCTCTTTTTATAGACACTTTGGCCCGATTGTCTTAGCTTTGTTCTTGGCCGATGGCTCTCGAAGGGCAGTAAGTCATCATCTATTTACTCGTCATGCCACTAGAAAGTGCTTTTTGGCTGATAGTGAGTTGGTCTTTGTCATTTGTCACTTCAATCATAGGCACATGGCTTATACCTTGGCTGAAATGGCTTCAATTTGCTTCGGGCCTTTCGACTGGGCTTCGGGCAAGTCCCAATTTTGCTGTGACACCCTTGGGCCCTATTTCATAAAGCCCAATGTTAAATATTAACCCAAACAGTGCCCCCTTTAATCATTGTTAAGTCTACTAATCGAGACATTAATAATGATTAAACACTAGCTGCATGCTTTTACTCAGGACTTGCACCATTTAAATAGCCATTTTCGAATAAACCTTTGCAGTAACCCATGATCTCCAACCTTAATTAACTACCCACTATATAACCTCCATTTAAATCTCTCAACTGACATTTCTAGCAATACTTATTTTCTGAGCTTCCAGAATTTCCAAAATTTCCTTGCTTTCGCAGCTCTTTCTTGCTTTCTGCCTTCGATTTTCTTCACTTCTTCCCTAAAACTAACCATGGCACCTAAAACTCATCCTGTATGTGAGTTTGGTGAAGGGATTGGTATTATGGGCCACCGACTCATCGACCTTCATCGATCTCAGGTAGGCCTGAACCTGTCACTATTCTTCGAGGAAGGATGAGTTCATTCCCTGGGGCTGGCCTGGATTGCCCGAGTCTTTATCATAGTGGAGAACAACATGCCCTCTCCCAACTAGTTCATCCTCAACCCCTACTCCACCGAGGCTGACATCTCGGGCCCCAAATGGTCCAATTTCAAAAGAGGCTTTCCATTGATGGGGGATGAAGCTTGGTTGCAATGGGTTGACAAGCTCAAGCCCATTTGGAAGCAAAAGTGGATGGCTAATGGAATCTATGAGCTCATTATGCTCTCTAAGGTCACGATGATTGCCAAGCCTGAGCTTCTAACCACAACACTCATTTGACTTTAGAATGGGTCTCATATCTCCCACTATCCTTAACATGGCTTAAGTCTTTGGGCTAAGGCTCTCAAGCATGTGCTAGACATTACCCATGATTGGACCTCACCTTCTTGCCCAACTGTTGAAAGCTTGGGTGCCTCTGAGTTTATCACTCGTCTAGAGTATAACTCCTCGACATTCAAGAACTATGGGACGTCCTTCTTGGGCTTCATCCCATTTGCCAAGAAGACATTCAACCTACCCTCCTTCACTGCGGATAAGGCTCATGAACATATGTACTTCCTCCTATATTGGTTGAACAAGCATATGTTACCAAATATGTCGAAGGGAGTAAAATTGGAGTGGATTCCCTTGGTGGAGGCATTGCACTTCTTCAATGACGTCGCCACAGGGCTTTTCCTCCTCGTACACCTCTACCACCTCCCCTACGAGATGACCATAGGTGAGCCCTTTGAGACCAACCTTAATGGGCCAACCTGGATGGTCCAGCTATGGCTTTAGTGGTACTTCCCTGAGTTTCGGGCACCACCGCTGGAGTTCCCTGAAGAAGTGGCTCCAGCCCACATCTTGGTCAAGGCGTCTCTTACCAACCACTCTATTTTCGCCTGCCTTTACTTCTTTAGAGTCTGTCAAACTCAGGCAGACTTGGAGTAGGGTGCCTCTGTGCTCAGGAGGTACCTATGGTTCTTAGACCAGATATTCTAAGATGCTTTCGGGGAAAATGCCAGTGGTTTCTGCAAGTAGAAGATCATAAGTTGCATCCATCAGAGAGATCTAGCGTGGGGAGTACGCAGTGGCCGAACTGGTTATCAATGTGTGTTAGAAGTCTGCCACCCCAATTTCTATGGTAGACAGCTAGGCTTTAGGCAGACGATCTTAGTGCCCTACTTTGACTCCATGCACTGTGAAACCTTTTATCGCTTTCGTTCTCTTGCCGATGTGACCTTTCGTGCAGCTCAGTGTAGTCTGGAGGTGATGAACCGCATCACCTATAAGCCCGAATCTTTAAATTTTGAGTGTACTCAGAGGCCCATGATTATCTTTTCGAGTAGGTCTTCTTCAAATCTTACCCAAAGAAGAAGGAACTTAAGAATTAGAAGATGACGATCAACTAGAAGAACCAGCTTCTTTTGATAAGTACACCGTACTAATTCTGTTTTGCTTTTTTTGGTGATGTTTCCATAATCTGTCATTTACTAACTCTTATTTTGGTCTTGCAGGCCAAGGCAACACTGAAGAATCGGATGTCGGGCCAGAAGAATAAGTTGCAAATGCTTTGGTCCTCCGAGAGGCTCTGTCGAGGCTGCAAGGCAAGGGCCAGGGTCCAACCAAGCAGCTGGAGAAGCTGGGGACATTTCTGAGCTCTTCAGTGATTCAGAGGCCGAGGTTGGGCCTGAGGTGGAGATGTGGGCACCTTGGTGGGCGAGGGTAACCGTAATGGAAACTTCAGAGTCTAAGCCCGATGAGAAGCCTCAGCCCCGACTTGCTTTGCTTGGCTAGAGGGCAACCCATACCAGGAAGAGGACTAGAGCTCAGACTTCTAAGGCCTCCAAATCCTCCGTTGCCCATCCAGCTGAAGTGGGCAGGAATAAGCAAAAATCCTCTAATAAGTGATTTTAGCCTTATTTTTTCTTCCTCAATTTCGACTTTCCTCAAGTTTGTACTAACACTCCCTATATCTTGTATTAGGGCCTTCTGCTACTAAGAAGCTTGCCCCTATTTCCCAAGGATCGCAATTGGGTGTAGAGGTTTGAAAGGAAGACAAGGAGGTCCTTGAAAAGATCCTTGAGGAGTTGAAGGTATAACTTTCATTCTTTAAGCAATAAGTTACTTCTGAAGTTCTCATTTTTTGACCCTTATGCTAATTTTTTGTTTGTTTGCTTGAAATACAATACTAGAGATGAAGGGATCTCCCAGCCTGAGCCTTCTTCTCCTTCAGCTTGAACGGTGTACTTTTCCCCCCCTTAGACCAAACCCTCAAAGGTTTACTTCTATTTAACCTCTGGTTAAGTTTATGACTTTCCAAATTTCTAAGCTAACAATAATCTTTATTCTTTTTTAGGCAAAGGTTGGGGCACCTGCAACTTCAATCGGGCAAAGATCAGCTCCTACCTCTTTTACTCTTCCTCCGGCGATGGTGGTGAGTCCTACTTCCTAGTTCAACCCAAGGATTGGAGAGATGTTGCACTACGTTGAGATGATAGCACTTTAGTAAGTACTTCTCTTTAAGCCCTTCAGAATTCCTTTTGAAGTTCTCCCTTAACTTGTACTTATACCTTATTTTGCCTTCTTTTAGTCTTCTCCAATGCTTGAGGCTACCAAGTAACCACCAAAAACTTTTGGGGAGCCAATGGTCCTTGAGATCCCTGTGGTCTCAGAACTGACTAGCCTGAGGGTTATTTAGGCTGCTTCTCAGGCCAGCCCACCTAGCTCTCCCAAGGCAACTGTGACCACAGGATTATTTAGGAATCTTCACAATCATGCAGACCTATCACTCTAGGATAGCTGTTTTAGCTAAGGATGTAAAACTATTAACCTAGGGTTTTTGTAACTTTCTTTTGATGAAATGAAATGAAATGGCTTCCTTCTTCATTTCCCACCTGTCTTATTTTTACTTCAAAGCTTAACTATGGTAAATGCACAAATTAACTTCAACCCTCAAAATGCTTAGACTTCCTCAATATAACAATCTCTAACATCCCACAAAGTTGGGTGAATCTCTTTAAAAACTTAACATTGACTGGATGTCTTTGCAAGTTTCTCTCTGAATCTGCCAAGCAGTACCCTCCTCTGTCTAACACTTTGTTGATAAAGAAATGACCTTCCCAAGTGGGGCTTCACTTTCCAAAACCTCCAACTTGGGCTCCCAAGGGTAGAACTGCTTTTCATACCAACTCTCCCTTCTTGAAGGTTTTTAACTTCACTTTCTTGTTGTATGCTCGGGCAACAGCTTTCTTCCCTTCATGAGTTTTGTTCAAGGCTTCAATTTGAGCTACATCCAAATCTTTAATCCCTTGACACATAGCTTGAATGTATTCTTCACTATGTAGACCAAAATGGTTTTGAAGCCTCACAAAACTTACATTGATTTCCATAGGGAGCACTGTTCTAAAAATCCTTGCCTAGCACCGCCTAGACCCCGCCTAGGCGTTAGACGGTTCGCAACCATCCCAATTAATGCCTAGGCATTTGAAAATTAAGAAAAGGCACCTAGACTTGCTGAAGCACCCGCCTAGCCCGCCCAGACCTACCTTGGCACCTGCCTAGATTGCGACTCACTTAGACAGAAACCAGATAACTTTCATTTTGCATTTTATTTTTTTTCAATAAATTGTAAGAAACTTGTTGAATATTAAATGAACACACATTATATGTTTGTTCCCTGTATTTTCATTATCTTCCAATGTTTCAAAATATATAGTCATTCTATTTTATAGTTTATGATGAAATTATATACATTTTAAATATAAATAGACACTTATTTACACGAAATATAATAGATTTACTTAAATCCGCCTAATCCGCCTAGGCATCCACCTAGCCTCCTAGGCACTAGGCCCCACCTAGCCTCCTGACTAGTGCCTAGCATCTTTTAGAACCTTGATAAGGAGTACAACATCTTGCCCGAAGGTTAAAGCATAAGGGGTGGTCCCAGTTCTTGCTCTTTTTAAGGTTATGTAGGCCCAAAGTGTATCTTCCAACTTCTCATGCCATTTATCTGGATTATCTGCTACCATTCCTTTAATAATGTTTACCAAGATCTTATTGCTAGCTTCTGCTTGACCATTTGATTGAGGATAATAAGGACTAGATTGGATCATCTTTATTTTGAACTTGTTAGCAAATTCCTCCACTTCTCTTGAGATAAAAGATGGCCCTTTATCTGTAATAATTATCTTGGGCACCCCATATCTGTGTAAGATCTTGGTTTCAATGAATTTCTTCACAACAGTTGAAGTAATAGTCTTCACAGCTGAAGCTTCCACCCATTTGGTAAAGTAGTCTGTTGCCACAATTATGAAGGTGTGTCCTTTGCTAGAAGCTGGGTAAATTTGCCTAATGAAGTCCATTGCCCATCCTCTAAAAGGCCAAGGCTTCACTATTGAATTCCAGGGAACGGAAGGTATTTGTTGGAGGAGTCCATGTCTTTGGCATTCTTCACAACCTCTGGCATAGGCTTTACAATCTTTTTCCATGTCAGGTTAAAAGTATCCATACCTTCTCAGCAGCTATCTCATCTTGGTTCTAGCTTGGTATGCACCATAAATGCCTTCATGCACTTCAGCCATCACCCTCATTGATTCTTCTAGGCCTAAGCACTTTAACAGAAGTCCATCTGGAGTCTTTCTTACCAGAGTTCTATCTCATATGACAAACTTAGTTGTTTGTTACCTGATCTTCTTACTTGTGGGGAAAGAATGATCTTTTAAGTACTGAATGATGGGTGTTCTCCAATCTTCTATCTCAATTTCTTTGGTCATTACATCTAGGCTGAACCCCTCTTTCAAAGATAGAAGATAGATTTCTTCTTGTCCTTCCACCCCCACCTCAAACTTTCTTTCTTGGACCTGTGCTCCAGAAACTAACTGTGCCATCTCATTAGCAATTAAATTTGCTTATTTGGGAATATGATTGACTGAAACTTCAGTACCTTAATAACTCAACAATTGAGTAGCTACCAAATAATAACCTGTCATTGTGATGTGCTTGCATTTATAATCTCCATTCAATTGGTTGATAACCAACTTAGAGTCACTATACACCTTAACTTCAGTTGCCCCTAACTTTATCAGGATTTCTAAGCCAACGATCAATGCCTCGTACTCTGCCCGATTGTTAGTAGTATCTTAATAATCTAGATGGAATGAGTAGCATATTGAGTACAATCCAAGCTCCAGTAGCATATTGAGTACAAGATCTATCAAAATACAAATCCCAAGGAGTGATCCAAAGGTTAGTTATTCTTTTTACTTCTTGCTGGATCCATTCCTCCTTGCCTAAATGATCTTTACGTGGTGGGATCCAAAGACTGGCCACTTCTAGAGTTCCTGGGATGTTGATAAGTTCTTCCTGTGATTCTTGGTGCTCAGTCAAGAAGTCTACAATTGCTTGCCCCCTTATTGCTCTTTGAGGCACATATTGAAAATTGAACTCTGAAAGTGCTAGAATCCATTTCCCAATTCTTCCAGTTAGCATTGGCTTCGATAGCATATACTTGATTACATCAGTTTTAGCAATCATATGGATGTGGCAAGGCAAAATGTAATGCCTTAACTGGCAGGCAGTGAAGTATAAAGCTAAACACAGCTTTTCAACTAGGGTATATCTTATTTCTACCTCAGTAAGTATCCTACTAAGGTAATATATTGCTTACTCCTTCCCTCGTCATTATTTTGGGCCAACAAGCTTCCTATTAACTTTTCAGAGGCAAAGATACAGAGCTTCAAAGGTTTCCCTCTCTAAAGGGGCATGAGCACTGGTGGAGAAGCTAGGCAAGCGTTTACTTTATCAAAAGCCTCTTGGTATTATGGGCCCCATTCAAACTTTTCCTGATTCTTCAGTCTTAGTAAATTAGTCAATGGTTGGATCCTGCCCGCCAAGTTAACAATGAACCTCCTTATAAAGTTGATCTTCCCCAGAAGCCTTTGTAATTGTACTCTGTTGGTTGGAGAATGTGACTCCATTATAGCCTGAGCTTTATTTTTATCTATCTCCACACGTCTTTTATGAACTAGGAATTCCAAAAACTTGCCCGATCTGACTCCAAAAGCACATTTCTTAGGATTCATTTTCAACTTATGTGTCCTTATTCTTACTAAGGCTTGTCTGCGGTCTTCTAAGTGTTGCTCATTAATTTTAGACTTCACCACAATGTCATCACTGTATACTTCCATGCTATGCTCGATTAAATCATGAAAAATAGCATTTATTGCTTTCTGATAGGTAGCACCACCATTTTTTAGCCCAAATGGCATGCCTATATGCTCATATGCTCTTACATGTCCTAGTTACCTAAAGGTTGTTTTATATATATCTTCTTTAGCTATTTTTATTTGATTATATCCAGCATTCCCATCCATGAAAGATAAAACTTTGTGTTTTGCAATTGCATCTATGGATAGGTCAGCCATAGGTATGGGGTATTCATCTTTAGGCGTGGCTTTATGAATGTTTCTATAGTCAACACAACATCGAATATCGTTAGTTACAACTTTTAATACAAGTACAATGTTGGCCAACCACTTAACATACTTTGCAAGCCAAATAAATCCTACCTTCACCAGCCTCTTGATCTCTTCTTTGACTTTTTCCTCTATCTTTTTTGACATTCAACTTAGAGCTTGCTTTATAGGTTTGTACCTTTCCTTAATACGCATTTTGTGCTCTACTAAATTAGGGTCCAATCTAGGCATTTTAGTGCAATTCTAAGCAAATCAGTCTTTAAATTCATGCAAAATGTCTACTATTTTTGCCCGATCTCCAGTTTCCAATAAGCCACTGAGTTGTATTGGCCATGGATCCTCCTCGGTTCCCAAATTAATGGTTTCCAATGGGCCACATCATCTGGCCAGTCTAAGTGATATATACACTCAGCCATGTGTACGATTGCTTCTATCTCCTTTCCCAAAAACTCTTATTCCTCTCTGTTCTTGGTGCTTGAAGCTTCTATCTCCCACTCTGCCTCTTCTATGGCTGAGCTTTCTTCACTTCTTTTCTCTCTTTCCCATACACCATCAATCTCTTGATTAAGGATCTGACTACAATCACTTGGTCTTTCCTCGTTTGCTTTGACATCATTGGTGTTGGTGGGCTGAGACAATGTGAGGCATGTCCCATTCCTCCTTAGTGAAAGACAATCCTTGCTTTAAAAGCTTTTGGGCTGTCACCTTAGTTGGGCGGTTGTTCTCATCAGCTCTCAAACGCTGCAAGATTCCAATGCTGGGGTTGTAGAAGTTTGCCTTTGCAACATTAGCTGTAGGGAGAAATGGTCGTGACTTGGCCTCCACAATCTCCCAAAATCCCGGTTCCTTGGCTTTAGACTTGTGGTTGATAGGAACTTATTGATGCAAAATGGATGGCACAGACAGACTTTGGTGAATCCAATATCTACCTAGCAATGCTCCATAAGTAGAGCTGATATCTACCACAAAGAAAGGCAACATGATTTGCTTGGACCCAAGTCAACCTTCAAGGGTAATATCCCATGCGTTCTGATGATGGCTCCAGAGAAACTAGAAATTGTTAAATCAGTGGGAATAAGATATTTCTTACTTCTACACAGCCTCTTCATCTGTTTAAGTGGGAGCACATTGATCGCTGCTCCACCATCTATTAACACCCTTTGGAAGGGTACTCCTTCCAGATAAGCTGTCATATATATGGGCTTGAGATGGTCTCCCAAAACTACGTTTGGCCTACTGAACACAATTTGGTCAGAATACACCCTCTTGGGCTCCCTTTGTGCAGGTTCAAGCAAGTTTGCCATACTTGATTCCTCTTTCCCAGCTTCCTCAAAACTAACAAGTGCGATCATTGGTTCTGTTGCAAAATAATCACCCTCCATTGTGGTTGGCTGATCTGGTTCGGCACAAAACATGGTTGATAAAACATAAGTCATGTTTACGTGGAAGTTGTTGGGTCCATGTACTTCTTGTTTCTTTCCTTCAATCTGATACACAAACTCTTCCATCCAAGCCTGAGCATCCTTCGTTATCATTAACTCGAGCACCTCCTCCTCTACTGCTATATCAAAATTAACCAAGTGCCTTGAGGTTTCACAGGGTGCATCTTCCAGTATAAGTGAAGGTATCCCCTCTCAGGAGAAATGGTCCTAAAACAGAAAGGTTTTGGTCTCTAGCCTGGTGTAGGCATCATCATTACATTTCCCTGAGCTCTCCTCAAAATCTGTATTTTCCTGGATGAGGATTCTGAGGTACATGGTTTCTTTCACCCCTTTATTTTACTATTAGCCTTCTCTATCTTTTTTTTTACTCCTCCATTGGAGTTGTCTTCTCCCATCTTGTGTGGCTTCCTTAAACTTGACATTTCCAGAAGCTTCTAAAATGGTAAGGATCTTCAATGAGTTTATATGGGTTTTATACTGCCTTTGAACCCTCCTTATCATAGATGCCCTATCTTTTTAACAGGTTTTCCATCCTTTCCAACCACTTACCATTTTCGACCGAGTCGGGATGAATCTTGCACTGCCGTGATAACTTGGCTGGAGAGGTTTCACTTCTACGCACCTTAGCATCTTGGCTTCCTTGTCCTTAGCTTCTTCAGAGGCCTCATAGTTCTTAAATACCTCAGAAAGACCTTTAGGTTCAGAACCTCCTCTTAATCTCTGGACCACATTCTTAGAAGTTTCCTTCTCTGTTGCCCGAATGACACTTCTGCGGGCATCTTGTTCTTCTGCTTCTTTTCTTCTAACTAACTCTTTGTCAATAATGGCGCCCGATGCTGGCACCTCTAATTCACATTCACATTAGCATTTACTGCACAAGACCATTCTATTGATTACAGCCACTTTGGGCTTGTCGAGCAATCTTCTAACACCTTCAGATGGAATCAGCGTTTACCTTTTATCACCCTTCTTTTCCCAAGTAGCCCTTCCCTTTCCTTTCTCAACCTAGTTAAGGTTGATCATGTTGATGAGGCCTTCTGGTAAGGGATATGTGTCAATCATTATGTTAGTTTGGGGTTTTTCTAACAACAGCTTCCCCTTGACTATGAAATCCTAGATCCAATCCCTGAACTGCACACAATTGGCTATGGAATGGTTGAAGGTGTAGTAAACCTTACAATACTTTTTCCCTCTTAACTTTTCTGGTTTGGGCATCTTTTTGGTGCTGGCACAATCACTCTAGCCCTCACTAACTCTTCATAAATGTCTACAGCTTTGGTCAAATCAAAAGAATAAGTCTGGTACTTTGGGGGCTTTATAGGCACAAATCCTCCATCATTCATCATAATCTTCTTGTCTTTGACAGGCTGGACCAATCCCTTCACCATCAAAGGTTTGAAAGGAGTGATCATCTTGGCTGCACACAATTCAACACCTTCTCCCATATTGCCGTCATTTTCTCCCGGCTCTAGGCTTTCAAACTCCAACTAATGTATTGGGGCTTTGATCTTGTAGAATAAAGGTACTTTTGATGAGTGTTTCACTTGCTGTTCCTTGGTCAACAACCTTTCATACTTGGTAGCTACAATTACCAATTCCTGAAGCTCATTAAATTTCACATCATAAAACTTTTTCCTTAAAAGTTGCCCTAGAGTCTTTCGGGCAATAGCTATGAGCTGAGCATGGTTGATTAGAAAATGGCACCTCATCCTTGTCCTTTTAAACCTTATCATGAAGTCTTCTGTGGACTTATGTTCATATTGTTTCACCTCTACTAGATCATTGATGGTTATCTCGGGCTCCACCCTATAGAATTGCTTGTGGAAGGCCATTTCCATCTGTCCCCAGCTGGCAATGGAATTAGGAGGTAACAGGAAGTACCACTGAGATGCCAAGCCAACCAACGAATTCCCAAACAATATTAACTTATAGTTAAGATTGTCTTCGAATGCTACACAGTAGTTGGAAAACCTAAAAATGTGGTTTTTGGAAGACACCTTATAGTCTTCACCACTGAAGGTTGGGAAAGCAGGCATCTTGAAGTTGAAGGGAAAAGGGTTCTGCTCATCAATATACTTAGGGTAGGGTTTCTGGTATGTGATCCTGAATAGCGGGTGACCTTGTGGTTGAGCATTTTGGACCACCATTCTTCTCAGCTCAGCTAACTTATTTCTAAGTTGCTGGTTTGCCGCATTGTTGTGAGGGGTATAAGAAGGTCCCCACTTTGGTTACATTCATTGCCCGAGAAAGCCTCTTTCTGTGGCTCTGGTTGTTTCCACCTAGCTTTCCCTCCACTAGACTCTTCAACTTGCTGAGTCATTCCATACTTCCTTCCATCTAGCCCTATCTGGCCCCTACCATCTATTGGGAATAATAGAGGGTTGGGCAAACTTGTTTCCTGGATATCTTCCACTTTTGGTCGACTAGACTCGGGTTCTCCTTTTTTTTTTTTCTTTTATCCTTCTTCTCCTCAGGTAAAGGAAATAGAGGGATCACTGGTTCCTTCTCAGGGCTTGCTTCCCTGATCACTTCCCTGGCATAACCATATCTTGGTGTGGAGTACTCTAACTCCAACCTCCTATGTAGAGTCCTTGTTAAGGAACAAAGTCTACTAACTTCTCCTCGGGTTTCCAGATTGATCTTCTTCATACTTCTCAACACTGCACCATGGTGGCTTGCAAGTCTTCATTTGTAACCTTTCCACCTGACTTCTCAGAAGAAGTTGGGCTCTCCAGAATATCAGGACTTCGTAGAGATGGAAAGTTAACGAGGCAATCTGTTATGTCTGATCTTGTTGGACAAAAGGCAATCTGTAGTCCACCTGAAAGTTCATTTCTTCCATCTTTTTCTTTGAGTTTCACTGAGTGTGCCAAAAATATGTTCGTGGAAAGATTTCCCTTTCACAGCTCCCCGAGGCTGTGGCACTTTGTTGGTTGTCGGTCTTGCACTTACTGCTTGGTGTGCTGCAAGAAGAGTTCGTAGTTAGTTTGAAATGTGCCTTTGTAGGGCCTTTGGTGTAGGCCTTGAGGCTTGTTAGTTTTCAAAGCTAACAAGGATTTAGGCGTGCCACTGTTATCTCAGTATAACAGATGTTAAATAGGTGTGATTTAAGTTGATTACTTACGCCCCAAGTTACTTAAACTTCTTGTTATCAAAGGATTATCACAGATGGGTTAAGTCTGCATTAAGTTCTTTTTCAAGGACTTTTAGTTCATAATCTTGTATGTCTGAAACGAAGGGAGTTCAAGGCCCTTTCAATAACTTTCTTGATCACAATTTATGTTAGTGAAAGCAGGTTCATTAACTGAACCATTTTCAAATGTAAATGGGACTTCCTAAGTAGAAAATAGTTGAAAATAACTTGAGTACATGCTGAAAAATTATATTAAGTGACAGATCTACTACATGAAAGTACAAACAAAGAGACTCGAGCAAGATTTCACCTTGTCATACAAGGTTGAACTTTTTGCAGCCACTTCTCTTTGGGTTTACAGAAGGTTGTATGCTAAAAGGGATGGAAAATAAATAGGTTTTACTTAAGGGAATCGATACTACAATACTAAGGGATGGTAGCAAAGCTTTTACACTAGACAAAAGATGACTTTTCTAAGGGAACTATATCTAAAAAAGACTAAATCTGGACAAGTTTTAGCTTTTTGGGTACAAACTGGCTTGAGAGCAGAGTTTGTATGTCTTTTGATTGGTTGGTTGAGTGTCCTTGTTTCTGATGTCTCTTTTTCCTTTTATAGACAATTTGGCCCAACTGTCTTGGATTTGTTCTTGGCCGATGGCTCTCGGAGGCAGTGAGTCCTCATCTATTTATTCGTCATGCCACTAAAAAGTGCTTTTTGACTGATAATGAATTGATCTTTGTCATCTGTCACTCAATCATAAGCACATGACCTATGCCTTGGTTGAAATGGCTTCAATTTGCTTCAGGCCTTTCGACTGGTCTTCGGGCAAGTCCCCATTTTGCTGTGACACCCTTGGACCCCATTTCATAAAGCCCAATGTTAAATATTAACCCAAACAAAACCAGTTAGTTGGTCATCACTATGCACATATGCAGTTTAAATAGTGCTATATTCAACCCTTTTCCAATACAAATTGACAATGTACCACATGTTCATGTTTCTTTTTCTCTCTGTTTCTGTACACACAGGATTAGAAGCAATATGCATGGTAGCTTGACTGTAACAGAGCATTATGCATAGGCTATGATTAGATGAATCCGAAGTTGTTAGCCAACATGTGGTGCTAAATTAGCTCGCTAGCTTTAGATGGCATTGCCTGTATTCTGTTTCAGTACTTGAGCAAAAAACATGATTATATTTTTAGCTCTTTCAAGTATCCAAGTTCCTTCAACAAATGTGCCATAGCCAGTTGTGGTTTGTAATTTTGTAACGAAATTACATCCTGCCCAATCTGCAGTTTTATACTAACTATTTGGGTATCAGGTATGATTATGCGTCGTGGTGCATGTGGCTTTCGATGTATCCTCCTCCTTTCGTTTGATTTAGGAAGTGAAATTGTAGGAGGGATTATGAATCACATGATACAGGATAAATTGATGCTTTTACGTTGATATTGACACATTTGGGTCTTTCTCTTCAATGCACTGATTTAAAATCTTACCCTGATATGCAGGGCTGCACTTATGTTGCGCAGTCTTTCATGGAATACTCTGTAAATCGCAGTAAAGTGATCTGGTTGGTAGCTGAGGCTATTGGTGAGTGTCCAAATATTATATTTTTCACGATTTATGGTTTTACTTTTTATTGTCCTTGACTTATGAAACATGAAACAAACATTGGTTTTACTAGAGATGTTTTTCAATTTAAAGGGAGAGCAAACAAGAGGAAAACATAGAGAGAAATAGGTTGTCTAAAACAGTTGATGATTTGCTCTCTTGTAGTTGTTGCGCAACTCTTTTGTAGTTGCTGTTCGATATTACCATTAAATTGTAAACTTATGCCGTAATCCCCCGCATGCACTGAGTGGTCGTTTGTGTTTTAAGAATTTCACGTCTTTAATGTTGGAATATGAGTATGAGATGGAGGAGTTTTAGGGGCAGGATATAATGTATTCAATTTGATAGGAAAGTCTTATCAGAAAAAGGAATGCTAGTACTTATTATTATTTATTTTTTAACAAACGATATTATCTACCGAAAGAGGAGGGGGTTGAGCTTAGCCTCTCAATGGGCTAGCAATAATGTGGTTCAATTTCGTCTTTAGCGAGAATCGAACCTAAGACCTCTCACATGTGAAAAAGAATACCACTAGACCGTAGTACTAAGTGACAAATGCTAGTACTTATTAAAGAAGGATTCTGTGTAGCATTGAAATCGATTTCTTGTGGAATAAGGAAACATGATTTAGTTTCCTATATATGGATTTTAATACGGATTCCTAATTGATTTGGCAAAGATTATATGTCTATGTATAGTGGCCTCTACTCTCACAAAAACACGGTCATGATTGGACTTAAACCTATTGTGAGTCAAGCAATTGGTTTTCTGCAACAAAGGAGAAGGTTCATCGCACGCTTCATGCTATGGATTCGGGTTCAAGAACTTCTACACGTATGGCTTGCTCTTACTCTTTTCATATACAAATATTGATATGTAATTTATTATAATTCATGTCTTATCTTGACTTGTAGATTTAATCCAACATGTGATATCAGAGACACAAGATTTTAATACATGAGTTCAATCCATAGAGATAAAATTGTTTTTTTTATCAAGTGAATCGAACTCTGGATCTCGGTATTGCAAAAATGGACAGTGGGGAAAACAACAAAACAACTAGTTTTTAAAATATTAAAATCTTGGGAGTTTTCATTAAAAGGGTTTGGGCTAAGTTTATTTTAACCAAAAACCATGCTGTGGCTTTTTTTAATGAAAAATAATTAAATATTAATAAATAAATAAATAAAACCCTTAAATTTTAATAAAAATGACAAAAGAACTTAAAATTTAATGAAAATGACACAATTTTAATATTAAAAAAAATAAAAAATTGATGCGTGGGAGCCGTGAGTCCATCACAGACATTGTTTATGAAACTGAACAGTACTACACTATTTATTGGTCCAGTTTCATAAATAGTGCCTAGTTCTTTGTCATGTTTCATAAACAATACCTAGTTATTGGGTCCAGTTTCATAAATAGTGTACAGTAATTGGTACGAATCATAAATAGTGTCTCTTTCTTGGTTCGAATTCATAAATAGTGCCTAGTTATTAGTCCACTTTCATAAATAGTTCCTAGTTCTTGGCCATGTTTCATAAATAGTATCTAGTTTTTGGTCCAATTTCATAAATAGTGTATATGACACACCCCGACCGAAATCAAGGCGTGCTGCCCGTCACGCCTTGATTTTGGTTAGGGTGTGTCAGACTCGGGCCGGGATGTGACAATATAATCTAGTTTCATAAATAATTTCCACCTATTGGTTTAGTTTTAGAAATAGTGCCTAATTCTTGGTTTCGTTTCATGAACAGTGTACTTATTGGTCAAATTTCATAAATAGTGTCTACTCATTAGTCAAGTTTTATAAATAGTGTCTAATTCTTGGTTCAGTTTCATAAGGTTTGAAACTTAGACCATTTTTGGTTTTGTAAAAGTACCCATTACACTGAAAATGATGAACCCAGAAGTGATCCTTTAGATCAAAACCTTAAGAAGATTATGGTCTTAGTAATTATATTTAAACAGCTGTTTTCAATTACCAAATTAAAATTCCCTCACATTTTTTACATACCTACAATAATTAAATATAGCTCTCCATCCAATTTCTTGAGCTTGGGTGTCATCTTGGAGAAATTTTCCGTGTGCCCGTAACACCAGTTGTACACCACGTATTATTATGTAAATGGTGAGAAATTTTATTTTTTATGTTATTAATTTTTTAACACAAGAACCTCATACTTGTATAGAGACACATGGTGTACCACCCTGTGTTCTGAGCACATTGAAAAATCTCTCGTCATCTTGACTACTATGGGAATCAACACTACAAAAATAAAACTAGAAAATGTAATTCAATTTGAAGTCTTTTTCTTATTGTTAAAAAAAAATTAAAAATAATCTCTTAATGATAGCTGACAATGGAAGAAAAAAGAGTGGAAAAAGGGGTTGGGGGATACGTGCGCCCAGTGACACACCCCGACCGAGATCAGGGCGTGCTGGCCGTCACACGAAGGTGACGTAACCATGTGCGCGTGCGGAAGCTAATAGAGTAGTAATAAAAAAGTACGAATAATTAAAACTAGCTTACAAAGTACTAAAACAAGTGCTAGTATAAGTGAGATACAAGTTCAGAGCAAGACTATAGCAGTCCAAAAGAAAAGTTGCGACATAAGTACACCCGAAGGTGACCCTACGCTAGTGAGTATCTGTCAGAAATGCCGGACAAGTCCTCTGGGAAACCACCGAAACTGCTAATCAACTAGAACCTGGAGGGGTGCAAAACAAAAGCGTGAGTGGGCAAAAACAAAGCTCTTTGAAAACCATTTAGCAAAATACATTCTAACCCCTCGCCGTAAAACCTGTATACTTCCCAGAAAATAAACATATACGTATGTATAAATATGCCAAACATGCTCAAGGGTATATCAATCATGCTCAAGATATGCCATGTCAAAACCTCATAATGAAATGCAAGTGCTCAGGTATAAATCACATCAATAACATAACATCTGGCAGCCGGAGTCACCTAACGTGACCTGTACGGCTACATATAGAGCTCAAATCTCAACTCAATAACTAAACCTGCCCACGAGTCGGAACCACCTAAAGTGGTCTGTACGACAGGCCTGGGTGTAATATATATGTACGCTCTAGTGCTACGATCACGTGAAGGCTGTGCGAATAATCGCGGGTCACCTACGAGTCGGAACCACCTAAAGTGGTCTGTACGACAGGACTGTGCACCTAACTTGGATCCAAGTTGAGCGTGTGGTGCGAGAGGTGAACATCACGTGAAGGACTGTGCCCTACTCTGGGCGGGAGCACTAACACCGGGGGTGCAGGTTATGAGCTCTCTAGGCATCTCAAACTACTGCTGAATGTAAATATGAATACCACTTACCTGGCACTTACCTGTGCGTCCACAGCACCCAATATGCATATGTATATGTATGCCACTACTAATGCATGTGATGATGCATAAACAATAATAATATGGTGCATGCCATAACATAAATAACCCTTTTTAATCAATTTCTGGGAATATAAATGTATATAGGTATATACGGAAAACAAAAGCCCACTAACTGGTAAGTGGAAGGGTCGTAGTCCCCCTGCCTCGAGTGCGAACGCTCGTCCTCGGGGTACGTGTAACCTATATGCGAAATAACTATAAAAACGTTAACTTTAAAGCACATAACCAACTTCTCGTAATAACTTCTCATACATTGCTCAAAATGGACAAATGAACATACCAACGTGCTCTACACAACCTCAGGATCACAACCATATTTTTAGAAAAATTTTCCTCCGCCGCACGCGCCCCCACGCGCCGGCCAAGGCACGGCCACACGCGCAGGCACGTGCGGCGCACACTGACGGCGTCAACTAACGCCGTGAGGAATATTCCGTTATTTCTAACGGATTCCGTCAACGGCGTCAGGAATATTCCGTAAACTCTGATGGAATATTCCGTCACCTTCTCCGTTCAGTCTCCGGTGCCGTCGCCGACGCCGGAAAACTGGGAAACCTGCAACTCGAGTTTTCTCACTCGTTTCTCAACCGTTTTTCGTGATTTTTGAACCAAAATGAAGCCCTAGACTAGTAGAACACATCCAAACAAGTTTTAAGGGCTAAAACGCACGGGATCATACATGTCCACACAAACCAAAACCGGCCAACTTCGAACCAGGCCTTCCCGACGTCCAATTTCGTCCAACTAAGTACTCCGAGACTCCTTGTCACACCACAAAGCTACCTACGACCTTAAAAATCCCAAAAACAAGCTAGATTAAGTTTGCATGAATAGTGCTCGAAACTGCCATTGTCGAATCGACGTGAAAACGATGTATTTCTCACGTGAAAATGGTATGGCTGCACTCGCACGAGGTTCACGAGTTCGAAGGTGTCCTTAGTTTCCTCGATCTGTGATGGTTTGAGGGGTTTTGGGTTTGTCCGTACAAGTTTGAAGGAAGAAGAAGAAGAAATGGGAGTACGGGAGAGAGAGAGAGACAGGGAGAAGACTGAGGGTGAGGGAGAGTGAGACAGTGTGTGTGTGTGGCCCTACACTTGCCAACACCACACAAAACAACCCAAACACATAACGAAACAATCTAGGGGCAAATTTGTAATTTCACACGTACGTTTGATATTTCCGGGACGGGATGTCACACCCAGCACGAGTCACGATTGTATTTTTTTACTTTATTTTTATTTTTATTTTTTTCCTTATCATTTAATAAAGTTACTATATGGTTTTTCTTTTTTTATTAATATGCAAACGCTTATAATCGCAGCCTCTATACTTTGATGATGGGTATATTACGTCTGAATTTTTAAAACCATACAAACCCTCATGGATAGTATTTTTAAGAGAGTTCAAAATAAATAAAATTCATAATCATTAATGTGTAAGTTTGAAAAATGTGAAAGCATATATAAACTCTCATAATTGCATCCTCTACGCTTAGACGTTGGTTACATGGTCACTTAGATTTTTAAAACACTCCAAATCTCACGAATGGTGTTTTTTATTTGAGTACAAAATTAATAAAATTAATAATAACTATTGTAGAAGTTTGAAAAATGTAAAAAATAATAAAAATCAATCACTCGTAATGACAAGCTTTATGACACACCATGACCCGGAATGTCCACTAGGACTTCGAATCGAGCTGTTTTGGCCAATACCTGGAAGGTGACAAAGCCATAAAGTATAATGATGTGGACAATGTGAATAAATTTAAACCTAAAAGTGCCTAAGGACCAGAGTGCACTGCAAGCGGGAACGAGCCCGTTTCACACGCAACGTCAGAGCATAAGTAAAGTACAGGAGTGTGGGTAAGGATCATACCCTTAGAGTTCGCCACCTATATTGAGATTCGCCACAAATCCTTGTTGATACGGACTTTCAGCAACTAAAACCAGGAGGGGCGCAAAAACAAGGGTGAGTTGGCCTGAAAATAAAGTTTTTAATAAAAACCTTTTGAAAATATTATAACCCCTCGCTGTAAAACCCATAATTTCCCAGAAAATAATAATACATACGTATATAGAAATCATGCTTGAGAGTAGTGAAAACCAAGTATATGCCATGTCAAGTACCTCAGCAATGAAATAAGTAAGTCGGTGAAATAAATCAATGTAACATGATATGCCAGTCGGAGTCACCTAACATGACCTGTACGGCTCTAAACCAGCACACGAGTCAGAACCACCTAATGTAGTCTATACGACAGGCTAGGTGTAAATAAATACACTCAAGTGCTACGATCATGTGAAGTATCGCAAGTCACCTACGAGTCAGAACGACCTAATGTGGTTTGTACAACAGGCTGGCACCTGCCTTGGATCCAAGGTGAGCGTATGGTGCGGGAGGTGAACAATCACGTGAAGAGTGGCCCTGACCTCGGGCAGAACACTAACATTGGGGTGCAGGATAATGAGTACCAAATGCATCCAGGCATAACCATAGACATCACAACCACTAACATCATAATGTACTCACCTGTAACTTACCTGGGCTTCGCAGCATCATTCAACATTATGCAAAGTTGTACTAATGCATAGGCTAAAATGTAAAGCAACCATGACATGGCATTTTAAACCAAATTCCACTTAAAACCATTTCTAGGAAAAATGGGAAACATATATATGTATATATAGAAAACCGAAAAGCCCACTCACCTGGAGTCTACACTACAACTCCCTAGCACAAATATCAAGGCGTCACGAACGATTGCCGCCTAGAACAATTATCAAATCATATCTTATAATTCTTATCAATAGAACATAAAACTTACATACCCTATTCAGGAAGATCCGTGTTGGATTCTCAATCTGTAAGTTTCTAATATCCTCAAATATTACGTATTATAACATATCAAAATTTGGTGACGATCAAACAGTCAGATTGTCAATTGCTATCATAATCAAGTGGCGGACTTTCATGGAACTACGTTCAAATGACGAAAATTCGTCAATCGAACTTCACTAATGGAATCAGAGTATTCAAATTTAACCTTGGAAGTTCAGGGGACGTCTCGGCCGACACATTGCCACAGGTGGCGGTTGGCCGCCCCGACTTGTCGGAAAATTTAACTATTTCTAAAAATTACCAAATTTTACAAGAATGAAGATCTCAATGAATAGAGCAACTTTCATACCTTTGACTAAGGTCAATTTGGCCAGGAAACACCTCAAATTCCCCTCGATCTGTCAAAAACCCTATAAAGGGTGACTCTTGATTCGTCCTCAAATTGACTTCGACGCTCCAACCAATGATTTGGCATCGTTTTTAGGATCAAGGGAAGTAGATTGGTGGTGGTAATTGAAGGAAAACATTTCGGAATTGGTGGATTTGGAGAAAGTCTTCTGCGGCACTCGCGGGGTGTTCTTCATGAAATCTCCATCATTTCGTATCAATTTTCACTAGAATTGGATGTTGGTATATGGTGATGAGGTTTGGTGGGGGTGAATAGGTGAAAATCACCTGAAAAATGGGTGAGAATTGCGGGAAATTGCTTCAAACCCAGCAGCACCATCGGTCGGATCCGTGGGTGTACGGGTGAAGGGGATGGTGGTCTAGGTTAGGTGCCACTCACCTCTCTCCTTTCCCTTCCTTTCTTTCTTTCCTAATTGGCCACCTTAGTTCTTTCTCCTCTTCCGATTGGTCTCACATCCCCCTCCTTTCTCTCCTTTATAATTCATCAACATCGCCCATCTTTCTTTCTTTTAATCTGGGCCACACACGTGGCTCCACCAGATTTTGCTCCAAAAATCTGGAGCATTCTAGAAATAAATAAATTTACAATTTTGCCCTCAACTTTAAACATTAATATCTCCTTCGTTATAACTCCAAATCACGATCCGTTTGTACTCACGTATTCGTAGCGACGAGTACTACGAGGATACACCAAGAAAATGAACCTTATGTGACACGACACGACAGTCAACAAAAGTCAACACTTTGCCTTGAAGGGAATTTTCATAAATTCACATTTAAAAATTATAAAAAATGTAATACTTGGGGACAGGTCGCTACACTTTACAACTTTCGTGAAGGGGTCAACTTCGAAATTTTAGTTTGTATATATTAATTTAGTATTATGTTTTACATTTTTTTGGGTGAAATTATGTTTTTCATTTTCATTATTTATTGATTTAAAATATATTTTTCTTAACGGGTAACGAGTCGGGTCATATTACTTGATAATATTAACGGGTCAATTTCAGGTCAGGTCATATTACTCGTTTACTTTAACTGGTACTACACAACATGACCCATTAACTTATCAGGTATGACACAAAAAGGATACGAACACGAGAAACACGAAACGAATGCCAGGTCTATGGCCACCCTTCTATAAATACCCCACTTATCTCATTAAAATGCTAAGCCATTTGCTACCCACAAACTCCTAAATACATTCTTTTCAGAATTCTAACTTTGGCATCAGAGATTCTTCAGCCAAAGCCTCCCCCCCCCCAACACAAAAAAAATCATCGTGGGCAAGTGAGTATTTTGGCCTTAATCCAATGTATTATTATTTTGCAGGTGCATTTTCGTCAAAGGAAGGGATGGTAGAAAGTTGCATCCATAAACGTGTGTTTACCCGATGCAATAGTGCATCCGTTGTGCAAGTCTCTTTGCGATGAGGTTTGCCCAATTGTTTCTTGGCTAACAAACCTCTGTCGATTAAAATCTCAAGCGACGAATATCGCTTTTAGCCGACGAAGTTGTTTCGTCTGGCAAATTTTTTTTTTCTTTTTTTTTTTTTTTTTTTTTGTAGTGATGTTAGATAATAAATTTAATTAAATCCGTATAAGCCCCCACATAGCCGCCTAGGTTTTAGACACCATCTCACCGCTTGAGCAGCGCCTAACATCTTTTAGAATGTTGGTTGTACAAAAAATATATATGACTCCTTATATTATTTAATGTACAGTGGTTACAGTATATATGGGTGCATCAACCTTATATTTTAAACAAAATTCTCATATTCACAATTATGATTAACTTAGTGTATGAGTAAATAATGTCATATGAAAAAGACCATTTTGTTAAAAAAAAAAAAAAAAAAATTAAAAATCTTAGATGGGACAATTTTGAGCCAATTTGGCTCCAAATTTGGAAGCAAAAGTGACAATTCTTATATAATAAAATTCATATCCTTAAAAATGTTGTCTAGAAGAGTATATCCAGAGACGAATACATATTGTAACAGAAACTATTTAAACACTCAAATATATGTTTGTCACTTTTGTGCTTTCTTAAAATATCATGTTTCTTACAACTATATATTAATAATTTCTCAAGAATAATCTTTGAAAAAAAAAATCTACAAATTAAACAACAGCTTGAAATATATGAATACTATTTGAAGTGAGCCCACAAGAGTGTTCTGCGGCACTTGAATATATAATATAACATAGGATATGCTAAACCTAACTGACCAATTGTTCGAACTGTACCAAATTTGTACTATATATAGGAGGACGATTATAATATTTCTATTGTGGCCTCTACTTGTCCACAAAGGCCTACCAATGCTAGTGGAGTTCTGCATAGATACCTGTGAAAATGGTAATGAAGCAGTTTATAGGAAAAAAAAGAAAAGAACCCAAGACTTCTGTTGCAATATTCTTGATGTCTAGTACTCTATTGTAAATTGCAATATGTGAGATAATGCGTACGTCAGCAATGATAGTGGGACTGCGATAGTTCTGACTAGTGTTGGTCAAGCAAAGAAAAAGGAGATACTTCTCGTGCCGTGATGGCTGGCCTAGGCTATCACTGTACGCATATATTGTTGAAATGTAAATGTGTTCACTGATTTATGTTGAATTTTCAGGTGTAATATTGTTATTGGAGAGTGTTGGTTATGTACCTTATATGCTAGAGGAATGACAGATGTAATTAGCTCATAGGCTAGATTGAATGGAGGGTTGAGATTGATCGAGATGTGTTGCTCTCTCTCTCCTCTTATGGTAATATGCTTGGACTGTTGTGAGCTCACAAGCTCAGTGTGTGAATCATCAATGAAGCATCACCAGAGTAACATTCTCTGAGTAAAGAATTTTCCATATTTTGTTCTTCCAATTTTGTGCATTTCAATTTGTTCTTCTCTCACACACACATCACAAAGCATCTAGCTACAAATTCTAACATGGCCTTAGAGTTGGTTTCGATCTAATTTATAGGCACTTGATTCTGTGAAGAATCGCGAGTTGCTTCGAGACGATCTTTTCTCGATTCGAACTTCGATTCTTAGAGATCCAAGTCTAACATGGCTGGTTCTAGTGGGAGTGATCTAAGAGCACTTGTGTTCAATGCTCAGAATTTCGATTTATGGCAGATTAAGAGGAAAACCATCTTCTGTTCATATGAACTATGGAATTTGGATGAAAATGGGGTCAAATCCTCAACGAAGAAGGAAAAAAAACTCACTGCTGATGAAAAGAAACTCAGAAAGGAAAATGTTGCGAAGGATGCAAGAGCCTTGGGTACTTTACAAAATGTAGTCTCCGATCAGATTTTTCACAGAATCTCTAATCAAGAATCAGCCAAGGCAGCCTGGGATATCTTGAAGCGAGTTCATTGGAGATAAGCAAGTAAGGTCAGTTAAATTACAAGGTCTTAGACGTGAATTCGAGTATACTAGAATGGCTATTACTGAATCTCTCTCTATGTATTTGGATAAAGTGTTTGATCTTATTAATCAAATGAAAAGTAATGGTGAAGAAGTTAGCAATCAAAGAATAGTTCAAAAACTATTGATTAGCTTGCCTAAATCTTATGATAGTGTAACATCTGTGATTGAAAATACCAAAGATCTAGAGGTTATTGATGCACAAGATGTTGTATCTGTGGATGCAAATTTCCGCCATCTTCTCATTTGAAGAAAATGCACCTGCAAAATAATAACACCTAAGATTAAGGCCAAAAGCCTCACGCGCCCATGATGAATGGGGGGAGGGCTTTGGCCGAAGAATCTCCGATGCCAAATTTAAAATTTAAGAGAGAAAGTGTTTAGGAATTTTTGGGGAGAGAATGGCCTATATATAGGGGTGTGGCCAGCCCTGTTCAGAGAAATATGGATTGGCCATTATTGGTAGAATTATGAGTTTAATTGCAAGATATTATGTGAAATAATATCTTGCAATTAACTTGGTAATCAATCATAATTTAAATACGATAATTGGGAGTTACCTTTTGAGTGAGGATTTGATGAGAAGTGAAGAGAGTGTTTTGAATAAATACCATTTTGATCACCTTTGACTCTTCCTTGATTGAGCCGTTATTGTCCATTGCATGCATGTGGAATCCTGGTGTGCCTCGAGGGTAATTTTGTCATTTTCACTCAAAAGTACACGTGTCGCCTCCATAATTTTTTGATTATTTTTGGCTCACAAATGCCCCTACACCTGCTGGGCTGCTCGCAAGAAAGGGCAGCAGGTGTAGAGATCTCCAACTTTGATGCAGATTCCCACTTGGACTTGGAATTATATTCTTCTAGGAAAGGGAAATAAATTGCCTCCTAAGCCTATTTAAGCCTACCTTAAGTAAGGGATTAAATCAACTTTGGAGGCCAATTATTTATCCCTACAAGAAAGAGAGAAAGCTAGAGGATATTTGTTCCCCCTCCCCTAGCACTCTTATTTGCTTGCCCGTGCAAAGAATCGTCTTCAGTTGATTTCTTTGTCTTCTCTGCGCTGCACCAATGCAAGAAAAACTTAATTTTCTTTGTCTTTTCTTGGGTGGTGTTGCCACAGGGCAGCAGTCGAGGTGGTGCGATGTCGGCTGGCAGGGGCCACGAGTCGGTTTGGCATGAGTCGAGGAGGTAGTGTGGCAGAGGCCACAGCTTGTGCTGCTCAGCTTAACTAAAATCAAGGGCTAGCTCGGCATAGGCCGAGGAAATGGCGTGGTATAGGCCACGGTTTGGGTTGCCACGTTTGGCTTGCTTTCCAAGTATAAGGAAACTGCTTGAGTTTGATTTCTCAACTGTCGTAGATAGAGCAATCAAGGACGGAGCTACCAAGATCGAAGCTGCTGAAGATAAAGAGTTGGATGAGTGAACTGTTGAGCATGAAGTGGCTGCTGCTTCCTAACCATTTGCTGCTTAGCTGGTCTTCGACTATTTGATCTTTTGAACTGTGTTGCCTTCTCACACTATAGAGCAATTAGTTTATCCTCTCACATTAGAAAGCAGACCCAGATGGGTGTTGGGTAAGTAGTTTACCCTATCGCACTGGAGAGCAATTAGCTTATCCTCTCGCACTGGAGAGTAGACCCAAATGGGTGTCAAGGAATTAGTTTACCCTTTCGCATTGGAGAGCAATTAGTTTATCCTCCCGCACTAGAGAGTAGACCCAAATGGGTGACATGGAATTAGTTTACCCTCTTGCACTGGAGAGCAATTAGTTCATCCTCTCGCACTGAATAGTAGACCCAGATGGGTGTCAGGGTAAATTGTTTATCCTCTCGCACTGGAAAGCAGACCCAGATGGGTGTCGGGGAATTAGTTTACCCTCTCGCACTAGAGAACAATTAGATTATCCTGTTGCACTGGAAAGCAGACCCAGATGGGTGTCGGGGAATAAGGTAACCCTCTTGTGCTAAAGAACAGACCCAAATAGGTGTTGGGGAATAAGGTAATCCTCTTGCGCTGGAGAGCAGACCCAGATGGGTGTTGGGGAATTTTTTTACCCTTTCACACTGGAGAGCAATTAGTTTATCCTCTCGCACTGGAGAGCATGGAAGTCGTTGTCGTGAGCGCAGCTGAGGAAAGCTGGACAATTAAAATAATCCTCAGCATGTGAGGTCTTGTTCTTGATCTGTTTAAGATTTCGAATTGCTTGTGGAACCTATGTAAAGATGTAAATAGGAAGCACAGTAAGCTGTTCCTGGACCTTCCCCAAGTATTGTGCCATCCTTAAATGTTTCATCGTGTGTTCTTCTGAAGCTTGGTTAGTGGTTAGTTGAGAATCTGAATAAATTGCAAGTGTCTTCACTGCTAAGTCTTTCGCTAGCAAGGGCTGCAAAGAAAAGCTTTGTCTTCTGCTTTGTCATTCGATGCTTTAAATTTTGGAGTGCCATGGGCTTGGTCAGTGCGAGCCACATGGCAAGATCGGCACGACTGGGAGCCGTGGTGCAATAGCAGCATAATTAGGAGCCATGGTGGTAGATTAAGGGCTATCGGGAGCCTTAGAGTAGGTAGGCACAGCTGTGAGAGGGCTGGCTTGGGCTAGAACAAGACCTGCCCCCAGTTCTTGGTAGTTGGGTTGGTGTGTCCTTTTGGTACTCGTCTGCCCTCGGCGAGCCAATAAGCTGAACTACTCATTTGTTGAAACAGAAGTAATCTTTGTATCTGACAATTTATGTGGGATAGTCCTGTCTACTCGATCTTGTCAATGAAAGGTGACCCGCTTATGTGGGATCTTTCATGTGCTCGGTTCGTCTATGTCACGGTTACGATACATGTGGTACGTTCCTAGCAAGCGAGCAAATTACTCGCAGGCTGATTCACCAAGGTAGTCTGTTGCCCGAAGGCACTTGTTAACTCTATGACTTGTCGAGACAAGTGTTGTTCGCCATTTAGGGTGGAAGAGTATGGATGTTATACGTCTCCTTGAGTAGTGGAAGTGTAATGGACTCCAAGCGTGACATTTAAGTTGGGATACGTCAAATCTGTGAATAAATGAGGTGAAAATACCCATAGTTCAATCGTCGATCTAAAAATTTGAAGTTGGGATGGTTGAACCAGTCTTGAACCGATTGAGATTGTTGGTGGGCCACATGAATGGGCTGCCGCATAAACGGGTCCGATCACTTAAATGGGCCTGACCGCTGAGGTGGGCTGGGCTATGAAAGCGTGCGTGCTTTGGGCCTCCGTTCTCCTCAATAAGGCTTGGGCCGGCTACTGTTCAATGGGGACCTGGGCTTGCCATTGTTCTGTGGCGTGGGCTTGGGTATACCAGGCTGCTCCTGCTGGCATCTGGGTCTGGGCTGCTAAAGTGGCAGCAAGTTGGGCTGCCTCTAGGGCTTGTGCTTCTTGGGTTGTGGCCTGATTGTCTCGTTGCCATAAACCTGGCCCACTCCCCACTACCACAGTGGTTGTCGTGGCTACCATGATGGTGGTGCTCAGTGGGGGCAAAGTTGCTCTTCTCGCCATCGCGTTGAGCCTCGTGGATCGTCGTGGTAGGGCTACATCTCATCCTCCATCATTTGATCTGGATCTTTGAATGTAAGAATAGGGGTGGGCACTTGAAACCGAAAACCGAAGCCAAAACACGAACCAAATCGAACCGCACTGAACGGTTTGCTTTTGCGGTTTCAAAACGGTTTCGGTTTGGAACCGAACCGAATAGGGGAGAAACGGTTTGGTTTCGGTTTCGGCCCTCCAAAATCGAAGCCGCATAATTTTATTAAATGTTAAATTCTAATTGGTTATTTCATTAAGTCCATACATTTAGTATGGACTCAACCACATCATAACATGACCACATAATCTTTTTCTTTTCTTTCTTCTAGTCATAGTCTATACTCTTTCTTTCTTTTACTCATTTGTTGCTCAACTTCATTCTTCATCTCTTTGTTCTGTCTCTCTTGGTCTCCACTCAAAAAGATGATCTCGTACAAGTTAAACCCATAATTATTTAAATCAAACATGCACACTAATCAATCTTAGCCTTTGAATCAAATAGATATATCTCTAGATATTTAAAGATATATTGCTTTAGATATGTTCAAAGCAAGTTGTTAATGGCAGCCAGATAGATATTTCAAACAAACAATACCTGCTACTTTAGATATTATTCACATGCACCGAATGGCTGGCAGTTAGTCAGTCAAAGGTTTGAAACTTGAATGATGCAAAGTAAGTTGAATGAGTGTAATAATGTATGTTGTATGCATGCATGCTTGACTGTGATTGAAGCCATGCTTGATTGAACAATGCAGTAATAGAAGACATGCAAAATGAAAAAGAAACAGTAAACGTTGCTCATAGAAGAGAATTGAAGTGTATATCAAAGGAAAATGAAATGAGATACAACTAGGTAACCATAATAGTTTTCTCAAACAATCAAACCAAATCAAAACTGTTTAAAACTAAACTGAACCAAACCAAATGGTTTGGTTTCATTTCGGTTTTAGCCTCAAAACCGCACCAAACCAAACCGCAAAAACTTGCAATTTTGGTTTTGGTTTCACCCAAAACCGCACCAAACCAAACCGCGCCCACCCCTATGTACGAAGTTCCGTTTGTCATCATTTCTGAATTTTCTGTCATTGTATTTTTCTCTTACCTCTGTTCAAAGAATTAAAAAATTCTAAGAATAAGAAAGTATGAAAAATTTACGAAGAACAAGAAATGAGAAACTTTGAATAAGAGAGTCTTCTTTGAGCGTATGAATCAAACTCTCAATGAAAGCACCAATTTGTGGATACAAATGTTTGCCATCTTCTCTTTTGACAAAAATGCACGTGCAAAATAATAACATCTAAGATTAAGGCCAAAAGTCTCACGCGCCGACGATGAATCGAGGGGCTTTGGCCGAAGAATCTCCGATACCATAGTGAATTTGAAATAGAAAGTGTTTAGGAATTTTTGGGGAAAGAATGGCCTATATATAGGGGTGTGGCTCGCCCTTTTTAGAGAAATAGGGACTGGCCATTATTGGTAGAATTATGAGTTTACAAGATATGATGTGAAATAGTATCTTGCAATTAACTTGGAGTTTACAAGATATTATGTGAAATAGTATCTTGCAATTAACTTGGTAATCAATCATAATTTAAATAGGATAATTGGGAGTTACCTTTTGAGTGAGGATTTTATGAGGAGTGATGAGAGGGTTTTGAATAAATACCATTTTGATCACCTTTGACTCTTCCTTGATTGAGCCGTTATTGTCCGATGTATACGCATGGGAATCACGGTGTGCCTCGAGGGTAATTTGGCCCTTTTAACCCAAAAGCACACGTGTCGCCTCCATAATTTTCTTCATTATTTTTGGCTCCACAGTATCCATCTTGAAAGGTTATGAGCAACAATTGAGCAAATCCAATGAAGGTAGCTCAGAGATGGCTTTTGCTAATATTGATGTCTCATCCAAACAAACTAACAAATTTGGTGGTCAAGCTGGAAATTCCAGATTTCAAAAGGGTTTTAAGAACAAGGGTAAACAGTGGTCAAATAGGGTGAATAATCTTGTGAAACCATGGCAGGGTAACAATTATGCTAAAATTTCTTGTAAGATCTGTGATAAGCTCCATTATGGTCAATGTCGGAACAGAGGAAGCCTAAATGTCATAAATGCAACAGGTTTGGACATATTGCAAAGGATTGTAATCTTGAAAAACCTTTGCAGCAAGTTAACTATGCTATACAAATTGAAGATGCTAGGAATTTGTTCTATGCAAGTCATGATTCAAATGGAAAGAAGTTGAGTGATGCATGCTACATAGATAGCGGATGTAGCAACCATATGACTTCTATAGAGGATTTACCGGTTGACATTAACAAAAATGTTAAAGCTAAAGTTCAACTTAGCATTCGAGTTTTGGTTGATGTGGTTGGTAATGGATCACTTGTGATTGAGACAATGAGGAGAAAGAAATATATAAGGGAAGTTATGAGGGGAAAGAAATACATAAGGGAAGTGTAGGGCAAATGTCTGAACATGGTTATTTTCTATTATTTGGAGATTACAAGGTAGAGGTCTATGAAGATAGAAAGTTGACAAATCTGGTTATGAGTGTTCAGCAGAAAAGCAACAGATGCTTTCCTTTGAAAGTCAACTCTGGAAAACAGTTTGCACTGAAGACAAATGTTGTGCATGACTTAGTTATTTGGCACATGAGATTTGGCCATTTAAACTACAAGAGTCTAAAAATGTTGGAAGAAAAGAATATGGTTATCGGATTACCAGAGATATAAGAGATGGGTGATGTATGCCAGGACTGTGCTATGGGAAAACACCATGGGGAGCCATTCTCAAAAGAACCTACATGGAAAGCTAGTGAACCATTGGAACTTGTTCACTCGGATGCTTGTGGTCCAATGAAGATCTAAACATTGGGTGGCAATAGGAATTTTCTCACATTCATAGCTGACTATTCTTGGATGTTTTGGGTGTATTTCTTGAGAAACAAATCTAAGGTGTTTTGTGTTTTCAAGAAATTCAAATCAATGGTTGAATTACAAATTGCTTTTTTCACTGAAGAAAATGAGAACTAACAAAGGAAGGGAGTTCACCTCTAGCGAATTCAACAAATTTTGTGAAGATTTAGGATTGGAAAGGCAACTGACTGTGGCTTATACTCCACAGCAAAATGGAGTGGTAAAAAGGAAGAACATGACAATTGTAGAAATGGCAAACTGTGTCTTACATGAGAAAGAACTACCCTATTAACTATGAGGGTGAAGCAGTGCATACCTCTGTGTACTTGTTGAATAGATGTCCCACAAAAGCTCTAGATGGTACTACTCCATTTGAGACCGTTAGTGGAAGGAAGCCATGGGTAAAACACTTGAAAATATTTGGTTCAGTGTGCTACATACTGATACCAAGTCATTTGAGGCACAAACTACAGCCTACAAGCACAAGGGGTATATTTGTAGGCTATGGCGCATGCGAGAAGGGATATAGGATTTACAATCTTAGCACATAATATATCATCGTTTCTAGAGATGTACTTTTTAATAAAGATGAGAAATGGAATTAGGAGTCTAATGCAGTCACAAGTGTCAGGATTCCACAACTTGGTTCAGAAAGTGAAGAGTCAATTGAGAATGGTACTGAGAATGTTTTCTTGTCTCAGCAGCTAAGCAGCACTCAATCTAGAATTCTAGAGTCTGAAACTTATGATACAACACCTCTGAAATGGAAGAAAGTGAGTGAAGTCTATGAGTATTTTAACCTGTGCATTGTACAACCTGAAAGTTACACTAAAGCTGCAACTGATGTCTCATGAAACAAAGCCATGGAAGATAAGTTAAGCATGATAGAGAAAAACAATACATGGCAGTTAATGAATAGGCCATCAGATAAGCCTGTCATTGGAGTAAGGTAGGTGTACAAAACTAAACTAAATCTTGATGGATCAGCGATCGCCTCCCTGTAACAGCCCGTCCCAATTCTGAATCTCTTCCATGTTACACTGAGTTCCCGTGGAAGCTAAACCCAAGTTTAGATCTATAGGTGTTATCTATTCCGCCACACGACTTACAAGAGGAAAAAGAACAAAATCTCTTATTACTCTGTATTCGTTGCACAACCAGTTGTTGTATTATGTGCTTGTTCTTTCCTTGGCCTTATTCTTGTCGGAGAACTCACCGTGTTAGTCACATCATCTTCTCCTGTGGTGGACGATTGCCTAGATTATTGAGCAAAAGGATAAATGTTCATTCCCATAACACGTCTCCAAGAGCCATCGCTACAAGATAGCATACCAGAATATCTATTTCCTGAACTCGTAGAAGATTGTCTCTAAGCCGCTAAGCCAATAAGTTTACTCCTTAGCTAGTCTCTGCCTCTAAACCCTTGTAAGCTAAGACAAAAACTTCATTCTCTCTTTCAGTCATCTTTCCATGACCATTCGTTTGTCGTTTAACACATTTAGAAGACGCATGTCTAATTATACCACACTTGTAGCAATATTCGGGTAAATATTCATAACGAAAGTGTTTCACTCTCATCTTCGAAAAAGGTATTGAAGTTCACCATAGCAAAAAGAACAATTGCATCAAGCCCGACTCAGATTCTAATAAACCGACCTGTACAGTCATTTCCATCACGATTATTAACCCATACAACCTCACCAAGCTTTCCTCCAATGAGTTTTGCAATCACCAGTCATACAAAATCCTGAAACACTATAAAGTTACACCCAAAAGTACCTAGGGTTGATGGAATCAAGTGGTTAGTATCCTTCTTAGCAAGAGGCAAAGGTTTGAGAGGTGGGACAGCTGGAAATTCCATCAAGCAGGGGAGAGACACATAAGGAGGAAAACGGAAAAGGTCTAGAGGTCAGGGCGTTAAGACGAATGTCATAATATTGTCGAATGATGGTGAGAAAGGTAAACACAGAGTAGTTTTTGCAGATTTTGTATCACAGGCATATGAGACCAGCCTTGATGGGTTTCCTTAGTCTAATTTTAGTTTTCTATTGGAACATTTGTGGGCTTGGCAACCAACGAATGTTCCAAGACTTGAAGATATTTTTTCAAGATAAGTGGGCAAATTTGATCTTCTTATGTGAAACTAGAATGTCTGAGATTCAAATGGGAAGATTAAAGAAACGTTTGGGAGCGTGGAATGAGTGTTTTACGTTCCTCAAGAAGGACGGTCTGGCAGTTTATGTATCTTTTGGAGAGTTGAAGTGTTAGTTTCGTTGCATTCATTCTCAATAGGGCATATTAATGTTCGTGTAAGTTTCAAAGATCAATCTTGTTGTCAATTCACAGGGTTTTGTGGTGATTTCAACGAAGTTCTCAGTATGCGTAAGAAAACAAGGGACCATCTCAAGCCTGCTGTACAGATTGAAGAGTTTAGAAAAGCCATTGAAGATGTCGGGTTGCAAGAGTTCAAGTTTTTGGGATACGAGTTTACTTGGAACAAGGTTCTCAAATAAGCTAGGCGCTAATCAAGCGGCAGGTTGGGGCCTAGCGCTTGTACAGACTATGCAGATTTAAGTAAATTTATTATATATTATTGTTGACCATAAAACTACTAAGCCCACGTGCATGTAGGCCGAGTAATTAATAAACTAACTATGTCATTCGGTTATGTACGAGGCGTGCCAACTCGTCCGCCGAGTTCGACCAGGGAGTAAAATATGTTGATGTGGCGTTGGGCACACTACTAACTTCTTGATCTTGCGACTGTGGCCTAAGAAGGAACACATCTCGGCCTTCAGGTTCTAGAGCCTGAAGATAAGGTTGCTAGTTCTACAAAGTTCAATTTCAAATTCACCTTTCAATTTGCCAAATGTAGTAACCTGGTAACACCTTACTTCGCCGAGAAGGCAGATGAGATGATCTCTACCAACAAGGACTCGGAAATCTTTATTGACCAAGACTTGGATAAATAACCAGTCGGACTGGAAGCAGTGTTGTCTATCCAAACTGAAGGTGCTCATTGATCTACTGATTCTACAGCTCCAATACTGTCTATCCAAACTGAAGATGTCGCTGGTTGCCTTCACAATGTTCTCTATCCAAACTGAGGATGTGTTGGCGAGACGACAAGAGGGAGAGGAAAAAAACTCAGGGTTGTTGAGAAGCTTTGCACAGGGCAATTTGTGTGTTGATTTTTAAGAGGCCTTGAATGATGCACTCCCCTCTCTATTAATAGCATCGAACCCCCTTATGGTCGAACTAGAAATCTACTTGGACTAAAACTCCTCAACCCAATCTGATCATGCTTTAGCCAATCCTAACCCCTATAGGACTCTGAACCAAGCTCCTTAACGAACCAGATTCATCCCCTAATTCTAAGCATCCTTAGCTTTAAGACTCCTTGTTGCACTAAGGTTCGACTACCTCACCCTTATCTAAACCAATCCTTTTCATAATAGGATTCGGGCAACCTTGATTGGACAGCCCATGACAAGATTCTAGATGAACGTTAGTGGACCGAGAACGACTCAAAGCTCGGCCCAAAATATTATGTTAGGCCCAAACAATTATATATAAGTGTCTATTTACACTTAAAAATGCACACGTAATAAGTTTGGGTGCATAAATTGAAATGTAAAATGATATATAAATTATAAAGTATTAGAACATATGGAAAACATGAGAAACAAGCATATAATGAGTGTTAATCCAAATATTCAACAAGTCTTTTACATTTTATTAAAAAATTAAAATGCAAAATGAAAGTTATTAATTTTCTATCTAAGTCAAAGTCGCGATCTAGGCTGGTGCCTAGGCAGGTTTAGGCGGGCTAGATGGGCGCCTAGACGAGCTACGCGGATGCCTAAGCCGGTCTAGGTGCACTTTCTTAATTTTCAAATGCCTAGAGACTAATCGGGACGGTGCCCAGCCTCTAGCCCCTAGGCAGCGCTAGACAGGGATGCTTAGAACAATGACTTGGAGTAATAAGATGAAATGTGATGAGAATGTGAAGGCAAGGTTAGATCAGGGTTTTGGCAATAATACTTTTTTAAGTCTTCTGGCCCGCATAGGCTCATCATTTGATTGCTTATTCCTCTGACCATCACCCAATTTTAATATCGGTGGATAGTACACAATACCTCGGTGGTAACACACATAGACATGGCTGACGTTTTCAATTTGAAGAGTTATAGACCACGTCAGACGAATCTCAAGAGGTCATCAAGGATGCATGGGCTTCAGGTAACAATGTGGGTGTTAATTTAAAAATGTGTGTTGATAACCTTGTCTCTTGGAAACAAAGAAAATTCGAAGATATTCAGTCTCCTGTCGAGATTTAAGGGGAAAGTTAGACACTTTGCAAAGTTTGGAACCAGATGAGAGGATTCACCAACATGCAAAAACCTTGGAAGAAGAGTTGGATCAAATTCTAGAGCTTGATGAGATTTATTGGCAGCAACGGTCGCGAGTTAATTGGCTTCGATATGGTGATCACAACACCTCCTTGTTCTAGACGCACGCAAACTATTAGGTGAAACATAATATGGTTTCAGGGATTTCGGATGAAAGTAACGTATGGCAATGAGAAGAGGGGCCATCTTCAATGGCTCATTTCGCACAGATGAGGGTGTTTTGGATGATGAAAATTTTAATGCGGTTAAACCTAGAGTCCCCGACAACTTTAGGCAGGGTCTGATCTTGCCTTTCACGAGGGAAGAAATTGAGGCGTCAGTAAAGAACATAGGTCCAACGAAGTCCCTGGGGTTGGATGGAATGACGGCTCTCTTTTATCAAAAATATTGGAATGTAGTCAGAGATTATGTGTGTGATGCATGTTTGTATGTTCTGAATGGTAATGGTGATGTGAGTACTATGAATAAGACTCTGATTACTTCGACTCCAAAGATTAATCTTCCTTAGCCAGAGCCGACCTTCAGAATTTGGGGGCCTTAGGCGGGTTTAGAAGTGAAGCCCGAAAGTTTTCTGTACATTGGTATGTATAATAATAATAATAATAAAAAATAATAATAATAATAATAAATCGTTAAATACAGGAAAATGCCTATTTCTACATCAGTTTTCATTAAAAATTAATATCAAAAGGAGAAAAATATACAAACATTACTTAAATAATATACGTCTTGCGTTGTTAGATGCAAATGTACTAAAGATTTACAGTCAATAGTCTATGATCAAGAGAGTAATTAACAATAAAACTTGATGATTAAGAGAGTAAATAACAATAAAACTTGATTATGAATATAATAAATTTCACAATGCATGGCTCTTTTTAAGCAACATCACACATCACACTGATGAATATTAGAATCATTCAGTTGCATAATAAAGTATTGAAAAAAATTCACAATTTTGGTTACTGGAAACTATAATCTTCAAGAACATGTGAGAGTTGATTTAAACATTCCATAAAAATGGAGAAATCGGAAACTAAAATGAAAAAGAGGAGTGCAAAGGGACTTAGGTTTTATAACTTTATATGTTGAGGAGGAAGGCAAAATATTATACATGTATTTTTTGCGTCTGACCCTTTTTAGGGTTTTTTTTTTTTTTTTTTTTTTTTTGGTTATTTGATTTTTTAGGTTACTTCAAAAGAAAAAGAAAAAATGCATTTGGACTAGGATGATGGCTGTTTGTAATCAACCCCTTGATTAAACTATTAATTTCATATGGAGTAAATTTGGAAAAAAAAATATATATATATCTTTGAATTTCAAAGTGCTTTTATTTTGAATAGAATGATTTTGGATAAAGTCCTTGCTGCTTTTGAGACTATTCATTGCTTGAAACGGAGGGAAAATGAGAAAGGAAGAAATTAATTTTGAAACTAGACATGACCAAGGCTTATGATCGTGCTGAGTAGGCATACTTGGAGATAATGATGCATACAATGGAGTTCTCGGCCCGTTTTGTACCCTTGGTCATGAGTTGTGTTACTTCGGTATTGTACTCCCTTCTTATGAATGGTATGCCACATGGACAAATAATTCCATCTCGAGGAATTAGGCAAGGAGATCCTATATCCCCATATTTGTTCTTAATCGTGGCAAAGGGTTTCTCCTCTCTTTTACAATGGGTGGAGGAATCGTGGCGGAGTGACACACCCCGACCTGGGATGTCCACTTAGACTTCGAATCCAGCTATGTTGGCCGACACCTATAAGGTGACGAAGCCATAAAGTGCAGTGATGTGGAAAATGTGAATAAATTTAAACCTAAAAGTGCTTAAGTATAAGAATGCGCGGTGAGCAGGTATGAACTCAATTCACACGTGATGACAGAGCATAAATACAATACAGTAAAATAGGGTGAGAATTATACCATCGATGGTAATCATCTACCCCAAGATTTGCCAATAATCCTCGTCGGTACGAAAACTCTGCTACTAGAACCTGGAGGGGCGAAAAACAAAGGTGAGTAGGCCTAAAAATAAAGTTTTAATAAAAACTTTTTGAAAGCGTTATAACCCCTCGTCGTAAAACCCGTATAGTTTCCAGAAAATAATACTATGTAGGTACGAAAAATGAATGCACATGTGTAGTAAAAACAGAAGCATGCCATGCCACAATAGCTCAGCAATAATTCATATAAGCCAAGTGTGAGATTAGTCTAAACTAGCATGCCAGTCGGAGTCATCTTAATGTAACCTGTACAGCTAGACTTATTGCTCATTAGTCTATACTAGCACGTGAGTCGGAGTCACCTAGTGTGACCTATGAGTCGGAGTCGCCTAATGCAAACTGTATGACAGGCTAGCACCTCACTTGGATCCAAGGCAAGTGTGCGGTGCGGGAGGTGAACAATCACATGAAGGTTGTGCCTTGGCCCACGACGGGAGCACTAACATCATAGTGCAGTAATGATGAGCTCTAAATGAATATATGCATGCTCATATAATTCAACCATTTTAATCACATAATAACTCACCTAAACTTACCTGCGCCTCCGTAGGATCATTTGGCATAACCACAAATCTCATCACAATGCAACATTTAAATATAACACATTTAAATCATGGCATGCTATGCATAATCAATTTAAAACATTTATGGAAAACCGTAAGGTGTATATATGTATATATATATACTATAAAAAGGAAAAAGACCTACTCACCTGAGGTCCGCGCTACAACTCCCTAGCATGAATATTGAGGTGTCACGAATGATCGGCGCCTAGAACAATTATCAAATCACGTCTCAGAATTCCTATCAATAGAACACGTCACATACATATCCTATTCAGGAAGATCTGTACGTCAGATTTTCGATCCATAAGTTTCTAATATCTCAAAGATTACATACTATAACGTATCAAAGTTTGGTGACGATCCAACAATCGGATCGTCGATTGCTATAATAATCAAGCGGTGGACCTTAATGGAACTAGGTTCAAACTACCAAAATTCATCAATCGAAACTTCATGTACAGAATTGGAGAATCAAATTTAGCCTAGGAAGGTCAAGGGATGCCTCAGCCCACGCGCTGTCGTACACGGCGATCGGCCACCTCGACTTGCCTGGAAAATCAACTATTTCTTAAAATTCTTAAATTTCACAGAAATGAAAATCACAATGAGTAGAACAAGTTTTATACCTGTGGCTAAGTCCAATTTGGTCGGGAAAAGCCTCAAATCACCATGAACTTATCGGGACCCTAGAATTTGGGTGTTTCTTGATTCATCCTCAAATTGACTCCAACACTCCGACCAATGGTTGGGCATTGTTCCTGAGCTCAAGGGAATTACATTGGTGGTAACAATTAAGAGAAATTGTTTCACATATGGTGGTTCAAAGCTGAGACCCACCCGAACCCATCGATGGGTTTTCTCACCACATCAGAGCTAAAATTCGTCGAATTTGGTTAGAATTAGGTGATGGGGTGTTGTGGTGAGGTTTGGTGGTGAAGGAAGGTTGAAGAATGCCAGAAAATTGGACAGAAAACCGTCAGAAAACTCCAAGGAAGTCGGGTCATCGCAAGGGTCAAAGGGAACCCGACCGATTCCCTTCATCTTTTTTTCCCTCCTTTCCCTTCTTGGTCTCTCTTCCCATTAGTCACTCGCTTCTCTCTCTTCTCTTGATTAGGCAACGCCCATCCTCCTTCCTCTTTCTTTATCTTTCATCTTCACCGCCCAACTTTTTGATGTGGTAGAAACTAACACACAAATGAAACCCTACAAATTATGCAATCATAGTATGAGTAAGTAGGGATCGTTCTATTCCGGGGATTAGAAGAGATGCTAATCAACACAAATTAAACTTATAAAACTGAAAACTAAGTTAAACGAACAACAAAACAATGAATGGGGTGATTTTGGATGAATTTAATTAAAACAACAATAAAGTGCAGCAAGTAAATTAAGTTGTGAATGAAATATGGATGAAGGGATAGCTAAAGGATTCTTCTCCACACATGAAACATATGCATACAAATCGATTTCTGGTTATTCTTCCTATAAATCATAAATGATAATGCCCCAAATTAACTGTGAACAGCACTAATTAATTCTCAGATTTTCCTAAGTTCATTGAATTGGACTCAGCAACGCAACCAAATTATTCTTCTCAAGTTCCCTAACTATGAAAAGCATGATAGGGATACATCTTGAAGATCATTAAGTTCTGTGAAAATCATAAGCATTGACAAAGCATTCATAACTATGAAAAGCATGATACTCCTGCCAAGAATTTACTTAACTCAATCTTGACTAGTGACTTTTACTACTTACAAATATAAGTTCATAACGATTAGGTGAAATTCCCTTATATTCTAGCATCAAATCCCTGCATGCAAACTAAATATGCTTCCTTAATAAACATACAAGAATAAGTTCTCTATAAAGCAGATAAGTAAATCGCATTCATGTCTTATAAAACAATAACTAGATGTAATCAATTTATATAAAACATATGATCATGGCTTCGAATTCACCTCTAGCTAAAAAGAAACTTAGTTACACATGTTCATCATAACTGAAAAACAATCTAAAATAAACATTGAAATTTAAAATAAAGATAGAAGGAACTCTGAAAATTCCAACAACTTCAATGGATGAATGGTAGGCATGGCCCACCCTAAATCATTGCAGGAATTTCATATATATATATATATATATATATATATATATATATATATAATGGGGAATGGCTGAATCTAAGGAGGAAAAGGTTTTGGCGTTTTGAATTATTTTAGGACTCTAAGAATCAGGTAGAGAGTGTTAAAATGTGAATAGGATTCCTCCTTGCAGCTGGAGATAAGATAAGATAAGGTTGGATAAGATAAGATAAGATAAGATAATATTCCTCTCCAACTAGTATTCCTCTTTCTTGTGTAATTCCTTGTCTTCCAAGCCTCAACTTTAATTTCTCCAGAGTTCAGCACATGTCTAACATCATTTAAACACCAAAAATGTCCAGCCCATATGCTATCCACACATGCTTTCCAATCCAAGTCCAAAACTGCTCCAAATTGCTCCATCTTGCCATTTATTGTCATCTTTACCAATTGGACCTACAATAATATGAAAATAACTTAAATTACCAAAATAAATAGAAATTAACTATGTAAATGCAAAGAAATAAGATAACAAAGTCACATAAATATGCTCTTATCACTTTTCTTCCCTTTAATTTGGACCACACACTTGGCTTTCCAAATTTTGCTCTAAAAATCTGGAGCATTCCAGAAAATAATAAATTTACAATTTTGCCCTCAACTTCATTTGTTAATAACTCATTTGTTATAACTCCAAATTATGTTTCGTTTGTGCCCACGCGTTTGTAGCGATGAGTACTACGAGGATACGCCAAGAAAACGAACCTTATGTGACATGACAAGATGGTCAACAAAAGGCAACATCTTTGCCTCGAAGGGCATTTCCGTAAATTCACAGTTAAAATTTCGTCCCCGAAATTTAAAATAACTTGCTAAATGTAAAATACTTGAAAATAGGGAGAAAATATGTATATAAATACATACACAAGGAAGAAATCGAGTTAAAGCGGTTGCATAAAAGAGAATGCCATTCCGCCACGATCAGATTGCATTTATTCCTCTTTCATGCCTCCAAGCTCATACCTTCTTCCTTCCTCAATAATATAGTAGTATAATACCCGTATAAACTGTAAGGTTGAAAACACCAATTATTACGTAAAACATAAGGAAAAAAAATATACATATAAAAAAAAATCAAAAAAAAAAAAAAATATATATATATATATATAAATAAACGTACGATTCAAATACTTGTATTGAGTTTAAAACCAAGAGTGGAAAAAACTTACCAAAAATTTGTAATGGCAGAATTACCCATATAAATAAAATATCATGGTAAAAAAAATATTTGCACAAAAAATCAAAACCCAAAATGAAAATGAACCTCGCTAAACATTCGTCGTGTCACGAACTTCGAGAATGAGTCTGAACCATAGCTAACTAGTAAGTCTTGCCGTAGATGAGTCGTCTTGCCCACTTGCTTAGTGAACCCAACAATTAAGCTGATAGGAACATATTCATGCGACTTAATTAGCTTGTACTCATGCATTTATGTTGTGTTTACTTAGTTATTTTAGTGTTTAAGGCCACTTTTGTGTATTTTCAGATTATAAGGCCAAAGTGTGCAAGAAGATGCAAATTGGAGTCTTTTGGAGTGAAAGAGGAATGAACGAGTTGAAGACTTGAATAAACGATGAATTCCTACTCCAACGATGAATTTCTACCAAAACGAGAATTCCTACTCAAACAAGGTTTCCTAATTGAAGTAGGAAAGTTAACCCTAGGTTTCCCGTTTTGGTAACCTTTCCTAAACTTAAACATCCGTATTTTCTAGCCACTTTGAAGGCCTTGTAGGCACTTTAGGACACAAAACCAAGGCCCTAGCCCAATTACACAACCTTGCCGTGCCTTAACCCTAATTCCCTTCCCTTGCCGTGCAAGGGGGGGGCACTTTTGTCCAATGTTGTGCAATTAAACCCTATTTCCCTCTCCTAACCTAACCCTAGCCGCACCCTTTAATTATTCCCTTGTTAATTTCTGATTTTATTTCCTAAATTCTAGCAGCCTTTAGGTGAATTTTAGTTAATAAAAATAAAAGAGGGTTTGAATTTCTAAACCCTAGGGTTTCCACCATTTAGCCGCACCTTAGGGACCTATTATTATTTTTCTTTTCATATTTTTCAGGGACAAAAAAACAAAAAAGCCGCAAGAAACCATTCATTGATATTTTCATAAGCCATTCACCCTAATTCTCTCCAAGAAGCCGTCACTCCCATTCTCTCCCAAAACCGTGCATACCATTCACCTTATTTTATCATCAGCCACATTCACATTTTAACCTAAGCCGTAGCCGTTCACTCACTCTCTCCCATAAGCCGCAGCCACCATATTATTATTCTCTCCATTCTCCATTCAATCCGTGCATCCACCATCCATTCCAGCCCTTCCTACCACCTTGCCGCAGCCATCTTTACCATTCCAGCCACCTTCCACACCCCTTGCCGCACCACCAAACCACCCTAAACCCATCTATAACCCAGAAACTCACCCCAAATCATCCAAAACCATCTCTGCCGCAGCAAGGAGAAGAAGAAAGAGGAGCTTGGACGCGCAGAAATTCAAGTGGATTTGTTGTGCGTTCTAGGTGTAATCAATCATTTGTTTTTTATGTTTAAATTCAATTTTATTTCTCTTTCTGTGAGCATGAGAGGCTAAACCCCTAATTAGCTAGGGGGTGATTCGAAACCATGTTTATGCTTACAATATGAATTGATTACCTTTGGTTGGAATTTCATGAGTTGTTGATTCAATTTGTTTAACTGTTTGATTGATAACTTATTTGTGTATGTTTATTGAGAGTGCACGCTTAATTTTCATGCATGAATATGACGCTAGAATATAAGTGAGTTTCACCTAATAGTTATGAATTTATATTCACAAGTAGTGGAGGTGCTTATAAACAATCGCGTTAAATGAATTCTTGGCACTAGTTTCATGCTCATCATAGTAACAAATGCCTCGTCAACACTTATAGTTTTCATGATGCTTAATGATCTTTGATTGTATCTTTATTGTGCTTTTCACGTAAAGGATTTTTGGAGAATGTTTTGAATTGCGTATGCGCTAACCCATCCAATTCATTAACTTAAGGAGAACTTGACGGTTAATTTAAGCGGACCTAATTAACCCAGGGTGTTGAGTTTCATAACTTATCGAAATACCAACTGAAAATCATTTTGTATGCAAGTGTAACATGTGTGGAGAAGAACCTTCTAGCTAGCATTCATCCATATTTTCATCACATTCATATTTACATTTTGCCTTTAAATTACAATCTGTGCATTTAGTTCAATTTCGTCAAAACCTCAATCCCCCTTTACTTTAGTGTCCAATTTAGTTAGAAAGTGTCTTAGTTTGTGTTTTTAAGTGTTTTGATTCAAGTTATTACCCAAATTCGTCCAAATTCACCAAAGTGCTCAAAATTGCCCAGAAAGTGTTTTTAAGGCAGTTTTGAGTGTTTTGGTGCTGTTTTGAGTCTTTTGATTTGTTTTAGTGTTTTTATTGTTTAGTTTTGCATTCTTTGAGTCTAGTTTAGTGTTTTAACCTTTGTTTTACGTTTTTGAGTCAGTTTCCAAGTGATTTTGCAATCCCTCCTAATCCCCGGTTAAGAATGATCCCTACTTATACTTATACTACAATTGTCACAAGAGGGTTTTAATTTGTGTGTTTATTTAGTTCGCATCATAAGCCATCAATATTACAGTCTGCAACCTGTAATGCCGATAACTCATCGTTGTCTCAATAAGCTATTGAGAAGTTCCCGAGGATGCCAAAATATCATTTTGCTCCTCATGTGTGAATATGCCTAGATCGTCCAATTCATGCCTTGATCTCGATACTGTACTATCCTAAAGTGCACCAAACCAACTGCTAGAAGTGTTTCGACGTCCACGTTCCCACAACAATAAGACCCTAGTGTGAAGTAGTGGAAATATACGTAGGGACGAACACATATTGCGAAAAGCTTCCTTCGTGACTAATCACTAGAGTTGTTCTCCAAATCGAAGGGTATAAGATCTGAAAGCTTAAATTAGAGAAACCATATCTCTGACGACATTCTTCGAATGACAGTTGCAGTTTCAAGCCACACTTGAAAATTAACGCCACAATCGCCAAGCTCATAACCGACGTTCTTACCTTCGCCGGAATTTTTCTTGGTAAGTCTGGTAAACTCGCAAGAAGATTATACTCCAATGGTCCTTGCTAGAATCGATATGAAACTAGCGCACGCATCCGCCGGGTTGACCTATCATGAATTCCTTATTGATTAAGCGAGAAACCATGTCGAGAAGGTTAAAAGAACACTCAAGAATTTGAGAGTCAAAACAAGTTCATCAAATTTAAAGGACAAGATATCTAGATTGATTGCCTACCATCACACTACAAAAACAACTTCCGAAATATTCAATCACCAATGGTAACAATCCATTCAACGGACTATTTGGCGGGTGATTTCAATATCCGAGCAATTCTTTTGAATAGTCTACCCGTCTTCGAAATAATACGACTGCAGCAAAGTAGACACGTACCCAAAGTTGACTAGAATGTCTTTTGGTGCGAGATTTATACGCACACAAATTAAACCCTCTTTTTGTCAAATTGTAGTATAAGTATAAGTAGGGATCGTTCTGGACCGGGGATTAGGAGGGATTGTTAATTACTTGGATTTGACTCAAAAACGTAAAATAAAGTTTAAAACACTAAACTAGACTCAAAGAATACAAAACTAAATGCTTAAAACACTAAAACAAACCAAAAGATTCAAACAAGTTCAAAAGACTCAAAACTCTTAAAAACACAAACTAAATTGATTTCTAACTAATTTGACATTAAAGTAAAGGGGGATTTAGGTTTTGACAAAATTAAACTAAATGAACAAATTGCAATTAAAACAGAATGTAAATATGAATGTGATGGATTTGAATGGATGATGGAATAGCCAAGGGGTTCTTCTCCACACATGTTACACTTGCATACAATATTGATTCTCAGTTGGTCTTTCGATAAATTATGAAACTCAACACCCCGGGTTAATTAGGTCCGCTTAAATTAACCGTCAAGTTCTCCTTAAGTTAATGAATTGGATGGGTTAGCGCAACGCAATTCACCACATTCTCCAAAAGTCCTTTACGTGAAAAGCACAATAAAGATACAATCAAAGATCATTAAGCATCATGAAAACTATAAGTGTTGACGAGGCATTCGTTACTATGAAAAGCATGAAACTAGTGCCAAGAATTCATTTAACGCGATTGTTTATAAGCAACCTCCACTACTTGTGAATATAAGTTCATAACGATTAGGTGAAATTCACTTATATTCTAGCGTCATATTTATGCATGAAAATTAAGCGCGCATTCTTAATAAACATTCATAAATAAGTTATCAATCAAACGGTTAAACAAATTGAATCCACAACTTATGAAATTCCAACGAAAGTTAATCAATTCATATTGCAAATATAAACATAGTTTCGAATCACCCCCTAGCTAAAGGGGGGTTTAGTTCCTCATGGTACAAAACAAAGAGAATCAAAGAAACACCTAAACATTCCAACAACTCAAACTTGAATTGTATGAACGTTTAGGCCCTCTTCTCTTCCATTCCTCATTCGTACAAAACAAAGAGTATTGAAATTAAACATTGAAATCAAAGAAACACCTAAACATTCCAACAACTCAAAAAGGACTTTTGGAGAATGTGGTGAATTGCGTTGCGCTAACCCATCCAATTCATTAACTTAAGGAAAACTTGACGGTTAATTTAAGCGGACCTAATTAACCCGGGGTGATGAGTTTCATAATTTATCGAAAGTCAAATGGAAAACTTTTTATTATGCAAGTGTAACATATGTGGAGATGACCCCCTTAGCTATTCTATCATCCATTCATTCCATTTCATCAATTTCATATTTACATTCTGTCTAGTTTATTTAACTTGTTTCGTTATTTCAATTTTCGTATAAACTTAAATCCCCCTTTACTTTAATGTCAATTTAGTTAGAAATCATTTTAGTTTGTGTTTTTAAAAGCATTTTGAGTCTTTGGTTTGTCTTAGTGTTTTAAAGTTTAGTTTTACATTCTTTGAGTCTAGTTTAGTGTTTTATATTGTGTTTTTACGTTTTTGAGTCAAATCCAAGTGATTAACAATCCCTCCTAATCCCCGGTCCAGAACGATACGTGAACAGCACAATAAAGATACAATCAAAGATCATTAAGCATCATGAAAACTATAAGTGTTGACGAGGCATTCGTTACTATGAAAAGCATGAAACTAGTGCCAAGAATTCATTTAACGCGATTGTTTATAAGCAACCTCCACTACTTGTGAATATAAGTTCATAACGATTAGGTGAAATTCACTTATATTCTAGCGTCATATTTATGCATGAAAATTAAGCGCGCATTCTTAATAAACATTCATAAATAAGTTATCAATCAAACGGTTAAACAAATTGAATCCACAACTTATGAAATTCCAACGAAAGTTAATCAATTCATATTGCAAATATAAACATAGTTTCGAATCACCCCCTAGCTAAAGGGGGGTTTAGTTCCTCATGGTACAAAACAAAGAGAATCAAAGAAACACCTAAACATTCCAACAACTCAAACTTGAATTGTATGAACGTTTAGGCCCTCTTCTCTTCCATTCCTCATTCGTACAAAACAAAGAGTATTGAAATTAAACATTGAAATCAAAGAAACACCTAAACATTCCAACAACTCAAACTTGAATTGTATGAACGTTTAGGCCCTCTTCTCTTCCTCTTCGTTGTAGCATAAGGTCTAGGGATAGTTGGTTGGGGGGATGGAAGTGTGGAATGGAGTGGGGAGTGATGGAAATGGAAGATGGTTTTTGGATTCTAAGGGAGACTCACGGCTAAGAGAGAAAGGGATGTGTTTGTGGTGTGTTGTGTATGAAATGAGATGTGATTTTTGTGTATGAATGCATGGGTTTTTATAGGGGGAATGGGAGAATATGTGGGTGATTGTTTAAGAGTGAATGTGGTTGTTATGATTGAGAGTGCATGTGGATGAAATAATGATGGAAAAAGAGCTAGGTTGTTGGTGTGTGAATGCATGTGTTGAATTGGTGGTGCAATGATGAAAGAGTAAGTGCATGTGTGTGTGAATGGTGGTGCAATGATGAAAGAGTAAGTGCATGTGTGTGTGAATGGTGAATGGTGGTGCAATGATGAAAGAATAAGTGCATGTGTGTGTGAATGGTGGTAGCTAGGGTGAATTATGATGAATGCATGTGGAATAAAGATGGAGAAGGTGGTGTAATGATGAAGGAGTAAGTGCATGTGTGTGTGAATGGTGGTGCAATGATGAAAGAGTAAGTGCATGTGTGTGTGAATGGTGGTGCAATGATGAAAGAATAAGTGCATGTGTGTGTGAATGGTGGTATGATGCATGTGAATGCATGTGGCTAAGGGTTGTTGATTGGGCTAGAGGTTTTGCATGGCTCAAAGGATTGTTTGATTGGGCTAGGCCCTTTGTTTTATGTCCAAAGTGCATACAAGGCTTTCAAATTCGTCCAACACTTTGGCTCCAAGCATATGCTATCCATTCCAAGCCCAATTTTGCTCCAAAATGCTCCAAAATGCATCTTTTTGCTTCCTTAGCCATATGAACCTAAAAACACACGAAAATGGATTAAACTACTAAAACAATTATGAATTAACAACATAGATGCACGAAAACAAGCTAAGTAAGTCGCCTAAATATGCTCCTATCATCTTTCCAACACAAATGAGTGAATATGGAGTCACAGTCAGAAAATATGCTGATCGAAATGCCAGAAAATCCAATAAATTTAAGAATGGATAATTTTACAAGGTGGTATAAAATGTAGTCCCTCTGGATCAATGAAAAATGGGTTTACTTGTGAAATCGATCTATAAACATCAAAACATCATCATAATCTCTACATGTACAAGATACCTCGTACCAGGAGCTTATGGTGATATTTCCCATTTGCATTTGGATACAAAAAGTGATTATAACCATTCAAACGATTTCTTGATGGGTCAGAGGTAACATCATATCGATACTCGTGAACTTCAACTGGAGTGGGATAAGGAAGACTGAAAATGTCTAGGGGTAGAAACAACTCTTACTACGGTGCTTAATAATTATGTTTGCACAACCAAGATGATCCACAATAGTGCAATCATAGACGTTGATTTAGTTCTTCCAATGTTGTTGTCAGAAACTTAGCTCTTTCTAAAAGTAAGTGAAATTGAGAAGTTCTAAGGTTAATAAAGATTTTGGACATATTTCTCCACAGAGAAGTACCATTCAGTTTTCAGATGAAAATGACAACTGTTGACTCTAGGTCATATATATGATGGTTCATTTTGAACAGTTCTACCGTTGGGAAATGTAAGCGATGTTCCATCATACTGCCTCTACACAATTGAAATATCCAAGGAACACGTCATCATGGATTTCCAAAATGATCAAAGTCATCGAAAAGTGTAACGCGATGGTGAAGTGAGAACAACAGTTCGGTTGTCAGAAACTTTATCAATAATCAACACCCCAAGCTTAACTAACTTTCCTTGGCCAATAAGTGAGGAAATACACTATAGCCGAAAATCGCTAACCAATTGTCGATAAACTCGACAAGACTACGAATATGTCAAATCTCACAACACTTTGTGAGAATTTCAACCTTCTTCCTCTAAACTCTTTTTGGAAAAAGGAAAGAATATCATCTGTGAAGATCACGTCTCCCGAGATAAGTACCAATCTAAACAAAACTAATGTTTGAGAAATTTGGTCTCACTACCGAAGCAGATGAGAAAGTCATTGAAAAGACTACTACGAAGTCATTGGGTTATGGAAGAAAACTCGAGTTACAAAGGGTGGGTCGGCTAGATCATCAGCTCGAAGTAGGGGATAACGGTTTTTAATCGTCACCCGAGGAAGTTGCTAAAATCTAGGTATGATCCTAAGGTTCAAAGTTCCCTAGATAAGGGGTTTGGATGAATAAATTCCTAATCGGTAAGCTTTAGTAACTAAGTTCTTCCAAATGGTGGGAATTGCTCGAAAGATGCAAGGAAACTAGTGTAGTATGAGAAAGTGGATCGATGATAATATCTAAGGTAAGACTTTGGAATATGACGCCTAAATGTACGTCCTTAAAATGTACCATAATACTTCCTCTCACTACACCACGTGCTACTAGGTCTTGATCGCTTTCTCGATACTTGATTCACTCCAACAATGAGAAATTAACTCGTACTTCGATTTTACAGTCTACCTGTGGAAGTGATCGAAAATGTAGCTAGTCGAAGAGGTTATGTTTATCTAGATAGGTGATTAGGTAAAAACAACTATGAGCTTACTGTCCTAATACAAAGCTTGCTCCTAACTTTCCAAGATTTAGTTTCTTTGGCTCCAGCAGTCACTATTAATCAATCTATTAGTCATGCGCTAATTAACGGATTTATGACATTTTGATATTATTCGTTACCCTGAAACTGTGAGCCGACATTCTAGTGTAAAGGTATCATTCCCAGAGACCAGCACCTGTGTTCGGTATCAGAAATCATACCGCTTGAATACTGGTTCACAGTTCCTAGATATTAGACAATAACATTAATTAGTAGAGCCACCATAGGCTGATTACAGACTAGAGCCCTCTCGGGTGGGTGGTTTTGGACGACTGATAAGGAAATGGTCATGTGAGGGGGTTCCATAATTCTAGGGGAAATACTTACTACTTCGAAGATTTTATACTAATCATAGGTATAACAACTCGTACTTCGGTGCCTATACTCATTGAAATGACGAGTACATCACCAAAAGAAATCTGGAAACTTGTATTGGTTAAGATGTCCTAAAGCTGGAAAGAAGAATTTACTAATAATCTACTTTAGAACTGGCTTAAACGGAAGTCGATCTTTCTCTTAAAGATCCAAAATGATAACTAGTACGTTTAAGATGATTAGTGCTATCAGGAACCAAAAGTGACTGTCCCCCAGATGTTTCTTTCGTCGAGTGCTACCACTTTAGCACCAGGTTGTCTTTCAAGAAAATTTTGGAATCTTGATGAAGTAAACTTCGTAGGAATCCTAATAAATGGTATGCTAACAGGTATTGCCAAGGAATCAAAATCAGTTCTGGTTTCCTATCTCGAAAAGGTTGATAATGATGGCATGAAAATAATGATGGGATTGATTTATAGTTTCCTGGTGACACACCGTTATTGATACATTAGCCCTGCTTTAGGGCGATCAACTTGTCTCAAATCTACATCTTTCCATGGCAGGGAAGTTCTTCTCTCAAAGCATTAGGGAATTTCTTCTCTAAAAGCATTCGCCAAAGTGACCTTCTAAAATGTCGACAAGTCGACAAAATTGCCCAAAACTTAGGAAAAGCTAACATATTTTTTGTATTCAATGAGGTGGCAAGATTTGAACATTAGGCTTAAGAACCAAGAATGCTTACATCACGCGTGTGATGAACGCAATACTGCCAAACTTATGCTCTATTACCAAACTGACACTAAGACTCCAAATCGAGCTGTGTTAGCCTACATCTATAAGGTGACGAAGCCATAAAGTATAGTAATGTGGAAAATGTGAACAAATTTAAACCTAAAAGTGCCTAAGTACAAGACTGTGCGGTAAGTGGGTGTGAACCCATTTCACTGCTCATTAGTCTATGCTAGCACACGAGTCAGAGTCACCTAGTGTGACCTGTACGACATGCTGGGTGTAAATATGTACGTTCTAGTGCTACGATCATGTGAAAGCTAGTGCTATGCACAGGTCACCTACAAGTCGGAGTCGCCTAGTGCGACCTGTACGACAGGCTAGCACCTAACTTGGATCCAAGGCGAGCATGCGTTGTGGGAAGTGAACAATCACGTGAAGCTGTGCCCTGGCCCGAGGCGGGAGCACTAATACCTCAGTGCAGCATTGTTGAGCTCTAAATATTTGGCATAACCACAAATCTCATCATAATGCAATATTTAAATATAACACATTTAAATCATAGCATGTTATGCATAATTAATTTAAAACATTTCTGGAAAATCGTAAGGTGTGTGTGTGTGTGTGTGTGTGTGTGTGTGTGTGTGTGTGTGTGTGTATACTATAAAAAGGAAAAAGACCCACTCACCTGAGGTTCGCACTACAACTCTCTTGCACAAATATCGAGGTGTCACGAACGATCAATGCCTGGAACAATTATCAAATCACGTCTAAGAATTCCTATCAATAGAACACATAACTTACATATCCTATGTAGGAAGATCCATATGTCAGATTCCTGATCTATAAGTTTCTAATATCCTCAAATATTACGTACTATAATGTATCAAAATTTGGTGATGATCCAACGGTCGGATCGTCAATTACTATAATAATCAAGCAACAGACCTTAATCGAACTAGGTTCAAACTATGGAAATTCATGAATCAAACTTCACGTATGCAATTGGAGAATCAAATTTTTCCTAGGAAGGTTAGGGGATGCCTCGGCCCACGCGCTGCCGTAAACGATGGTCGACCGCCCCGACTTGCCGAAAATATCAACTATTTCTAAAAATTCTCAAACTTCATAGAAATGAAGATCTCAGTGAGTAGAACAAGTTTTATACCTGTGGCCAAGTCCAATTTGGCCGGAAAAAAACCTCAAATAGCCATGAACTCGCCGGGACCCTAGAATTTGGGTGTTTCTTGATTCATCCTCAAATCGACTCCGACACTCCAACACATGATTGGGCATTATTCCTGAACTCAAGGGAATTACATTGGTGGTGGAAATTGAGAGAAATTGTTTCACAAATGGTGGTTCAAAGCCAAGACCTACCCGGACCCGTCGGTGGGTTTTCTCACCACGTCGGGGCTAAAATTTGTCGAGTTTGGTTAGAATTAGGTGATGGGGTGTTGTGGTGAGGTTTGGTGGTGATGGAAGGTTGAAGAAGATTGGAAAATTGGACGGAAAACCTTTGCAAAACTCCAAGGAAGTTGGGTCATCGCGCGGGTCAAGGGGAACCCGACCGATTCCCTCCATCTCCTTTTCCCTCATTTCCCTTCTTGGTCTCTCTTCCCATTTGTCACTCACTTCTCTCTCTTCTCCTGATTGGGCAGCGCCTATCCTCGCTCCTCTCCTTTATCTTTCATCTCCACGGCCCAACTTTTCTTCCCTTTAATTTGGGCCACACACGTGGCTTTCCAGATTTTGCTCCAAAAATCTGGAGCATTCTAGAAAATAATAAATTTACAATTTTGCTCTCAACTTCATTTGTTAATAACTTCTTCGTTATAACTCCAAATTACGTTTTGTTTGCGCCCATCCGTTGTAGGGAGGAGTACTACAAAGATACGCCAAGAAAACGAACCTTACATGACATGACAAGACGGTCAACAAAAGTCAACGACTTTGCCTCAAAGGGCATTTCTGTAAATTCACATTTAAAAATTATAGAGACTGTAATTTTTGGAGATGGGTCGTTACATGGAGGGTTTCTCTTCTCTATTGTGGCGGGTGCGCCATCGATTAATTACCTCTTTTTTGCAGATGACAACCTTCTATTCTGTAATGCTACACTGAGGAAAGTGAATGAATTGGAGATGATTTTTCAGGTTTATGAAAATGCACCGGGTGAACGGATTAATTTTACTAAGTCTGCAGTTTGTTTTAGTCCCTCTACTAGTGTTGAAGTAAAGCAACAAATCCAACAATTGTTAGATGTTCCAATCGTTCCGTGCCATGAAAGATACTTGGGATTACCGATGGTTGCTGGAAAAGATAAGAAGATGATGTTTCGGACCCTGAAAGACCAGATATGGAAGAAAATAATGGGTGGGAAGAGAAATGACTGTCATTGTATTATTGTAACTTCTATCTCACCTGCTTCTTCCCTATCTTAACCGGAGAATTGCATATCTCTAGGGTTAAAGAATTTGTGGGATGTTTCATGAGTTAAAATTAAATTTCGATATATTTGCTCTAATGCCTTAATACGACCTCACTTTATTGTTTTGACTTATAAAGCATTTATTTATGTTCGTGGAATGAACAATAGTACAAAACAACTACCAAGCCGATTTTGAAAAATCCGTGATACAGCCCAACTAATGGATCAATGTTAAATTTTTTTGGCCTTTACCATTTAATTAAGTTATGTTATTGCAACGACACCGCCTATTGATGAGTCATGATTATTTTTGTAGTAACGAATATTACTCATGTCAATTCAATCATGTACGGGTATATGGCTACTTGTATAATGTGATCTTCCTTGTAACTGTCATGTGTTTTTTTGTTTCCGAATCCAAGTTGGGAAAGAATGAACCTTCGCTCAATCATATAATCGAAGATCAAGGTCTACTAAACTTTTGATTCATGATGTTACACACATACTACACTTCATAAAAGTATATTCATTTTTCATTTATCCACATCTTTATTGTTTTATCTTTTTCCTGCGGCCTGAATAAACAAATCTAGAATATTTTTTGAATGATTTACCACTTATAATTGATGCAATTGTGGCACGTAAATGCTACATTCCATGTATAAGACATGAGTATGGTACCAAATACACTGGGGCGTGATGTACTATTTTTGCTCGTACTGTTTACCAAAATAGGGGTTCTCGTTTAATCTATTGTGCCATATACTGCCAAATAACAAAGTTTAATCGCTTAATTTTTCCAACTAGTGTTCTGTTTTTCACGCATTGATATCGAACGATTATGATAGTCGTGACCACAACAATCAAGTTCAATATAAGCTTTCTAAAGTTTTACTGCAATAAAGCTAGTAAATCAGTTAATTTCAAAAAGGAAATAGTTGTGGCAATTAACAAATAGTTATGTGATTGTTGAGATTTAGATAAATAATTACAACTTGTAAGTTGCTTTTATTATACCAAATAAATACCAAATAGAAAAACTGTCACATCCCGGTCCGGGCCCCCACCATATCCCGGGCTCGACTCCACCATAGCACGATATTGTCCGCTTTGGGTCCCAACCACGCCCTCACGATTTTGTTTCTCGAAACTTACACGAGAACTTCCCAGTGGGTCACCCATCCTGGTATTGCTCTCGCGCAAACTCGCTTAACTTCGAAGTTCCGATGGAACCCGAAGCCAGTGAGCTCCCAAAAGGCCTCATGCTAGGTAGAGATGGGAATATACATATAAGGCTTACAGGATCCCCTCCCCTGGGTGATGTGGGATGTTACAATCCACCCCCTCCTCGTCGGCACACTTCTGGCTAGGGATTGGCTCTGATACCAAATTGTCACATCCCGGCCCGGGCCCCTACCACATCCCGGGCTCAACTTCACCGTAGCACGATATTGTCCGCTTTGGGCCCCGACCACGTCTTCACGATTTTGTTTCTGGGAACTCACACGAGAACTTTCCAGTCGGTCACCCATCCTAGGATTGCTTTCTCGCGAACTCGCTTAACTTTGGAGTTTCGATGGAACCCGAAGCCAGTGAGCTCCCAAAAGGCCTCATGCTAGGTAAAGATGGGAATATACATATAAGGCTTACAGGATCCACTCCCCCAGGCGATGTGGGATGTTACATGGAAGGTGACGAAACCATAAAGTGTAATGTAGTGGAAGAAGAATGTGAAAAAATTTAAACTTAAAAGTGCCTAATCAAAAGAGTGCGCGGATGAGCGGGATTAAACCCTTTTCACACGTGATGTTAAAGCATAAGACAGTATAGTAAATAGGATGAGGATTATACCACTGAAGATAACCATCTCCTGAGATTTGTCAAAACCCTTGTTTATACGTAAGCACAGCTACTAAACCTGGAGGAGCGAAAAACAAAGTTGAGTGGGTCAGCAAAACAACGTTTTGTAAAAACCTTTATTTTTTAATATACTAACCCCTCGCCACAAAACAAGTATAGTTTCCTTAAAACATACTACATAAGTATGTAAACAATAATATAACAGCAATAAAACCTATAATATGCCAAAACATGATATGTCATATGCTACAGTAATGTAATCATGAGATAATCAATTGCTCATCGATCTATGCTAGCACACAAGTCGGAATCACATAATGCAATTCTACCCGACAATACTAGGTGTAATCAATACGCTCTAGTACTATGATCACGTGAAGGCTGGTGTAGAAGCACGGTCACATACAAGTCGGATTGCCTAATGCAATCTACCCGACAGGACTAGCACCTAACTTGGATCCAAGGCAAGCGAATGGTGCAGATGTGAACATACACGTGAAGGACTGGCCATGGCCCTGGGGCGAGTACTAACACCGGGGTGCAGCAAGATGAGCATGTACAATTATTTATGAATGTCATGACAATAATATCCCAACCATATAGCAACATTTATCACAATTTATATCACAATAACGATATTTGGCAATATAGGTGTAAAAATGAAGTAAATACGCATTCATGGAAACTATAATTATATATAGGTATAAAAACAAACTGCCCACTCACCTGGAGTCTGCACTATAACTCCCTAGCACGAATATCAAGGCGTCACGAACGATCGTTGCCTAGAACAAATATCAAATCACAACTCAGGTTTCTTATCGATAAAACACGCAACTCACGTAAAACACATCCCTAAAGACGTTCTAGAATGATTTGAAACCCATTGACCAAAAGTAAATCGTCGATTAAAGGTTGACAGCATGGTCCACAACCCTACATAACTCGATCCATAAGATCTGTACCTTGGATTTTCGATCCATAACTTCCAAAGATCCACATTATGCTTTTAGAACAACATCCTAAAGTTTCGGAACGATCCAACGGTCGGAACATCAATTCATGCAAGGACCCTGTGATGGCCAACTAGGTGGTCAACTATGAAACTACATTAAAACATCGTAATTTCACTAAACGGATTTCAAATATAGAATTGGAGATCCAAAATAGCCTAAGATGGTTAGCTGGGGTCTCAGCCCACGTGCTGCTGCGCGCGGTGGCTAGCCGCCGCGGTTCGCCGAAAAATTGAAAAGAGTTGCCGAAGCACTATTGATTTTTGTTGACTTTCGTGGCCTTAAACTGCCATATACCGTGGTTAATCAAGGTGGTTCTTGGGTGAGTTTTGTAGAGGGGAATGAGAGCTTCAATATGGTGTTGGTGGTATTGAAAAACTCCACTGGAGTTGGCCAAAATCGGCCTTGGAAAATGGGAGGTCGAACTGGGTTGGGTCACGATTTTGGGGCAACTGAAAGCTTCTCTCTCTCTCCTAATTGGCTGATCACTCTCTCTAATTTCTGATTGGTCACTTAAACAAAATGGCTGATTGGTCCCCTTATACTTGCTTAAAATCTGATTGGGCTTCTTTCCCATAAGATGGAAGTTCAATTTAATTAAAACTAATCTTTGAATAACCAATTTCAAACGTTCGTAACTATACCACTTTAATCCAGACTCCCAAACAGCTTTCGCCTATGCGTTCGTAGTGACGAGTACTACGAGGATACGCCAAAAGAATAAGTCCTATGTCTCTCTAGACGATGGTCAACGGAAGTCAAAGTCCTTGCCTCTACATCATTTCAGAAAGTTCACGCTTTTAAAATTAATAAAAACGTAAAATTAGGGACGGGTTGTCACACTCCAGGTGTCGGCCAGCACAACTCGATTCGAAGTCCAAGTGGACTTTTCCGGGTTGGGGTGTGTCAAAATCTCTCTCATTTGATACCCCACATCAGTTAAATATGTTGATACCGCACTTCTAAGGTAACTGTATTCCGATCCGCCTTACTCCGACCCTAGAAAATCATGGATCCACAATTGCCCCTAACTATGTATATGAAAGGAATTTGTTCCCCTTGAGGATGGATAGTTGTCCAAAGACCGTAACTTTTGGAGTAAGTTGGAATATGTATCGTTTATTCTTCTTTCTTCACATGACGATCTAGGTCTGTGAAGTAGTCGAGATGCTCCAAATTCAAATGTGTTGTCTCGAGTATTGTGCCGTAAAAGTTGTAATGATGAAGAGCGATTTGCACGCACTTTTTGCAATAGGTGGCCATTTGTATCTTTGAGTAGCTTCATTCTTCGTAAACACAAATCTCAAGAAGAAACACTTCAAATTCAATGGTGAGATTTATTGGTATCTCACCTTTAAATAGATCCTTCACAGCAGTGTTTTTCAGATCAGCCCCCCTTCTAGTTGTCAGCCTATACTATGAAATCTCTTTTCTTGCATCATGACCTTCCTTTCAAACCCAGTTCTCTCTTTAAGCCTTCGATGATTAGGATTTTTCAATCAAGAAACCTATTTTAACCATTTGTCTTTGTCAAGGAAGATTAGGCAAGACAAATGTATAATCCACCTCCAAGAAACCTGGTGATTCGAGCAATTCACTTGCTTTGGCACGACCATTTGGGACACTTAGGTCAAACAATGATGCAACAATGCATCTCCTTACCCATAGTACATGACCCTTTTTTTATCAGTGGATTGAAGGGAATCATTGTGGACTTATATAACCAAAATGTGGACCATATAAATACTTATGGTTTTGGTTGATGTATCAACAAATTGGTCACATGTTTGTCTACACACATTGTTGCTAAACCTCATGGCTGATTTTAAGGGATCACCACCCAAATTAGACCTAGCAATTTCTTACATGACCCGTTAACACGACACGTAAATGACAAGAAAATAACGGGTTTCAGGTCAACACGATAACTAATTGAGCCGTTATCGAGTCACACAATAAGAACTCATTAATAACAGGCCCTTAACAGATTTACACAAAGGTGACACGCAGGTAACTTGTTTCGACACGTTAAGAAAAAAGTTATTTTGTTGATTTTAACTTTTTAAACTACTAAAAAACTTACTATAAGATACAATAGTCATAGTGTATATGTATATTGTATATTAAATATGTATTATTGTATTATTATTCTATATAAATTTAAAAAAAAAAATTATTTTTTATTAATTTATTTTTATAGTATACTATAGGCAAACAAGTGAGATTGAAAAATTATAAAACACATTAACAATAAAAGTATCAAGTAATTTAAAAATACTAAACACATTAAAAAATTATAATAATTAATTTACAAGTGCAAAAAAATGTGAAGAAATATGCAAAGGCACGTGATCGCAACCTCTACGCTTGGAGTATAGTACATCGTCGTTTGAATTTTTAAAACCATACAAACCCTCATGAATAGTATTTTTAAGGGAGTTCAAAATAAATAAAATTCATAATCATTAATGTATAAGTTTAAAAAATATGAAAGCATATATAAACGTTCAAGGTTCCTCAACCTTGAAACGCAACTCTCGTCATTTTACATATCCTTGAACATTTGGTATTTTATAGTAATGTACTAATGTTTTTTCCTTAGGCTCTGGAGTATGTAATACTTGAAAGACAAATGTTTCTTTTTTTTATGTTTTGAAGTAATATTTATGTGACAATGTGATATAAATTTAGTATTCTTTTTTGTATTCTTTTTTTAGTCAAATTATGTTTTTCTTTTTCATTACTGATTGATTTAAAATATATTTTCTTTAACGGGTAACGGGTCGGGTCATATTACCTGATAAAATTAACGGGTCGATTTTGGGTTGGGTTATATTACCCATTTACTTTAACGGGTGTTACACGACATGACTCGTTAAGATATCAGGTATGACACGAAAACGACACGAACACGAAAAACATGACACAAATGTCAAGTCTGACCCTGATTATCCCATAAAATCTAGAAGATTGGATCATGCCGGGAAGTTTATATCGAAGTTATATATATATATATATATATATATAATTATTGCATGTCTTTTGGGTTTGTAATTGAACGTCGAATTCCCCATGTTCACCCCAAAACAACCTTGTAGAGCGATCATAAACCACAATTTAATTGATCACATGAGCCTTGTGAACACACCAAGCTTTCTGTTTCTGCCTAGGGCTATGCAATCTTATATGCAGTTATGTTGGTCTACCTTGAGGCCCATTGCCACCCAACCTATTTTTGGTGTTACTGTTGGTTACTGAGTACAACCTGATGTTTTCGTACTTACGCATTTTGGGTGTGCATTCTCTATGCCATCGCATCGCCACAACGTAGCAATATGGGTCCTTAGAGAAAGTTGTGAATCTTTGTCGATTACATTTCTCCTTTGAACTAGCTTTTTACAACTCTTGCAAGCGATCTCTTTATCGCTCATTTTGCAGATTGTCAATTTAACGAGATAGCCTTTTTCGCCGTTGGGGGGAGTTAAGAACGTCAATGTTCTTGTAGAATGACGCTAATTTGCGTGGACGTTTGTCACTATGTCTCATCTTGATCCTCATACCGCACAAATGTGATAAGCAAGTGTCATGTATTCTAGCTTTCAAAATGTTGTTCTAGACGTATTCCTTTGATCTCTATAAAGTGACGAGACCATAAACTAGCTGCAGACATGCCTACGAGGATAAACGTACTTAACGGATGTCGAGTTAACATCCCCGATGGATGTGCTGCCCCTAAAAGACTGTTTGGCTGCCCCTATTAGATGGTCTGATACACCGATGAATAGCCAATTAATCTGTCTTGGCCTGAAGCATGACAGATTATTCAGGTCATATGATTCACTTCCCTAGAAGAAGAAGAATAAGGCACAAAATGAATCCATACTCAATCACTGGCTCAATCATTTACATCCCATGAGATTAATCTGGATTACTTCTGAGACTTGAAGTTCTTGATACAATATCCTACTTTAGATGAGATATAGATTTGGAATGAGATTATTATCGATGATGTTTTCACTTATATGGTAGTTGCCGACATAAATGAAAAACGACGATATTGAACTGTGTTCTGTTGATTAGTGACAACATAGAGCTAATTGGACAACCGAAATCACAATCCAAATTAAATTCCTTACCAAAGTGTGTTTGGATCTGCCGTTCCTACACTGTCCAAGGTAATGCACAGATTACGGCACAAGGTTTTTCTCAAATGCCTTGTCATTTATTGCAACATTATGAATGCGGTTAGTGTTTCTCCATGGGAATATTAATACGGAGATTTGCATGTGAGTTCCTAAAGAATTATAAGGATTAGTTCAAATAGTTCCAAACCACGGAACATCCTATCAATTCGTTACAACGTTCAACTTACGGATTGAAGTAATCCGGCGGATGTGGCATACCTATTTAAGTGATTATTTGATCAATCAATGATATGAATTATGCCTTTGCGTGTTAAACTATAAAGTCATATTCTAAATGGTTAGAGTTGTAGTTTATGTTCATGACATCAATCTCACTAAGACTCAGGAAGAGCTTGAGAAAACTGTCTCGCTCTTGAAGGCAAAATTTGAGATGAATAATCTTAGGAAACTCGTTTATGCCTTGACCTGAAGTTCAAACGTTGTTCTGACAGTATTTTGGTCCACCAATCGAACTACCCTCCGACGGTATCACCTTTGAATATATCCATGATCTTCCATATGTTATATGCAAATAAGACCCCTTGAAGAGGTTATGAAATCTGAAGTTTCATATATAAGTTCAACTTTGCACTTTGTTATACTTAGCTCATTGCATTAGATAAGACATTTTCTTCGTTGTTGATCTTTTGGTAAAGATGCAACATTGGGCCTGCATGCAATCATTGAATTGGTATTAAAGACATTTTTCCGCTATCTTGAAGGTACTACGGAATTAGGCTTATCCCAACGCATCCCGAGCGGATCTAACCCCTATGATCCTTTGAATGATGCTTGCCTTGTTTGTTATGCTGATGCTAGTTACTTATCAAACCCGCACAAGGCATTTTCCCAAAATGGTTATGTCTTTACCCTTAGGGATATCACAATATTTTGGAGGTCCATGATATAACCTTAGTTGCGAAATATTCGAATCATTCCATGACACGGTCGAGAGCTCCTGTTGAGCATATTCGAAGTACATGTTTTCATCCATTATTGAGTCTCGACAACAATCTATGAAGACTATGCCACATGTATCAACTAGACCAAAGCATGATACATCAATGAAGTCAATGGCAAGACATATCGTGTCTATACCTACATCAACAAAGCAACAAGAGATTAAAGTCATGCAACTCGATCCTAGACAACCTTGTTGACCTCTTTATGACGTCACTACAAGAGTTTTACCTTCCAAGAGCTTGTCCGAATAATTGGTATGCGTAATTATTTATAATGCAATGCTTGTAGTTCTTATTTGGAAGTTTTGTCAAACTCAAGGGGAGTATCCAGAAGTATATTCATTTGATCTTAATGTACCTTTTCCCTACGATTAGAAGCACTTTTCCCACTGTGTTTTTACTACCTAACTAGGTTTTAATGAGGCACCCATCCTGGGCTGGTCATACCCTTGTAAGATTGCTACTTGCGTCCAGAAGAAGTATAGTTTTAACTTTAATGCAACTTCTCCCGTTTCTCCTTAGTCCACCTTAAGTTTTAGCATAGCGAGGTTTTGTGATTTTTACCTTTTATGCATTTTGCTGTTAATTTGAGACTCGCATTCGCTTCGCTTATTGTGCCTACGAGTTCTTCAACTGAACTTAAATCATCGCAGGAGACCTGATGCGCTATTTACATGAGTATTTACACACTCAAAAAGGAATGTTGCAGTCCTAGTTTAGGAGTGTGATCGTATAAATCCTATATTACCTTGGATAACCTTGTGGGATTCTATCATATCTTATCTTTAGATATTATCCTATTAGAGTTGTAATCTTATTGGGGTAAGAAATGAACCTTCCATACTACTATAAATAAAGACATAGTGAAGGTGAGAAAACATACGTAAGAATTCACCCAATTCTCTCTATGATTGCCAGACCCTCTCTCTCAATCTCTTTATAATTCTTCAGTCAAATATATATATTTTTTAAATATGGCTTAAATAGACAATCTCCCTAATATTACCTTTTTTTTTAATACAACGATATATTATTACACTAAGGGGAGGAAGAGTTCGGCTAAACTACAAACTGGACAACCTAATTTGGTATCGAATCCGCTATCCATGAGATTCAAACTTAAGACCTCTCAAACAAATATCTACATACCGTAGTACTGAAAGACTCCTGATATTACCTTGTAAATAAAAATCAAAGACTGTCTGAACACGATATGCTTCTCATTGTTTTGAAAGATTCTGTTCTTTTCTCAAATTTCCCCAAGACAGTAACACACACACACACACTCTCTCTCTGTATGTGTAAATGCAAACAGAAATAGCAGTCATTTACTTAAATAATTAACCTCTATAATCTGCGGATTCACTCAAACAAAACCGTTTCCCTCAACAGAATTTGGAAATTAAGGCAGAATGTTATACCCTGTAAGGGTAGGAATTATATTTCCAATTGGACACCAAATGCAATTTGTCTAACTTAATCGGATGGTTTCATAAAAAATATTTAATGGAAATATTCAAGTGCGTAAAAATAAAAATAAATAAAAACAAAAGTGAAATTATAATGTGATGGTGGGAATTGGAATATTTAATAACTTATTTACAACGTATAAAATCCAAAAAAAAAAAAAAAAAAAGTATAAAATCCAAAAAACGTATTTAGAATTCCCATCATATCAAAGAAAACAATATATATCTGGAATCCAAATTAACAGGGGAAAAAAAACTATTGTAGATCAGACAACAACGCGATAAAGCAATAGAAATTACCGTTGTTTGTATACCGATAGAATTACATGGGCAAAGATCTATCAATATTCCATACATATATTTATTAACTTTTTTGTTTCAACAAACAAACTCCGATATTACATTTTTTTCAAACGATAGGATAATCTACTCTGTATATAAATTCACTGCCATTAGCGATAAGAGGATGAAGAAGTGACCAACCTGTGACGAGATCTGATGAAAGTGCAAGATCCACGAAACCGCCTTCACCGCGGTCTCGGATTCAGTTGATGCAAGGCGGGACCCGTTTTGCCCCGTGGCCGATTACATCGAGCCACCTAGCTCATAGGCCCAGACACGGCAGAGCAGGGTAAAGCGGTTCCCGACCTGCACCAAGCGAATTAGAGACCGCCAGTAACTGAATCAACGCCCAAACACACAGGCCTACGCCTCTATGCCTCCCACGGCAAAAGCACGTCCATCTGTTTGTTTTGATAGATAGAGGGGCTTTTAATGTAACCCTATGAAACCTGTGACGGCAGCTCGGGCGTGAGGTACTTATACCCGACACAAACGAACACGATTGCGCCACGTGGTCTGGCACCGGCTCGGATGGGCTCACGCTACAGGCAACGTTTATTTCGAAACAGCGGGCCCTCCCTCACGAGGAAATTGAGTTTGAGTTTGTGCGTATGGTGTGATCGGTGTGGGAATGGACCACGGTGTTTGGGTTATTTACGTATGTACCATCCGGTTTGAGCTCAGCCTAACAGCCTAACAGCCTAACAGTGCATGCACGTGCGCGTGTGGTGCTACAGCAACGTGTTGCGGGAGGTGCTGCCACTGCCAGTCTCGCCGATTTCGGATTTAGTGGCAGATTTTTCTCCACTGTGGTTTCTGGTCGCGTAGCCACATCGACAAAACCTTGTGGAAATTCAGATGTGTATGTTTTGTTCAATACGCCCTTGTACTTTCCATTGTAATAGTTTTTAGGTTACTTTTCGATACGTATAGAATCAAAATGTTTAAGATTTGTTATGTTAAACATTATATAAACGGAAGGATACAAATATACATGGAATAATTGAAGATATTCGATTAGCTTCTTACTCGTAATAGAATCCAAAATAAAACTTCGGATTTATAAATTTTATTAGGATGGAAACAAAAAATCGATACATTGATTGTTATAACGGTTACATATCCAGTTTTTTTTATCATTTATGTATCAGGATGTGTGAGGGCTTATACATTATGCACTTTGCTTTTATCAGTGAGGTTGGGAGATGGGCTTCTAATTTTACTACTTCTATTGGCTACTCTAGTTCATTTCTTGACTGATTGCATAATATGGTTTCTAAGCCTCGTCCAACATTTGACACATGAATATGACTTTCAAAACCAAATAAGTCACGAGTTTATTTATACATTGCAACTTTATATGTTAGGTTTAGAGGTGTGTTCATAACTTTCCAATGCACATTGGCTACTCAGACTCCTTCCTCAAATGGTGGTATAGTTTGACTTGTGCACACCTTTCATCATCTAACAAGTGGATAGTAACATTTGTGAATAATATTGTCCAATTGGGGATGAATCTCAAGATCACTGGTGGTTATATGACATTTACGTATCTATATACTTATCCTTTTCAATCATAATCAAGAAGTGTGAGTGGATTATACATTACATAATATTCATTTATCAGTGAGGTATGGAGGTGTACTTCTAGTTGTCCTGCTTCTATTGGCTACTCTAGTTCATTTATTGATTGGTTGCATATTATGATTTGTGAACCTCATCCAGCATCGGTTTAGAGGTGTGTTCCTAACTTTCCAATGACCATTGGTCAGTCAACACCTTCCTTAATTGACGGTATAGTTTGACTTGTTCACATCTTCCATCACTGGACCAGTGGATAGTAACGTCTGTAAATATTACATCTCAATGGGGATGAATCTCAAAATCACTGATGGTTATGATAGTTACATATCTATGTTTCTTGTCTTTTTCAGTCATAATCAAGATGTGTGAGCAAACTATACGTTATGTAATATGCTTTTATCCATGAAGTTTTGAGGTGCTCTTCTAATTGTCATGCTTTTATTGGCTTATTTTGTTCATTTATTGTCTGGTTGCATATTATAGTTTGTTAACCTCGTCCAATATCTAGCACATGGATAGGACTTTTAGAACATGGTGAATCAGGAGTTTATTTATGCATTGCAACTTTAACTGTTAAGTTTAGAGGTGTGTTCATTACTTTCCAATGCACATTGGCTACTCGGGCACCTTCCTTAATTGGTGGTATAGTTTGACTTGTTCACATCTTTCATCATTAGATAAATGGATAGTAACATTTGAGAATATATTGTCCAAATGGGATGAATCTCAAGATTATTCATGGTTACGACAATTACGTATCTAGGTTTCTTGTCTTTTTCAGTCATAATCAAGATCTGTAAGCGGATTATACATTATGCAATCTGCTTTTATCTGTGAGATTTAGAGTGTGCTTTTATTGGCTACATTAGTTCATTGTTTGACTAGTTGCATAATATGGTTTGTGAACCTCATCCAACATATGACTCGTGAATAGAACTTTTAGAACGGGATGAATCTCGAGTTTATGCATAGCATTTTTATCTGTTAGGTTTAGAGGTGTTTCATAACTTTCGAATGCCCATTGGCTACTCAAGCACCATCCTTAATAGGCGGTATAGTTTGGCTTGTGCGCATCTTTCATCATAACAAGTGGATGGTAACATTTATGATGAGTGTTGTCCAAATGGGATGAATTTGAAGATCACCTAATTGATGTAAAGCACCTTTTTCCAGTGAGTTTGGAGATGCACTTTTACTCTTAACTCTTTCCCTGATTGGTCATTGTTGGAACTAAATTCGCACATACCGCAAAAGGTGGACATGCACAAATCCAAGTTAGATGTAAAAGAATAAATAATCGTAAGCAAGCCAAAGTCCCAAAGTGTTGAAAGAGTCTTCAGTGGTCAAGGTTCTAGTTGCATCTACATCATCAGTTATATGCAACGTCAGTCATATGCAGCATCAGTTTCAGGGTACAAGTTGTATTTGCAACTTCATTTACTCACATGTGAGTTGCAGCTGCCACTGTGCATTCTTGTGTCATTTGGTTAATGAGATAAAGCTGCATCTGTAGCTCCATACATCCCATACTGTGTTGCAGCTATTCCATGCATCTTTCTCCATAGTTTTGGTTTTCATATTTTACCTAGAAACTTGTATCTAGTTTAGTTGGTTTAACTAGTGGCCCATCTCAGTGGCTTGCAGTTGTCTTTTCTCTTTAGCTGCTAGTCTTGCTCAATCTCTCTATATAGGGCCTTCTCTTGTAATTGTTACAATATGAATAAATACAAACAATCACTTTGAACTAGAAATCAACATGGTATCAAAGCAGGAACCATAATTGGCCTACCTCTGATTTATTTATTCTCTACTGTTTTTTTTTTTTCTCTCTTCTGTTCATCCCACGAAAAATGGCATAAGACAACCCTTTGGTTTCAGAGGCTATGAGTTCCTCTACTTCAACTTCCAGCATCATTCATGGAGAGATCAATCCTAATAAAAGGTCGTGTTCCGTGTTGTTAAATGAATTCAACTATCTACCTTGGTCTCATGCTGTCACGCTCACCCTAGGAGGAAGATCCAAGATAGGGTACATTAATGGCAACATTAAACCTCCTGAAACTACCTCTACGTCTTATGATACATGGTTGTGTAATGACCAACTGGTTATGTCATGGATGCTCAACTCCATGGAGCCTAAGCTGTCTGAGCTTTTCAGTTACTCAGAATCCTCATATATTCTTTGGGAAGCAGTTAAGGAGATGTACGGGAGTCAAAACAACGCTGCTTGTGTGTTCTAACTCAAAAAGAACCTTGCTAGTTTAAAGCAAGGTGATCACGCGTTTGTTCAACACCTTGAAAGCTTGAAGAACATATGGAACGAACTAGATTTGTATCGCCTTCACACCACTGATTCCGCTGTGCTTCTGAAGAAGGTTGATGCAGACAAGGTTTTCCAAATCTTGGCTAGTTTAGGATCAGAGTATGAAGATCTCAAGAGCCACCTTTTGATGACTCTTGAGCTTCCATCTTTTGCAAGTGTGTGTCAAGCTGTGCAAAGAGAAAAAACCTACAGGAAAGTGATGAGTGTCGAAATCAAGACCAACCTTGAACCTAGAGCATTCAATGTCAATTACAAATCAGCTGGGGACAAGCAGTTCAAAGGAAGGAGGTCAGATTAAAAGTGCACTTACTGCAATGATGGTGGTCATTTGAGGGAGAAGTGTTGGATCTTACATCTTGAATAGGTTTGAAAACAGGTCTTTCAGAGATGTAAGAAGTTCACTCAACCACTCACAAATTCATACTCCAAAGGCCTATCATGCAGCAAACACATCTACTGATGAACTGGTAAATTTCACCTCCAATCTGGTTAATTTAATAAATGAGTTTGCTGCCTATATACAAAGGAAGAAGGGAAGCACTAAGAGTGAGGATCAAGCCACTGGAAATCCCATTCCCTTACTTGGGAAATTTGCCGAATTCTTGGCTGATTCAGAATGTGTACCACAAAGAGACATCTCAGGTATAACAAGTGCACTTTCCACTGCTCTAAATATAGGTATTTCACATGATGTTTGGATTATAGACTCAGGTGCCACTGACCATAAGACAAGCAAAGTATCCAGTTTACATTAGTATACTCAGTTACATAAACCTAGCCATGTATCTGTGGCAAGTGGTAAAGGAAAACTTATTCAAGGTAAAGGGAAGATAAACTTGCTGAGTGATAGGGACGAGTCACCTGCACTTTATGTTCCTTCTTTTCCTTTCCAACTGTTGTCTGTTGGAAAGATTACAAAAACCTTAGATTGTCTTGCCATTTTCTCCCCTCACAATGTTGTTTTTCAGGACCGAGTCAACAAGAGGAAGATTGGTGAATAAGTCAATCTAAATGGTTTGTACTACCTGTCAAGGGATATCAACATTGTCCAAAAAAATTTTGCCTGTTTAAGTCTTGATCAAGAACACCAGCTTTGGCACCAAAGATTAGCTCACCCTTCTGAACAAGTGATGTCTGTTGTGTTTCCTATGTTTTGTAAAGATTCACATGAATGTGAGACATGTCAACTCTCAAAAGCTACTAGACTTCCTTTTGTTTCATCCAAGTCTAGAACCAATAGTCTTTTTTAAATTGTTCACTCCGATGTTTGGGGTCCCTCGAGGGTAGAATCATTTGATGGGTATATGTACTATGTTACCTTTGTAGATGATTACTCTAGAACTACTTGGTTGTACCTATTGAAGTTCAAAAGTGAAGTGTTTGATGCCTTTAAAGAGTTTCACAATCTTGTTAAAACTCATTTTTCCTCCAAGATACATATACTTAGGTCTGACAATGGCACTGAGTATACATCTAACATCATGTCAACCTATTTAAGCACTCATGGAATTATGCATCAAACAAGTTGTGTGGGTACACCACAACAAAATGGTGTTGCTGAGAGAAAAAATAGGGATTTGTTGGAAAAAAACCAAGTCCTTGATGTTTCAAATGAATGTTCCCAAGATGTTTTGGTCCCAAGGCATTCTTACTGCCACTTACATCATTAACAGGTTGCCTAGTCTAATACTTAGTTCTAAATCACCCTATGAAATCCTTAAAGGAAGAACCATGGATGTATCTAACCTCAGAACTTTTGGGTGCATTTGCTTTGTCCACATTCAAGCTACTCAACGTGACAAATTGGAACCAAGAGCTACTAAATGTGTATTCATGGGTTATTCAAGTTCTCAAAGGGTTACAAGTGCTATAATCCAAGCACTCAAAAAATTATAGTGTCCAGAGATGTGAGATTTGATGAATTCACTCCTTATTTTTCAAAAAAACTCTGAGTTTATTTCGCAAGGAAAGAGTTTCTTGGATTCCTTTCCACTTCCCACTCCAGCTGAAGTGCCTGAATATAGCTCCCAATTGCTCTCTATTAATCATACTGATGTTCATGAGAGTTGTGAAACTTTCACTGATCTTTCTCAAACTCAAGATCAACTCCAAGAAGTTGTGATTGCTCCAAGGAAAACCCTACCAGAGATAGGCAACCACCTGCAAGGTTTCAAGAGTATGTGGTTTATACTGCAAGGCATTCTATCTCTCAAGTTGTTACTTATAAAAATTTGTCTTCATCTCATGCATCTTTCCTTAGTCTGTTGTCTAATGAAACTAAACCTAAAAGTTTTCAAGAAGCTAGTGTCAATCCAGTTTGGCAAGAAGCAATGCACAAAGAACTCAAGGCCTTGAATGATAATCACACATGGAGTGTTGTCAAGCTTCCCAAAGGGAAGAAAGCTGTGGAAAGTAGGTGGATTTACAAGACTAAATTTCACTCTGATGGTGAAATTGAAAGGCACAAAGCCAGACTAGTAGCTAGAGGATTTACTCAAACATATGGTATTGATTACAAGGAGACATTTGCTCCAGTTGCCAAGATGAACACTGTGAGAGTACTACTATTTGTGGCTGTTAATCATGAATGGCCCTTGTTCCAAATGGATGTGAAGAATGCCTTTCTTCATGGTGACCTCGAAGAAGAGGTATACATGAGATTACCACCCAGACATCCTCAAGAAAATGAAACTGATATGGTATGCAAACTTCACAAAGTCAAATATGAACTCAAGCAATCTCCTCGTGCATGGTACTCCAAACTGAGCTCAGTTTTGGAAGTTGTAGGATTCAAAAAAAGCCATGCTGATTCTTCCTTATTTGTTCGAATTGGTTCAACTGGTAAACTCGTAGTACTTATATATGTTTATGATTTAATCATTACAGGAGACAATATTGATGAACTTAATGCTCTCAAGCAATCCCTTCACCACAAATTTGCAATCAAAGATTTGGGAGTTCTCAAATATTTTCTTGGGATTGAGATGGCTACTTCTAATAAGGGTTTGTTCTTAAATCAAAGAAAATATGTGTTGGATCTTCTTGATGAGGCAAAAATGATGGACTCCAAACCTGCTCGTACTCATTTGGTCAGCAAGCTCAAGTTAGATGTTGAAGGCGAACCTTTAACTGATCTCATCACCTATCAAAGATTAGTTGGGAAACTCATTTATCTTACTATTACGAGACCAGACATTGCTTATACAGGGAGTCTCATTAGTCAGTTCATGCATTCTCCTACCTCAATTCACTGGGAAATGGTCAAAAGACTTCTCAGGTACCTCAAAGGCTCAGTAGGAAGGGGTATTCTCATGAAGAAAAATGGTTCAACTCACATTATGGGCTACACCGATGCTGACTGGGCAGGTAATGCCCTTGATCGTAAATCTAGCACAGGTTTTTGTACCTTCGTTGGGGGCAGCCTTGTTACATGGAAGTGCAAGAAGTAAGCTGTGATAGCTAGGTCAAGTGCTGAAGCTGCGTACCGTGCGATGGCATCCACTGCTTGTGAGCTTATTTGGTTAAAAAGTCTCCTTACAGACCTAGGTTTTTCAAGCTCTCAACCAATGTATTTGCACTATGATAACCAAGCTGCCATGCACATCGCATCGAATCCGGTGTTTCATGAAAGAACAAAACACATTGAAGTGGATTGCCACTACATCCTTGCCCAAGTTCAAGCCAAAGTGATCGAAACCGTCTTCACTTGAAGTCATGATCAACTGGCAGAAATTTTCACAAAAACCCTAGAGTCTACTCGGTTTCAAAGGTTGCTTTGCAAGCTTGGATCAATCAACCCCTTTGATCCAGCTTGAGGGGGCGTGTTGAACGAAGTCTTCAGTGGTCAAGGTTCTAGTTGCATTTGCAGCATCAGTTATATGCAGCTCAATCATATGCAGCATCAGTTTCAGGGTACAAGTTACATCTGCAACTTCATCTACTCATGTGAGTTGCAGCCGCCATTGTGCATTCCTATGTCATTTGGTGAATGAGATAAAGCTGCATCTGTAGCTCCATACTTCCCATACTGTGTTGCAGCTGTTCCATGCATCTTTCTCCATAATTTTGGTTTTCATATTTTACCTAGAAACTTGTATCTAGTTTAGTTGGTTTAACTAGTGGCCAATCTCAATGGCTTGCAGCTGTCTTTTGTCTTTAGCTGCTAATCTTGCTCAGTCTCTCTATATAGAGCCCTCTCTTGTAATTGTTACAATATGAGTGAATACAAACAATCACTTTAAACTAGAAATCAACACAGAAGGGTGGGATGGGTATGCTGGTGAAAGGCTCTCCGACAGCCAAGTTAGTAAGAATATCAAGACTTAAGCAGTGGGTAAGAGGATAAGTGTGCAGAGATTGCGTTACCAGAAATGAACCTTAGAATGGTGTATTTATACCAGTTGAGGAGAGGAACTTTTAGGATAGTAGAATCATTGTTAAACCGGAAGAATCCCAGAGATCTAGGAAATAAATATAGTATCCCTTGAGGAGTGTGATTACTTGCAGCCACGCCAATCCTTAGATGGTAAGGACTTCAACTTCCATATCTCCATCGACTAAATTCGGTTGTCCGTTGTTGAACTAGAATTCAGGAGGAAGAAGAAGCACCATGCTAATCTCCATATTGTCCATAATTGAAGGGCCCATGGTGTCCCTTTGATCCTCCTTGGCCGATATTTCCGCCTCACTGGGCTCCACGTTTTCATCCTCGTCGTCTGGAGCTTGAGGTTGGAGACCGAGTGTGGATACATCTGAGATATCTCCTAGAACTAAAGATCCAGTACCTGATTCCTTCATGGCCGATTCTGACACAATCTTTTAGTAACTTTTAATAAGATAAACTATTCAAACAGATGCGACGGAACTGAGTTGTATTTTGTGATACCGTAAGGAAAATATGATATATATGAATTTTTACTCTTCAACTTAATGCATAGATTAATTATTTAATATGTTCTCTTACTCCATTATTTGGTTCCTTATTGTATTTCTTCTTTTATTCTTTTGTAACCTCTTTGAACATGGTTCGCGCATGCAAGGATCTTTTCTTTCAGCATTTTACATGCAACTTAATTATGTATTATTTTCTTTTATTTGCAATTGTACGTTGAATTTTAATTTTAGAATGTAGTATGAGGAAAAAAATAATTAACACAACACATCTTTAAGGATGCAAGTGCCAATGACTAAAACAAGAAGTTTCGCATGCGCATGAGCGCATGCTGAGAAACTAGTATCCACAGCATGCAGAAACTAAGGTTTTATTGGTGTGGTGCCAACTTATATAAAAATACAAAAAGGTCCAATCTTTTTTTTTTCAATCAACCTTAAATATGTACGGCAAAAAAATGGTATAAAACAGTTATATTTAATCAAGTACTAAAATGAATGAGGGTTCTCTTTTGATCCTCTTTGTGAGGATTATGAAGATTCCCAAATCGTGTCCATTTATCGTACATTGTGCTCCAAGTTTTCGTCAAGTACTGCTCATGTTTATACTTTTATTTAAAATTAAACATTTTAAATACTTTTATTTAAAATTAAACATGAACAGTATTTGACGAAAACTGGTCGCACGATGTATGATAGACAAACACAATTTGAGAATTCCCGGGATCCTTACAAAAAGGATCTGGAGAGGATTCTCATTCTACTAAAATGAGAATTCAACCTCAAACCACACATAATTTTTTAGTGAAAATAAAAAAAATTCATAGATAGTTTAATTTGAAAAATGCTAAAGAGACTCTTTAGAAAATGGAAACTCTTCATGGATTCTCTGGCACCTCATGTTTTGGCACAATATTTAATAATATTAGCACGAAATTAATATTAAACTGTGATGTGATAGAAAATTCATGAAAATTCTCATTTTGAAAAAGTCTCCTTAGCATTTCTTATTTAATTTGATTCTAGCGTTTTCTGTTGTTATTTATATTGGTTGGGCCAACAAACCCATTTATTTTGAAAATATCTCGTAAAAGATTAGTGTCATTTTTAACACTACAATTAACTACAGATGGCGCTTTACCATAATGGCGAAAAGCAAGTATGCATTTGCATCTTGGTGCATTTTCGATTCTTTTTTTTTTCCTTACCAACTAACAATTTAACTTACTTGTATTATCATTGTCAAAAATAAAAAAATAAAAAAAAACTTAAGAAAATAAAAAAATAAAAACTACGATCTAGTGATATTCATATCTACTTATAAGTGAGATGTTTTATGTTCAAGTCTCTTTGATTATTATAGTTTTACTATTGTGTGGTTTCACTCAAATCTCACACCTCTTCTTGTACATATATAATTCAAAGAGGCCTTAATTTGGATATAATTTGGAAGCTAGAAATGGTTTGTAACCTTTTACTTTCAAGAGTAAAATGCGCTTTGCCTGCCAATTCTGTGAAACCAAGGAATAACTAAGTAGTGACAAGTCGACGAGTCCTCTTCCTAGATTTAATAGCACAGATTGAGATGGGGAGTTGCAAGGTAAAATACCATCTCCTCTGCTCCTTTTCAGACGCCAATTATACAGTTAACTGACTGAGACTGGGAGTCAAAGCCAGACACGTCACTAGCTGAAGGAGAACGAATACAAACTCATCATCAAAACATAATGTTGAAATATCCCACTTGACCGTATCTCTAAAAAAAAGAGAAGTTTAAATATCCTAACTCCATACCAACTAATACCGAGATCTTTTGTGATAAAACCCCACACACGATGGATTATACAAGTGGTAATTACTGAGTTGGGTATAATATCGATGTTGGAAGTAAGCTTTTGACCCGTTTTTCTGATAATTTCATACACAACACAAAGACTAATCCAATCACTTAATCGTGTGCATCATTCCTTTAATTGCGTTACTTATCATCTGCATTTGGCCCCCCGCGTTGTTATCTAGATCACTATCTGGTTTCATTGCTTCTGTTTCGAGGGAACTTAACAAAACAATGCATGCTCAAGATAAAATCAAATAGTGTAGGGCACCTTTACCATACAAGCTCTCTAAACGATGTATATACAAAGAACCATTTCGTATTCCAGGGTCTATATATAGTACACGTCCGTATATGAAAATGAAGAGAAAGACTTAAGCTAGGAAAAATGAGAAACCAAGCCAGCTCAACACTCGGTCGACAAAATTTAATGCCACAGGAACCACCGTATGCACTACCTTCGGTAATGTCGGGTACGTAAGTGTTCCCAGTATGAACCAGTTGAAGCTTAAGAGAGCAACCGCATCGGAAGCAGGTTTATTCTTTATGGTAGAGAAAAACTGAACCACACTCTTCAATGACATACCAACCACAGAGAAGAGAGCCACGATAAGGGGCATGCAAGGGTCTTCAGCTTGCCAAACAATCATTCCAACCACAAGTGACAACGCTGGACTAAAAAGAGTCTGTTTGACTGCAATACCCCTTCGATGGTCGAAAACTTCACTCATATCTAAACTTCTGAGGCTGATTTCAGGCATAACAGGATGTATAGGTCCAGTGGATATTGGTTCATTTCTCAAGATTTTGAGCAACTCCATTTTAGTTTTGCATTCATCCCCCGAGTATCTTTGTGCATCGGAAGGTCTTGAAGGATGAATCCACTTCCATCATAACAGGATTTCAGTGATGGGATCCCAATGGCTGTACTCTGGGCATTGCCTGTTTGATCTCAACCTTTGTTGTTCCAGTATCCTACCCCTGAATTTCTTTTAGCCGCAGATTTTCAGTTCTCAGATCGTGTAACTGCCGAATCACATACAAGGATCAAGTATTCAGTTAAGTATAATTGAAATGGGACATAATAATGCAAATGTATAGAAAGACAGATCTAAATTTGCATTGCAAGCAACTTGAGTGAACACGCCTCTTGTTGTGTCTCGTTTAAGAACTGAGGGATAATACACTTATCTGTTTGATGGTCTCACTAAACTCAGAAGCAACATTTTTTTAACCCTAGTGCAGTGTACTTAGCATTACTTGTTTTACATTTTCAAAAGTAATAGCGCACTAAGTTTTTTAATCTGTATGTGGTTAATCATTGAACTTATAAGTATCAGAAGAAAAGCGACCCAACTTTTCAAAAGTTAACACCGCATAATATTTGACAATGTTTATGGCAAACAGTGAGATACTCGCGATAATAATCAAAGGATCAAACAGTTTTCGACTTTTTCTGATTTTTTCACGGATAACTGTTAAATGGGATCTAAGAATTAGATGGTCCAGGGTAACCACAAGAATAATAATTCTTTTGGTTCTAATCAAAATGAACTTTCTTAAGAAGGGGGATCTTAGTATCAATTTTTAAATTTAATCATTACAAGAAATAGACATTCAAATCAACAATGATGTTACCGTTTCATCATAAAAGGGCACAGGCTCACTCATTCATATTGGCATGTCCTTATTCTGGATTGCTAGATATTGGCATGCCAAACACCAGAGCCAGAGGACACAAGAAACTCTTGTTCCGCAAACCATACTAGAGAAGTTATAAATTAGAAGTATTTAGCATAGTAAGAAATACATACATAAAGTGCAGCCAGAGTAGTGGAATGCAGTTTTGGCCACTAGCTCAAGGCATGCATGGGGATGATAAAAGTCATTACCTCGCTCACTAGTAGTTCAACTTTGGCAATGGCCTTGTCATGTTCCCCTTCAAGTTCTGCTAATATCAACTCCATCATTCTTCGTTCGTTAATGGCTGTATGTAGATGCTCCTGAAGCTCTTTTCTATCCAATGCTAGATTCTCCACCTCAATTTGCATATCGAGTAAATGTTTTTCCAGCTGTTTACATAACAACATTTTTCTAGCCAAGACATTCTCAGAGAATATGAAATTTAGGAGCTATAATACAATGAGGAAAACAACCATCCAGCAGATGAAGCGTAAACAGATGACAAAGAACTAACAGCCCAACAGCTGGAAATAAACATCATCAAAAGCTAGATCAGACGTAGTAAACAAACAAAAGCTATTATCCTAGTCTCCAGCTAGAACACAAATCATAACCACCCATCATCCTTGACATCCTTAATTCAAATAGCAGGACCTTACCGAGTCTAATAATAAGAAAGTTAATTTTTTCAGCCAAAAAATAAATAAAAAACAGAGACGGTTAATCCAGAAAAAGGACTCAAGAGAAAACAACGGTAATATTTCTAGTCAGCTTTGTCAAACCTGTAAAGAGGCACAAGAATGACCCCACACCATATGCATGCACATGTACACACAATCCTTTTGCAAGCTTTGAGAGTTAAACAAACTGGTAGTAGCATGCAGCATGTGATGTACCAGAGGTACAAGAATGGTTCACATTATCACAGAGTTTATCTTGTAGTTTCTATATATTGAGCCACTCGTCTATAATTTTGTTCCTACTTTTCTTTGGCACCTTTTCCTAACCCTGTAGTCATCCGTCCTCCCTTGTTAGTTCATGGCTCTTTCATTGGAAATTAAACGTGAAGTGAAATGGACAACTACAAGATTTTTTCAAATCTTTTTCAATTAAACTTTTGTGATCTGAAATGAGTAAGAAATTTACAAGTGTGAGATTTAGTAGGAAGTTATGCTCAATCACACGAGCAACAAAACAACATACAAATAAACAAACAAAAATATATAGTAAACCGTTCATAAACTAAACCAAAACAAAAACACAATGGGGGAGAATGGGATGTTACTACATATAATTACACGTCAACATGCCAGTCTACTTTCCTTTGTAAATGACATGCTCAATATATGTGTTTCCTTAATAGGAGAGTAAAATTCACTGAAAGCAGATAAAATCAACCTGCCTCTCCCTCTGTAAGGTAGTCAAAACTCGCCCCGGCAGAGATATAAGTGCCAATGTCCATATCATGATTCTCAAGAAAATGTTCACTTGGAAGCAGACTGCTGCCCTCACCAACTCCATCCATGCATGAATGACAATAAAAGCAGTCTTTATGCCAAACAAGCATAAGAATAAATTATCAAAAGGCCCTCAGAAATACAGAATTTGGATACTACGCGTTATCCGAATTTCAGTTCCATTGATGAGAGAGACTCAAGCATTTATCGACTACACGTCTCATGAAATTTGCGAACTTTAAATGACCACGGTTCTCAACAGTGCCAACTTCCATTGTAACTCCTAAAAAATGAGACTTTTAGTCATTACTCCCCCACCCCCAAAAAAAAAAAAAAAAAAAAAAACCCCACTCTCTAATACAAAATAATGGTGAAACAAAGAAGATGGGTGAACAAAATATTCTCAACCATCACAACAAATATTAACAGTGCATGTGGTGGATTGCCGCTTTCTATTCAACCCACTGCATTCCGAGTTCAAACCCTCCCACTCCCCTTCGTGTAATTTAGAGTTAGAGTAACAATATCACTTGTAATCAAAACAAATATTATCAATACAACTAACGCAATACAATAGAAAACTGAGCCAAGCTAAAGAATGCTTCAACCTCGATCGATTCGAATCAAACTATTTCGGATTATATTAACTAAAATGAATGCAGAAAACAAACCCAAAAATTTAAAAATAAAATAAAACGCGTTAAATCATACCCAAAACTATAAACCAAAAAAGTGGCAACAGACCACAAAAAATTCCCTCTGTGGAACAAACATGCGAGAAAACCCAGCCATCTGTGCTCCCTTAAACCCTAAAATGCCACAAAAGCAGGCCGAGGAACCAGCAAAAGCAAATTTAATTCGAAATTCTTACGAGAAAAAAACAATAAGAAACTCCAACCGATCATTTTTAGATAACCAATACGGAGGTAAAACGCCCCACAAAGCAGAAAAAGATAGCAACATTATTAGTTACAGAAGAGAAAAAGAACACTTACGCAGCAGGAGGACACAGAGACTACGAGTTGAGCTTGAAGAGACAGGGAGTGGATATGTGCAGCGCTTGTGCACATCAAAAGCAGTTGCGGAAGTGCACAGGTGGCAGCAGGACCATGGCCAATGATAGACATTTAATACGGTGTACTGCTATTCATTTTTTACTTAAGTGAGAAGTTTTGGGTTCAATTTTAGCAAGAGTTAAATTTGAATCACACTAAGCCCACCCCTTCCCCCTTAGGCCAACTCCAACCCATGGCCTAAAACCTATTTTTCCCCTTCTATTCCCCCCAATCCATATCCATTCCAACCCGAATTCTAATTTGGATCTAAAACCTAAAACCTTAAAAAAAGCCATAAACCGGCCCAGATTTAGCCCAGAAAATGGTGTGAGCCCACCATTACGAGTGAAACCCGACGCTTGAGCGCCAACTCCCCTAGGAGACGGGCCCCATGCGGGCGACGCGCCAAGACTGAGACCGGCATGGCCCCACCCACGCGGGCATGTTGCCCATTTGAACCAGAGAGCCAACAGCTATTTTTAATCCAACGGCATACATAAACAGGCCGTTGATTAATCCAGGCCTACATTCAAATTTTTTTTTTATATTTATATATTTATTGAATCCAACTGCTGAGATCGAATATAATTAAATCTAATGGTAAATATATATATATATATATAAAATTGCCCAAATTTAAATCCAACGGCTAAAATAATTATAAAAAAAAAAGTTATTTAACTCAAAATTCACCCAAAAACTCTATAAATACCTATGTACTTGTTCAAACATCTACACAAAACTCACTTTTCTCCTACAATTCTTCCAATTTTTCTTTCTACCATTTCTTCCCATTTCCTAATTTTTCAAGATGGCAAAAGAGCATATTAGAGGTCGTAATTGGACATTTGAGGAAGATGTTGCTTTATGCTTGGAATGAGTTTCTATTAGTGAAGATGGTGTCGTTGGCACGAATCAAAATAAAAAGGTTGTGGGGTAAAATCGTTGATAAGTTCAATGAAAACTCCAATGTCGGCTGAAGGGAAGTAGTGGTGTTTACGATCGGTGGAAGGTTACGAACAAAGTGTGCACTTAATGGAAAAAAGCTTGCAGAGAGTCGTGGTTGACATGGCTAGTGAAAGGAGCGCCACAGAAGTTGTGAGTTTGTTTGTTGATATTTTATTTGTCATGTACATAATATTATTTTGCAACTAATTATGTTTCTGTATTTCTTGCATAGGGTGACAAAGCAATGAAAATTTACAAGACCAGAACTACACCAAAAAATCAAGCTTTTAAGTTGCATCAACGTCCTCAAGGATTGTCCGAGGTGGGGAACCGATGCGGACCAACAATGGGGAAGATTATTTCATAGTGAAGCCACACATACAATTGATGTCAATGAAGGTGTTGATGAATTGACCCCAACTTCTTCTTTTGCAAGGCCCTTGGGAAGAGATAAGCAAAAGGAAGCAAAGAGAAAAGGGAAGTCCCAAGATCTGATTAGTGCACAAATTGCTACCGTTTTTGCAAGATTGACTGAAAGCCATAGCTCTCGGGAGGAAGAAGCGACCCAAATGTGTTTGGCCATTACGCACGAAGGGGATAAGGAGCAAGAAATGTTCAAATGTAATTTCATGATGGAGGACCTCAACAAATACACTCCAGAGAGGAAGAAGTTCTTACATGATAAGCAAAAGGAAATTTTGCGAAGGCATGCCACAAGAAGTATATTTCAAGATGATGATTCATCTCAAGGCTATATCCCAAGTCCACCACCAAGTCCAAATGGTGGATATCATTATTAAGTTTATGTAGTTTATGAATTATCAATTTTATTAAGTTTATGTGGTTTATTAATTGTCATTTGTATTAAGTTTATGACTTATTAATTATCGTGTGTATTAAATTTATGGCTTATTAATTATTGTTTCTATTAATCTAAATGCCTTCAATAATTATTGTACTTGTTGTTGCACACTTTGATGTACAATAGATGCCTTCAATTTAACACAAGAACACATTAATACACCAACACATTAATACACTTAAGATTATCCATCATCAACGTTCTTCTTCTCGATGCCATATATGCTCAACCAAATTCTTGCGGAGTGTGTCATGACCTTGAGGAGCTTGAATTCTATTTAAACGTCTCATATACTCACTCAGTGTGACCCTATCATTTCGGGTCTCGTATGTAATTGCAACAAGATATTCAACATCTCTTGCCATAGCTCTCGCATATGTTGGTTGGTCATCATCCACATCTTCATTAGTTACTTCTTCAATTTCTACATACTCATCTTCCACAATCATGTTATGCAAAATTATGCACGTCATCATGATTGAATAAAGGTCCTGACACCCCCAACCCCAATATTCTCCAAACATCGGGGTATGCACGTGCTAGCTGACATCCAAAGGTGACGAAGTCATATTAGGATGCATGAGAACTAAAACAATTAGTCGACATAAATAAAACTTGTAAATTTGACTATAGTGAATATGCAATTGAGGAACGTGTTCAGAGCATACAACTAAACCAAGACACTAGAAAGGAAATAATATAAAATCGAATGAACAAAGGAATGGGTCCTACACTGAGAGGACTCGAAGATGCCAATGTGGAAGTGCCTTGACGCCTGGATTTTACGCCTCGATTCTAAGTCTTGAGGGGGCGCAAAACAAAACATGAGTGGACCAAGTTGATATATAAGTAATACTAAAACAATTATTCATCAACGTACTAACCCCTAAAGTTTTAGAAAACTCGTATAGCATAATAAGTAATAGGTTTTCTGAAAACCCTAGCATGCCATAAAACCTTTAATAAAACATACATCGTATATAAAGTGATAAATAATTGTATCAGTATTGCCCGAAGGCAGGTCATTCGCCCATAGGCAAATCATACGCTCATAGGCAGATCATTCGCCCATAGGCAGAACATACGCTCGCAGGCATAGTATACGCTCGTAAGCAGAACATAGTTGCGACTAGATAAGCAAAAAAATCATTGAACATAATCTTTCAAGAATATAAGTATATATACATCTCAACGAAGCTCAGCAGCTCAAACATCATATCTTAAATCATCTTCATAGTATATAGTCATTCATCATATATACTACAAAGAAAGTAAATTCGATAAAGCATGAAATATCATAAGGCATAAAACCAATTTACTCATAAATGTTTCATAAAACATAGCCATTAAATCATGCTTTCATGTATGCATTTTTAATAGTAAAATATGCATTTTGGAAGGGGTCCACTCACAGATACTCTATCGTTGAAGAGCCGTTCGAAATAGGAAGGATGGAAAAGCCGCTAACAAACTCACCTAAGTACATAAAGGGTCCAATTAACAAAACTCTAACTTAACAATTGAATTTTGAGAAACGGACGTCATAAACGGATTCAGGACATCGAAAAACTCACCTAAGCACATAAAGGGTCTAATTAATAAAACTCTCCCACACAAAGCCACACGCGCCTTCACGAGCCGTCATGAGGTGGCGGCCCCAACTGCCATGCGCCGCCACTCGCCATTTAGGTCACCAGAAAGGTTGGGCCTGGGCAACTAGACCCGGGCCTGGTTCTCAGTTAGGCTTGGGTTTAGTTTTGAGTTGGCCCAAGGGTTTTTGGGCTAGGTTTAGCAAATAGGTTTGGACCTGGGTTCATTGAGCCGAAGGCCTGGGTTTGCACTACCCAAAGGGTTGGGTTTATTTGGTTACCAGGTCTGGTCGACCTGGTTTTAAACTGGTATCGACGAAAAAGGAGGTCGAAGCCTCCCAAGCTCCATACAACTCCGATTCTCCACCCTAGCATGCTATCTGCCCACCAAAATGAAGACCACTAAAAGTAGATTAAGATTTTACCAATTTCAGGTCCAGCCGTGGCTCGGAATAAGCTCGAAGCCATCAAACCTTGTCGGAGAGGTGGGTGTGCTGGGTTCCAAATATGTTTCTGTGCTTCACAGAGGATGAGGGAGAGGGAGGAAACCCATCATAGTGGTGGTGGTGTCGTCGTTCGTCGTGGTCCTTTGGGTGTGTGTGTGTGTTGGTCCTCAGGGAATGGAGGATGCAGCGAGGGGGGAGAGAAAGAGAAGAGAGAAAGTGAAGGAAAGAAGGAGAGTGAATCACGGGGAGGGAAAAGGAGAAATGAAAGTGGGCCAGAGGACAACCCAAAAGTAAGTGGCCCTACAGGGCACACAAAATAAGGCCCAAAAGAAATCCTATTTCAAAATATCCCATTTTTTGTGAAATTACAAAAATGTCGTTTTGTTTCGAAAAGCTCCGGGATGGGTTGTTACATGTCTTCCACATTTCATAATCCTTCAGCCCCTCTAACAATGGCCCATCGAGCATGTAGGATCCCGAACGCTCTCTCCACATCCTTCCTGTAAGACTCTTGTTTCTGCGAAAATAATTTCTTTTTCACACTACCAAGATGAGAATAACTTTTCACAAAGGTAGACCAACTAGGATAAATACCATCAGTTAAGTAGTAACCTAGCTCATGCCCATTACCATTTACCTTGTACCTCCATTTCGATGCCCATCCATTTACAACATCATTGAACAGAGGAGAAGACCAAAGAATATTGATATCTTTGTTTAATACGGGAGCACCGAATAATGCATGCCAAATCCATATGTCGTAAGACGCCACAGCCTCGAGCATGATGGTTGGCTTGTTGTGACGATCCTTGAATTGGCCAACCCAAGCAGTAGGACAATTCTTCCACTCTCAATGCATACAATCGAGACAGATTTCTCATCGAGTTCAGATCCTGAATGTTATACCTTGCTGAAGGCGATTCACGAGAGAACAGCGCATAGTTCTGCTTGACCGAGATGTGGAAAAGATACTCAATCTTTCTAGAGTCATGATTACGTTGCCTAATCCCCAAATATTCTAACATGACTTTAATTAGGGTTTCTTTACTTAGGAAACAAGTAATACTTTTAATATGCTTTAAGCCTAGGATGCCGGATTATGCTTAATAGGTTGTGTATATTCCAATTATTTTTACCACAAATCATGAACCAAAAAAATCATGATCCCATAGTCTAAGTCATAGTTAAAATGGTTAAAGGCACATCTTGGCCTTGGTCATTAGTATGAGCTCAAAGAAACTCCAACAGACCTCCAAACAAAAAGCCAAGAAAAGACAATCACAAAAAGAAAAATAAAACTAGAAAATGTGCCTTCTTTAGGACAATTCTTCCACTCCCGATGCATAAAATCGAGACTTCCTATCATGCTAGGGAAGCCTCTTTTGTTTGCCTTGCGTAGAAGCCTCTTCAAGTCTTCATGATTTGGCTTACGGAGGTATGTGGCTCCATATATGGCTTCAATTGCTTTACAAAAGTGCTTGAGGTTCTCAATAGCAATACTCTCCGCAAGTCAACAATATTCGTTAGTTGAGTCTGTAGAGCACCCATTAGCTGGAATCCAAAATCAGTTGTGAGCTTCTGATAAGGTGATAGACTTTGTCGGCCTACGACATCTATCTTCCTTGCAAAGTAGTGATCATGATGGACAACTGCGTTTAATATGCTTTCAATGTGTAGCTTTGATACCTTATGAGGAGGGAGCATACATTTGGCACTTGGCTTAAAAGGTGTGCCAAAAGAAAGTCGCTAGCCCCAAAGAATTTTGGCCCTGCTGCTTTTGGAGGAAATTTAAGGGACAGATATGATGAGTTTCTTGGTGATTTTTGTCAAGGTATTGGTCAGAACAAATTCTTTATTTTTTCTAGAATTATTAGTAATTATTATTGCTGTTAATTTTGCTTATGCGAGATTGATGTACACTTTGGTTGGAAATTGATTATTCTAGTGTTCTTGCTTCTCTAGAATTATTGTTTCACTAGCATCCAAAAGGTGACTTTTACTGCCCTCACATTTATCAAGAAGTGAATGTTGTTACTGTGGAGGAAAAAATAATCACAAAAATCTTGGAGGCGACATGTGGATTTTATCCCGAAGAAGACAAGTTTGTCCTCATTAAATGGACAAGACATACAAATACTCCCACAGGCAGCTCAACATCCCTCGAAGTTTAAACAATTGTTTATGACTGCTCAAAGTTCTCCTGCTTGTGGCATGGAAAAGTCATAGGTATTAAAGATAAGGATTAATAACTAAATCTTATCTTTAATACATCCCCAATTAAAGATCAACTTCATCAAGTAATCCATATCACAATCAATCAAGGATACTTCCACCATTATCCACATATATTTTCTCCTAATTAATATCTTGGAAATATCCTTTCCTTATTCATCTAACGGATGACACACATTAGCCAATAGGATGCTGGCACGTGTTAGGCGACTACTTAACACTATGTCCGACCACCTCTTCCTATAAACCTTCATCTCCACCAAATTTTGGTAAGCTTTTGCTATGCATACGTCCCTAAACACTTACTCTTTCGAGAGATACTGACTTAGGCATCGAAGATTCACTGGCCAAACCACCCCCTTGTGGCCGTATGAGGCTTTGATCTTTGATCAAATGTGTTGATTGTTTTGTAAGTACAAATTCATCAAGACTAAAGACGGCAAATTTTTACTACCATAGCTACAAATAACTTCGCTAAAATGGGCTTGCCTTCCGAAATCTTGGTGGCATGACTCACTAGTTGGATTTTGAATACAAATAAAAGAGCCACAATACCACATCGATCAAAACTGGTTTTGTTAGACTTTATAAGCTCTTACACGTTGTAATTAATAGAATAAGGATTGGAGTGGTGGCATGGACCTTGGGCTTATTTATATAGTCAAGGATCCGAGCACCTGGGTGGATGTGATATTAGGCTGACGTCAGCCATGTTCTACCACGTTCTAAAAAAATTTGCATCAGGCACGTGGGCTATGCATCAGGCACGTGGGCTAAAAAAATTCAGATGGTGGGGCCTGCGTGGCAGCCCACTCAGTTACCGTTGCTAGGAGCAACATGACTTTTTCCAGGCCGTTAGATTTTCAATGGCTATTTTTATGGGCCGTTGGATTTCCATCGCTAAAAAATAAAAATAAAAAATGTTACAGTTGGGCTATGCTTCAAAATCTAGACTGTTGGATTTCAATCTTTTTGTAATCCAATAGTCCAGATTAATTAAGTTAATAAAAAACTTAAAAATTAATTTAAAATCAGAAAAAAATTCAAAAAAAAAAAAATTCAAAATTATAATTTTGTTTTCTATAAATATGTAATTTCTATCTATAATTTTAAAATTTTAAGTTAATAACACCATTGGGTACTTTATGTAATTTGTATTTATTTAATATAGTACTTTATATAATTTGGTATTTATTTAATTTGTACTTTATGTAATTTCATATTTATTTAATTTGGTATTTTATTTAAATTAAAATCCTATCTGAATTAAAAAAAATATTATTTTATAAAATAAAAAATACTAATATTTTAATGCGAATTGCTTTGGCTATTCAGTTTAGAGGTGGAGATGCAATAGACAATTACAATTCATTAAATGCGATTACTATTTCTTGAGGTGATTGAATTGCCTATTGCCAAATGAAACCTTTACACACTGAAAGTGCTCTTAGTTGCTTCTAGGTAGCTTTACCTTGTTCTTTTGCTTAATTTGCACAATTGTAATGGCTTGTCAATTTGCACGATTGTCATGGCTTGTCATTTGATCACTGAATACTAAAAGCTTCATTTGTTTTTTTCTTCAATTCTTATTGCCCAAGGTCATCCTCAGAGTATATATTGGCCAGTAAGGGCTATATCCTCGTTAGCAAACAAGGTCAGTGACAAGTAGCTTTCAGGTCGACTACCTGTAATTTTCGAGCTAACTACATTTAGTCATATGGATGAGGATTCTCTCCGGATCCTCTTTGTAGGGATCCTAGGAATCTTCACATTATGGCCGTTCATCGTATATCATGTGGTTAGTTTTCGTTAGGTACTATTTATGTTTAATTTTAAATAAAAAAATTCAAAATAATTTATGGTCGCATGATGTATGATAAATGGTTAAAATATGAGAATCCCTAGGATTCCCACCATTTGAATCCGAATAGGATCCACATCCTAGTCATATGACAAAAGCTTTTGGTGGAGCCCGTGTGGAATTTCTATATCCTTCTCTCTCTTTATTATCGCTTCCAATACAACAAACTATTATAGTCCTATGAAAACTACGTAACCAAAACTAGACACTAAAAATAATGTTTTAGGGAGCTAAAACATAATCGTGAACTCTCTTAGCCCTCCACGGTTGATAAGGGACTAAAGCTTCTCAATAAACGTTCCGAAATACTAGCGTTAACATATTTAAGAGCTACATTAGCAAAGCCATCATTTGATTTCAGAAAGCTTCGTATAAGTGTTTTTTATTGGTTGCGTAAAGGAGCTTCCAGGTAGGTTTTGAAATTACAACGAACCCTTTCTTCTTCCTTCGTGAAAGAGAAAATTTTAGAAAGGAATACAAAGAAGGGAAAAGCAAAAGAGAGAGACTACATCACCGATTAATTGTTTTTCAATATTTCTAATCCTGAAAATTGAAATGAAGCCTATTATTTTAATGGAGGAAAGGAGAAGAACTCAATTTGCGTACGTAAAAATTGAAAGATGACAATAGATCTATGTTTTGACTATTTTGCCCTTGAGCTGCAAGGTGAGCGTATGTAAGTTCCATTTGAAGGATGAAACTTGAGCTGACAATTCAAATGACCCCAGAACTTAACTGAACCAAGCAACCCTACTCTCCACCTTGCCCTCAAATTCCCCTTCAAGTTAAAAACAATTCTGTCCCGCTTCAACGAAATGTCCACTTGATCCATCAGCTCCGGACTCAGCGGAATTGACGATGATTGCACCAAGTAATGGAAATCAACCGAGCTATTTTTATTGACTTCGAACGGATACGCCACCAGCCTCGCAACGTTCAGCCCTTGGAAGCTCAGCATGAAGCTTGTATCCGAAAAGCTTGCATGCGCTTTGGTGTTGTCGTTCTCTGCCCTCACAACAATGGTGATCTCCGTTTCAAGAAGACCAGCCTCGGTGTTTTGAAAGTTGTCGAGATGACCAGAGGTGACGGTGATGAAAGGCACCCTCGGATGGACGATCATGTAGCCGGAAAACACCACGATGCTCACAATGATCATAGCTATGGCTACAATGGTGCAGATTATGGCTGCAAACCAAACCAAAGGGTGCGTGGCTGATCCTTGGGTTAATTTTCTTGTCATTGAGGGCTAACCCGAAGAGCGACAACATATATAGGGCAAAAGTGTTTTCGGGGTATTACGGGCAGTTTTATGTTGTGGATCAGGGTGGTGGTGGTGGTGGTGGTGGTGGTGGTGGTAATTCTAGGGTTGAGTGGCTTCCCCCAAGACATGGAATTAAGTTGAGGTTGTTCCTGGTTCTTATTGGTAAGGAAGGTTTTGGTATCTTCTTTTCTTTATTTGAAAGCATTTGTGAATGTATGTATGTGTGTTTGTGTGTATATATATATAGGTGTTGTATGTTGTAGGTACCCCTTCCATCTAGGTATCTTGCTCACTACTTTTTTTTTCTTGTAAAGCGAAATATACCAAACTTGCATTGCTGCGTACCACTTATTGCCTTTCCCCTGTTTGCAGATGTGCAAAACATAAGACTAACATGTACTATGTAACGTAATATGACCAAGAATCATACAAAAAATGTATTCAATACATCCACTTTTTAACGGTTCGACAGGATGGTTTTCACCTTTTGCACTTTAAAATAAAGAAAAACTAATGAAAATGGCTTGAAAATTTTGAATTTTAATGATAAATACATAATAAAGGGTAAAGTGAATAGTACCAGAATTGACTTTTTAGTGTAAAAATGTGGTTTTTCGTTAAAGTGAACTGTACCGTGAGTTTTTCGTTAAAACTCCCAAATAATAATCACAGTTGGATTTGCAATGTACGTTATGCAACAATATTTGTAGAAGGACACGTACGATGTAAGAAAACTAATATTTTTCTTTTTCTTTTCAAAATATGAAAAAGAATAGATGCACATACATAAGTTGTCTCCATTTTTATGTGCCTCTTTGAGGAAAGAAACAAAGAGCATTTCTCTCATGTGGACGATCTGTGCAGACGAAGATCCAATGGCTATGATTAGCCAAGTCTATCAATAGAACTGGGTCCTAAAGACTAGATCTAGCATTCGTGACATGTTTTCTATGTTTGTGTTATTTTCGTGTCATACCCGATATCTTAACAGTTGGTGTCGTGTAACACCAGTTAAAATAAACGGGTAAAATGACCAGACCCAAAATCGACCAAATCCTTCAATTTTCCTCAATCACCATGGAAAACAGTATTGGAACTTTGGCTTGATATATTGTCTTCAAGAGTTATATTGATGATGTTTTCAGTGAGGCTTTCCACATTAGCACTCTCTTCTGCATAAACTAAACATAGAAAAATCAAATATTCTAAACCATTCAAATTATGGGTACTAAAAATAATTATGAAAAGAAATAAAAAATAGTTCTATACTATATAAATGATATACTACCTCCTTTTCCAAAAAGTCAATCTTGTGTACACAACAAAGCTTGAACCGTGTCTAGCAACAACGAAGTACGATATCGATCTAGCACTTTACCCCCAATATTAAAAGCAGATTCTGACGCAACAGTTGAAATAGGAATTGTTAACAAATCTCGTGCTAACTGAGAAAGTATTGAATAATGAAAACGTTCCATTTGCCACCAAGAAAGAACATCTATATCTTGTCTTCTATCTAATCTTTTATCATCCAAATACTTCTGTAATTCACTTTTTTCAACTAAATTTGGACCATTGTAATTATTATCAAAATCCTACATCATAAAAAAATAAAAAAGCAGAAAGATAACATAAATTATGCATAACCCAATTTCAAATATAAAATTAATAGTTTTAAAGTACTATGTATAAAAAGGAAAATACAAACTTTATGTTACCTTAAAGAGAGCATCTCACAATATTATTACCACGACTTTATGCATAATAGGAACAACTTTATAATCATCAGTCTATCAGAAATTAACTCTTCTACAGTAGCAAGTTTAACATTATAATAAATTGAAAATATCAACTTTATGGTAAAGATATAAAACACTTACTGGCTTGCTCAAAGAAAAAGCTTTGAAAAGCTTGTCAACGTCCTCTAAGGTAGTGATCTGAAAGGAGTTTAAAATTTAGTAACCTCATGAAGTAAAAGCACTTCATCCTCCGTCCTCAGAGAACATTTAGTGAAATAAACGATGCAAGAGACTCACAAAAATAAAAATAAAAAACTTACAGTGCTAGAGTCTACTACTCTCAAATTTAATCCAAGCTTGTTAGCAGCATCCGAAATTGCATGTGCATCAGTAACCTTAACCTTCATAGTGTCGAAGAAGGGAAGTCTTTGAACTTCCACGATTCCAAGTTTCTTCAATCCAACTGTAAATGCCTGCCACGAAACAATTAATATGAATAAATGTTGACAGAAATTCATAGTAACTTAATATCCCCAAAAAAGTAATGAGAAAGTATGAAAATCAACCCCAAGGTGATGCACAATCAGAGATTCAAAAAAGCTAGACAGATTGATAGCAACAAATTTAAAAGATTAAAAAGAAGACAACCAACCAACCTCTGAACAAAAAACACACGGACATAAAACATAAAATTAATAACAAATTGGGAAAAATGAAGAACTTAAAAAGATGGAGAAAGGAGATGCAAAGATTTAGAGACAAAATCGAACTTGGAGTGGAATCTGGAGAATGGAGATGCAGAGATGCAAAGATGTAGAGATGACTAGAGATGACAAGGATGATTCCATCCACTGCACAAGGGAGAAGAAAAGTGAGACTGAGAGAGGCTACCGGAAGAATTGAGCATACTGTGGGAGAGAAGGGCTAGGAAAAACATACGACCGGATCAGGAGAGAGGGTTATAGGAGTGGGGAGAGAGAAAGGGATTAGGGCTTTTGTTTTTGATCAAATGGTAAAATTAGAAAATAATGGAATAGAGAAGGGTTTTTTTCGTCAAACAAAGTTCTAATGATATAAGTGAATAGAATCCAACGGTACAGATTTACTCTCATTTATCTTACGGCTGTTATTTAAGTAAAGTCTTTAATAGTTTTTTAATTAATGTAGAAGTGTAAAAAATATAGAAAAAATATATAAACGCTTGTAATGACAAGCTTTATAATTTTCGTGAAGAGCTTAACTTCAAAATTCACCACTATAATCATATAAATCATAGATCAAAATTTAACCATTGATTGTTGTTTACATTTACGCTTCATTTTTCTCATCAAATTTTATTTTTTCGGATTTTCTTTTTTGAAAACATGATCTATTAGAGGATGCAAGAAGATGAAAGGTTTGGATCGTTGATATTATGTTCAGAGTTTTACGGTTGGTGAAAATATTGTTTGATGTTTATAAAGTTTCTACAAACTATATGACATCGACTCATATTTCAGTTAACCGTAAATATTGAAACGTGATATCAAAGATTTGAACCGTTCATCTTCTTACATGCGCCAGATGATCATGTTTTCAAAAAAGAAAATTTTAAAAATGAAATTAAGTAAGAAGAATAAAGCGTAAATGACAATTGATGGTTAAATATAAATTTAAGGTTTATGGATTATGGATTATAGTGTTGGATTTTGAAGCTTAGCCCTTCATGAAAGTTGTAAAGCTTGTCACTATGAGTGATTGTATATTTTTTTTTTTTTTTACATTTTTTATACTTTTACAATAATTATTATTAATTTTACCCTCAAATAAAAAAAAAACATTATTCATGAGGGTTTGGAGGATTTTAAAAATCTAAACGATAATGTAAGTGTAACCATTATCTGTGACATCCCGTCCCGGGATTATTAGAACGCACTTGTGAAATTACATAATTGCCCCTAGTTCGTTTTCGTCACGTTGTTTGGTTGTTGGTGTGGTGTTGGCAGGTGTTGGGCCACACCCACAAACACACTGCCATTTCTCTCTGTCTTCTCCCTGTCTCTCTCTCCCCCGAATCTTCTATCCTTCTTCTTCTTCCTAAAGCGTACGGACAAACCCATAAGCCACCAAAACCTCACAGATCGAGGAAACCAAGGACACATTTGAGCTCGTGAGGTCGAGGCAAGCTCAGCCATACCATTTTCAGGTGAGAAATCCTTCGTTTTCACGTCGTTTCGACGACGGCCGATTCAAGTACTGTTCATGCAAAAGTTATACATTGAGTTTTTGGGATTTTTGAGCTTGTAGTTGTCTTTGTGAGGTTCCCAGGAGCTGGGGAGTAGCTCGTTGGGTGAATTTGGACGTCAGGATCGTTGGATGTGGAGTTGGCCGAGTTTTGGAGATTTGGACAGGTATAATCTCTTAATTTTAGGCCTTAAAACTTGTTGGGACATGTTCTACTAGCTCTAGGGTTGATTTTTGGTGCAAGAAACGTGGAAAAAGGTGGAAAAACGAGCGAGATATCGTGATTTGCAGGTTTTCCGGCGACGGTGCCGGCGCTGGCGTCGGGGACTGGCCGGAGAAGAAGCAGGAATATTCCGTTAAGTTTAACGGAATATTCCTAACGGCAGGGGTTAAGTTTAACGGAATATTCCGTCAGTTTAACGGAATATTCCTGACGGCGTCTGTTGACACCGTCAGTGTGCTTGGCACGTGGCCGCGCGTGGGGGCGCGTGGGTCCGTGCCTGTTCTGGCGCGTGGGGGCGCGTGCGGGGTCCAAAAATTATTTTAAAAATATGGTTGTGATCCTGAGGTTGTGTAGAGCACATTGGTATATTCATTTGTCCATTTTGAGCAATGTATGAGAAGTTATTACGAAAGTTAGGTTATGTGCTTTAAAGTTAACGTTTTTATAGCTATTTCGCATATAGGTGACACGTACCCCGAGGACGAGCGTGCACACGCGAGGCAGGGGGGCTACGACCCTTCTACATATCAGTGAGTGGGCTTTTGTTTTCCGTATATACCTATATACATTTATATTCCCAGAAAGTAGATAAAAAGAGTTGATTGTTTTATGCCATGTACATTACTATTATTGTTTATGCATCATCACATGCATTAGTAGTGGCATATAAATACATATGCATATTGGGTGCTGTGGACGCACAGGTAAGTGCCAGGTAAGCGGTATTCACGTTTATGTTTCAGTAGTGGTTTGAGATAATTTGAGAGCTCATAACCTGCACCCCCAGTGTTAGTGCTCCCGCCCGTGGCCAGGGCACAGTCCTTCACGTGATGTTCACCTCCCGCACCTTATGCTCACCTTGGATTCAAGGTAGGTGCCCAGGCTTGTCGTACAGACCACTTTAGGTGGTTCCGACTCGTAGGTGACCCGCGATTATTCGTCCAGTCTTCACGTGATCGTAGCACTTATTTACACCCAGGCCTGTCGTACAGACCACTTTAGGTGGTTCCGACTCGTGGGCAGGTTTAGATATTGAGATTGAGATTTGAGCTCTAGATGCAGCCGTACAGGTCACGTTAGGTGACTCCGGCTGCTAGATTACATGTTATTGATATGATTTATACCTGAGCACTTGCATTTCATTTTGAGGTTTTGGCATGACATAGTCTTGAGCATGATTGGTATATATCTACGTATATATATTTTCTGGGAAGTATACAGGTCTTACGGCGAGGGGTTAGAATGTATTTTACTAAATGGTTTTCGAAAAGCTTTGTTTTTGCCCACTCACGCTTTTGTTTTGCGCCCCTCCAGGTTCTAGTTGCTTAGCCGTTGCGGTGGTTTCCCTTGAGGGCTTTACGGCGTTCTGACAGACACTCCCCATTGTAGGGTCGCCTTCGGGCGTACTACTGTTGTCGTTTTTGTTTGGACTGCTATAGACCTGCTCTGAAATTGTATCTCACTTACTAGCACTTATTTTAGTACTTTGTATGCTAGTTTTTAATTATTCGTACTTTTATTACTGTTCTATTAGCTTCCGCACGTGCACATGGCTACGTCACCTTCGTGTGACGGCCAGCACGCTCCGATCTCGGTCGGGGTGTGTCATTATCTACTCGTGGAGGAAAAATGATGAATCACGAGTGTTTATATATTCCTTCACATTTTTCATACTTGTATGTATCTCTTCTTAGTTCTTGCCTATACAAATACTATACTAGTTTATTTTAATTTTGGACCATATGTTAAGCAAAATTTATCCTAGTAATCGTAATAAGGAACTCTCATAATAAAAATAAATAATGACTAAAACTTTTTTTATTTTAACTTATATAGAATAATAATACAAAACTATATATTTAATATAGAATATATTGTATATATTAATATGGCTATTGCATTTTATAATAAATCTTTTAGTAATTAAACTTTAAAATTATCAAAATAATTTTTTTCTTAATGGGTTGAAACGAGTTACTCACGTGTATACCCGTTAAGAACCTGTTATTAACGGGTCACTCGATAATGATCCGATTAGTTATCATGTTGACCCGAAACCCATTATCTTCGTGTCGTTTTAGTGTCGTGTCAGAAACTGTCGGTAATTCACGAGTTTGGTTCCACTTCACAGACATCCTATCAAGTTTTGGTAGTGATGTACATCTTCATCTGCTCAAATAATTTTGGTTCTTCCAAATCACCAACACCTATCAAAATTCACAGTGAAGGAGCCCAGACCCTTGTCCAGAAACCTTTGTCGTCTTCGTCGTCATCGCTATTGTTGTCCAGATGTGGAGCATGGTGGTTCGTGGTGATGCATTGCTTTAGGTTTTAGCATCAACCTCTATTCTTTCTTTCTCTCTTTGAGATTTATTTCAAAGTTCTGGGTTGTGAAATTCGATTTCGTGGAAGTTTCTATGCTATTTTTGGTTTCGTGAAATCTAATCAATCATGCTAGTTGTTATAACTTGGGTCATTTGGTTCGAAACTGATATTTTATGTAAATATTGGTGAAACTCGTGTTGGATTGTGATAAACTAGGTTATATTTGTGTGACTTTGAAGCAACAAGTTATTGATTTGGATTTCGGTGGGGGATAACAAAGAAGTAAATGAAAATATAGAGGAACTTGAGTATTTAGATGCACGAGATGAAATTGGTGCAGCGAGGGCTAAATTTGTGGTAACAAATATAGGAGATAAGTTGAAACTGAAAGTGAATATGGAGTTTGATTCGTTTGATGAAGGCTATGTTTTTACAATATTTATACAATAGTAGTTGAGGGTGGCATTCGGGAACTTAGTGATAAAAAGGGCAGTGGTGGTGAGGGGTTGGTAAGGAAGGAATTTTTTTTGTTGCAAACAAGGCAAAAGGAAGGTGGATGTTAATCCCAAACTCAATTGGAAAGGTAAAAGAGTAGATAGTAGAACTGACTGCTAAGGAAAAGTTGCGTTGTTGAACCTAAATGTTCATGATAAGTTTGTAGTAACAGTTTTCAAAGAGCAACACAAGGCAAAGGAGGTGATTATTGATTACTATTCAAAGTTGATATATTTCCACAAGTATACAAGTGGGTTTATTGGAGGTGCAAAGTAGAGGAATCAGAAATACTGGTTGTATCCCCAATGATATGTATAATGCCGAAAGGGACTTACGAGCTCATATAATCATGAATGATGCGAAAATGCCTAAAAAGCATTTTGAGGGTGATGAAAAGAAAAATGAGTCATTCTAATTCAAGATGGAGATTGAAGAAACTGGAATACTTGCCAATTTCTTTTGGATGGATGCTAAGTCAAGACATGCTTATGCATGTTTTGATGATGTGATTGTGTTTGGTACTACTTTCAGCACCAATGTCTATGGGATGTTGTTTGCTTCTTTGCAAGAAGTCAATAATCATGGTCAAACCACAATATTGGGTTGTAGATTCATCAAAATTGAAAAGACTTAAAACTTTGAGTGGTTGCTTTAATAATTCCTTAAAGCTATGCCAGGTGAACAGTTCAAAATGATCCTCACGGATCAGGATCCGGCCATTGCAAAGGCGATTGGCAGCAACTACCGACAACTTCTTATATGGTACTGCATATGGTATATTATTAATAAATTCAAGAATAAGGGTTGGATTGAGATCATTTTTAAGAATTTGCATGATTGCATATGGGATCTCTCGATCACATAAAAACTTCATATTATCTTACCTCATAATTTTCACTATTCCTACACCATTTCTCACATAATTTTCACTATTCCATACTATCTTACCTCATTTTATTTTAATTCTTCAGATTCTATTCTCTAACCTCTTCCAATAATCTTTCCTTCAATTTTTTCAATAATTTTCAAATGGCCACATCTGCAATGAAAGACAGGGCTTGGACCCGAAAAGAAGATGAAGCTCTTTGTAGGGCTTATAGATGGGTCTCAAAAGATAGTGTGAAGGGGAGTTCTCAAACAAGTGAAGGTGTTTGGACTCGTACGTCCAAATAATACAATGAGTTCTACGAAGGCACCACTCCACCGAATTTCGGAAACCACAAGAGTTGTTCTTCAAGATGGAAAAAACATCTTCATCCAAATTTGAATAAATGGCATCAAGCAGTGTTAAAGGCTGGAAGCAAACATGAAAGCGGAGCCAATTACTACAACAAAGTAAGTGGTTTCACAAGTTATTTCAAATATTTAATTATATTATATTTAATTTCATAAATTAATTTCCTTTAATTTTTGTAATTATATTTTATAGTTACGCCAAGCGGAGGAATTGTATATGGAAGACAACTCGAAACCCTTTAGTCATCACAGTTGTTTGTAAATTTGTAAAAGGTGGGTGTTATTTGAAGATCCACCTCAAGAAACATTTGGTCCTATGCCGAGTGTTTGGAAATGTTTCTTCGAATACAGTTAGGGATGAACATGGATCTCCTACCATTCAAGAAACAAGGCTAGAAAATCTGTCTCCCGGTGAAGCTTCCACACCTAGGGCTACGGGACAAGACAAGGCTCGAAAATTGAAGGAAAAGGGCAAGGCAAAGGATGATTACGCCTTTCAACATGAAATGGCGTCCTCATTGCGATTAATGGTGGACCAAAATGCCTTTGCCGCGGAAGAAGGGAACCGTAGGCACGAAGAATGGGCAAAACAAATACAAGAAGAGATGGATGATAGGAACATGCAAAGGAACACTTCGGATTACACTCCAATGAGTTTGATAGGAAAAAGAGGGAAATTATGGCCCAACAGGAGTTGTTTACATCCGACTATACTCCTACAATGGCGGATGAAGATGATGATTATAGTCTTTAAATTGAAGTTGCAGTCTTTAATATTTAAGTTGTAGTTTTTAATTTAAGTTGTTGTGGTCTTTAAATTTAAGTTGTAGTCTTTAAATTTAAGGTGTAGTTTTAAAATGAAATAGTTGAATCTTTAAATTGAAGTTATTGTAGTTTTTAATGTCCAAAAACCTTATTTTAATAAGATAGTTTAATTTAAGTAACCATGTTAATTCAATTAAAATAATAAATTATGTTTGGCCTATGGCCCTTTGGCCCCCTCGATTGGAGATGGTATGAAATATGGCCTAGTACAATTCATTAAAAAATAATTTCTTGGAGGGTTATAGGGCTAAAGGGAGCTCTCTGGCCCTCCTTCACTTGGAGATGGCCTCAGGTTTCAAATCAAAACTCAGTGAAGAAGCTGGCATAAGAAAGAGACAGAGACAGAGGACCAATATAATAAATAAATAAATATTTGGAATTAATTAGTTATTTGGAAGAAGAAAAGAACCATAAGGGAATTAGAAGAAGAAAGTATAATCAGAAGAGAAGAAGAAGAATCAGAAGGCAAGAAGATGGGGATTTTTAGAGGGCGAGAAGAGGAGGGGAGGGCCTATTGAATCTCGTTGTTTTTAATTGAAGGCGTTCATAGAATTGGTATACGGTGGGGTATTTTTATATGGTAATAAAGGCTTTTTTAGGATAAACTAGAAAATAAGCTCGCGCCATGGTGCGGGAAGTCAATGTATTAATCATAACTAGATGAATAAGAAACATTTACCTGAATAAATTCAACATAATAATGAATGAACAAAGGGATATATAAGTGAATGAGGTTGATAAGATAAGTAACTTGTTTTTATATAGATTTAACCAAGCTAATATGTAAAGGAATTGAACGTTTTTTATTTCAAAGATGTGATCACAAAAAATGCTTTGTTTCTATTATAAATAGAAGAAACATAAGCAAAATGCAGTTTACACATCTTTTGCCCTTGTTTAAGTAGCTTTGTTTCTGTTATTTCAAAGATGATAGAAAGTGCTTTGTACTTGTTTAAGTAGCTAATTTTTCAAGGTAAAATGTTTAAAGCAACAAATATGGAGAAGGGATGTTTCTATAAGCCATAGAAGAAACATAAGCAACATGCAGTTCACACATCATTTGTCCCTGTAGTAAGGGCGGCAAAATGTCCTACAGGTGAGGCATCTGTTTGAGCACTTAACAGAAAACATAAAAAGTGTTGTGTTGTTGTTCTAGCAGCGAAGTTTTTCAAGCATAAGTGTTCAAACCAAAAAACATGCAGAACATTTTGTACCACTGTTTGGGCCAAAGTGTTATTGGGCCAAGCGTAGGTTTGGCCCAAAGCTTTTCCGAGTGTATTATGTGGGCTGCTTGGTAGTCCCGGTCCGTTCAGCGAAGGTGGTTGAGTCCTGTCGCAAGAAGGAATAGTTCAGATAATCGGAGGGGTCGAAGGAGTCCCGATATGATAGGGAAGCCTAGGGCAAAACGGATTCTCGACCAGCAATGAATACGGCCTCGAAAGAGGGGTAGGTTCAAAGTCCTAATAGGAGTAGGATTGGTCGAGGTAGAATTGGAGCATAATAAGAAGTCCTAATTCAGATATGGTTTCAACTCAATCTGAAGGAGGATATGCTGCTATAAATAGAGAGCAGAGTGCATCATTCAGGGGACCGCCAATTCAACACACAACTGCTCTGCGCAAACCTCTCAAATAACTTGAGATTTTTCGTTTTTCTTTCTCCGCCAACACACCTTCAGTTTGGATAAATAGCACTGTGGAGGCAACTGACGAACATCTTTAGTTTGGATAAACAACATTATCGCCATAGAATCAATCGACCAAGGAGCACCTTCAGTTTGGATAAACAACACTGCGTTGAGGCCGATTGGTTACCTATCCAAGTCTCGATCGATAAGGGTTTCCGAATCCTTATTGGCAGAGGTCATCTTATTAGCTTTCTCGGCGAAGTAAGGTGTTACGAGTTTCGACATTCGGCACATTGAACGCCGAGTGATTTTATGATTGGATATTCACAAGTGAGTTTCAAAGTTCGGCATTTTGACGGTCGAAACACGTTTACCATCAAGACATACATCACCTTTGAGTACTTGTGTCCATATAGTCTTGTGTCAATTCGACGTGCTTATACTTTCACGAATATAATCACTGTGACCGAATCCGGCACCGACAATTTGTGAACTTCGCAGAATTAGCAGCCTTGTCTTCAGGCTCGAGAATCCAAAGGCCGAGACTTGTTCCTTCATCAGCCACAGTCACAAGATCAAGAAGTGAGCAACGCACTCAATGCAACATCAACAAATTTTACTCCTCGGCCGACGAGTTGGCACGCCCCGCAGTCAACCGAATGACGTAGTTAGCTTATTAGTTACTCGGCTTGCGCATCACGTAGGTTTTGTAATTTTTAGAGTCAACATTTTGGCACGCCTAGTTAGACCTTGTGCTAGACCTTCGGAGTTCATAACCATTGAGACACGGTCCATAAAGAAGAAAACAATCATGGGAAAGTCAACAACCGACTTACCAGTACAAGGCCCTGGACAAGATTTGTCTCAGGTACAAAATTCTCTACCCGAGGCTACAAGTGCGACACGCCGAGAGAAGGAAATTTGTCTCGGCGGACGGCCTCGCAACCCAAAAATTCCCAACCAAATGGCAGGCATTTTCGTTGAATGGATAGTAGAATATTGCGACGAAGATGGTGGAGAAGGTTCTGATCCGCCAACTAGGTTGTTTCTTTGAAGACAATTTGATGAACAATCTCGACAAGTCGAGCAATCGATTGGCCAGAAAATGAATGATTTGCTTTATGCAATACGAACCAATAGTGATACACAGACCAGGATACTTGAACTATTGGTCAGTAAAGCCTTCGAAGATGGTCACGTCAGCCAACTTCGACAGCCTGCCCTTAAGAATGTTCCATTACAAGTCAAGAAAGGATTCGCTTGGCTCCAACCAATTGACTTGGAAAAAAAAGGCGGATGAAGTAGTAGATCTGATGGGCCTGACCAGGGAATAGAAGCAGCATCCATCAATATGACTGAGGACCAAAGAATGATCGACTTGGCTTTAAAAAAAGGGTCGAAGTTCCCAAAGTTCATCCATCCGTACCCAACTTATATGGAAAAGTTTGAATACCCTAAAGGTTTCAAGATCCCTGACTTCAGTCTTTTCGCTGGAGAATCATCCTTTTCTTCATTAGAACATGTAGCTCGGTTTACTACGCAATGTGGAAACATTAATAGCGACTTCCATACACTACGGCTATTCAACTTTTCATTAACAGGTTCAGCCTTTGCTTGGTACATCAATCTTCCACCGAACTCTGTCTAGGGTTGGGAGGAATTAGTCGAGAAATTCCATGAACAATTCTATCGACCAGGGATGGAAATGTCTATTTCATCGTTGCCTGGGATGGCTCAAGCTTTAGACGAATCGCCAATGGAATACTTAACAAGGTTCAAGTCGACCAGAAATTGGTGTCGAGTACCTCTCCCAGAAGTTGAATTCTACATAATTGCTCTAAACGGCCTGGACGTGGAAAACAAAAGGAAATTCCTAGGGGTAAATATCCGAGATATGTACGAGCTTGCTCAGCATGTTGAGCAGTATGATTATTTTCTCCGAGAGGAAAAAATATCAAAGTCCCCATCCTGGGGAACGATATACAAGAATCCCACGATCAGCTACGCATTGGCCGAAAGCGAGGATCCCCAATACGTCAGTGTAGACGCAGTTGAAATAGTGATAGATAAACCATACATTTGCAAGGCATTAGCTCAAATCAGTCCCAAAGATGCCAAAACCCGCTCGGTCTCTAAAGAGATGATTAAAACATCAAAAGTTTACACCTTCGATATCACCAAGGTTGATGCAATTTTCAACCAATTGTTGGTAGCAAAGATCATAAAGCTTCGGCCAGGACACAACATTCTTAAGGCAGAAGAATTGAAAGGGAAAACATACTGCAAGTACCATAATTCAAACAAGCATGCTACCAATAATTGCGTCGTGTTTCGTGATGCGATTCAAAGTTGGATTGAGAAGGGAAAGTTAAAATTTCCTGAGAAACAGATGGCGGTTGACATCAATCCCTTCCCCTCAACGACAATTGGTATGGTGGATGCTCAATCTTCCTAAAAACAAAGGAAAAGGGAAGGCCAAATTCGTCCTAGTACAACATGTCCATAAGCAGGGTGGTCAGCCGAAACTCAAGATTGATTTATTTTCAAATGCACCACCCACAAAGTCTTCAGGGCCGCCCATCGTTGAACCTATGTCGGGTTCTACTTCAGAAGAAACTGATGAATCAATGGTTTTGTGCGGCCGTTGTAAAAAATGAATTGAACCTAAAGGAAGAACACCTTCGGCTCCAATGTCATGTCCACTGTCCACGGCCGTAGCAAAACCGCTGAGGGAACTCGAAACCGGCCAACGACGACAAGTGTTTGAGAGACTCGGCCCACAGGTACAAGCAAAAGACCCAATCCCAGTCAGACAACGTCTTAACTTTGATGCGCCATTCTATAATGAGGATTATTACTCGCGTAACTCCAGCAATTCGAGTTCATCGGTGGGTCAAAAAACCTTTTGCCACCTAAGCCACGCGATCAACGTTGGTATAGTTACAATTCTCCGACCGGTATGTATATGGCGTTATCCAAGTCTCAAAAACATCGTCGGCAGCAGATAGACTGCATGGCCCGACGACAAGAAGCACATGCTAATTCGACTACCCGGTGGCAGCCAAAAGAGGTTGTAGAAAGTGGCAACGACCAACCTACCCTGACCATTATGGTCGAATTATTTCAAGAGAAAATGCCAGTTGATCGTGACTTTGAAACCACCATTGAAGAGTCCAAAAAACGCATCAAGCTCATTCTTCGGCCCGTAGAGATGAAAGCTTGTCTTGAGCATTTCTGACAAGAAGCCGAAAGTAAGCTTCCCCCATTACCACTGCAGGAACCGTTAATAAAAGTATGGCGCAATCTACACCCTCCATTCCTCGGTGAATGCTTGGAGTACATGTGAGAATTTCATAAGAAATATCCCGCCAATGACTTGTACGGACTGCCCAACGCATGTCAGGAAGCCCTCGACCTAGCATTAACTTGCCCTGATGCTGAACAGATTATTAAAAAAAACCACCGATCTGGCAATAAAAGCTAGGTTCCATCATATACGTGAGGCTCGAATCCTCGGCTTTGAAATCGACCCATACACAGATATGGACACTGCCGAGCTACCTTTTTCACTGGAAGACCTTCAGCACCTGCGATATCATTTCGAAGTCTTCTCGGCCGTGTCTCTTTTCGGCCTTACTGCTGATGAGGAAAATCAAACGGCACTTTTAGATGCATACCTGGACACAAGGAACGCCTGAATCAGAAGCCCGTAAAGCACTACAAGAACAAAATCACTCTTCTACAATAAACCAGCTCGAGGAAGATGACCAGGTACATATCGAGGCAATGAATAATCCGGTTGAAGACACTCCAAAGACTGATACCACATTTACTGATCTAGAAGTCGACAACCAAGACCCGATGCGTCATTCGGTCCTCAAGCACATGGAAATCAGCATGGTCTATGTCCTATCGGCTAAGTTTCAACCGAGAACCCACCAGTCAAATTTTTTGGATGGGGACGTGGTTGCCGAAGAAGCAACACAAGTGGATTTTATCGTTACTGAGGAAGATGGGGAAATCAGTAAAGGTGACAAACTTAAGGCAGCCCTGGCCGAATTGTTTCCCCGCTCTTCTTTTGTTAATCTCCAACATCTAAAGCCGTTATATGTCATGCCTCATATTGAAGGCTATCCCATTTCCAAGGTGTTTGTCGACTGTGGAGCCACAGTCAACATCATGCTGATTTCCATCATGAAGGCATTATGCCGCTCCAATGACGAGCTCATACCATCAGGAATTACAATGAGCAGCTTCATCGGTGACAAGTCTCAAACTAAATGAGCGTTCCAGTTGGAAGTCAGCGTTACAGGTCGCAATCACATGATTGCATTCTTTATCATCGACTCAAAGACCGACTATAATGCATTGCTCGGCCGTGATTGGATCCATCAAACAAGTTGCATCCCTTCATCATTATACCAAGTTCTCATCTTTTGGGATGCCAAATCGGTCGTAGTCCATCCAGCCGACAATCAGCCGTTTGAAACTAACATGATTCAGGCTCACTATTACGAAGATCACGTCGGCTACATGACCCTACAGGGTTTTAATGAAGACGAACGGTCGATTATAATTTCAGTTCAGAAAGCCATCGAGGTAGGCGCCAAGACTGTACAGTAGGATTCGACGAGATTCGGCTTGGCAAATTTAATTCCCAACGCCGATGACTGATGCCGCCAAACAAGAAAAGCGTCGGGCTGCGGTTTCATCCACCATGGAACGTCTGTTGGCTCATTGGTATGCCATCGCCAAGCAACCACACTCGAGCATAAACTTAATCGAATTTTTGGCCGAAGCGGTTAACGGCCCAGTTTTATCACTAGACAAAGTTCATGCCGCACTGGCCGAACTCGAAGACAATCGGCCCCAAGTCAAAGACCCATTAGAATACATAAATGTTGGCACAGCCGATGAGCCTCGACTGCTGTTTATTAGTGCGTTGTTGCAGCCTTCCATGAAGTTCGAGCTTAGTAAATTACTCAATGAGTTTAAAGATTTTTCGCGTGGAATTATCATGAGATACCAGGCCTCGACCAAAACCTTGTCGAGCATGAGTTACACATCAAAGTTGGTTGTACGCCTGTCCGACAACCACTCCGTCGATTATCGACCGAAGTACAGCTCGGCATAAAGGACAAATTAGTTCAGCTTTTGAAAGCCGGGTTTATTCGGACCACTCGGTACATCTAATGGTTGGCCAATATTGTCCCGGTGCTAAAAAAAAATAAGGCCCTACGCATCTGCATCGATTTCCATAATTTGAATCTGGAAACTCTCAAGGGTGAATACACAATGCTGATCTCGGATTTATTGATTGATGCCGCAGCCAATCATGAAATGTTGTCCTTCATGGGCGGCCATGCCAACTACAACCAGATCTTTATCGCTGAGGCTGATGTTCACAAAATCGCCTTCCATTGCCCTGGGGCACTCGGCACATACAAATGGGTTGTCATGCCATTCGGCCTTAAGAACGCCGGCGCCATATACCAACGAGCTATGAATACGATATTCTATGATTTGATCAGAATGGTCGTAGAAGTCTATATCGATGATATGGTTGTAAAATTGAAAAGCCACCGAACGCATCTAGATGATCTTCAGCAAACATTCCTTCGTATGCGTCAGCATAATCTAAAAATGAACCCAGCCAAATGCGTTTTCGGTGTAGTGGCCGGTAATTTCTTGGGTTTTCTTGTGCACCATCATGGCATCGAGGTCGACGAAAATAAAGCCCGCGTAATTATTAGTGCTTCACCCTTAATGACCAAGAAACAACTCCAGTCATTACTTAGGAAGATAAATTTTCTCCGCCGTTTCATAGCTAATTCGGCAGGCAAAATGAAAGTATTCTCTACACTCTTGAAACTTAAGGACTTCGATAAGTTTGAGTGGCGTGAAGAACATCAAGCGGCTTTCACGCAAATCAAGGTCTCCCTTACCACGTTACCAGTACTAGTACCGCCTTGCTGCGGTAAGCCTCTCAAATTGTACATTTCGATAGTCGACGAGTCCATCAATTGCCTCCTCGCACAAGATAACGATGCTAGGCGTGAACAAGCTATCTTTTATCCCAGCCGAAATCTGAATTCGTCTGAGGTCAATTATTCACCCGTTGAGAAACTTTGCTTAGCTTTGTTTTTTGCCCCATCAAAACTTCGGCACTACATGCTCCTATCAGTTACACAGGTCATTGCCCAAACAGATGTTATTCGTTACATGCTTATCGGCCTATCATAAAAGGTCGAATTGGGAAATGGACAATGGCATTATCGGAGTTCAGTTTGTAGTACGTACCCCAAAAGGCCGTCAAATGACAAGCCTTAGCCGATTTTTTGGCCCAACATCCCTCTCCTTATGGATTTTGGGGCAGCGAAGTCGATATCGGTTTAGTCCAAATACGAGACAACTACTGGACGATGCATTTTGATGGTTCTAGTACCTCCACCTCGGCTAGTGTTGGCATCATCATTCAATCTCTCGACCACTACCGTTGGTATTTCTCTCTCAAGTTAGACTTCAACTGTACAAATAATCAGGCCGAATATGAAGCTTTCGTTATCGACCTTCACGTCCTCCATGACTTATGAGCAACCTGTTTTCTTGTCCTTGGTGATTCCGAACTCGTGACTAACCAACTAATTGGCATTTTTCGTTGCATGAGTTGTACTTTGGCTCCCTATCATATGGTTGCCACCTATTTGGCCGAGTCATTTGAGCGGATTACATTTGAGCACATTTCGCATGTTCGAAACATTGATGTAGACGAACTCACCCAAATAGCCTCTGGAGCACAACTCACAGGGGGCAAGTTAGGCCGTGTAACACCCACAAAACTACGATCTTACCCAGCCTTGGTCAATCAGCAAGTCTTCCAGCATAATCACGTCATACGCACGAAAGTGATGTCTTTACCATCGTTACTAGAGTGAGGAGACCCCGTAGAAGTATGTGCTATCGAGACACTACCGGACGATCCAAGAAAGGCGATTTTACGATATCTCGACAACCCAATGATAAACATGACCGGAGGAAAAGGGTCCACACCACGAATTACTTGTCATACCATAATGAATTATATCGAAAGGGTGAGGATGGGTTACTATTATTGTGCCTCGGCCCACAGGAGGTTGCCCAAGCAATGGCCGAGGTGTATGAAGGGATCGATGGAGCTCACCAAGCCGGGCATAAAATGCTTTGGCTGCTTCGTTGACACGGCTATTTCTGGCCGAGTATATTGAAGGATTACATCGAATACACCCGAGGATGCATACAGTGTCAAATTCATGGGCCTACAATAAAAGTCTCAACCAAATTACTCCATTCAGTTACCAAACCATGGCCGTTCAGAGGATGGGCAATGGACGTAATTGGCAAAATCACACCATCTTCTAGAGCAACAAAACACGCATGGATATTAGTGGCAACCGATTACTTCACAAAGTGGGTCGAAGCAAGATTATACGCCGAATCAACGTCCAAAGAAGTCTGCAATTTCGTAGAAGAAAATATTGTGACTCGATTCGGCATACCAAAAATGATCATAACTGACAATGGCACAATCTTTACGGTCAACAAGTTTAAAGAGTATACGGCAAACCTAAAAATTCGACTCAAGCAATCTATACTGTATTATCCGCAGGCGAATGGGCAGGCCGAAACAAGTAATAAAGTTTTGATTGGTATTCTTGAAAAAATGGTAAGAGAGAGGCCGGGGATGTGGCATTTGAAGCTAAATGAAGCGTTATGGGCCTATTGAACTTCACTCCAATCAGCGACCAGAACAACTCCATATGCCTTAACCTATGGACACGACACAATATTACCGGTTGAGCTTAGTGTAAATTCGTTGCGAGTAATTGAACAGAGTAGTTTGATCAGTGCCGAATACAGTCAAGCCGTGAGGCAGGAGTTAGAAGATTTGGAGGAGGCGCGACTTGACGCTTATAACTTCTTAGTCGCGCAGAAAAAGATTACCGAACAGGCTTATAATCAACGGGTTAGACAGAAAACGTTCGGCGAGGGAGAATTAGTTTGGCAAATTGTGCTGCCCATATAAATTAAAGACCCCAGGTTCGGTAAATGATCGCCGAATTGGGAAAGGCCGTTCGTCATACATAAAATTCTCAGCGAGGGGGCATATTATCTTAGAGACTAGACCGGTTTAATTCACAAATTACCAATCAATGGAAATTTTTTAAAGAAATACTATCCAGTCACATGGGAAATGCATGAATAGAAGTTCATTTTATTAAGATCATAAAAGAGTATACAAATTGAATTCGTCGACCAGTTTACATCCAAATGAATCTAGGGCAATGAAGGAAGAAGAGTTTTAAGAACAGCCTTCAACTCCAACCACCTCGCTTCGCCCATTATGATTTTAGCTTGCCGGTTTCTCCTATCCATCTTTAGCTGCTCGATCCACTTCACGTTTGTCGCGTATTTGGCTAAGCAAGATTTGCCGCTCAATTCAAAGTCCTTTGAAAGTTCAGAAGCAACTACCGACCTTCAATGTTGGTGTTCAGCAGTTTGACGGTCAAGGTCAGCTAGTGTTGCTTTCTTTGCTTTCAAAGCTTCGACCTTCGGATGAAAAGTTTCTCAAGTGACTGTTGTAGCTTTGAGGTCATTTTCAATTTGAAGAGCTCTCTAAAAAATATCGAAATATTCTCGAGTTCTTTCCAGGGTGGAAGATGCTTGAGTGACAGCTTCGGCGGTCAATTGACCCTCAACGACAAGCTCGTTCAAGCATTTTCCCACTGAGTCGAGGCCGTTGCATTTGGGGACTCGTGAAGTTGAAAGAGATAAGAGTTCCTGTAGTTTGACCAGGACGTTCGACTCGGCAGTGGGTATAGAGGGCCCGGTTGTAGCAGCCGAAGGACCTGCTGCTCCTGAAGTGTTCAAAATGAGAGCATCAAGCTCGGCCTTCCACGAAGGCTGCACAGAAAAGAAAATTTGTAAGCAAAAGGAAAATTATATGGAATGCATAACAGAGAGCTTAAACCTAGAGAGCTTAATGGCCGAGCCCAGTGTCTAAGATTGCTTCTCAATTCGCGTGACTGATGGAGTTTATCTACGTTTGATGGCCACTAAGGTGGCCAAGAAATGTAGATAACACCCTTCGGCGCATAGAATTATCGATGAAATGAACGATCGGGCACCTGACATTTAATATTTTCCTGGGTTCAGATGCGTTATAGTAAGTTCTTGTGGAGGAATGTCGATGTTTTGATCTTGGGGATGAAGCCACGTTTCTGTCGTTGCTTCAGGCTCGACCAGGGGTCTTTTCCCACGATAGGCCACAAGAGGATCTGGTTGACCATAGGGGGAAGATTGGCGGAAGGAAGTTTGGTTGGTCAAGGGCGACTCGCCAGCTGGATCTCGTTACCCTCGTTACTCTCATCATCCTGAAATAAAAAGCTGCTAAGACTTTTAAATCTGATAAAATGAAGAAGATCATTAGAGACATAATCATACCTCTTCCAAGATGATCGTCGACTGTTTTTTTAGGAGATTCGTCTCGATGGATGAGGCTATTTTCTCCAAGGCAGGCGCAGCCGTTGGACCTAGGACTACAGGTCTCTTGACCAGCGGAGCAGTCCCTAGATTAGCCATGACCCCGGGGACGACCTGGGCTGCTTGGCAAGATGTTGTTGGTTGTTCTTCCGTTAGGGCTTGCACAACCAGGGCAAGGGGAGAATTGCTAGGCGCAGTTGTTCTAGTGGTGTGGCTGGAGATCACGTGGATCTCCCGTTCCCCATTCTTCGCCAATTTCTTGACGCGTTTCGAGGGTCGTGGAGCTTCGTCGGTTGTCTTAGTTTCCAGACAAGGTCGTTTTCCTTGCGAAGACTGCGCGACGTTTTTGCTTCTCTTAGACAGAGCAGATTTCTTCTTGGCCACCGCGGCGGCAATCACGTCTGCTTTCTTCAACGGTCGACCATCTAAGAAAGTGAATTAAATTAGCAAGGTTAAGCGATAGTGGAAAAGAGAAATAGAAGGAAGAGAGGCCGTATACCTTGGGTCGGCTCTTTGGATTAGGGGGCAGAGGTTTTCCTGGGCCGATCGTCGAAGATTTTGTTAACAACGTCTTCGACCAGAACCCCAAAAAGGGTTTGGGTATACTATTCCTACCAGTCGCCAAAAGTGTCAATGCTAAGAGATTCGGGAAGAGTCGGTCGGAGGCGAAATGTTTTGCACCGATCCTGAAACTCTTTCATGGACTCTCTGCACTCTCTCTCTAATGAGCCAGAAAGGCGTTCTCAGCTGAGGAGGGAACGAGAAGTAAGCAGAGGTACCGACAACCTTAGAGGTATCCGAGCTGCCAGGCAGTGAAGTGGGGGTGGTAGACTTCCCAACTCGCTCGGCGAGAGTCACAACCGAGGGGAAAGTCGCGTTTTAACACGATCGACCCCTAATTCTAACGAATGGCAGCCTCTTCACTTTCACTCCATGCTGATGATGGAAGCTTAAGGAAGCAAGGGTGCTCTTGACGACGACATACTAAAAATTCGTCGTCAAAAATGACATCTATGCCAAAGAGATATTTGAAGACCTCTTCGGCATGATGAGGAAGAGCCGGCCGAGATGCCAATTGAAGACCGAGCGAAATAGTGGATTGGAAGTTTGAGATTTCTGGCCGGAGTATGGCGAAATAAACCTGCAACCAGAGTTGGAAGACCCAAAGGGGACCATTCTGATTTGGGTCAATTTTGCCAATTGTCGCCTCGGCCAAGTAGCGAAGAAGATTGGCAAGAACGGCCGAGCTGAGCGCCAGGGTATAACCACTAGCCAGGGCTTCGACCACTAGCATATTCTCGACCAAGCATTTGTTTGACCAACTATAACAAACAACAAATAAATTTGTTGTACCAGTAGAATAGGAAGGCTTTGTGTTCTCCCTTCCGAAGACTTGCTTCTCCTCGGCCAGCAAAGTGGAGGATGAGGGTGTTATAGTTGAAGAAATTCTTGTGTAATTTCTAGACCTCTTCCTTTGAAGGCTCTTGACCATCTCGACTTAGCGTCTCGACGGTTCGATCGTTAAAAAATGCCCTAAGGTCGAGATTCGACGAGCATCCAGAGAGGGCAGCATCGATCGAGATGCCAAAAGGAGAAGTCCCAAGAATAGCCAAGATGTCGAGGATGGTGGGGCCGAGAGGGCCAACAAGAAGGACCATGGTGTCGGTGGCCGAGCACCAGAGACTCAGCGCTGACATGAGAAGTTCCTTATCCATGACTAACTCCATGGTCGAGAGTCTAATGGCATCATAGCTGCCAAGAGCTTTCCACTCTTGACCAAATAAGTTTTCCATTCGAACGACCCAGGCTACCCAGTTGGCGTTAGTCATAGGCCAAGCTCCTTGGGGCCTCGTTAGGTCCCACTTTGACCAGTTGAACCCTTACAGTAGGGGTGTTAGGCAGTGAGCCTTGAGGAGTGTGGTGATGGATAAAGGTACTGCATCCTTGAAGAGTGGCCCCAGGATTTGATGAGTAGTGCTCAGGTCACTCCCGAAGCGCAGAGTTTTGATAATGCTCTGATCGATGAAGCTTTTGCATTTGCTGCATTCATCGTTAAGCTTGGAAATAAAGGCGTTGGAAGTCATTTTGGAAAGCTTCGAATAGTTTCGGAGGAATTCTTGGAAGGGTATCTGGGATAAAAGTTTGTTTTTCTGGGATTCCGAAAGCAAATGGCAGAAAGATTTTTCAAAAGTTTATGGAAGCGTGAAATGCAGGTAAAAGAGATTCAGATATTTATAGGCATTTCGAGAGAAAGGTCAAACGTTTGATGATTCGTGGCGTTTTGATTTTCATATTTGAGGGAAAATCGACCGGGAAATGGCCAATCATTTCAGATATCTCAGGAATCTCCAAAGATAGGATTAAGGTTCTCGAGGTTTTAGGACGCACGATTGCGTACAGCGGCGGATTTAATGCATTGATGAGGAAGAGACGCTTCGGCGGACGCACGTTATCGAGGACCATGATTAAAGGCTGGTAGGTTTATCGAATAATCGACACGTGGCAGGACATTGGGAAAACAGAGATCGTGTAATCATATTTCATAAATGCGCATGGTGGTGGTTATCGACACGGTTAAGTCTAATGCTAAAAGATGTTTTCGCTTCTTCAAGGTCGAGACTCAATCGAGGATTAGCGATCGACGACCTCAAAAGCGAGGGGGCAATGTTTGGGCCCAAAGTGTTATTAGGCCAAGCGTAGGTTTAGCCCAAAGCTTTTCCGAGTGTATTATGTGGGCCGCCTGGTAGTCCCGGGCCGTTCAGCGAAGGTGGTCGAATCCTATCGTAAGAAAGAATAGTTCAGACAAGCGGAGGGGTCGAAGGAGTCCCCATATGATAAGGAAGCCTAGTGCAAAACGGATTCTCGACCGGCAATGAATACGGCCTCGAAAAAGGGGTAGGTTCAAAGTCCTAATAGGAGTAGGATTGGTCGAGGTAGAATTGGAGCAGAATAAGAAGTCCTAATTCAGATATGGTTTCAACTCAATCTGAATGAGGATTTGTTGCTATAAATAGAGAGCGGAGTGCATCATTCAGGGGACCGCCAATTCAACACACAACTGCCATGCGCAAACCTCTCAAACAACTTGAGATTTTTCATTTTTCTTTCTCCGCCAACACATCTTCAGTTTGGATAAATAGCATTATGGAGGCAACCGGTGAACATCTTCAATTTGGATAAACAGCACCGTCGCCGTATAATCAATCGACCAAGGAGCACCTTCAGTTTGGATAAACAGCACTGCGTCGAAGCCAACTGGTTACTTATCCAAGTCTCAGTCGAGAAAGGTTTCTGAATCCTTATTGCCATATGTCATCTTATTAGCCTTCTCGACGAAGTAAGGTGTTACGAGTTACGACATTCGACACATTGAACGTTGAGTGATTTTATGATTGGATACTCACAAGTGAGTTTCAGAGTTCGGCATTCTGACGACCGAACCACGTTTACCATCAAGACATACATCACCTTTGAGTACTTGTGTCCATATAGTCTGGTGTCGATTCGACGTGCTTATACTCTCATGAATATAATCACTGTGACCGAATCCGGTGCCCACAATTCGTGAACTTCACAGAATAACCAGCCTTGTCTTCAGGCTCGAAAATCCAAAGGCCGAGACTTGTTCCTTCCTCGGCCACAGTCGCAAGATCAAGAAGTGAGCAGCGCACTCAACGCATCATCTACAAATTTTACTCCTCGGTCGACGAGTTAGCACGCCTCGCAATCAACCGAATGACGTAGTTAGCTTATTAGTTACTCGACTTGCGCGCCACGTAGATTTTGTAATTTTTAGAGTCAACAACCACTCGATGATGGAAATTGTGGTTGTTTATTTTTTCTGAGAACAGACATCTTCCAAACTATAGCAAAAAAAGAAACAATATTTTAGGAAACGTTGTTACCATGGAAACTATTTAGGTGAGTGGGCAGAAAAAAATTGGAGTTTACCTTTCTTTTGATTTTTTTTTTACCTGAGATTTTGTCCTGAGTGCAGCAATCAGCACTTTGTCGATGGGTTCAATTTTGGGGACAACCAGATTATAGAATTTGCCAGCAATTCTAACTAAATTGGTTGTGTCTGTTTGCTCGTTGCAAGGTTTCGTGATATGAATTAAGGGAAAATATATGAGGTTAGAGAGAAATGTGATAGTTATGGAGTGAAACAGTGGTGCAAAGAGATTGGCCGATAGTTTTTTATGGGCGGCAAAACATACAACCAAGAAAAGCAAGTATAATTATTAAGATATACATAGGAGAACATCAATCTTCTTTACCTACCAGATTTATGTTAAAACCAATCAAATGTCAAGTATATAATATACAACAATTGCATAGTTTATTTCGAATGGAAATTTCACAAGGATACAATATATCTCACAATATAAACAATTAATAAAATTGAATAATAAATCAAAAAACACTGACTTGGTTAGGAAGATAGAGGCTTGCAGTAGCAATCTCCTAAGATAGAAATTCACCCCTACACCAATACAGTAGTTCAACGGACGTCTATCTTGCAGGATACAACTATCTAATCCAAGTTCTTGCACTTGAACTTAGATTCTTGGCGAATTGGTTATGGTGTTTCTCTGTGAAGTATGAAAAAAGAAGCGATGAAATTGTTCTTCGGTTTCTGATCTTACAACCATGTTTATATTGGCGTAATGAAGCAGTTAAAGCCGTTCATGTTTATCTTCAAGAACGGTTGTAACTGTTCACGTGAACAGTTTTATCCTTTCGAAAAAAACTGAATGCAAAAATCAAAAACGTAAAAATGATACTTGTGCTTTTCGTCCAATCTTTGACATTTAATATATGCACCCAAACCCTCCAAGTCTAAGGCCCAAGGTTCATGGCTTTGGCCCAATTTCTTTCATACTATAAGTGTGGGAACACACTTATAAAGTGGATCTTCAAAAGAGGAATGGGTGATGTGGGACTAATGATCCCACAAGTTCCAACAATACCCCACATTTTCTATTCAAACTCTAGCAATACCCCACATTTGAATAGAAAATAAGATATTAACAAAATTAGTAACGGTTTTCCAGAGAACTTAGATATGATACGCATCGGGATAGGTGTCTTTTGGACTTGAACCTTCTCTAGTGAGTACTTATCGGAGTTACCTAATGAAGCAGTGAATTTAATATCTTGAACTGATCATGCTTAGTAGTAAATTGAAACAATAAGTATCACACATATCACATCTTCACACACGTCAACTGATACGGTTGTGTTCATTTTGGTCCTGAACAGATCCTGATTTCATGAGACCTTTAGAGAATTGTAGCCATACCAATTCTCAAAGATGCGACCCCACATCAATCTCATATAGGTAATGCTAATAAAGAATATAATGTTCTATTCATCTTAAACATAAGATATTAGCATTACTAAGAATAGTTATTCACAATCTTCGTCTTACAGGCAACACACTGTTTTCCATCATAGGAATGAGTAAAGATTGTGTGTTTCTTACTTTGAGTTTTCCTCAACTAGTTTTCCTTTTGAACCTAGACCATGGGATCTCCAATTAGCTAGGTTAGGTTTCCGTCAAGTTATAACTCATTGAGTTGGCTTTAAACCAATTCCCCTCAATGTAAATGCCACTTGATCCTTGGATAGGCCTTTTGTCAAAGGATCGGCAATATTCTCCTTAGATTTAATATAATCAATGGAAATAGTTCCATTCTTAAGTAGCTATCTAATGGTCTTATGTCGTCACCTTATATGTCTCGACTTCCCATTATATTCAGCATTTTTGGCTCGACCTTGTGCAGCCATGCTATCACAATGTATATATATTACAGTCACAGGCTTGGGCCATAATGGAATATCTTCCAGAAAATGCTTAAGCCATTCAGCTTCATCAGCAGCTGTATCTAAGGCTATAAACTCTGATTCCATTGTCGAACGTGCTATACACGTTTTCTTGGACGATTTCCATGACACAGTTGCTCCACCAAGTGTAAATACATATCCACTTGTGGATTTACTGTATGTGCTCCCTGAAATCCAATTTGCATCAGTATATCCTTCTAATACTGGGGGATATTGAGTGAAATGCAAACCATAGTTCATTGTATGTTTTAAGTATCTTAAAACCCTTATTAAAGCATTCCAATAATCTCTTCCAAGATTACTTGAATACCTACTTAGTCGGCTTATTGAATAAGCAAGATCAGGTCTTGTACAATTCATAATGTACATCAAGCAACCTATAACTTGGGTATACTCTAATTGAGATACGCTCTCTTCTTTATTTTTTGTAAGTTTATGAATGGGATCAAAAGCAGTTACTACAGGTTTACAATCATAATGTCCAAACCTTTTTAGAACTTTTTAAACATAATGTGATTGAGTTAGGACGTATCTATCTGAATTCCTTAGGATTCGAACTCCAAGAATCACATCAGATATCCCTATATCTTTCATATCAAAACTAGAATTTAGCATTTTCTTTGTGGAGTTAATCATATCTTTGTTTGTTCCCATTATAAGCATGTCATCAACACATAGACATACAATAACACAAGCATTTTTCGTTTGCTTAACATAAATGCATTTATCACTTTCATTGATTACAAAACCATTCATAATCATATTATGATCGAATTTTTCATGCCATTGCTTAGGAGCTTATTTAAGTCCATATAATGACTTAATCAATTTGCAAACTTTCTTTTCTTGACCTTTGACAATGAAACCTTCAGGTTGTTCCATATATATTTCTTCGTCTAATTCACCATTTAGAAATGTGGTCTTGACATCCATTTGATGTATCTCGAGATTGTATACAGACGCTATAGCTATTACTAACCTTATCGATGTTATTCTAGCTACTAGTGAATAAGTGTCAAAGTAGTCAAGTCCTTCTTTTTGACGATACCCTTTGGCTACTAAACGAGCTGTATACTTGTCTATGGTACCATCCGGTCTCAATTTCCTCTTGAAAACCATTTGTCTCCTATTGGTTTATGATGCGAAATATATAAGCACACAAATTAAAACCCTCTTTTGACAATTGTAGTATATGTATAAGTAGGGATCGTTCTAAACCGGGGATTAGAAGGGATTGCTAAATCACTTGAAAACTGACTCAAAAACGTAAAACAAAGGTTAAAACACTAAACTAGACTCAAAGAATGCAAAACTAAACACTAAAACACTAAAACAAACCAAAAGACTCAAAACAGCAACAAAACACTCAAAACTGCCTTAAAAACACAATCTGGGCAGTTTTGAACACCTACACTAATTTGGACGAATTTGGGTTATAACTTGAATCAAAACACTTAGAAACACAAACTAAGACACTTTCTAACTAAATTGAAACACTAAAGTAAAGGGGGATTTAGTTTTGACGAAATTAAAACAAAGAAAACAGATTGTAATAAAAACAGATTGTAAAAACGAATTTGATGAAAATATGGATGGAATACTAGCTAGAAGGTTCTTCTCCACACATGTCACACTTGCATACAAGATGATTTTCAGTTGGTCTTTCGATGAATCATGAAACTCAACACCCCGGGTTAATTAGGTTCGCTTAAACTAACCTTCAAGTTCTTGATGCAAACTAATTCAGCACACAAATTAAAACCCTCTTGTGACAATTGTAGTAAAGATGCAAGTAGGGATCGTTCTAGACCGGGGATTAGGAGGGATTACTAATTCACTTGGAAATTGACTCAAAAACGTAAAACAAACGTTAAAACACTAAACTAGACTCAAAGAATGCCAAACTAAATAATAAAACACTAAAACAAATCAAAAGACTCAAAGAATACAAAACACTTATAAACACAAACTAAGACACGTTCTAACTAAATTGGACACTAAAGTAAAGGGGGATTGAGGTTTTGACGAAATTAAACTAAATGCACAGATTGTAATTTAAAGACAGAATGTAAATATGAATGTGATGAAAATATGGATGAATGCTAGCTAGAAGGTTCTTCTCCACACATGTCATACTTGCATACAATTTGATTTTCAGTTGGTCTTTCGATGAATTATGAAACTCAACACCCCGGGTTAATTAGGTCCGCTTAAATTAACCGTCAAGTTTTCCTTAAGTTAATGAATTGGATGGGTTAGCGCAACGCAATTCAAAACATTCTCCAAAAGTCCTTTACGTGAAAAGCACAATAAAGATACAATCAAAGATCATTAAGCATCATGAAAACTATAAGTGTTGACGAGACATTCGTTACTATGATGAGCATGAAACTAGTGCCAAGAATTCATTTAAAGCGATTGTTTATAAGCAACCTCCACTACTTGTGAATATAAGTTCATAACTATTAGGTGAAATTCACTTATATTCTAGCATCATTTTCATGCATGAAAATTAAGCGTGCACTCTCAATAAACATACACAAATAAGTTATCGATCAAGCAGTTAAACAATTGAATTCACCATTCATGAAATTCCAACCAAAAGTAATCAATTCATATTGCAAGCATAAACATGGTTTCGAATCACCCCCTAACTAAATAGGGTTTTAGCCTCTCATGTTCGCAAAAAGAGAAATACAATTGAATTTAAACATAAAGCACAAAGGATTGATTACACCTAGAACGCCCAATGAATCCACTCGAATTTCTGCGTGTCCAAGCTCCTCTTTCTCCTTTCCTTATTGCGGCAGAGATGGTCTAGGGAATTTCTGGAGGTTTTTCTGATTTGGGGATGGATTTTGGGAGGTTGGGTGGCACGGCAAGGTTATGGAAGGTGTGGAATGGTGTGGAATAGAGTGGGGAGTGGTGGAGAGGCTGCGGCAGAGAAGTGAGGTTGCTGGAATGGATGGGAAAAGGAACGGCTGGAAAGAATATGGGATGGAATCGGTGACGGCTTATGAATTAGGGTGAATGGATGCACGGGTTTTTGGGCGATGGGATGCTGGAATGGATGTATATGCAGCGGCAAGGATGAATGAATGGGATAATGGGATGGTGGCTGCACAGTTTTTAGGAGAGAATTAGGGTAAAATAATATATGGGGGGCCACGGCTTTAAGTGAATGGGGTGTAAAGGTGGCTACGGATGGAAGAATGAATTAGGGTGTATGGCTGAATAAAAAATTAGAATGAGAGGTATATGGTGCGGCTTATGAGAAGAATAAAAAAATGAAAGAGAAGCTAGGGTTAAAAATAAAAGGTACGGCCCAGATTAGAAGTTAGAAGGCTTAGGGTGAATGGATGGGGACTTGCGGCTAATATGGATTTTGTGGCTGAAAATTGAAAGAATTAATGAGAGGTGAATAGGGTGCGGCTGCATGTAATTAGGGTGATTAGAGTTTAGGGTTTAATGCATGAAATGAGACAAAACTACCCCCCCTTGCACGGCAAGGGAAGGGAATTGGGCTAGGGCACGGCATAGGTTGGAAATTGGGCTAGGGCCTTCGTTTTGTGTCCTAAAGCGCCTACAAGGACTTCAAAGTGGCTAGAAAATACGGACGTTTAAGATTAGGAAAGGTTACCAAAACGGGAAACTTAGGGTTAACTTTCCTATATCAAATAGGAAACCTTGTTTGAGTAGGATTCCTCGTTTTGGTAAGAATTCATCGTTGGAGTAGGAATTCGTCGTTTCTTCAAGTCTTCAACTCATTCATTCCTCTTTCGCTCCAAAAGACTCCAATTTGCATCTTCTTGCACACTTTGGCCTTATAATCTGAAAATACACAAAAGTAGCCTTAAACACTAAAATAGCTAAGTAAACACAACATAAATGCACGAGAACAAGCTAACTAAGTCGCATGAATATGCTCCTATCAAATTCCCCCACACTTAACTTTTGCTAGTCCTCGAGCAAAACAAAACAACTAAAGTAAACAAAATGAAATAAAACAAACAAAACATAACCTAAACCTTCCAACGTTTGCCTCAGGGATTTCCAATAAAACATGACATGTCAAAGATCATTACTCACATAGCTTTTAGTCTTCCCTCCCCTCAAGCATATACTTAATCATAGTCACCATTCACTAGTTCGCATTTAATCAATTAAAACACATTTTGAATGTAGTAACATGCCTTAGAGAACTCCCTCAATTCCTCACTAGTTATGCACTCAATTTTCACTCAGATTTTCTGACTACACACCCTACACTAGTTATATATGAGAAGATTGATATAAACATGAAAGACTAATACTCACATATATTATAACAAAGAACGCAATTTCTGGAGTAATTAAACATGTTTAGATATGATCTCATGAATGGGATGCTACTACTTAGATGCGAGAACCAGTGACACCATATGCTCATACCAAATTCAATCTCCACAATTGAAATGCACAATACTCAAGATAGAAGTCAAGGGTTGTAACGGGGCTTCGGGTATTGGCTCACAAGGAAAGATAGGGATAAACAAAAGTTCTTTACGCAATAGCAAGCAAAGTAATGAAATTAAGACCTAGAATTCCCTTAGAACGCAGAAATCAACTTTTAGACAAATAGGGAAGATTCAAACAACTCTTAGGGCCTAATTCATTGTTTTGGGCCCTTACTTCAACAAACCATACTTTGGAACTCTTTTTCACCTCTTTTCATTTCTTTTTTATTTTTTATTTTTTTTCTTTTCTCTTGCCGTGCCTATGGCACATAACTCACATCAATAATCCTTCCCCCACACTTATTTTCTGCAACACATTAATCAAAAGGAATTCATTCATGCTTACTATGCTTCAAGAACAAGGGTACGGATGATCCTAATCTAGGCTAGGTGAGGATGATATGGGTTAACAAAGAACATGGCTAACACGGCTCAATGGGGTTAAACTTAAACACAAAATGAAGGAAGGCACATGGTTGTTTGGCTTTGATGTTGGTCACTACACAACTTCATCTTGAATATGTGTTATGCAAATCAATAACATGCTTTGAATGAAATGGGCATGAGTTCTAGCATTTGGAACTAAGTGATGAAACGCCTTTTAAGTAGTAACCAAGCAATGAATAATGAGATCATGCAACGACTTTAGAAAACAATGATGCATAGATTATTACTCTCCAAATAAACGTTTAGGCTCAAGTCTCACCGGGATGTAGCGTTTGTTTAAGTTCCTTCCTTCAAGCATGTTACAAAAACTAATTTTTTTCTTTGTGATTACATGTGAATTCGTAAACTATAACTACAACCAAGCATAAACCAAAGAGTATATCAAACGTCCATCCATGTTTGTAACTTTCTTTAACCATCATGCAATTAAAAACCAAATCCTCATCATTACGTTGGAAGGTGACCTACGACACAACCAAACACACAAAAACAACTCTTTTTGGGTTTTTCAAAACAATTTTTCAAATTTTTATGGTATTTTCGGATTTTTAAGTCAACACACACTAAACCACTCCAAAATAGCTTAAAAACACTTAAAAACAGTGGGAAACAAGTTTAGACATGTTAGGTGGTAAAACCCTACGAATTTCATGCAAAAATATCTCAAAACAGAATGTTACCCCCCCACACTTAAACTAAACATTGTCCTCAATGTTTAAGACACAATTAAACACATTACACATAACATAAAGTAAGCAACAAAGGAAAGAGTTTAGGGACGCAAATCTGAGTGTGGAGCGATTTCCAAGTTCTTCCTTTGTTGATTGCATGGGTTGCCTCCCAAGTAGCGCTTGCTTTAACGTCTTCCAGCCGGACGAGACCTTCTTTTAAACTCCACTAGGGCTCACGGCATGGAATGGGATCTTCTCCACAACATGCCCTTCAACACTTCCATAATACGGCTCAATGAATGGGCAGGGATAATGATCCTCCCTGATGGTGGTGCTTCGGTTCCGAACGTCCATGTAACTGCTCCCACCACCTTTAAATCGGTTGCTCACCTGCATCACAGAAGGTAACAACCTATTATTTGAAATGGGTATTGGAATTGGGCTTGGCAACTTACAAACATATTGTAGTGAAAGCTCAAAATCGGCAGCCCTATCAACAATGTCCCCATTTGAAGTTTCGGCCATATTGGGTGGTTGCAGGGCAATCACTCCAAGTTCTTCTCCACTGGTGGTGCTTGATACATCCTTCATGGTAAGTGTGGATCCTTTCGGCCCTTTGTCCTTATGCACATCTACAACAAAACAAGAATGACTATCGTTATGATTCTTACTAGAGTCATAAACATTGAATTTAATTATTTCACCACCAAACTCCATTGTTAGTGCACCCTTGGCCACATCGATCTTTGTTTGAGTTGTTTTCATGAACGGACGGCCTAGCAAAAGTGGCAATGATGGAGCATCGCTCGAATCCTCCATTTCTAAGACATAAAAATCTGCAGGAAAGATGAGATGATTGACCTGCACTAAAACATCCTCAAGGACTCCCTTGGGATAAACATTAGAACGATCGGCCAACTGAATTATAACACCATCTTGTTTCAACTCACCAAGGTTCATAGATGCATAAATGGAATATGGCATGACATTAATAGAAGCACCTAAATCTAACATGCATTGTTTAAATCTCGTGTTTCCAATTGTGCATGGGATAGTAAAGCTCCCTGGATCCTTACATTTTGGAGGCAACTTTCGTTGCAAAACCGCTGATACATTTTCACTCACTTTCACAACTTCTTTGTTTGAAATTCTTTTCCTAGTTGTGCATAACTCTTTTAAAAACTTTGCATACCTGGGCACTTGCTTAATGGCATCAAGTAAAGGAATGTTTACTTGGACTTTCCGAAACGTCTCCAAAATGTCTTTTTCCTGCTCCTCCTTCTTTGTTTGCATGAACCTACTAGGAAAAGGCACATTGAAAGGAAAAACATTAGTAGGAACCGAATTTGACACATTCTTACCCTTTTTGGCCGAATTAGACAATTTGGAGTCATTTGAAGCTTGTGGCAAAGGTGTTTCCACCTTTTCCGTGGGTTGGCTTGCTTCATCCTCTTCAATTCTTCGTCTTTCATCCTCTTCGGGGCTTGATGGTGATGGTTTGGATGTAATGCCAACTTCCTTGCCACTTCTCAAGGTAATTGCGTTGGCCGTTTCGAACCCTCCCTTTGGGTTTGGAATGGTGGAACTAGGGAGTTGTCCGGGATCTCGAAACTTACCTACAAACTCGGCAATCTGCCCAATTTGTTTCTCAAGTTGATCCACCCTCTTATCTTGGTTTTGCATAGCCTTTGCTTGATCTTCCTGCCCATTAGACAACTTAGTTAGTATCTTAAGAAGTGCATCATTGTCAAGAGACGTACCTGAGGCACTTGGGCCGGATTGGGCTTGATTTTGGGGTGGGCCGTAGGTTTTGGGAAAGAACCCCGGGGGTTGTTGTCTAAAGCCTCCTTGTTGTGGTGGTTGCTGGGGCTCCTTCCACTTGAAATTTGGGTGGTCTCGCCACCCCGGATTATACGTGTTGGAGTATGGATCATGTCTTGACTGATTTTGGCTTTGAAACCCAATGGCATTCGCACTCTCCCATCCGCCATTCTCGATGAGTTGAGGACACTTTTCGGAGACATGTCCTTGGATAGAACATACGCCACATACCACAGGTCCTTGCATCTTCATTCCCTCGGCCATCTGTGACATAATGGAAGTAAGATTAGCTAACTGTGAATGAATATCAGGTGCGGAACTTACCTCATAAACCTGCTGCCGTGGGGGTCCTCTTTGGCCTACTCCTTCATACTGTTGAGCGTTCAATGCTCGGTTAGCGATCAAGACCTTGGCATCTCTGGGCGTCTTGTCCACCAATGCTCCACCCGCCGAAGCATCAAGCATTTGACGTTCTAGAGGTAGGAGACCCTCGTAGAAATATTGCAAGAGCAACTCCTCCTTCATCTGATGTTGTGGACAAGAAGCAACAAGTGATTTAAATCGTTCATAATACGTAGGAAAAGACTCACCTTCTTCTTGCTGGATTCCGCTTATCTTTTTGCGTAGGAGGATGATGCGAGAAGTTGGAAAGAACTTCTCCAAGTACACTCTCTTCATACTCTCCCAAGAAGTGACAGTGCCGGGAGCTAACTCATATAACCAATCTTTGGCTTTATCCATCAAAGAGAATGGAAAAGCCTTCATCTTCAAGATATTTCCGTCAACAGTGACGGGAGTCATACTAGAGCAAACTACTTCAAATTCTTTCAAATGTTTGTTAGGATCTTCCATGGACAAGCCATGGTATTTAGGAATATGATGAAGCAAACTTGACTTTAATTCAAACTCATCCGTCTTACCTTGGGCAGCCGTGGGGTATTGAATGCACAAGGGTGCGGCATTATCCAAACCTGAGGCGGAAAGCTCCTTGAGTGTACGGTTGTCCACCGCCATGCCTTGGACTTCTTCAAATATCCCTGCCGTGGGTTCCTCAATTACACCTGCCGTGGCCTCTTCTTCTTCAAGGTCAGATTCTAGACGTTGTGGACTTGGTTCGTGTGGCTTCCTCTTCCGTCTCAAAGTCCTCTCAAAATCGCTGTCAAAATCCGAGATATGCTCACGAATCGGTTGAGAACTCCGAGTCATGCACTAGTACCTAAAACAAGGAAAACAAAACAAGATCAGAATTCTTAACAAAAACTAAATTAAACAGAAAATAACAATCCAAGGGATTAGCAAAGTTGCTAATCCCCGGCAACGGCGCCAAAAATTTGATGCGAACTAATTCAGCACACAAATTAAAACCCTCTTGTGACAATTGTAGTAAAGATGCAAGTAGGGATCGTTCTAGACCGGGGATTAGGAGGGATTACTAATTCACTTGGAAATTGACTCAAAAACGTAAAACAAACGTTAAAACACTAAACTAGACTCAAAGAATGCCAAACTAAATAATAAAACACTAAAACAAATCAAAAGACTCAAAGAATACAAAACACTTATAAACACAAACTAAGACACGTTCTAACTAAATTGGACACTAAAGTAAAGGGGGATTGAGGTTTTGACGAAATTAAACTAAATGCACAGATTGTAATTTAAAGACAGAATGTAAATATGAATGTGATGAAAATATGGATGAATGCTAGCTAGAAGGTTCTTCTCCACACATGTCACACTTGCATACAATTTGATTTTCAGTTGGTCTTTCGATGAATTATGAAACTCAACACCCCGGGTTAATTAGGTCCGCTTAAATTAACCGTCAAGTTTTCCTTAAGTTAATGAATTGGATGGGTTAGCGCAACGCAATTCAAAACATTCTCCAAAAGTCCTTTACGTGAAAAGCACAATAAAGATACAATCAAAGATCATTAAGCATCATGAAAACTATAAGTGTTGACGAGACATTCGTTACTATGATGAGCATGAAACTAGTGCCAAGAATTCATTTAACGCGATTGTTTATAAGCAACCTCCACTACTTGTGAATATAAGTTCATAACTATTAGGTGAAATTCACTTATATTCTAGCATCATTTTCATGCATGAAAATTAAGCGTGCACTCTCAATAAACATACACAAATAAGTTATCGATCAAGCAGTTAAACAATTGAATTCACCATTCATGACATTCCAACCAAAAGTAATCAATTCATATTGCAAGCATAAACATGGTTTCGAATCACCCCCTAACTAAATAGGGTTTTAGCCTCTCATGTTCGCAAAAAGAGAAATACAATTGAATTTAAACATAAAGCACAAAGGATTGATTACACCTAGAACGCCCAATGAATCCACTCGAATTTCTGCGTGTCCAAGCTCCTCTTTCTCCTTTCCTTATTGCGGCAGAGATGGTCTAGGGAATTTCTGGAGGTTTTTCTGATTTGGGGATGGATTTTGGGAGGTTGGGTGGCACGGCAAGGTTATGGAAGGTGTGGAATGGTGTGGAATAGAGTGGGGAGTGGTGGAGAGGCTGCGGCAGAGAAGTGAGGTTGCTGGAATGGATGGGAAAAGGCACGGCTGGAAAGAATATGGGATGGAATCAGTGACGGCTTATGAATTAGGGTGAATGGATGCACGGGTTTTTGGGCGATGGGATGCTGGAATGGATGTATATGCAGCGGCAAGGATGAATGAATGGGATAATGGGATGGTGGCTGCACAGTTTTTAGGAGAGAATTAGGGTAAAATAATATATGGGGGGCCACGGCTTTAAGTGAATGGGGTGTAAAGGTGGCTACGGATGGAAGAATGAATTAGGGTGTATGGCTGAATAAAAAATTAGAATGAGAGGTATATGGTGCGGCTTATGAGAAGAATAAAAAAATGAAAGAGAAGCTAGGGTTAAAAATAAAAGGTACGGCCCAGATTAGAAGTTAGAAGGCTTAGGGTGAATGGATGGGGACTTGCGGCTAATATGGATTTTGTGGCTGAAAATTGAAAGAATTAATGAGAGGTGAATAGGGTGCGGCTGCATGTAATTAGGGTGATTAGAGTTTAGGGTTTAATGCATGAAATGAGACAAAACTACCCCCCCTTGCACGGCAAGGGAAGGGAATTGGGCTAGGGCACGGCATAGGTTGGAAATTGGGCTAGGGCCTTCGTTTTGTGTCCTAAAGCGCCTACAAGGACTTCAAAGTGGCTAGAAAATACGGACGTTTAAGATTAGGAAAGGTTACCAAAACAGGAAACTTAGGGTTAACTTTCCTATATCAAATAGGAAACCTTGTTTGAGTAGGATTCCTCGTTTTGGTAAGAATTCATCGTTGGAGTAGGAATTCGTCGTTTCTTCAAGTCTTCAACTTATTCATTCCTCTTTCGCTCCAAAAGACTCCAATTTGCATCTTCTTGCACACTTTGGCCTTATAATCTGAAAATACACAAAAGTAGCCTTAAACACTAAAATAGCTAAGTAAACACAACATAAATGCACGAGAACAAGCTAATTAAGTCGCATGAATATGCTCCTATCAGTTCTCCTTAAGTTAATGAATTGGATGGGACAGTACATACAACAATTCAAAACATTCTCCAAAAGTCCTTTACGTGAAAAGCACAATAAAGATACAATCAAAGATCATTAAACAACAAGAAAACTATAAGTGTTGACGAGGCATTCGTTACTATGATGAGCATGAAACTAGTGCCAAGAATTCATTTAACGCGATCGTTTATAAGCGACCTCCACTACTTGTGAATATAAGTTTGTAACTATTAGGTGAAACTCCCTCATATTCTAGCATCATATTCTTGCATGAAAACTAAGCGTGCACTCTCAATAAACATACACGAATAAGTTATCAATCAAGCAGTTAAACAAATTGAATCCACAACTCATGAAATTCCAACTGAAGGTAATCAATTTATATTGCAAGCATATACATGGTTTTGAATCACCCCCTAGCTAACTAGGGGTTTAGCCTCTCATGTTCATAACAAAGCAAAGGAAAAGAGAATTAAACATTGAAAATAAAAGATAGATTACACCTAAAAACGTTCCAACACTCCAACTTGAATGCATAAACGTCCAAGGCTTCGTCTTCCTTCTCCTTCTCCTTGCTAAGTCACGACACAAACTGCTAGGGTGGTTTAGTGGATGATTTTCTGGGTTTTAGATGGGTTTATGGAGGTATGGTGGTGCGGCAAGGTTTAGTGGTGGTGTAGGGAGGTTTGGATGGAGGTTTTGAAGTAGCGGAATGGTGGCTGGAATGGATGGAAGGTTGCGGCAGAGATGTAGAAAGATGATGGTGGCTGCGGCAAAGAGGTGGAATGATCAATGAATGATCTAGGGTTCGGCTAAAGTCCAAATATATAAAGGGTTTTCAAAAATTAAAACCCTAGCTTATTTTGGTTAACTAAAATTAAGTCAAAGGCTTCTAGAATTAGGAAATCAAATCAGAAATTAAAAGGAAATTGGCTAAAATATGCAGCTAGGGTTTTTATTTGAAAGGGGAATGTGTTTAAGTGCAGAAAACTAAGAAGTGAGGACCCCGCTTGCACGGCAAGGGATGGGGAGAAAGGGAAAGGTGCGGCAAAGGTCCCTAAGGGGTCTAGGGCCTTTGTTTTGTGTCCTAAAGTGCATACAAGGCCTTCAAAGTGGCTGGAAAATAAGGACCTTTAAGATTAGGAAAGGTTACCAAAATGGGAAACCTTGGCTTAACTTTCCTACTTCAAGTAGGAATCCTTGTTGGAGTAGGAATCCATGTTCTTCTAGGAATCCTCATGTGAGTAGGAATCCATCTTCAATTAGGAATTCATATTTCTTCAAGTCTTCAACTCATTCATTCCTCTTTTGCTCCATGATGCGAGATTTATACGCACACAAATTAAACCCTCTTTTCGTCAAATTGTAGTATATGTATAAGTAGGGATCGTTCTAGACCGGGGATTAGGAGGGATTGTTAATCACTTGGATTTGACTCAAAAACATAAAAACACAATATAAAACACTAAACTAGACTCAAAGAATGTAAAACCAAACTTTAAAACACTAAAACAAACCAAAAGACTCAAACATCACCCAAAACACTCAAAACTGCCTTAAAAACACTTTCTGGGCAGTTTTGAGCACTTTGGTGAATTTGGACGAAATTGGGAAATAAATTGAATCAAAACTCTTAAAAACACAAACTAAGATACTTTCTAACTAAATTGGACAATAAAGTAAAGGGGGATTTAGATTTATACGAAAATTGAAATAACAAAACAAGTAATAAACTAAACAGATTGTAAAACGAATTTGATGGAATGGAATGAATGGATAATAGAATGGCTAAGGGGTTCTTCTTCACACATGTTACACTTACATAATAAAAAGATTTCCAATTGCATTTCAATAAATTATTAAACTCATCACCCCGGGTCAATTAGGTATGCTTAAATTAACCGTCAAGTTTTCCTTAAGTTAATGAATTGGATGGGTTAGCGCAACGCAATTCACAACATTCTCCAAAAGTCCTTTACGTGAACAGCACAATAAAGATACAATCAAAGATCATTAAGCATTATGAAAACTATAAGTGTTGACGAGGCATTCGTTACTATGATGAGCATGAAACTCGTGCCAAGAATTCATTTAACGCGATTGTTTATAAGCAACCTCCACTACTTGTGAATATAAGTTCATAACGATTAGGTGAAACTCACTTATATTCTAGCGTCATATTCATGCATGAAAATTAAGCGCGCATTCTTAATAAACATACATAAATAAGTTATCAATCAAACGGTTAAACAAATTGAATCAACAACTTATGAAATGCAATTAGAAGTAATCAAATCAAAATGCAAGCATAAACATATATTTCGAATCACCCCCTAGCTAAAGGGGGGTTTAGTACCTCATACAAAACAAAGAGAATTGAAATTAAACATTGAAATCAAAGAAACGCCTAAACATTCCAACAACTCAAACTTGAATTGTATGAACGTTTAGGCTCTCTTCTCTTCCTCTTTATTGTAGCATAAGGTCTAGGGATAATTGGTTTGGGGGATGGAAGTGTGGAATGGAAGAGGAGTGGTGGAGAAGTGGAAGGGGAATGGAAAAATGGTGTTTGGATTATAAGGGGAGAGATGGGAAGCTCACGGCTAGGGAAGGTTAAATGTGTTTGTAATGTGTTGTGTATGAAATGAGATGTCCATGAATGAATGAATGCAAGGGTATTTATAGGAGTAGTGGAGGGAACATATGGCTATGTCATTTGTAGGTGAAGTAGGTGGATGTTGTAGGTGAAGTAGGTGGATGTTGTAGGTGAAGTGGATGTTGTAGGTGAAGTAGGTGGATGTTGTAGGTGAAGTGGGTGGATGTTGTAGGTGAAGTGGGTGGATGTTGTAGGTGAAGTAGGTGGATGTTATGTTAAGTGATAAGTGATAAGTGATATGATATGTGGTTATGATATGATAAGTGGTTAAGTGGTGATGATAAGTGATAAGTGATTAAGTGATATGATATGTGGTGATGATAAGTGATAAGTGCATGTGGGTTAACTAATGAAGGAAATGCATGTGCAATGACAATGTGTTAGAATGGATGTGTGTTATGCATGGCATGATTGGGATTAGGAAAGGTTTAAATGTCCTAAAACTAAAGAGAACAAGGTTCCAACACTTTGGCTCCAATTAGGTCTTCAATTTCGTCCAACACTTTGGCTTCAAGCATAAGCTATCCGTCCTTAGCCCAAAAGTGCTCCAAAAGTCTCCAAAATGCATCTTTTTGCTCCTTTAGCCCTTTGGACCTACAAACACACGAAAATAGCTTAAAGTACTAAAATAACTAAAGAAACATAACGTAAATGTACGAGAACAAGCCATTTAAGTCGCATAAATATGCTCCTATCAAATACCCCCACACTTAGCTTTTGCTAGTCCTCGAGCAAAACAGAAAAACAAAACAAAAAGAACAAAACACAACCTACACCTTCCAACAATCGTATCAGGGACTTCCAATGCACATGACAAGTTAAAAATCATTATTCTCACAGATTTGAGCCATCTTTACACTTAAGTACATTCTTAATCATAGTCACCACATACTAGTTCACAATTAAGCAATTAAAACACATTTCAAATGTAGTAACATGCCTTTAGAGAATTCCCTCAATTTCTTACTAGATGTACTCTCGTTTTTCACACAGATTTTCTGACTACACACCCTACACTAGGTATATGTGAGAAGATTGATGTAAACATGTAGACGAACACTCACATATGTTATAATAAGGAAAGCATTTTCTGGAGTTAATAAGCATGTTTAGATATGATCTCATGAATGGAATGCTACTACTTAGACGTGAGAACCAGTGACACCATAAGCTCATACCAAGTTCAAACTCCACAATTGAAATACATAACACTCAATATAGAAGTCAAAGGGTAGTAACGGGGCTAGGGTATTGGCTAACAATGAAAGGTGAAGGATAAACAAACATTCTTAAAGCAATAGTGAGCAAAGTATTGAATTAGGCACTTAGAATTCCCTTAAGAACGCAGAAGTCAACTTTGAACACCCAAGGGAAAATCACACAAAACTTAGGGCCATATTCAACTTTTTGGACCCTTTCTTCAACCATCAACACTCGTGAGTTCATTCTTACTTATTTTCACTCCTTTTTTTTTTTTTTTTTTTTTTTTTTTTTTTTTTTTTTTTTCTTTTCTTCTTTTTCTTTTGAATCTCAAAACATACATATAAACGTAAGAACAAACTTTTACTCCCCCACACTCATTTTCTTGCATAATGTAACTCAAAAGGAATTCATTTAAGTCATGCTCACTAAACTTTAAGAACAAGGGTATAGGAAAGTCCTACTCTAAGCTAGGTAAGGGGTGATGTGGGTAAACAAGGAATAAAGGCAAAACGAGGCTCAACGGGGTTAAAACTTACAACATATACGAAGTATGGGAAGTAAGGCTATTTGGCTATGGTGGTGGTCACTACACAACTTCTTCTTGAATATGTGTTATGCAAATCAATAACATGCTTTGAATGAAATGGGCATGAGTTCTAGCATTTGGAACTATATGATGAAACGCCTTCTAAGTAGTAACCAAGCAAAGAATAATGAGATCATGCAACGACTTTAGAAAACAAGAAATCACAGATTATACTCTCCAAAGAACGTTATAGGCTCAAGTCTCTCAGGGTTGTAGCGTTTGTTTGAGTTCCTTCCTTCAAGCATGTTACAAAAACGAATTTTTTTCTTTTATGATTGCATGTGAAGTCATACATTATAACCATAACCAAGCATATACCAAGAGTAAATCAAACTTTTCTCTATGTTTATAACTCTTCCTAACCGTCATGCAATTATAAACCAAATCCTTATCATTGTGTTGGAAGGTACCCTAAGACACAAACACACAAAAACGACTCTTAAAACAACTCTTTTTGGGTTTTTCAAAACAATTTTTCAAATTTTTATGGGATTTTCGAATTATAAAACAAAACACACTAAAACACTCTAAAACAACTTAAAAACACCTTAAAACAGCAAGGAACAACATTTGAAGTTATGGGTGATAAAATCCCACGAATTTGCATTAAATATACTTAGTTACCCCCCCCCCCATACTTAAATCAAACATTGTCCTCAATGTTTTAAGCATATGGTTCACACAAAACATAAGTAAACACACAAAAAGCAACTAAACATACTAAACATGGCATAATGTAATTAACAAAGAGAAGAGTTTAGGGACGCAAATCTGGTTATGGAGTGTAAATTCCCTCTTCTCCTTGGTGATTGCATTGAGGCTTTGATCTTTGTGATTCCACAGGCTTACTCTTGAACTGGTTTCTGCCCATCGTTGATTTTCCTTTGTGCTACTTCTTGAACTGGGCAGCAGGATGGTTCTTTTGGTTTCCCCCGAAGGTCTGAGCTTCCTCCTGTTATCTGTTTCTTTGTTCAATCTTTGCAGGAGTGGTCCCTTCTCTAGAAGTGTATCAACCGTTGAAGATGACTACTCGAGAGCAACGCTAGGTAAGCAATCAGGAATAGATTCCAGGCAGTTGGCTCCAGATCGGAAGACTGACTCCAAGTGCCGGCTGATTGCTTCTTTTACTTTGCCATGCAAGTAAGAACAAGGACAAAGAAAAAGACAGGGAAAGAGCATGATATGAGATACTTTTGCTTTTGACCTTGATGATATGAGATACCTTTGCTTTGAAGAAGCGGTGAATGAATCAGCACATGCTTCAATCCGCCGTTTCCTCTTGGGTCATATGTACTCCAGGCATCTGGTATCATCTTTGGGGAAGAAGAAAGAATTGAGTATTTTGAAAGGCTTTGCTGGGAGTGCGCCCTCAGAGGTGAGGGAGAGTTGGGCATTTTCTTCAGGTTTGCCCTGCCATAAAAGACGAAGGTCGACATATATAGAGATAATATCAAGTAGTGGTACTTTTTACCCTTGTCGACAAACGTTTTGATCTCGCAAATCCGGCTCTTTGAAATAGTGGCGCCTCTTCGATCTTTGAATACGCCTCTTCGATTTCTGAGCAGGCGCCCCTTCGATTTCTGAACGACACGTGGTAGTGCAGATGCGGCTCCTTTTGACAAAGCTGCACGCGTCTTCTGAAAAGCAGAGAAAGCGTCGCCGAACTTTGCGCTTGTCGGCTAAAGATGTGTAGATGCGATGATGGCCTCCACGTGTTTTCAGCTTTGTCAGAAATCTTTTGACAAAGTTGAACGCGTTTTCTTGAAAAGCCGAGGGAGCGTCGCCTAAATTACGCCGGAAAATCCGGCTCTTTGAATCGGTGGACGCGTCGTCTTGGCTTTTTATAGAGCTATCAATCACCCCAACACACACACTCTGAAGATTTCCCATTCCTGAAACTCGACTCCGGCCCTTTGTGAAATTTTAACTCCATCCACCCCTTCTCTTTGAACACTTTTGAAAAAAAATGGCAAACTCATCGAACCTTAGCTTAGATTTGAGTCTCAGCAGCGATCCGGTTGCGCCCCGTCAAGGTAATGTATGGCGCCCTTCTTTTTTATCTTCTAACGGTCCTCTTTCAGGTGAAGACTCTGTGATGCAGGACGCCACAATAGCTACAATAGTAGCTAAAAACCTCCTCACTCCAAAAGATAGTAGGCTGCTGTCAGGACGGTCTGATGAGTTGGCCGTTCAAGAGTCCCTCGCACTTAGTGTTCAGTGTGCGAGTTCTGTGTCCAACATGGGCCAACGCCTGCTTGCTCGGTCCCGCCAAGTGGAATCGTTGATGGCCGAGGTGGAAAGACTTAAGCAAGAGATCCAGCAGCTTAAGTACGAGAATAGAAGTTTGCATGTGCTTGCAAATAACTATTCGTCGGGGATGAAGAGGAAGCTTGATGAGCTGCAAGAATCTGAGGGTCGAATTCACAGTGACCGTCAAAGGCTTGCGTCTTATCTCCAGAGGCACCTTTTTCCTGGGTCATCCAGCGCTTGGCCAAGTATTGAGGCCTGGAATGCTCTAGCTCCGATGCCTCCCGCTCCGATGGCTTCCGCTCCGATGCCTCCCGCTTCTATGCCTCCCGCTTCTATGCCTTCCGCTTCTGCGCCTCGTAGTGGGGCTTCACGCAAACAACCTTTGTGAAGCTCCACCTTTCTCCATGTTTAGTATCTTTCTTTCTCTCTTTTTTTTTTTTTATTTTTTTTATTTTTTTATTATTAACATAAATAAAATCAAACGGCATGGAATTGGTCCTTGAATGGAAGGTGATACTTGAAGTGAACCGGCAATGGTTTGAATTCTAGTGTAGGTGCCTGATTCATAAAAAACAGCAAGTTAGTATAAAATGTAAAGGAATTTGAAAAAAACTTACTTGTTTTGTCCGACAAGAACTCAATGACAAACACCACTCCTTTGAAAGTTTCAGGGATATTGGACTTGGCCAGATTGCAAGTGATGGTTATGACTTGTCCAATGTCATCAAATTTAACTTCTTTGGATTTTGTGGTTTCAAGAACGTCCTCTTTGATGAATTCATGACATTCCCTACTTGTCACCTTTGAAAGGGCTTCCAAGATGTCTTTTTCACCTTCTTCTTCCTTGGAAGTCATGAATCTGCAAGGAATAGGGATACTTGTTGGAACGGGGTTAAAACTAATTGGAACAACCTTACTTGAATTAGATGGCGTAGGAGCAATAAGTGCTTCCGGCAAAGGTGCTTCAAATCCTCCCTTCGGATTTACAATGGTTGAACTAGGGAGTTTGCCTTGGTCGCAAAATTGTCCTACGAACTCCGCTATCTGCCCAATTTGATTTTCCAAGTGATCCAACCTTTTGTCTTCTTGTCGAGCCTCATTGTCTTGATTTTGTGAGCCCTGCACCAAACAAATTAATTCGTTAAGCTTTTGATTATAATCTATTGACGAACTTAAATTTGGTTGGGTATATTGAATATGAGGTTGTGGTGGCTGCCAATATCCTCCTTGTTGAGCATTTTGAGGTTCCCACCACATAGAGTTTGAATGATCACTCCAATCCGAATTGTAAGTATTGGAAAACACGTTATTCCTTGATTGAAGATTAAATATATCAACTCTTTGCATTTGGGACCTTTCCATGAGCTGTGACAAAAGAGAAGCGTTATCAAGTGCCATGTTGTTCTTAACAAACAAACACAAATAAAAAAAACTAAATCTAAAAGACAATACAGAAACAAATAATCCAAGGGATTAGCAAATTTTCTAATCCCCGGCAACGGCGCCAAAATTTGATGCGAGATTTATACGCACACAAATTAAACCCTCTTTTCGTCAAATTGTAGTATATGTATAAGTAGGGATCGTTCTAGACCGGGGATTAGGAGGGATTGTTAATCACTTGGATTTGACTCAAAAACATAAAAACACAATATAAAACACTAAACTAGACTCAAAGAATGTAAAACCAAACTTTAAAACACTAAAACAAACCAAAAGACTCAAACATCACCCAAAACACTCAAAACTGCCTTAAAAACACTTTCTGGGCAGTTTTGAGCACTTTGGTGAATTTGGACGAAATTGGGAAATAAATTGAATCAAAACTCTTAAAAACACAAACTAAGATACTTTCTAACTAAATTGGACAATAAAGTAAAGGGGGATTTAGATTTATACGAAAATTGAAATAACAAAACAAGTAATAAACTAAACAGATTGTAAAACGAATTTGATGGAATGGAATGAATGGATAATAGAATGGCTAAGGGGTTCTTCTTCACACATGTTACACTTACATAATAAAAAGATTTCCAATTGCATTTCAATAAATTATTAAACTCATCACCCCGGGTCAATTAGGTATGCTTAAATTAAACGTCAAGTTTTCCTTAAGTTAATGAATTGGATGGGTTAGCGCAACGCAATTCACAACATTCTCCAAAAGTCCTTTACGTGAACAGCACAATAAAGATACAATCAAAGATCATTAAGCATTATGAAAACTATAAGTGTTGACGAGGCATTCGTTACTATGATGAGCATGAAACTCGTGCCAAGAATTCATTTAACGCGATTGTTTATAAGCAACCTCCACTACTTGTGAATATAAGTTCATAACGATTAGGTGAAACTCACTTATATTCTAGCGTCATATTCATGCATGAAAATTAAGCGCGCATTCTTAATAAACATACATAAATAAGTTATCAATCAAACGGTTAAACAAATTGAATCAACAACTTATGAAATGCAATTAGAAGTAATCAAATCAAAATGCAAGCATAAACATATATTTCGAATCACCCCCTAGCTAAAGGGGGGTTTAGTACCTCATACAAAACAAAGAGAATTGAAATTAAACATTGAAATCAAAGAAACGCCTAAACATTCCAACAACTCAAACTTGAATTGTATGAACGTTTAGGCTCTCTTCTCTTCCTCTTTATTGTAGCATAAGGTCTAGGGATAATTGGTTTGGGGGATGGAAGTGTGGAATGGAAGAGGAGTGGTGGAGAAGTGGAAGGGGAATGGAAAAATGGTGTTTGGATTATAAGGGGAGAGATGGGAAGCTCACGGCTAGGGAAGGTTAAATGTGTTTGTAATGTGTTGTGTATGAAATGAGATGTCCATGAATGAATGAATGCAAGGGTATTTATAGGAGTAGTGGAGGGAACATATGGCTATGTCATTTGTAGGTGAAGTAGGTGGATGTTGTAGGTGAAGTAGGTGGATGTTGTAGGTGAAGTGGATGTTGTAGGTGAAGTAGGTGGATGTTGTAGGTGAAGTGGGTGGATGTTGTAGGTGAAGTGGGTGGATGTTGTAGGTGAAGTAGGTGGATGTTATGTTAAGTGATAAGTGATAAGTGATATGATATGTGGTTATGATATGATAAGTGGTTAAGTGGTGATGATAAGTGATAAGTGATTAAGTGATATGATATGTGGTGATGATAAGTGATAAGTGCATGTGGGTTAACTAATGAAGGAAATGCATGTGCAATGACAATGTGTTAGAATGGATGTGTGTTATGCATGGCATGATTGGGATTAGGAAAGGTTTAAATGTCCTAAAACTAAAGAGAACAAGGTTCCAACACTTTGGCTCCAATTAGGTCTTCAATTTCGTCCAACACTTTGGCTTCAAGCATAAGCTATCCGTCCTTAGCCCAAAAGTGCTCCAAAAGTCTCCAAAATGCATCTTTTTGCTCCTTTAGCCCTTTGGACCTACAAACACACGAAAATAGCTTAAAGTACTAAAATAACTAAAGAAACATAACGTAAATGTACGAGAACAAGCCATTTAAGTCGCATAAATATGCTCCTATCACTCCAAAAGACTCCAATTTGCATCTTCTTGCACACTTTGGCTTTATAATCTGAAAACACACAAAAGTGACTTTAAACACTAAAATAACTAAGGAAACACAACATAAATGCACGAGAACAAGCCAATTAAGTCGCATAAATATGCACCTATCAAATTCCCCCACACTTAGCTTTTGCCAGTCCTCGAGCAAAACAAAACAACTAAAGAAAACAAGACGAAACAAAACAAACAAAACATAACCTAAACCTTCCAACGTTTGCCTCAGGGATTTCCAATGAAACATGACATGTCAAAGATCATTACTCACATAGCTTTTAGTCTTCCTTCCCCTCGAGCACATACTTAATCATAGTCACCATTCACTAGCTCGCATTTAATCAATTAAAACAACATTTTGAATGTAGTAACATGCCTTAGAGAATTCCCTCAATTCCTCACTAGTTATGCACTCAATTTTCACTCAGATTTTCTGACTACACACCCAACACTAGTTATATGTGAGAAGATTGATGTAAACATGAAAGACTAGTACTCACATATGTTATAACAAAGAAAGCAATTTCTGGAGTAATTAAACATGTTTAGATATGATCTCATGAATGGAATGCTACTACTTAGATGCGAGAACCAGTGACACCATATGCTCATACCAAATTCAAACTCCACATATTGAAATGCACAACACTCAAGATAGAAGTCAAGGGTTGTAACGGGGCTTGGGTATTGGCTAACAAGGAAAGATAGGGATAAACAAAAATTCTTTAAGCCATAGCAAGCACAATAATGAAATTAAGACTTAGAATTCACTTAGAATGCAGAAATCAACTTTTAGACATACAGGGAAGATTCAAACAACTCTTAGGGCCTAATTCATTGTTTTGGACCCTTACTTCAACAACCAATACTTTGGAACTCTTTTCACCTCTTTTCAACTTCTTTTCAACTCTTTTTCACTTTTTTTTTTTCACAACTTTCTTTTTTTTTTTTTTTTTTAATTTTAGTTAACCAAAATAAGCTAGGGTTTTTATTTGAAAGGGTAATGTGTTTAAGTGCAGAAAACTAGGAAGTGAGGACCCCCCTTGCACGGCAAGGGATGGGGAGAAAGGGAAAGGTGCGGCAAAGGTCCCTAAGGGGTCTAGGGCCTTTGTTTGGTGTCCTAAAGTGCATACAAGGCCTTCAAAGTGGCTGGAAAATAAGGATCTTTAAGATTAGGAAAGGTTACCAAAATGGGAAACCTTGGCTTAACTTTCCTACTTCAAGTAGGAATCCTTGTTGGAGTAGGAATCCATGTTCTTCTAGGAATCCTCATGTGAGTAGGAATCCATCTTCAATTAGGAATTCATATTTCTTCAAGTCTTCAACTCATTCATTCCTCTTTTGCTCCAAAAGACTCCAATTTGCATCTTCTTGCACACTTTGGCTTTATAATCTGAAAACACACAAAAGTGACTTTAAACACTAAAATAACTAAGGAAACACAACATAAATGCACGAGATCAAGCCAATTAAGTCGCATAAATATGCTCCTATCAGTTTATTTCCAGGAGACAAATTAATCAATTCTCATGTATTATTTTGTATGATGGATTCCATTTCACTTTGAATAGCTTCTTTCCAATGAGGTGCTTCAGATGATTCTAATGCAGCCTTATAAGTTTGAGGCTCTTCTTTGGTTGCAAAAGTGAGGAAATCAGGACCCAAATTCTTTGCAATTTTTGCTCTTTTACTCTTCCGTGGTTCCAAATCTTGACTTTGAACTCTAGAAGTTGAAGCATGATTATTGTCATCATTTCTTGTAGTATCATCATGTACTCTTTTGTTCAAAACATATGACCTATCTTTATAAGGAAAATTTTCCTCAAAGAACTCAGCTTTGGCAGATTCAAATATTGTATTTACATGAATGTCTGCAATTTCAGATTTGTGAACCAAAAATCTATATGCCGAACTATTATTGGCGTGACCAATAAATATACAATCCACAGTTTTTGGTCCAAGTTTTTGTCTCTTCGAAAAAGGCACTTGAACTTTTGCAAGACAACCCCACACTTTCAAGGTTTTATATGTAGGTAACCTACCTTTCCAGATTTCATAAGGAGATTGATTAGTCTTCTTATGTGGAATTCGGTTCAAAATCGTGTTTGTAGCAAGGAGTGCCTCACCCCATAAATTATGTGGTGCACCAGAACTGTTCAACATGGAATTAATCATATCCTTCAATGTATGATTTTTCCGTTCAGCCGCTTCATTTTGTTGAGGAGTATATGGTGCTGTTGTTTGATGTATTATCCCATGTGTCGAACAAAATTTTGCAAAGTCATTAGATTTGTATTCACCACCTCTATCCGATCTTAAGACTTTTATTCTTTTGTCTAGTTGATTTTCGACTTCAGCTTTAAATGTCTTAAACATGTTTAAAGCTTCATCTTTACTATGAATCAAATAGACATAACAATACTTGCTGCAATCATCAATGAAAGAAATATAATAGTTATTTCCTCCACGAGTTGGTGTGGATTTGAAATCACAAAGATCACTATGGATTAAACCAAGTATTTCGTTGGATTTTTCCACTTATTTATATGAGTGTCTTGCATATTTAGATAGTGTGCATATCTCCCATTTTAGATACTTTGTTCATGGAACATTTGGGCAATAGGCCTAAGTTAACCATTCTTTGAAGAGAACGAAAATTAACATGACCTAATCTTGCATGCCATAATGTAGAGGACTCAATCAAGTAATTAGAAGAAGCACTAGGCTTGTTATTATTATTAATAGCATCAGCAGGAAGTACATTCAGTTTGAAGAGCCCCTTAGCCAGGTAGCCATTTCCCACATACACCCCACCCTTGGTGATTACAAACTTATCATATTCAAACACTATTTTGAAACCTTTGTTACTTAGAAGCAATCTAGAAATCAGGCTCTTGAGAATATCAGGAACATGCAGAACATTGGTGAGTGAAAGCTTTTTTTCAGAAGTGAGTTTGAGCATCACTTTTCCCTTCCCTGTAACGGCAGATGCAGTTGCATTTCCCATGTACAAATTTTCTCCACCATCAACAGATTGGTAAGTAACAAATAAATTTCGATCAAAACACATATGCCTTGTTGCTCCTGTATCAACCCACCAATCATTGGAATTAGTTAATAAACTAACTTCAGAAACAACAACAACAAACGTGTCTTCTGCAATGTTTGATTGATTGGAACTCCCAAAATTCTGATCCTTCTTGTGGCGACAATCCTTTGCCCTATTACCTATCTTTCCACAAATCCAGCAGCCTCCTTTGATTTTCTTGAAGGTTTTCCCTTTCACAACAGTCAGTGCTTTCTTTGCAGCATCCTTGCCTTTATTTTTCTAATGGTGCCTTGCCTTGTGTGAGTCACTTCCTTCCACAACATTGGCTTTTGCCTCTAGCGATGAGACATCATACTTCTCATTTTTACGATGATCCTCCTTCACACACAGTTTGAGAATCAACTAATCCATGCTTATGTCTTCAGTTAGATGCTTTAGATAAATCTTGAAGTCCTTCCAATTCGAATGAAGTTTCTCTATGATAGAAACAACCACAAAACCTTCTTTCAGACCAAGATTTTCTTCATCTAACGCATGAACAATCACTTGGAGTTCGTCAACTTGCTTGACAACAGACTTGGTGTCACTTATCTTGCAATTCAGAAATTTTCCAATTACAAACTTCTTGGAACTTTCCACTTCAGACTTGTACTTCTTATCCAGAGACTCCCACAGTTCTTTTGTTGTCTTATATGATGAATAAACATCATACAAAGAGTCATCTAAAGCATTCAAAATGTAGTTCCTGCATAGAAATTCACTGTGAGTCCAGGCTTCTATAACCTACAGAATTTTTGGCAAGAATATCTCCCTCTTCTGGTGCTTTGAGGGCCTCATAAGTAATCACATGACTCAAGTTCAGAGTTGTTAAGTAGAAAATCTTCTGTTGCCAACGTTTGAAATCAACTCCCTTGAACTTCTCATGTTTCTCAACGTGTTGCTTGACGACACCAACATTTGATTGATCCATGGTTTCACAAGAAATTTCTGTCTTAGATTGTTAAAACCAATCAAATGTCTAGTATATGATATAAAACAATTGCACAGTTTATTTCGAATAGAAATTTCACAAGGATACAATATATCTCACAATATAAACAATTAATAAAATTGAATATTAAATCACAAAACACTGACTTGGTTAGGAAGATAGAGGCTTGCAGTAGCAATCTCCTAAGATAGAAATTCATCCCTACACCAATACAGTAGTTCAACGGACGTCTATCTTGTAGGATACAACTATCTAATCCAAGTTCTTGCACTCGAACTTGGATTCTTGGCGAATTGGTTGTGGTGTTTCTCTGTGAAGTATCGAAAAAAAAGCGACGGAATTGTTCTTCGGTTTTTGAACTTACGGTCATATTTATAATGGTGTAATGAAGCAGTTAAAGCCGTTTATGTTTATCTTCAAGAACGGTTGTAATTGTTCACGTGAACAGTTTTAACCTTTTGGGAAAAAACTGAATGCAAAAATCAAAAACGTAAAAATGATACTTGTGTTTTTCATCCATCCAAACCCAAGAGCCAATCTTTGACATTTAATATATGCACCCAAACCCTCCAAGTCTAAGGCCCAAAGTCCATGGCTTTGGCCCAATTTCTTTCAAACCATAAGTGTGGGAACACACTTATAAAGTGGATCTTCAAAAGAGGAATGGGCGATGTGGGACTAATGATCCCACAAGTTTCACAAGTTCCAACAATTTGTTGGCTTCATCAGTGAACAACACTCTCTTTGAGGTTTTGGTCGATTCAATCGATTAGGGTCATTGCTATAGCAATTGGGAAGACGTCGATGAAGTGGGGGTCGTTTGGCACATAACTTGTTTTCCTGCGGTGGTAGTGGGTGTCTGTGGCTTGATTGAGGCGATCATTAGGTTGGAGAGGTCTTGGTCTTGGAGTAGTCCATTAACGATGAAGTCTGTTTTTCCGAAGTCAGGTTTTGATTTCCAAAAGAGAGTTGGAATCGTTTTGTCTCGCCGACCAAAGTTTTAAGAATTGGTGGTAGGATGAACGGATCATCATAGCCATCCTCATTCACCAAAGTATGGCAAGAGACACGAAGCATCTTTTCAGCATGTCTTCCTATCATGAGGAAGTTGTGTTGATTAGTGTTATCTTCCACAATAAGGTCGATCTTGAAGCTGCGCAAGAGGAGAATATTTTGTTGTTAGGCAATCATTACTATTAATATCAATTTTGTGAGCAATTTACAAAATGTAGTAGAACCATTGTAATGTTGGGCATGCATGAAGAATATCAACATAAAGACAAACAAATTATTTAGATATAAATCCTTTTCATATATGAAATATGATTCGTGTATCGTCATTATGCTTGTTTTGGAAACTTTTAAGTTTCTTCGTTAAAGTCATGGAAAATTGTGCAGCCATAGATTATTACAATCCTTGATAACAGCAACATTAGTTAAATTGTAATAGAGATGCAGACAACCCCAAAATTATTTGTATGTATGCATTGAGATTATGAATGAAAGATGAAGTCAGGCATAACAGGGAATGTAAAGGTATATGTTGGTTGAAGAAACCTCTTTGTTTGCGTGTATACATGAGCGTGAATTCAAAAGATTGTATATTGAACCTCGAAGTATAAAGATATACCGAAAGACATTGTTCGGCATGGTAAAATTAAGAATTTTGTTGTTACACATTAAAGATATATCTAAACACTTACGTAACGATTGTTTTGTCACAAATTAAATTTTGTTGTTGCATAAAATAACACAAGTACGAAAATGTTATTAGTTATGAATTTTATAATGATAAGAAATTTAAAAATGACCTAACAACTGAATATAACAGTTAAATGTAAAATAGATGCAAAAGAATATTACCAAGGTTCGGGTAGTTTGTTTATTAGACCATGTTCATTGCATTCAAACGTAAACATTTTCTTTACAGTTTTGTGGCAAGATGGGCAAGACTTGTACCACCAACCCCTAGCCAAATCGACTCCAACAACAGTTACTTTGCATGTGAAACTTTCATTCTGTTATTGAATCAAAGGGTTTTCAAATGGTCAAAGATATTAAACCATCACCTCAAAAACATGGAGAATAAATTTATAGAGATACAAAGCAAGAGGCAGCTAAGCAAGATGCATCACGAACTTTATGTTTTTAAAAATGAAATTATTTTTGTTAATAGGTTGGTGATGAAAGACTAACCCTGTGAAATGCAGGATCAAGCAAAAGCAAATCGTCAATCGTTTTTTACTCAGCACCACCATCGGTAGGACGGTCTGCATACATATCTGCTGAGGTAGGCAGGATCCAAACAGGTGATCTCAAATGCTCAAATCTATTTTGTAAATGTTTTGGGTGAGAAAATTAAACGAAGAACCATAAATTAGAAAAATATTACAGAAAAGTTGTTGGTTTACCTCTGTTTGTATTCAGAGAGTTGTGGAATGTTTGGATTGAAAACATAAACAGTTGCTCCCGTGCTTCCACGAACAGGGTTTCCTAGACATAAAAGATAAGAATCAAGAAATTGAAACTTTTAGCAGCTATATAAGGCATGTCAGGTTATCACCTTGGTATAGTTTTACTTTGAGGCTTGTCAAAGCAACAAATACAGGTGGCAACAATGTTTGTATTTCGCTATCCTCAAAAATTATGGAAGTCTCTCCCCATAAGGTGACCCTCACTGTTTCACCCCTGTAAGTAGTTAAAAAGGTGATTATTTTTAATACTAAATGAATATGGTATCAAAGTGAAAAGTGTATTTAGAATTTAATGTACACAGATATAACCTGATATTTTGCAGGTTAAGATTTCTCTTCTTTGCAATTCTTGTCAGTTGGATGGTGATCTCTTCAGTTGGCTGCATAGCCGTCAAGCAACCAAATACATCTACAGGTGATATTCAGCATCGAGAGTGAGTGTGGACCGAAGGCAAGAAAAAAAGATTGATTGTTTTAGATTTTGGAGCAACGTTTAAAACTAACCTTGTTACTTGTAAGCTCAACATCTCTATCAATTCTCTTGTGAAGCTGCTCAAACTCGATGAAATTGAACCACTGCATTAGAATATCCTGGCTTGTTTTGTTAACAGGAACAATAATGATTTTCCTGTTCAATTCAAGGATGACGGCATGAAGGACAATCTTGCTTGATGTCCTGTTATGAATGACACGAAATTTGTTGATTTCATATGCTTCACCAACCTTGAGGTGCTCCTTAAAAAACTGGATGTCTCGAGCGTTCATGGTTGCATGATCCGCAACCCCATTTTAGAAGAAAAAAAACAAAATAAGACTGAATACTAAATGAGTGGGAGGACATTTAATGTTGATGGTGTAGGAAATATGTAAGCAGTTAGTGTAGCATAGTTGTGGCTATAGAGATATTATGTAAGATCATACAGAAGATAATAGTGAACATTGTTTTAAAGGTTAAAATTGTCGGCAATTGAAGCAACGTTGTAAAAACACAAATTTTTTTTCATTTGTACAAGTGTAATAACTAAGAAAATAAAGTAAGGAAAAGAAAATCTGATAATTGATAGTCAGTTTTGTTTATTAAGTTAGAAAATCTTTGTTAAACAGAACAAAATATAATCGTTGCAACGAATTGCAAAGAGAGCAAAAGTATGTATGGTTCACGTTGATTAAATATCTTGTTTTTTTTATAACGAACTATATCCTAAGTTTTGCTAGTATATGGAGAAAACGGATTTTTTATTTGCTGTCAACCTGCATGAACTTGTTAGATATAGCATAAAAATCAATGTTGAGGCCTAATATTGTATCTAGCAAAACAATTTACCAGACAAATATTAATTATGTTCAAATGACATATAATTGGGTAGTGAAATTCATAGATAATTTAGTTTACGAATTTTAGTATAGCTCTGATGATAAAAGTGTGTTCTACTAATCCTGTACACATTTTGATACACATAATAATAATAATAATAAATAATTAAAAAAAATAAAAATAAAAAAAATAAAAAAAAACCCAGCATTTGATGATAAGTAAAAAGGTGTAAAAATCTTACTTGTTTATCAACAAAGACACAATCAAAACTTGTAGGTTGAGGATCATCTCCTATGCTCTTTGTCATCCACATTTTACAAACCCTGATCTGCAGTTTGTTTCCTGGTTGGTGCAGCTTTAGAAAACGAATTGGCATCAGCTCCATCAATCTACAATATTCGAGATAACCATATTAAAACATTTTATAGGCGAAAGGTTATAGCATTGTAAATGAAGAGATAAAGTGAGATACAACAAAGGTAAACATCACACGTCAAATGCCAAAGACACTTCAAGCATACGACTACATCTTGAAACGCCTTGCGCACAACACGTAAAATTTTAAATCCCTTTAAAATATATATATATATATAACTATCCTAAACAACTTTTAAGCAAAATGTACACAGAACAATGAGCTTATAGAGATTTGAGAAGGTTATCTAACTTCAGGCAAAGCATGACTCACACAAACCAAATGCAAACTGACACACCCCGATCCAAAAATTGGAGCGTGTTGGCCGTCACGTGAGGGTGACATAGCCAAGTGCACAAAGTGGAAGCAAAAGAGCGAAAATTAAGTCGATAAAATAATTTACAATAAAAAGATCAGGTGAGTGCTAGTGACAAACACAGAAGGAAAATGCAAAGTAGGAGTTCAAGTATCCTAGGTGCAATCTAGAATAAACAAACACTACACAAGTGATAACCAGAAAATCTTACATGGAGGGTGCTCTGTCAGAAATGCCTCGATGCCTCTTTCGTCACCTATGTCCCCGCTACCTAAAACCTGGAGGGGCGCAAAACAGAAAACGTGAGTGGGCAAAAACAAAGTTTATTTTTCAAACCATTTCAATATCAAGTAATAACCCCTCTTTGTAAAACCCGTATGCTTTCCAGAAAATATTATACGTACTCGTACCTCAAATCATGCTCAAAAATGATAAAGCTCAACTATGCCATGCCAAAAATATGTCGTGTCAGAATATCTAAACAATTAGTATACGCATCAAGCAGGTGAGATAAAACAACTCATAATATGCCAATGATACCAATAAATCAGCCGGAATCACCTAAAGTGACCTGTACGGCTGAAACTATAGCTTTTCAACCAGTATCCTGCACACAAGTCGAAACCACCTAAAGTGGTCTGTACGACAAGCTGGGTGTAAATAAATGCACTCTAGTGCTACGATCACATGAAGGCTGTGCGAAGTATCACAAGTCACCTACGAGTTGGAACCACCTAAAGTGGTCTGTATGACAGGCTGGCATCTGCCTTGGATCCAAGGTGATCCTACGGTGCGGGAGGTGAACGATCACGTGAAGGCTAGGCCCTACTCTGGCAGAGAACAATCACCAAGGTGCAGGAATGTAAGCTATAACTCAATCTCAACAACACCACATCTATCACTAACAATATACTCACCTGACTTACCTGAGCATCCGCGGCACCAAAGCATACCCATATGCAACTACTAATGCATAAGTAAATATGCAAACACTTATGCATGGCATTTTAAAACATTTAATTGCATTTTCTGGAAAAATTCTCCAGTATATAGCTATATACGGAAAACCAAAAGCCCACTCACTGATACGTAGAAGGGTCGTAAGCCCCGAGCCTCGCGTGGCTGCGCTCATCCTCCGGATAGTCCTCACCTATATGCGAAACAACTATAAAAACGTCAATTTAACGCACATAACCAACCTTAGATAATAACTTCTCATACATTGCTCAATTAGGGTGTTTGAATATACCAACATGATCTACTCAATCCCATGAACATCCCTATATTTTAAAAATAATTTTCTAACCTCCCACGCGCCGCCACGCGCCGACCAAGGCACGACCACACGTGCAAGCCACGCGCGGGCACGTGCCTGGCACGCGTGTGGAACCCTAACAGCGTTAGGCAATATTCCATGGAATATTCCGTTAAAACCCTAACAGACGTTAACGGTCGTTACCTAACGCCGTTAGAATATTTCGTTAACTCTGACGGAATATTCTCCACCGTCAGCGCCGCCGCCTGCAACTCGAATTCTCGCCGAAAACTGGGAAAAACTTCAACTTTTAATATCTTCTTCATTTCTCAACCAAATTCCATGAAATTTGTACCAAAAATAAAGCTTACAATGAGTAGAACAAAACCTTACCACTTTGGGGATCTAAAACCAACGGAATCTCGCTAGAAAAAACCCACGATATTCCGACCAAACCTGCAACTCCCTGAAACTAAGCTTCCCGACATCCAAAACACTTCAAAATTACTCCCCAAGCTTTGTGAAGACGTCCTAAAGCTCCCTAGCACCTTAGAAACTTCTAAAAACCTCATGATCACGTGTGCATAAACAGTGCACCAAAACTGGGTTCTCAGGTTCTTGGGTTTTCGAAGGTTTCACGTTCAACCAACACCACCAATCGACTCATGAGCTCAGAAGGAGTCCAAAAACACCAACAATAGACACGATCTGTGCTTGAAATGGTTGGATGGAAGTGGTCCGTACACTTGCAAAGGAAAGGGAAGAAAATGGAAGAAAATTCAAGAGAGAGAGAAGAGAGAGATAGTCCACGGGTGTGAGGGTGTGTGGTGAGTGGTCCAGATGGCAACCCATAAACAAAAACAATTCAAACAACACCCTACAACTCTAAATTAACGTCCAGGGGTAAAATCATCATTTCACACTAACGATACAAAAATCGTGACGGGCTGTCACAACCTACCCACCTTAAGAAAATTTCATCCTCGAAATTACACAACAAAACAAACCGCTAGTAATCATAAAACAAACGGGGATACAACCTCCTCCACTGAGTGATTCCTCCATAAATCTTCACCGAGCGTATTGTCTTGTTCCTCATAACCTTATCTTTCCAATCTAGAATAGCCACCATCTCCTCGTCGTAAGTCAAATCAGGATTAACTTCCAACGATTGCGGAGGTAACACATGCGATGGATCCAAGACATAGTGACGAAGCATTGAACCGTGAAATACATCATGCACTCGAGACAACTCTGGGGGTAACTCAAGTTTATAAGCTACCTTGCCGATCCGTTCAGTGATCATGTACGGTCCGATATACCTAGGACTCAATTTCCCATTTTTCCCACATCGTACAATACCCTTCCACGGCGACAGCTTCAAGAATACCCAATCACCTACTTTATAGGTCCAATCAGTGGCATGTCTGTTCGCTAAGCTCTTCTGATGATCTTGGGCTGCTTTTAGGTTAGACTTAATTACTTGAATATTTTGGGTAGTCTCATCCACTATCTCTGGGCCCTCCAAAACTCTTTCGCCTACCTCTGACCAACACAACGACGTACGACAAGACTTACCATACAATGCCTCAAAATGGGACATATCAAGGCTCGAATGGTAACTGTTGTTGTAGGCAAACTCCATCAAATCCAAACATCTATGCCATGCATCACCAAACTGCAAAACAGAAGATCTCAGCATATCCTCCAATGTCTGAATGGTCCTCTCAGATTGCCTATCAGTTTGAGGATGATATGTTGTACTATACAGTAATCTCGAACCAAGAGCTTCTTGAAATGCTGTCCAGAATTTAGAAGTAAATCTTGGATCTCGATCAGAGATGATGCTGACGGGTACACCATGGTATTTAACAATCTTCGACACAAAGAGTTCAGCTAACCGTTTTAGGGAAAACTTCTCTTGAACTGGAATGAAATGCGCGGACTTGGTGAGCCAATCAACCACTACCCAAACGCCATCAAAACCATTCCATGTACGGGGAAGCTTATACACGAAATCCATGGTAATATTTTCCCATTTCCACTCGGGAACGGGAAGTGGTTGCATCCGTCCAAACGGCTTCTTCCTCTCTGCTTTAACCTGCAGGCATACCATACATCTGCTAACATACTCGGCAATCTCTCTTTTCATACCCAGCCAATAGTAAAATGGTCGTATGGTATGATACATTTTAGTGCTCCCCAGATGGCTAGCATATGTCGATACATGTGCCTCATCCAAAATATCCCTATTTAACTCCGCGTTGTTCGGTACATGCATTCTACCTTTTAGCATGAGCATGCCGTTTGATTCTCGAATCTGAAGGTCTTTCTTTTTCCCCTCATTTCTTAGCTAAATCAACTCTTGAGTTTCATCGTCGTCCACCTGTGCCTCGAGTATACGGCCAATCAAGATTGGCCTAACTTGAAAGTGAGCAAGTAAGGCTTCTTATCGAGCTTCCACTTCTAACTTCACTCCGGTCGACCTCAAATCAGTGAGAAGAATAACACAACTTGCATAAAAAGCATCAATTCTGCCTTGAAATTTCTGACTAAGTGCATCGGCCACCACATTTGCACGTCCCGGGTGATACTCGATCGTGCAATCGTAATCACTTAGCAACTATATCCACCTCCGCTGGTGAAGGTTCAAATCTCGCTGAGTAAATAGGTATTGGAGGCTCTTGTGATCTGTGAAGATCCTACATCTCTTACCATAAAGATAGTGTCTCCAAATCTTTAGTGCAAACACGATCGCCACCAATTCAAGATCGTGAGTAGGATAGTTCACCTCATGAGGCTTCAATTGTCTCGAAGCATAAGCGATAACCATGCCGTGTTGCATTAGTACACAACCCAAACCATTCAACGACGCATCATTGTAGATCTTGAAGTTACCACCATCGTCTGGAAGTGCTAACACCGATGCATGGGTGAGACAGTACTTCAATTGTTGAAACCTCTACTCGCAATTATCGTCCCACTCGAATCTAACATTCTTTCGGGTTAGCCTCGTAAGTGGTAACGCAATAACGGAAAAATCCTGAACAAACCGTCGATAATAGCCTGCCAAAACTCATAATGACCATATCAGGTTCTAAACACCTTCTTAAGGACATCATCACTCTTAATCTTCAGCTGTTAGTAGCCTGACCTTAAATCGATCTTCGAAAACACGCGATCTCCTCGTAGCTAATCAAACAAATCGTCGATACGTGGTAACGGATAACGATTCTTAATCGTCACTTGGTTCAGCTGCCGGTAATCTATACACAGCCTTAAGGTACCATCCTTATTTCGCACGAACAAGATTGGAGCTCCCAAAGGCGAAGTATTAGGCTGTATAAAACATTTATCTAATAACTCCTGCAACTGAATTTTTAGCTCTCTTAACTCAGCAAGAGCCATCCGATACGGAGTCAAGGATATAGGGTTTGTACTTGGCAATAAGTCGATAGCGAACTTTACATCACGATTCGTTGCCAATCCTGGTAAATCATCTGGAAACATGTCGGGAAAATGCCTGACCACTCTAATGTCTTCCACATAGCTAGAAACGTTATCATTCAGTACAACATGTGCCAGATATCCCTAACAACCCTTCTGGAGCAACTTCTTGACTCTCACTTCCGAAATAATGTCATGTCTCACGCCGCTACGCTCGCCAACAAATGTAACCATAGGTAGCCCCGGGCGATGAAACGTAACTTTCTTCTCATAACAATCAATGTTAGCTCGATTAAAGTGTAGCCAATCAGTGCCCAAAATGACATTAAACTCAACAATATCCAACGAAATGAGGTTAGTTGGCATAACCTCATCCTCCACTAACACTGGGCACCCAGGGTACATCCAACCCACCTGACACGTCTCTCCTCTAGGCATCGAAAACTCTAACTCAAACCCGAGAGGTGTGGGATTAGGTTGTATCAATTGAGCAAATGTATGAGAAATAACCGAATAAGTAACACCACAATCAATCAATACTCTAGCAAAGTGACCATGATCAAATATGTGTTGTTTTGGGCACCCTGCACTGTGAGGTTATGAATACGACCATGAGGCTGCTGCCGACCACCTCGACCTCTACTCAACTGACCACTACATCCAGGGATACTACAGCCCTGTCCAGTCTGTTTTGACAACCCTGGGCTACTAGAAGCAACCTGCCTCTGCTAAGGCTGTACTCCCGAATACCATTGCTATCCGCCGGCTGGATAAGGAGGATATGGAGTATACCCTTTAGGGTACTGCTGATATTCGCTCTAGTAGCCACTCAGATAATACGAATCCTGAGGATACGGGTACAGCGCTAATGAAAAATGAGCAACATCTCCCTGGTAATGGTAAGTACCCCCACGACCTATTTGACCATAGCCGCTCGGCGCTGGAGCCTGCTGACTAGGAACTAGTGGTGGTAAAAAAGGCAATTGGGGCCTCTGCTGACCCAGTGGACAATTTAATGCCCGATGTCTGACTTGTCCATAAGTAAAACATCCTCGACTACCTTGTCTACACTCGCCAAAGTGCTGGCTGTTACATCTCCGACAAAACGGAGCTCCTGAACCACCAGAACCGCCAACATCTCGCTACCTCTGAAAACGTAGGCCTCCGGCAAACTTACCACCTCTACGTTGACCCGTATAACTCATGCCTCCACTGGATGAACTAGAGCTAGCCTTGCTTCTTTTAAAACTCTGAGTCTTCCTGGGTCCCTAAGATGCCTGACCTTTACCTCTATCGTCTTTCTTTTGATTGCCATCATTCTCTTCTTCTTCACTTTCACTAGGCATATTCTCATAATCCTCAATCCTTAATAAAATCTCGTAGAACTCCTGATAAGTATCGCAAGGAGTAGTGGTCGCCATAGAATGCCACTTCTTCTTAGTACCCAATCTGAAATGACGAAGCATCTTAACCAGATTAGCAGCAACTTCCGAATGATAACGGGACAAATCAGTGAATCTTCTGTAGTACTCATTTGTCGTCAACTTCCCCTACTTCAAATCAGTAAATTTATGCTTCTTGCGATCAATATACTCAGGGGGAACAAACCTTTTCCAAAACAACCGTTTAAACATTTCCCAGTCAGCAGCTTCCTCTAGGGTCAAATGAAGAACCTCTTGTCCCCACCAGGATGCCGATTCTTTACCTAAGAACCATGAAGTCATCTCTACCCACCTTTCAGAAGGAAGATTTCCTTGACTTTGCAACAATAGAAAGGTCTTTTCAATATGCTCAAGCCACCGCTCAGCTCCCTCATAACCTTCATGACCCTCAAACTTATCCAACTTTAGATTATACATAGTCTTTAGAGGAGTCCTCTGAGGAGGGCAGAGTGTAGACTGAATTGCATGAGTTATAGCTTCCCCCAACTGAGCTATATCGGGAAAACTAGGCTCAGTTAAGCAACATAGTTCTCGACGAGGCGGCATAGTTCTAACAAAAAACACCAAAATAATGCAGGACTGCCAAACGTAGGCTCTGATACCAAACTAACACACCCCAATCCAAAAATTAGAGCGTGATGGCCGTCACATGAGGGTGACGTAGTCAAGTGCACAAAGCGGAAGCAAAAGAATGAAAATTAAGTCGATAAAATAATTTACAATAAAAAGATCAAGTGAGTGCTAGTGACAAACACAGAAGGAAAATGCAAAGTAGGAGTTCAAGTATCCTAGGTGTAGTCCAGAATAAACAAACACTACACAAGTGATAACCAAAAAATTCTACATGGAGGGTGCTCTATCAGAAATGCCTCGATGCCTCTTTTATCACCTATGTCCCCGCTACCTAAAACCTGGAAGGGCGCAAAACAGAAAACGTGAGTGGGCAAAAACAAAGTTTTTTTTTAAACCATTTCAATATCAAGTAATGACCCCTCTCTGTAAAACCCATATGCTTTCCAGAAAATATTATACGTACTCGTAACTCAAATCATGCTCAAAAACAATAAAGCTCAACTATGCCATGCCAGAAATATGTTGTGTCAGAATATCTAAACAATTAGTATACGCATCAAGTAAGTAAGATAAAACAAATCATAATATGCCAGTGATACCAATAAGTCAGCCGGAGTCACCTAAAGTGACCTGTACGACCGAAACTATAGCTCCTCAACCAATATCCTGCACACAAGTCGAAACCACCTAAAGTGGTATGTACGACAAGCTGGGTGTAAATAAATACGCTCTAGTGCTACGATCACGTGAAGGCTGTACGAAGTATCGCAAGTCACCTACAAGTCAGAACCACCTAAAGTGGTCTGTATGACAGGCTGGCACCTACCTTAGATCCAAGGTGATCCTACAGTGCGGGAGGTGAACGATCACATGAAGGCTAGGCCCTACTCTGGCAGAGCACAATCACCGAGGTGCAGGAATGTAAGCTATAACTCAATCTCAACAACACCACATCTATCACTAACAATATACTCACCTGACTTACCTGAGCGTCTGCGGCACCAAAGCATACACATATGCAACAACTAATGCATAAGTAAATATGCAAACACTTATGCATGGCATTTTAAAACATATAAACATTTAATTGCATTTTCTGGAAAAATTCTCAAGTATATAGATATATACGGAAAACCAAAAGCCCACTCACTGATACATAGAAGGGTTGTAAGCCCCGAGCCTCACGTGGTTGCGCTCATCCTCCGAATAGTCCTCACTTATATGCGAAACAACTATAAAAACGTCAATTTAACGCACATAACCAACCTTAGATAATAACTTCTCATACATTGCTCAATTGGGGTGTTTGAATATATCAACGTGATCTACTTAATCCCACGAACATCCCCATATTTTTAAAATAATTTTCTGACCTTCCACGTGCCGCCACCTGCCTGGCACGCATGTGGAACCCTAACGGCGTTAGTGAATATTCCGTTAAAACCCTAACAGACGTTAACGGTCGTTACCTGACGCCGTTAGAATATTACGTTAACTCTGATGGAATATTCTTCTCCTTCTCCAGTGAGCCTCACCGGTCGCCGCTGTCAGCGCCGCCGCCTGCAACTCGAATTCTTGCCGAAAACTAGGAAAAACTTCAACCTTTAATATCTTCTTCATTTCTCAACCAAATTCCATGAAATTTGTACCAAAAATGAAGTTTACAACGAGTAGAACAAAACCTTACCACTTTTGGGACCAAAAACCAACGGAATCTCGCCGGAAAAACCCACGATATTCCGGCCAAACTTGCAACTCCCTGAAATTGGGCTTCCCGATGTCCAAAACACTTCAAAATTACTCCCCAAGCTTTGTGAAGACGTCCTAAAGCTCCCTAGCGCCTTAGAAACTTCTAAAAACCTCAGGATCGCGTGTGCATGAACAGTGCACCAAAACTGAGTTCTCGGGTTTTCGAAGGTTTCACGTCCAACCAACACCACGAATTGACTCCTAAGCTCGAAAGGAGTCCAAAAACACCAACAATAGACACGATCCATACTTGAAATGGTTGGATGGAAGTGGTCCGTGCACTTGCAAAGGAAAGGGACGAAAATGAAAGAAAATTCAAGAGAGATAGAAGAGAGAGAGTCCATGGGTGTGAGGGTGTGTGTTGTGCGGTCCTAATGGCAGCCCACAAACAAAAACAATTCAAACAACACCCAACAACGCTAAATTAACGTCCAGGGGCAAAATTGTCATTTCACACTAACGGTACAAAAATTAGGACGAGCTGTCACACAAACTATATTCCAAATCCCATATTAAAATACAGCAAAAAATTAGAATGATTTCATTCTAATCTCGAAACAATAAGGCAAATGTTAAGCATTAACTAATGAGAAATAAATTTGTATAAACTCAAGAATTCAAAGTTTCAAATGTGGCATGCTTTGGAAAATCAACAATGGGCAAGTATGACTCTCAAAGTTGGTTCATGTTTAAATTCGTCAATCACCATAATCTTTGCTGGTGGTTTTTGACTCATGGGCTAATTTGCATTCAAGTTGCTTTTAAGAATATTGGTCTTTTAACGTGCCCTTTTCAAAAATTTTAAAAGGATTACAATTTTGTAAATAAATTCAAGTCACAATGTAACCAAACCACAGTTGATTCGATGTTTTTTTTTTCCTAGCTATGATTTGATTAATGTGATTTATACTTAGAGACTAATGTGGTTTTTTGTGACATCCCACATCGCCCAGGGGAGTGATCCTTATAAATATATATTATCATCCCTACCTAGCACGAGGCCTTTTGGGAGCTCACTGGCTTCGGGTTCCGTAGGAACTCCGAAGTTAAGCGAGAAGGGGGCTAGAGCAATCCCATGATGGGTGACCCACTGGGAAGTTGCTCGTGAGTTCCCAAAAACAAAACCGTGAGGGAATGGTAAACCCAAAGCGGACAATATCGTGCTATGGTGGTGGAGCGGGCCCGGGAAGTGATCCGCCCCGGGCCGGGATGTGACATTTTTCACATGTTTTTTAATCTCAAAACTTATAGAAATACGAAAATAACCATCACAAATTTGAAAACCTCTATTAACCGAAATTAAAGGGTAATGGACACCATGAGTGCTTGCAAGATGAGAGAAGGGAGAAAAAAAAAATGGTGCATTTGAACAGAATGATGATAATTTAAAACTCTAAATATGAAAAAGCTTAATTTTCATATGTGTTAAACGAATGATGATATCTTAAAACTTTAATTTATCAAAATGACCACGATCTTTTAAAACTTGTTTAAAAAACACCATAAATTCTAACGAACTTAGAAAACTATGTTGGCTAAAAAAATGCAATTTAAAAACTCAAAGAAATGGGAACAGTCAAACTAAATTAGATGTCGCCCTCATCACCATGGGTACATATTTGATTTGGAAGAAAAATAAGCAATGCTATATATGATTGTGTTCTCATTTCTCCATTTTTCATTTTCCAATAAATACGAAACCAAATGTATCAACCATTTATTCAACTCAGTGCAGCAACTTGTTATATAAATAAAGGTGGAAATGATAGAAGAGGAAGTGGTATTATCAGATAGTGAAGAAGATACATATGGATTGAAAAAAGGGGAAGCAATTAAACTATGTAATTTAACAAAAGTGAAGGGCAACTCATCCTTTTGAATTAAATTGGGTAAAATACCACCTCAGGTTTGAGGTATATTGCAACATCGTACAACATTTTCAAAATATTTCACTTTCATAGCGTAAGTACTATTTTATTTCAATATAATAAATCTATTACATTTTTCATCCATTGATCCGTTAAGCGTTGATGTGGCTGCCAAATTTGTGCCACGTGGCAAAATACTAATTTTTTATACATTAAAAATATTATAATAACTTACCTATTGAAAAATAAAATATAAAATAAAAACTGAAAGCCCAGAAACACATTCCCCCCGACCACCTCTCTCTCTTCCACTCTCTTCACCTCCCTTCCCATCCAAAAACCCACCCCACCCCAACCTCCCCTGCAACCCCAGCAGCTACAGCCCTAGATTGCTTTTGCACTTACAACGCTCCAACCCATCGTTCCTACAATCCCCCTCCAACTTCTCCCTCCTCAAGTCCACCCTACGCCTCTCCAAAGTAAGCATCTTTTTGTAAAACCCAAGTGTTTGTCGAATGAGAACTTTGTAAGCTGGGAGGAATTTCACATAACATTAATCATAGAATAAGCAGGCTATACAAGCCTTACAAAACGGAGGAGAAGATAAACATGCAACCCACGTTAAACATTAACCTAAACGTGGTATATGACTAAGTCAAAAGGAAAACAACTTCTACCGATCCCTAAAAGCTAGGGCTTATTCGGTCATGCAGTTAAAACTGCTTACATCAACACCCTAAGTCTACGTAGTGGATAGAGCCACTACCTCCACCAACCTAATAATCTAACATTTCCTCCCTTAAACTGATTGCTATTGCTAAGCAATCAGTTTACACCTGGTTCCAGGCATACTCCCATAAGCCCACGCATCTTCAGAAAAGCATCAGTCTTCAAAGGTTTGGTTAATATGTCTGCTACTTGCTCCTGAGTGTTGCAGTGAACCAGCTGCACGATTTTGTTCTTAGTCATTTCACGAAGAAAGTGAAATCGTACATCTATGTGTTTGCTTCGGCCATGCATCACAGGATTCTTGGAGAGCTTTATTGTCGAACTGTTGTCACAGAAAACCGTTGTAGAATCTTGTTGAGCTTGACCTAATTCCTTCATTATTCTCCTCAACCAGGTTGCATGACAAGCACATGAAGCTGCTGCTATGAATTCGGCTTCAGTTGTTGATAACGTGACCACAGGCTGCTTCTTGGAAGACCAACACACAGCTCCTGAACTTAGCATGAACAAGTACCCCGATGTGCTCTTTCTATCATCTAAGTCACCTGCATAGTCACTATCTGAATAGCCTCTGAGCTCAGTGTGTCCTCCCTTTTTGTAAAGAATTCCAAGGTTGATCGTGCCCTTCAAGTATCTCAAAACCCTCTTTGCCGCTGCCAAATGCATTTCTGTTGGACTCTCCATGAACCTGTTGATTAAGCTTACCACAAACATAGTGTCCGGCCGAGTGGCTGTGAGATACATGAGGCTTCCCACGATCTGTTTATAGAAGGTGCTATCAACCTTCTCACCAGTTACATTTTTTGTTAGCTTGGTGCCTGAAACAATGGGATTGTGCACTGGATTGCAGTTCTACATTTTAAACCTTTCCAACACTTCCTAAGCATATATTTTTTTACAAATAAATATTCCATCTACCTGCTGCAATACCTCAATTCCGAGGAAATATCTCATCTTACCAAGATCGGTCATTTCAAACTCATTCATCATCGACTGCTTAAACTTAATGAACATGCATTCATCATTGCCAGTGTAAATGAGATCATCAACATAAAGACAAACAATGAGAATTTTACCTCCATCTCCACCTTTGATAAATAAAGTGTGTTCATAGGGACACTTCACAAATCCTTCCTTCGAGAAGTAAGCTTCTATACGACTATACCAAGCATGAGGGGCTTGCTTTAAGTCCATATAAAGCTTTCCGTAATTTGTAAACTTTCTGCTCCTTACCTCTCTGCACATATCCAGGTGGCTGTTCTACAAACACCTCTTCATCAACTTCTCCATGTAAAAAGGCATTTTTCACGTCCAACTGATAGATTGTCCATTCCTTTTGAGCAGCAAGTGCAACAACAACTCGGATGGTATCTAACCGAGCCACAGGAGCAAAAACTTCAACATAATCGACTCCATATTCTTGAGCATACCCCTTAGTCACCAGTCGTGCCTTGTACTTGTCCACCTCTCCATTCTCATTCAGTTTAGTCTTGTAGACCCATTTAACTCCAATTGTCTTCCCTCCTTGAGGTAAATCTGTCAATTCCTAAGTGTTGTTCCTCTCAATAACTTCTATTTCGACATCCATAGCTTTCCTCCATTTTGCACTCTTCACAGCTTCATTGTAATAAGTTGGATCACTGTCTGCTAAGAGAGCCAAATGCACCATGTCTTCTCAGATAATCCATCTCCTGTCACGTAATCTCTCATCCATACTGGTGGAGCCCTAGGTCTTCTTTCTAATGGGCTGGATATGTTTGCTTCTGAGACTTCATCTGATCCACTATTGTTGCTTGTGCCGCTTCCATCTCCATTTTCACTTCCATTTCCATGTGGTCCATCTTCATCTCATCCCTGACTGTCAACTTCATCAGCCTCAAGTTCCTTATCTGCTTCATCGTCCCATTCCAAATCTGCTATGACAGCTTCATGATGATGCTCATCCCAATCCCAGCTACTATTCTCATCAAATCGAACATCACGACTGATTAGAATCCTTTGCGAGATTGGATCAAATAGCCGATAGGCCTTTGATCCTTCACTTATCCCAAGTAGCACACACTTCCTACTTTTATCATCTAGCTTGGTCATCTTGTTATCTGGAATGTGTACGTATGAAATGCAGCCAAAAACCCTGAAATAACTTACAGATGGTATCGTACCACTCCATGCCTCCTCAGGTGTTTTGTTTTTAACTGCAACTGTGAGACTCCTGTTGAGCACATGAACTGTCCAGTTTGCTGCTTCTGGCCAAAAAGTCTTAGGTATGTTCTTCTCGGTTAATAAGCTACGTACCATATTCATGATAGTCTAATTCTTACGCTCAGCTACTCCATTTTGTTGTGGCGTGTAAGCTGCTGTCAATTGTCTTTGAATCCCATTCTCAACACATAACTCATCAAACTCATGTGATGAGAACTCCCCACCACGATCCGTGCACAAACTTTTAATACTTGCATCAGTTTCGTTTTCAACTAGACTTTTGAAAGCTTTAAAAGTTCGAAAGGCTTCTAACTTCTCAGTTAGAAAGTCGATCCAAGTCTTGCGATTGAAATCATCGATAAAGGTGAGGAGATACCTTTTCTTACTGTTGGATGTAGGTTTGATCGGTCCACAAATATCTGCATGGACGAGTTGTAGGATTTGGCATGCTCTCCAAGTACTTCTTTTTGGAAACGGATCTCTCGGTTGCTTTCCTACCAAGCAATTCTCGCACACTCTTGAGGAGTCCTTTATTTGAGGCAGTCCACTCACCATCTGCTTCTGTTGTAGAGTCTTTAAACCACCAATACTCAAGTGCCCATAACGGCAGTGCCACAACTGAACTGGATCATCTGTGAGGGCATTGAAACATGATTGATCATTGGATTGATATTGAGCAGTAAGAATGAACATGCGATTTGTAGTCATAACCGTCTCCATGATTAGTCCTTTCCCAGGGTGATAGATCTTGCACTTCCCGTGTTTAATGAGAATAGCAAGACCTTTCTCCTGAAGCTGCCCAATACTTAGCAGATTATTCTTCAAAGAAGGTACATAGAACACTCCTGTGATCACCTGAGTCATGCCATTCACTTGTAGTCGAATATTTCCTTTCCCCAAGACAGCCATACTTGTATTGTTTCCTAGTTTCACAGTTTCTCTAAAACTTCCAACAAATTCAGAGAACAACTCCCTCTTACCACACATATGATTGCTGCAACCCGAGTCGAGGAACCAAATGTCTTCTTTGATCTCCTGAGTATCCACATACGCCATTAGCAACATCTCTTCACTAGCCTCTGCATAGTTAGCCTTGGCTTCCCTGTCCTTCTTAGGGCACTCATACTGAAAGTGCCCTAATTCATGACAATTATAGCACTTAACCGTTGACTTGTCGAAGTTCTGTCGACCTCTTCCTCTACCTCTTCCACGAAAGCTTCCTCGACCACGTCCTCTTCCTCCAAATTTCTCTTCATAGGTCACCTTTAGTGCTTGTTCCTCTACGCCATGTCCAACCATCCGCTGCTCATGCACTAACAAGCTACTTTGCAGTTCATCAATTGAGAGAATATCCAAGTCTTTGGATTCCTCTATGGAACAAACCACATAGTCAAATTTAGGAGTCATTGATCTCAAGATCTTCTCAATGACTTCTACATCCGTCAACTTGTCACCATTGATCCTTCTCCTATTGGCGATGGTCAGAGTTCGACCAAAAAATTCATTTACAGTTTCTCCTGTCTTCATGTGAAGCATCTCGAACTCCTTTCGAAGTGCCTGCAGATGTGCTCGTTTAACTCGAGCAGTCCCTTGATACTTCTGTTTCAGCGAATCCCAAATCTCCTTAGCCGTATCTTTGTTCAAGATTGTTTCCAAGACAGCTCGATCAATTGCTTGAAACAGATAGTTCTTGGCCTTCAGATCTTTCAACTTTTGATCTTCGAGCACTTTCCGTTGTCCCTCTACAAGTGAAGCTCCTTCTGCTGCTGCAGGAATTCCATGCTCCACAAGACTCCAATATTCCTTTGAACGTAGGAAATTTTCCATAAGCATTGCCCAGTGGTCATAGTGCCCATCCAGTTTTGGAATAGATGCCTGCATAAAACCACTTCCTTCTCCTGCCATATTCTCGTACCTCTGCACTCAAAAGATTGTTGTCTCTCAAGCTTTTGATCAGGAGCCCCAGGTGGGGGCTCTGATACCAAATGTAAAATCCAAGTGTTTGTCGAATGAGAACTTTGTAAGCTGGGAGGAATTTCGCATAACATTAATCATAGAATAAATAGGCTATATAAGCCTTACAAAACGGAGGAGAAGATAAACATGCAACCCACGTTAAACATTAACCTAAACGTGGTATATGACTAAGTCAAAAGGAAAACAACTTCTATTGATCCCTAAAAGCTAGGGCTTATTCGGTCATGCAGTTAAAACTACTTACAACAACAACCCTAAGTCTACGTAGTGGATAGAGCCACTACCTCCACCAACCTAATAATCTAACACTTTTTCCACAATCCCCTTTTCATAATTTCCTTTTTTTAAATAAACATAAAATAAAAAAGAGAGAAAAAAAAATTCAACTTTTAGTACCAAAAACATTAAAGTGATGATTCTTTTTCCTTCCTTTTGCAGAGTAGATGCGAAATCTGCTTACAGAGTGTGATCAGGGCACCGCTATTTTTACGGCGGAGTGCTCCCATTCCTTCCACTTCGCCGGCATCTCCACCCACGTTAAGAAGAACAACCTCCTCCCATGCCCCGTCTGCAGTACCGCCTGGAAGGAGCTGCCATTAATCTCCATCCACAAACCACAAACCCAACACAAACCGCCACCAATTTCATCGCCCAAGAAACCTAGAGATGCCAATTTCATTCGTCCAGGATCTCAATCTCCAACTTGGTGTCGTTTCCGATTCAAGCCCGACCGGGATCGCAGTTGTGTATTCACTCATAGGTCGGCCCACTGCTCTAGGATCCACATCGATCTGACTTAGAATTCTATACGTCGGAGAGGAGCGAAAGTTGTTAGTCGAACGAAAAGTACTAGTTTCCACCACCAACGTGGCTGCCAAATTTATGGGGTGGGGGGTGTTGCGGGGGAGGTGGGGGTGGGGTGGGATGGGGTAGGTTTTTGGATGGGAGGGAAGGTGAAAGAGAGTGGAGGATAGGGAGGTGGTCGAGGGAATGGGTTTCTAGGCTTTCAGGTTTTTTTTTTTTTTTTTTTTTAAATAGGTAAATTATTATAATATTTTTAATGTATAAAAAAAAAAAAAAAAAAATTTCATGTGGCACAAATTTGACAGCCATGTGGCACAAATGTAACAGCTATGTCAACTCTTAACGGATCAATAGATGGAAAATGTAACTGATGTATTACATTGAAATAAAATAATACTTAAGGTACGAAAGTGAAATGTTTTGAAGATGTTGTATGAGGTTGCAATAGACCTCAAACCTAAGGTGATAAAGTATAATTTACCCAATTAAATTATATATCTAATTTACCAAATAACTGTAAAATTGACAGTTTACATAATGTAAAAAGCATTGTAAATAAATATACCTCAAAACCCAAAGTGTCCCTCCAACGATCCGAATTTTTGATATTAACAAATCTAGCAAATCGATTAGCACTAATTAACAAAGTGCTGATGAAAATAATAGCTTAGAAACAGTATCGAAAATCCATTAGTGCTAATTTAGTAACGGAATGGAAGCACTGTTGCACGAATGAAGAAACTAAAGTGATACATGATGTTAATGTTGTTAAACCACAATTTAACAAAGTGATAGACTATGGTAATGCAAAAGTCGACTCTCTTAGATACTATGCAACTAAAAATTCAATTATTGATGCCTAAACCACAAATTAAGATGATACCCTATCAAAAGCAAAGCAAATTAAATTAAATCACCCTTAATTTAGATCAATGTCTTGGGAAATGAAAATTAGACATCAAGAAAGCTAAACTAAATATCCAATTTTTTACATTCCTAGCAGAATTCAATAAACCACTGAAGCATCTAACTTTAGACATCAAAAGAGGCAAAAAGTATTTGTATTCAACCTCCAGTCAAGAAGTACATCAAAGGAGCCCTAGCACAGTTCCATTTATTCAAGCTTTCTGAGTATCAATTCTAACACATAAGTGAACAAGGTAAAGTTACTAAACCCTAAGTAACTAAAGTTAGTAAACCCTAAGAAAACCACTCACATTGAACCCAACAAAATGCCACAAACAGAAACCCAAATCAAATTTGTGTTAAAAGCCCTCTGTAAGACTATGAACCATCAAATTTAGTTGGCTTTTCACTAACAAAAAGCCATGATGCAGACACCGATAACCAAAAGTAAAGTAATCGGAAAGAACACACAAAATAACCAACAAAGTGATGACATAAAAATTTCAAGCATGTGGTATCATTTGTGAATGAACAAAAAATATATGTATCATGTTGTCTGCAAGAATAGATAATTGAGAATTCCATTCACAGGGTGACCACGACAACAAAAAAACAATAGAAAAATGAACTAAAACAGGCAAAACACATAAAATGCATTTTTGCAGAGAGGTTGAAATGCTGAAAAAACATTGCAACAATAGTAAGAAAACCAGAAAAATTACAATTCTAAACTAAATTAGCTTCATCACGCATAAATCAAGGCAGTTACGGAAGGCTAGCGTCTAAGGTAATCCAATCTATTAAAGCATCATACAGACTATTATACTTTGTTTCTCAGTATGACAATACCAATAAGAAAAAGAAAAGAAAAAAATTCATGGGATAAATTTAAAGTCTATTTGAAAACTTGAATATATTTGTTTGTCAAACTGAGTGATCAAAGTTCAGTGATGCTTTCCAAAAAGAAAAGAAAACGAAGAACTGACGTACTTGTAAAAACATGTTTAGTTGAAGGGTTTTTTACATGTACACAAACAATCATGTACACAGAGATACAACAAATTCTGATAACCACAATCAAGGCAACAAAAAACAAAAGCCAAAATTCAATGGTTTAAGTAGAAAAAGTTCAGTTGTGTTGTCAAAAGCCAAGTGGAGGTGGGAAAGCTTCAGTGGGGTGTCTCAACTTATACTTGCGGATGCCCATCTTAAACCATCCGTGTGCAGGCAAGAGAACATACACCAAGACAACAAACATAGACACACACCAACACATTATCCATTAAGGGCAGGCAAACAAATCCCTGGAAATGGCCGCTAAAAACAACTTTTACATTCTCTATCTCGCACCCTTGTTCCATCTCTCTCTCTCTCTCTCTCTCTGCAAATCAGACAAATCAAACCCCAAATGTAATCGCTTAAATCCTACCCAAACCTAATTCCTGAAATCCCCTCTCTTAGACACCTCATACCTCTCTCTGTCAGAACCGTAAACCAAATCCGTCAAATCCTCCCATTTTTTTCTCACCCTTGTTCCATCTGTCTGTCCTTGCAAAGCGTATAAATAAAACCCCAAATATAATCCTTGAAATCCTCTCTTGATAACCTAAAGCTCTCTCTCTTAGAACCCCAAACCAAATCGCTTGCACGCATCTGCTATATAATTTACAAAACTGTGAACTATAGGTCATAGTGTGCAGCATGCAAAAGTTCTGCCACTATGAATTTCTAACATGCTTATAGGCAGCCACTATAAAGTATAACTATACATATGCATGTACGTGCACAAACAGATGCATATATACAAATGCATGCATGCATACACATATAGGCTTGTACATACACACACAGATGCATACATACATATACATACATGTACACACACACAGATGCATACAGACGTATATACATACACATGTATATATGCTCACACATATAGATATAGCTATATAAATGCCTATACATATATTTAGACATATACTTAGGTATATATTGATACATATAGTTGCACATAATCTTCGTTCTGATCCAAAATTCATGATCTTGTAGATTCTAAGATGAGTGAAATGAAAGATGGAACCTTCTTGAGCAAGGATCAATTACTAGCACAAATTAAAGCTCCCAATTTGCTAATTTCTAAACTTTCATATTTGTTCTATCACTTTACAACAATTTTTAAAGCATGCTTGTTCATAGATATAGGCTATAATCAAACCAAACAGAAAAACTAAATGTATTTCTAATACTAGCAACCATAATTTTCTAACAAAAATAACATATCTTAACACATTTGTTAGGAAACAATTCACAGTCCTTCATATGTGAATGAACAAAAACCAAATGCATAATTTATTTTAAAGGGATAGATAACTGACAGGGCTAGCACAAAAATAAATAATAGAGCAATGAACTAAAAGGGGGAAATGCATCCAGTTTGAATTCTGCAGAAGCTATAACATTGAAAGACCAACACAACAGGAAGAAAAATACACACACGTAGATATACACATAAACACACACACAGGCACAAATACAAAAAAGTTAAAACAGAGCTCAATTAAAAAATAATTTTTTTTTCTTCAAAAAATCACATATTGTAAATTAGTCTATTCTGTTTACTGATTTTGTTCCAATTCAAATCACAGAAAGGAACTGAAAAGTTTAAAACAGGAATGTCAAATACCTTCACCCAAATGCAATGCTTTAGCAAGCTGACCACCAGTAATCTGCACCCAACACCAATGCGAGAAATACGAACTTCGGGATTGAATGAAAAATCACATGGTCAATAAATTTAATAAGTTTAGGGATTAGTATTCTGAAAGAGGATTGAAATATTAAAAAAACTAATAAAAGGGGTAAAATTCTATACATCGAATGGCAGTCAACCCTAAACCCTGGTTTTGAAGACCAATATATTTGTTGTTTTTCTCATGCAAAACGCATTGAAAGCCAAAGTTGATGATCATGTTTACGATGACAAACACTTTACAGCAACTTTAAAAGCATGCTTGTTCAAAGACATAAGATATAATCAAACCAAACTAAAAAATTAAATCTATTTCTAACAACAGCAACCATAATTTCATACCAAAAATAACATATCTCAACAGATTTGTTAGGAAACGATTCACAGTGCATCATATGTGAATGAACAAAAACCAGATGCATAATGTATTTTAGAGGGAGAAAAAAACTGAGCATTTGATTCACAAGGTTAGCACAACAACAAATAATAGGGTAATGAACAAAAAGAGGCAAAATGCATACAGTTTGATTTCTGCAGAAAAGCTATAACACTAAAAGACCAACACAACAGGAAGAAAAAGAGAAATGAAGAGGAAGTGGTATTATTAGACAGTGAAGAAAGCAGCACAAAATATCTGTTTTTTTTTTTTTGTCCCAATTTAATAATTTAAAAATAGATCTTGCACTCCCAGCTAAAAGTTGAAGAACCGAACCATAACCAAACATAAAACAAAGCAAGAAAACAAACAGGTTTCTAAGCAGGTTCAAACCAGAAACAGTGAAACAAGGGAAAATTGGGTTCAAAAGGGACACTTAGAGCTGGTTTGGTATTGCTGTAATTTGAAAAAAAAATTACTTCTGCTGTGTTGTGAGAATAAGTAGCTGTGAAATAAAGCAACAGAGTGTTTGATAAACTTTTTTGTAAAACTGTTTTTGAAAAGAAAAAAAAAACAATATTATAGTGTTTGATAAACTTTTATGTAAAACAAATATGAAAAAAAAAAGCTGGTTTTTCAAAGCTGAGTTTTGCAGCTTTATGTTTTTGGCTTTTTTTCACTTAAAATTGTGAAAAAAAAGTTGAAGCTGAATGTTTACCAAACATAAAAAAAGCTCCTAGCTTTTCTTTAGCCATGTTTTTTCAGAATCACCTCAGTACCAAACTAGGCTTAGCTTTGAAAGGAATTCAAGCTGCCAGCTGGGAGAAATCCTCATCAATGCTTGCAGAGATAGCTTCCAACTGGAACCAAATCTCTGAAACCAACCCTAGGTTTAGGCGTCCCTTCCTGCCTCACCGTTTCTCTAAGCAGAGCTCACAGAGAAAAAACAAAACCCAAATTCTGAGCAGCCCTACTTATTGCTTTGCTCATCCTACCCCTCCCTCTCTCCTCCAATTTTTCCTTCAAGAGTCCTCCTCTCTCTTCTGTCTGGCATCGCACGACCCCTCTCTCTTCTCTTTGCCATCAGACGACTCCTCCTCTCTCTCTCCTCTCTCGCGTCACACAACACCTCCCCTCTCTTCTCACTAGCATCGTTGCAGGCTAGGCCTGCCCATGTCGGCCCTCCATCCAAAAAACCCAACCACAAAAAAAACCCACCAACCCAGTCACAGCCCAAACCTACAAAGGCCATCAACTAAACATGCAAAAAAAAAAAAAAAAAAAAGGTGAAATCCTTAGGGGAATGGCATGTCCGTAAATAGAGTGAAATTGGGGTTCAAAAACTTTTCATTTGTATGGTGCAATTTCAAAGCTTTCTTTAGACTAAAGTAATTGTATTAGTGTCATATATACAAAATAATTGTATTATTAAAGGCTTTTTATATGGTAATTAAAGGCTTTTTTAGGATAAATAATTGTATTAGTTTTATATATACAAAATAATTGTATTATTAATTAGTTAAAAAAATTTATATCTATTTTGTACAAGGGTATTGTAGTAATCAAATTGCTTTTGATTTTGATTCATGTGAACTGGTAAACAGTTAATATAGAATATGCATTATTGCACTCCGATTCCAGATAGTTTTAGTAAACAACTTTAATAGGAATCTGATTCGGATTCCACCTCATTCCAATTCCTCTTCAATTCAATTTTTCTCAATTTGATTACGGATTAATAAATAAGCTATAAATTTATTGCTTTAAGCTTTGTTGTTTTAAACACTTTTAATTATCTTTATTTCAATTTCATTTTAATTCTAATTTGTTCATTTTCAAATCACACTTGACTTCACAGATTTAGTTTCTGCACTTACTTTCTTACTGTGGTAGCAAAATTAGTCTAAATTCATTATCTAATAATCTTGGGTTAAAAATTTAACTTAGAAGGGTTGAAGCAGAAAAATTATTTTTGGATTAAAATTTAAATTTTCTGGATTAAAAATTTCAAGTATTAACCCAAAGATATTAAAAAAACTCCGGTTTCACTAATTAACATAACAGAAAAACTAAAAATTGTCATCTTACGGGAGCAGCACCGATTTAAGAGCACTTTCACCCCTCTCAAATTCCTTAGGTGATAGTGGATTAAATCTCCTCCCTCCCCCTAAAACTCGTCCACCCCATTCCAATCCATTGGGCTCTGGGGGAGCGTAGCTGCCCACCTAGGCAAAAATAGACTAACCTAACTCTTAAGCCATAAAACAAAAGACTGACATCAGCTATAATAAAATAAATTAATAAAAAATTAAGGGATCTTTAACAAAAAGTTTTCGATATTGTTTATTTTAACGAAAAATCACATTTTTACATTAAAAAATTAATCCTCATACTATTTATTTTACCTTTTACTTTACCCTTATCGTTAAATGTCAAAATTTTCGAGATTTTTTGAAAATTAATTGTCTATTGTCTGCGGTTTTTTAGGGGTGGAAATGGTCGAATTGCGTCGAAAGAGGGAATCGATTCCTGAAAACAGTTTCAAGCCGCTCCGAACTGTCACTCAAACGAATTGGGGCGAAACACCGGAGCTTCCGTTTCCTGCTCCGGGAGGGCAATTCGCCACCACTTCATAGGAGGCGAGAAATGGATTGGGGTTTTGTGCATAAAGCTTGGGACAAGTGGGCTTCCCTCAACATTGCTTCTCCTGGTGAGTCCTGAGTCACTAAAAGCAGCTCCTCTCAACATTGGTTCTCCTACTGACTGGGCTGAATCGTTATATATTGGTTTTCGTTCATGGCATTGAGCGTTGAATTGAAATGGTTGCAGATGAGCCATTAAAAGCGGCTTTACTCATCAACTACGACCCTACTGGACCATCTCGCTTGTTGTCTACCATGTATGTTCCTTTCAATTCCATTAATTTTTTGCTTTTGGTTTCTGTTTTCTGTTTTTTGTTTATGAATTTGTGTTCCAGATTGTCCAAATGCGATTCGATTTATAACTTCGTCCTCGAAATATTTGTTCGAATCCACATTGTTTATCCAATTTCTTCCAGAGATTGAGCTGATGGTGGATTGAGGGTTTAGTCATTGTCAATTAGTCTCATAAATTATCTTCATAAAATAAGCAGGAGGAGGAGAAGGATAATGTGTTTGACAAGAATGGTTCCATTTGGTGCAAATATTGGACTCCTGAGTTTTAAGATGTGTTTAGTAAAACTTTTGCTAGTGTCATGAGCAGGGGTTGATTATTATCTATGAATTTTGTTATTTATTTTCTTCAAGACCACAAGACTAATAAAGCCCGGGTTTGATGACCTCGATAAGTGTCTGTGTGACTGTTCTGGAACGATCGAGTTAAAAGCATCTTTTTAGGTGTGTCTATTATAAAAGAATTGGCACAGCCGCACAAGACATGATATTCTTCTCTGTCAATGGGAGTGTCATGCTATATCTATCGGCTTTTCACAAAGTTGGCATTATACTTTCTGGAACTTTCGTCTTTGTAGCTTTTAAGGAATTTGTTTTCTCTTCTCTATAGTCTAAATTTCATTGTGGTTCTGGACTACCCGACTTCACATTTCCTCCAATTTTTTGGTTTCATCTTTGAGAACTATCTTTGTTTGATTCCAAGGAAAATTTGTATCTTTGCAAGGGTTATGACATAGGTTTGATTCAATTTTCATGTTTATATTTTTAGTCTGCTCAATCTCATGCAGACACTAAGTCACGTCTTAAGTTTTGGGGTTCATATGAGTTGACAGACACCAAGTCACGGCTTAAGTTTTGGGGGTTCATATGAGTTGACTTGTTGACTTGATCATCTTTACCCTCTTCAACATTAGTAACTCAATTTTTTTCCCTTTCTCAAATTTGATTTGAAGTTGAACCGCCTGCATTTTGGTAAAATATTCTTAAATTCATGTGCCTTAAATAACAATTTGCAGCCATTGCAGATGATTAATTTTGGTTTCATATCTGAATACATTATGGCCAAGATATCCCCAAGATTACCGAGAGGGCAACAGTTTTCATTCAGTTGTAGTGTTGTACTACGTGCTCGAATTTCATTTTCCAAAATAAAAAAGTTACACGCTAGGACTAGTTTAGCTTTTCAACTCCTATTCATTATTAAAATTTCATCAGTTCAAATTTTAGGGACTTGTAGAAATATTTATTATAGGACTTCTAAAATACCTTGTTCAATGCAGAAATATGGGGGGAATTTCTTGGGAAATTTAGTATAATAGTGCATTTGCTTAACAGTCAAATTGGATGTTAGATACTCCCCAGTCCCTTCTTATCAGTATTGGATTCTTGTTGGAGGTCGATATGTGCAAATTGGTTATGCTACATGTTGCTGTTGTTACATATACATCCAGAGAAAGATAAAAAGCAGGGAGTATGTAAATGATGTTTCAAGTATAGGGGTATAGGGTTTAGGGGTATACGTCAGATACTTAAGAGTAAGGCACTATGGATGTAATTTAGCTGTTTCTGGATTTATTTAGAGGATAACCGTCCTCTTAACACAAACTGTAGTCTTAATGAAACTTTTGAACGTTGAAGGAGGAATGCAAGGATCAGCAAATTCTCTTATCTGTTCTGAACATCTGACTGTTCTCCTTCTGATGGTATAAGGATTAAAATCAGGCTCTCCTTGACGTTCTGAATCCTTATTTTCTGTCCACCTTTTTCACACATGTGATTCTATTTTCTGATCCACATGTGGCATTATTTTTCCAGTTCATTTTGATCCTGCTCATGACTTGTTTATGGATCCCTGCATGAAAAATATATACGTTCACTTAGCATGTCATATTTCCTATGTGCTCCTTCTTTCTGAAGTATATGATACGGAACGGAACGGAACATTCACCTTCACATCTATTGTTGCTTTTATATTCTGTGGACTGGATGCTTGGTTTAGGTGAAAAGAGAATTTTACTTAAAATTTGTCATGCTTATCATGTTGTTCTGTTTGGATACACTACCTGAAGGTTGATTGCATGCATGCAGCGCTGAAGAGGAAGGAATAAAAGTGAATCCAATCGAATTGAGTCAATTCGTTGATTTCATCAAATGTGACAAGCTGCAGACTGAGAGCTTCGTTATTGGAACAAACCAATGTAAGTGTTTCCTGTGGGTGCAATGTGCAATCACAATTCCTAATATTTGTCTGCTTAACTGGAGGATTGGGAGGAGGGGCATGATTTTGCTTTCTGTTATTAAGGAATTTGAAGTGGTCTTGTATGGAAGTACTGAAAACTGAAAAGTTGTGATGAATTTTGACAGTAAGGTTTTCAATATATGAACTTTGTGTGTTTTTTTGTTGTTAACCGTATGTGCGTTCTTTCATTACAAGAAACTGGGTGTTTATGAGAACAGAAAACCGATGACGGAAATGAAAAGAAAAAATATAATAGAATAAACATTGCAGGTACTATGATAGATGTTATCATATCAGTTCATGAGAAGTGCTCATATATGCATACCAGGAAGGATTCGATCGTGTATGAATCTTTGTTAGTTTACCAATTATAGTAGTGTAGACCTCACCTCACCTAGTTTTGACATCTAATTGTGGTATATATTGCTGGATCTAAAATAATGACAGATGTGGTGACATCAATTCATGATAATTGGTTCTGTGCAAGATGCATGAACACATCAAAACATTCTGGTGAAGGTGCCATCGTTATGCAAACAGCAGCATTTCTGTTGGTTGGATTGTAAGCACATACTGCCTTTAATTTTACTCTAAACAACGGACGGGGTTTTGGACGTGAATTTCAAGATATGTATGATCATTTGTGAATTATCATTCAATTGTGCAGGTACGATGGTTCTATTGGCTCAGCATCTCGTGCTATGGCCGCTGTTGATCAGTTTGCATGGCAATTAAGTCGAAAGAATATGTAACCTTGTCAAAAAGATGCAGATAGCGTGGTATTCTCTGGTACCTTGCAATTCTTTTAATACCAACCGTACTAGCGCTGTATTGCCCCAAAAACTATCTAAATTGATTGAATGATATAGGCCTCATAAAACCATCTGAAATCTGAATTTTATAACGCAATGGTAGAAAGTTACGTATCCTAGTAGAAAAATGGATGGTCCGGATCACCTTGAATTGCAACTGTTCAATCAATTTTTTGTACATTCAAATTCTAATACGCGTAGCTAGACCAAAAACAATAATACAAGGTTACGTATCCTAGTTGATAGAGTTTTTGGTCTTTATTCATACGTTTTTTGTTCGAAACTCCCCTTTGGACAATTAATATAGAATGTTATAACCACAAAATCGCCTTTTGTTAGCCAATTTAGTGGCATCGAATAAAAGGGAGGGAGAAAGCATCTGATTATTTAAAAGGTTCGAGCAGAATTATGCGACATAAATCTCTTGCAAGTGATGCCCGATATTCTTTTTCTTGAACGTAACCCAAGGATAACCTCGGGGATCTTTGTGAAATTAACCCAATGATAGGACGTATTCCTTTGATAAATTCTAACAAATATGTAGCATTTCATTTATGTTGACGTAGGAATTAAAATGGAATTTTTTATATTTATGATGTTAACGCTCAATCCAGGTTAACAAATTAAAATAATAAACCCTTGGTGACCTTGGGATATGGACTAAAATAAAAATAGACTCAGAGATTTAAGGTTCATCCTTCAAAACTGGGTTACATCCATTATGTTACTCGAATTGTTATGAATTCAAGACTACAAATATCGCTTGGCAATTTACATGAACTCTCTCTTCTCCCGGTTGTTTGACCCCCTAACTAGAGGTTCCCACCCATTTATAAAGGCCCTTAATGAATTCCCCTAGCCTTGGGTTTTCCCAATCTGGCATTTAATGCGCCACCTATGTAGACACGCGTACTGACACTTTTTCACATGTTGACTAGGTATTCGGCGATGAATTGATAGGTGCTTAGTCAAAATGGCATGCATTTTCAAAGTGATGAGTGCCGAAAGACTTTGTTTGGTCTCGATTATCCAACCACGCCTCTTCAAGCACCGTCCCAACCACCTTTACATCTCGCCTAGGCCTGGCAAACGGGTCGTGTTCGTGTCATTTTCATGTAACACCTACTATCTTAACAGGTCGTGTCGTGTCACACCCGTTATCTTAACGAGTCCTTAACAGGTCAAGTCACTTTACCCAACGCGTTATAACCCCTTAAGAAAAATATATTTTTTTTCTTAAATTTGCACATACCACACATTGCCACATAAATATTACTTCAAAATATTAAAACACATTTGTCGTTTAAGTACTACATCTACACTGAAAAATAAGAGCCTAATAAACAAACATCCATACACTACTAGTCTATTGCAAAATATTAAATGTGCAAGGATATGCAAAATGAAAGAGTTTTTGTTTTCAAGGTTGTGAAGCCTTTCTGAAAAGTTTAAAGCTTGCGAATGGAACTTAAAGCTTGCATGTTATTTGTGACATCCCGTCCCGAAATTATCTAAAACGTACGTGTGAAATTACAAATTTACCCCTAGTTCGTTTCCGTCATGTTTTTGGTTACTTGGTGTGGTGTTGGCAGGTGCTGGGCCACACACACACCCTCACCTTCACTGTCTCTCTGTCTCTATCCCTTTCTCTGTCTCTGTCCCGTGTCTCTCTCTCCCTTCCCATTCACCATAAACGTACGGACAAACACACAACTCACTCAAACGTTCACAGATCGAAGGAACCAAGTACATTTTCGAACTCGTGAGGCTCGTGTGAGTGCAACCATACCATTTTCAGGTGAGAACTTCGACGTTTCACGTCGATTTCACAAGCTCCGATTTGAGTACTATTCATGCAAACTTATTGTAGCATGTTTTTGGGATTTTTAAGCTCGTAGGTAGCTTGGTGGTGTCACAAGGAGCCTCGGAGTACTTAGTTGGACGAATTTGGACGTCGGGATAGCTTGGTTCGAAGTTGGCCGGTTTTGGTTTGTGTGGACAGGTATGATCTAGTGATTTTTAGCCCTTGAAACTTGTATAACGTTGTTCTACTAGTCTAGGGCTTCAATTTGGTGTAAAAATCATGAAAAATGGTTGAGAATCGAGTGAGAAAACACGATTTGAAGTTTTTCCAGTTTTCCGGCGCCGGCGACGTCGCCGGAGGCTCGCCGGAGAAGGTGACGGAATATTCCGTCAAATCTGACGGAATATTCCTGACGCCGTTGACGGAATCCGTTAGAACTAACGGAATATTCCTCATGGCGTCAGTTGACGCCGTCAGCGTGCCAGGCACGTGCCTGTGCGTGGCCAGCGCGTGTGGCCGTGCCTTGGCTGGCGCGTGGGGGCGCGTGCGGCGGTGGAAAATTTTTCTAAAAATATGGTTGTGATCCTGAGATTGTGTAGAGCACGTTGGTATATTCATTTGTCCAATTTGAGCAATGTATGAGAAGTTATTACGAGAAGTTGGTTATGTGCTTTAAAATTAACCTTTTTGTAGTTGTTTCGCGTATAGGTGATACGTATCCCGAGGATGAGCGTGGTCACTCGAGGCAGGGGGGCTACGACCCTTCCACTTACCAGTGAGTGGGCTTTTGGTTTTCCGTATATACCTATATACATTTATATTCCCAGAAATGGTTTAAAAAGGGTTATTTGTGTTATGCCATGCACCATATTATCATTCTTTATGCATCATCACATGCATTAGTAGTTGCATATATATATATATACATATGCATATTGGGTGCTGTGGACGCACAGGTAAGTGCCAGGTAAGTGGTATTCATATTTACATTCAGTAATAGTTTGAGATGCTTAGAGAGCTCATAACCTGCACCCACGGTGTTAGTGCTCCCGCCCAGAGTAGGGCACAGTCCTTCACGTGATGTTCACCTCCCGCACCACACGCTCAGCTTGGATCCAAGTTAGGTGCATAGTCCTGTCGTACAAACCACTTTAGGTGGTTCCAACTCGTAGGTGACCCGCGATTATTCGCACAGCCTTCACGTGATCGTAACACTAGAGCGTATATATATGTTACACCCAGGCCTGTCGTACAGACCACTTTAGGTGGTTCCGACTCGTGGGCAGGTTCAATTATTGAGTTTGAGATTTGAGCTCTATATGCAGCCGTACAGGTCACGTTAGGTGACTCCGGCTGCCAGATTATTTGTTATTGATATGATTTATACCTGAGCACTTGCATTTCATTATGAGGTTCCGACATGGCATATTTTTGAGCATGATTGGCATACCCTTGAGCATGTTTGGCACATCTATATACATACGTATATATGTTTATTTTCTGGGAAGTATACAGGTTTTACGGCGAGGGGTTAGATTGTGTTTTACTAAACGGTTTTAGAAAAGATTTTTTTTTGCCCACTCACACTTTTGTTTTGCGCCCCTCCAGGTTCTAGTTGCTTAGCAGTTTCGGTGGTTTCCCAGAGGGTTCTCTTGGCTTTTCTGACAGATACTCACCAGCGTAGGGTCACCTTCGGGTGTACTATTGTCGCATCTTTTCTTTTGGACTGCTGTAGACTTGCTCTGAACTTGTATCTCACTTACGCTAACACTTGTTTTAGTACTTTGTATGCTAGTTTTAAATTATTCGTACTTTTCATATTATTATCTTAGTAGCTTCCACACGTGCACATGGTTACGTTACCTCCGTGTGACGGCCAGCACGCCCTGATCTCGGTCGGGGTGTGTCAGTTTGGTATCAGAGCTTAGGTTTGGTAGTCCTGTGCTTTTGTGTGAGTATTCTAATGGTTTTGGTGTCTTCTGTCAGAATTATGCCGCCTCGTCGGGAACCACGTCGCTCTGATGAGTCTAGTTTCCCCGATTTTACTCAGATGGGGGAAGCTATTGTCACCGCTATTCAGACAGCTATCCGCCCTCCCCAGAGGACTCCTCTGGAGACTATGTACAATCTGAAATTGGATAAGTTCAAAGGTAATGAGGGTCACGAGGGCGCAGAGCGATGGTTAGAGCACATTGAGAAGACTTTTCGTGTGTTGCACAATCAGGGGAACCTTCCTATGGAGAGGTGGGTCGAGACGACCTCATGGTTTCTGGAGACGGAGTCTGCAGCCTGGTGGGAGCAGGAGCTTCGTCGGTTGACTCCAGCTCAGAGGACTGATTGGAACGTTTTCAAGGATGTGTTCAAGAGGAGGTTTGTGCCTCCTGAGTACATTGATCGTAAGAAGCAGGAGTTCACCGAGTTGAAGCAGCGGAAGATGACGGCTAATGAGTACTATCGCAAGTTTACTGATCTGTCCCGCTACCATTTTGACGTTGCTGGTAATCCAGCGGAGATGCTTCGTCGTTTCCGCTTAGGTACTAGGAAGAGGTGGCGTTCTATGGCGACTACTACACACTGTGAGTCCTACCAGGATTTCTACGAGATATTGTTGAGGATTGAGGACTCTGAGAATATGTCGAGCGACAGTGATGAAGAGAAAGACGGCAATCAGAAGAAAGATGACAAGGGTAAAGGTCAAGCGTCGCTCGGGCCCCGTCAGACTCAAAACTTCAAGAGGGGTAGCGCTAATTCTAGTTCTTCTAGCGGTGGCTTCAGTGCCACTGGACAGGGTCGTGGAGGTAGATTTTCTGGTGGTGATAGAGGCCAGAGGCAGAGTGATGGTGGCCGAGGCCGAGCCCTAGTTTGCCGCAGGTGTAACAACCGGCATTTCGGCGAGTGTAGGCGTGGCAGCAGTGGTTGCTTCACGTGTGGACAGGTGGGACATAGAGCTGCAAATTGTCCCCAGAGTCAGCAGCAGAAACCGCAGCAGACTTTTATGCCACCACATGCACCGATCCAGCAGATCCAGGGTCCGAGTAGCTACGGCCAGGCAGGTCGAGGTGGTGCTTACCACTATCAGGGTGATGCTGTCCCTTATGCTCCGGGACCGTATCAGTATCCCCAGGATCCCTATTCCCAGGATGGCTATCCTCAGTATTCTGGCGGCTACATGCCGTATCCTCCAGCTCCAGTAGGTGGTTCTCAGTGGTACCAAGGAGGACAGTATCAGCAGGGTGAGATTGCCACCAGCAGTGCAGGGTCTTCGAGACAGTCGAGTCAGCCCAGTCAGGGGCGTGGTGCTCAGGGTCGCGGTGTTCAGGCAAGTAGAAGCCGCGGCGGACGTCAGCAGGGCCAGGGGCGTCTTCATAATATTTCCCTGCAGGACGCTCAGAACAACCCAGACTTGATTATGGGTACGTTAAACATTCTTGGTTGTTTTGCTAGAGTCTTAATTGATTGTGGAGCTACACATTCCCTTATTTCTCATACATTTGCTCAAGTGACGCAACCTCACCCCACACCTCTAGGGTACGATTTAGAGTTCGCTATGCCTAGAGGAGAGAGATGTGTTGTAGATTGTGTGTACCCAGGATGTCCAGTGATTGTAGAGGGTGTTGTTTTGTCAGCCGATCTTATCCCGTTAGATATTGTTGACTTTGATGTTATTCTGGGCACGGATTGGTTGCACTTCTATCGTGCCAACATTGATTGTTACGGGAAAGTAGTTACATTTCGCCATCCTGGACTACCTGTGGTTACTTTCGTGGGTGAGCAGAGTGGGGTGAGACACGGCGTTATTTCAGCGTTGCGAGCGAAAAAGTTGTTGTCTAAGGGTTGCCAGGGGTACCTAGCTCATGTGGTGCTAGATGAGGCTGTTCCTAACAGAGTTGAGGACGTGAGAGTGGTCAGACACTTTCCTGATGTATTCCCCGAGGATTTACCTGGTTTACCCCCAGATCGAGACGTGGAGTTCACTATTGAATTGCTTCCAGGTACTAATCCTATTTCTTTAACTCCTTATCGTATGGCTCCCGCGGAGTTAAGGGAATTGAAAGTTCAGTTGCCGGAGTTAGTGGATAAGGGATTCATTCAGCCTAGTACTTCGCCTTGGGGCACTCCAGTATTGTTTGTGAGGAAGAAAGATGGAACTTTGAGGCTGTGTATCGACTACAGGTAATTGAATCGGGTGACGATTAAAAACCGTTATCCATTGCCTCGTATCAATGATTTGTTTGATCAGCTTCGAGGTCCTTATGTGTTCTCCAAGATAGACTTGAGGTCTGGGTACTATCAGCTGAAGATTAGTAGGGATGACGTCCCTAAGACGGCGTTCAGGACTCCTTACGGTCATTACGAGTTTCTGGTTATGCCGTTTGGGTTGACGAATGCACCAGCTGCTTTCATGGATTTAATGAATCGGGTGTTCCAGCCTTACTTGGATAGATTTGTCATTGTCTTCATCGACGATATTCTGGTGTATTCTAAGTCGAAGGCGGAACATGTTCGACATCTTACTTTGGTGTTGAAGAGGTTGAGGGAACACCAATTGTATGCTAAGTTTAGCAAGTGCTAGTTCTGGTTAGATCAAGTTGCGTTCTTGGGGCACATCATTTCTGCTCAGGGTATTTTGGTGGACCCTCAGAAGGTTGCAGCTGTGGAGAGTTGGGAGCAACCGCGAACCGTCACCGATGTGAGAAGTTTCCTTGGGTTGGCGGGGTATTATCGGAGATTCGTTAAGGATTTTTCGGTGATTGCCTTGCCACTGACGAGGTTAACAAGGAAGGATGTTAAATTTGAGTGGGATGATAGGTGTGAACAGAGTTTCCAGCAGCTGAAGCATTGTCTCACTCATGCACCTGTGTTGGCACTCCCGGACGATAGTGGTGATTTCGAGGTTTATAGCGATGCTTCCTTGAATGGTCTGGGATGTGTATTGATGCAGCATGGTAGGGTGATTGCTTATGTTTCACGACAGTTGAAACCCCATGAGTTGAATTACCCTACACATGATTTGGAGTTGGCCGCTATCATCTTTGCGTTGAAGTTGTGGAGACATTATCTTTACGGAGAGAAATGCAGGATCTTTACAGATCACAAGAGTCTTCAGTATCTCTTTACTCAAAAGGAACTTAATCTTCATCAACGGAGGTGTTAGAGTTGCTCAGCGATTACGATTGCACGATTGATTATCACCCTGGTCGTGCGAACGTAATGGCTGATGCACTTAGCAGGAAGTCACAGGGCCGTATTAATGCGTTGTACGCTAGTCGTATTCCTCTTTTGGCGGACTTGCGTGCTACGGGAGTGAGGTTAGAGGCAGAAGATCGAGAAGTGGCGTTACTCGCTAATTTCCAAGTTAGACCAATACTTGTTGATCGGGTGCTTGAAGCTCAGGTAGTTGATCGGGAGACTCAAGAATTAATTCAAGCCCGAGATCAAGGAAGGAGAAGAGACCTCAGAGTTCGTGATTCGGATGGCATGTTGATGCTAGAGGGTAGAATGTTCGTGCCTAATAATGTGGAGTTGAAGAAAGAAATTCTCGATAAAGCATATATCTCGGCTTACGCCATGCATCCAGGAGCTACTAAAATGTACCATACCATTCGACCATTTTATTATTGGCTGGGTATGAAGAGGGAGATAGCCGAGTATGTGAGCAGGTGTGCTGTTTGTCAGCAGGTTAAAGCAGAAAGGAAGAAGCCGTTTGGGTTATTGTAGCTGCTTCCCGTTCCAGAGTGGAAATGGGAAAATATCACTATGGATTTTGTGTACAAGCTCCCGCGTACACATAATGGCTTTGACGGCATTTGGGTGATCGTTGATCGGCTCACTAAATCGGTACATTTTATTCCAGTGAGAGAGAAGTATTCTTTGAGCCGTTTAGCGGAGTTGTTTATCTCGAAGGTTGTGAAGTACCATGGTGTCCCTGTGAGTATTGTCTCGGATCGTGATCCACGATTTACATCGAAGTTTTGGGTGGCTTTTCAGGAAGCTTTGGGCACGAGACTACTTTACAGTACGGCGTATCATCCATAGACAGACGGACAGTTAGAGAGAACCATTCAAACGTTGGAGGATATGCTGCGAGCTTCAGTGTTACAGTTCGGTGATGCTTGGCACCAGCGGTTAGATTTGATGGAATTTGCTTACAACAACAGTTTCCATTCGAGTATCGGCATGGCACCATTTGAGGCATTGCATGGTAGATCTTGTCGCACTCCATTATGTTGGTTAGAGGTTGGAGAAAGAGTCTTAGTGGGTCCGGAGATTGTTGAGGAGACTACTCAGAATGTTCAGGTAATTAAGTCTAACCTGAAAGCAGCTCAGGACAGGCAGAAAAGTTTAGCAGATTGGCATGCTACGGACAGAGTGTATGAGGTCGGAGACTGGGTATTTCTGAAGCTTTCACCATGGAGAGGTGTCGTGCGATTTGGAAAGAAGAGGAAGTTGAGTCCCAGGTACATCGGACCATACATGGTCACAGAACGAGTTGGTGAGGTAGCTTACAGGTTGGAGTTGCCTCCGGAGTTGGCTAGAGTGCATAACGTTTTTCACGTGTCTATGCTCCGACATTATGTTGCTGATCCATCTCATGTGATACCTCCTCAACCGTTAAAGATTAATCCAGATTTGACGTATGACGAGGAACCGGTGACGATCATCGATTGGAAGGAGAAAGTTCTGAGGAACAAGACGGTGAACTTAGTGAAAGTTTTGTGGAGGAATCATTCGGTTGAGGAAGCTACGTGGGAGACAGAAGATCAGATGAGGGATTTGTATCCTAGATTGTTCTTTGACCACTAGGGGTTGTTTTGAATTTCGGGAAGAAATTCTATTAAGGTGGGTAGGTTATGACATCCCGTCCCGAAATTATCTAAAACGTACGTGTGAAATTACAAATTTACCCCTAGTTCGTTTCCGTCATGTTTTTGGTTACTTGGTGTGGTGTTGGCAGGTGCTGGGCCACACACACACCCTCACCTTCACTGTCTCTCTGTCTCTATCCTTTTCTCTGTCTCTGTCCCGTGTCTCTCTCTCCCTTCCCATTCACCATAAACGTACGGACAAACACACAACTCACTCAAACGTCGACACATTGAAGGAACCAAGTACATTTTCGAACTCGTGAAGCTTGTGCGAGTGCAACCATACCATTTTCAGGTGAGAACTTCGACGTTTTCACGTCGATTTCACAAGCTCCGATTTGAGTACTATTCATGCAAACTTATTGTAGCATGTTTTTGGGATTTTTAAGCTCGTAGGTAGCTTGGTGGTGTCACAAGGAGTCTCGGAGTACTTAGTTGGACGAATTTGGACGTCGGGATAGCTTGGTTCGAAGTTGGCCGGTTTTGGTTTGTGTGGACAGGTATGATCTAGTGATTTTTAGCCCTTGAAACTTGTATAACGTTGTTCTACTAGTCTAGGGCTTCAATTTGGTGTAAAAATCGTGAAAAATGGTTGAGAATCGAGTGAGAAAACACGATTTGAAGTTTTTCCAGTTTTACGGCGCCGGCGACGTCGCCGGAGGCTCGCCGGAGAAGGTGACGGAATATTCCGTCAAATCTGACGGAATATTCCTGACGCCGTTGACGGAATCCGTTAGAACTAACGGAATATTCCTCACGGCGTCAGTTGACGCCGTCAGCGTGCCAGGCACGTGCCTGTGCGTGGCCGGCGCGTGTGGCCGTGCCTTGGCCGGCGTGTGGGGGCGCGTGTGGCGGTGGAAATTTTTTCTAAAAATATGGTTGTGATCCTGAGGTTGTGTAGAGCACGTTGGTATATTCATTTGTCCAATTTGAGCAATGTATGAGAAGTTATTACGAGAAGTTGGTTATGTGCTTTAAAATTAACGTTTTTGTAGTTGTTTCGCGTATAGGTGATACGTATCCCGAGGACGAGCGTGGTCACTCGAGGCAGGGGGGCTACGACCCTTCCACTTACCAGTGAGTGGGCTTTTGGTTTTCCATATATACCTATATACATTTATATTCCCAGAAATGGTTTAAAAAGGGTTATTTGTGTTATGCCATGCACCATATTATCATTCTTTATGCATCATCACATGCATTAGTAGTTGCATATATATATATATATATATACATATGCATATTGGGTGCTGTGGACGCACAGGTAAGTGCCAGGTAAGTGGTATTCATATTTACATTCAGTAATAGTTTAAGATGCTTAGAGAGCTGATAACCTGCACCCCCGGTGTTAGTGCTCCCGCCCAGAGTAGGGCACAGTCCTTCACGTGATGTTCACCTCCCGCACCACACGCTCAGCTTAGATCCAAGTTAGGTGCACAGTCCTGTCGTACAGACCACTTTAGGTGGTTCCAACTCGTAGGTGACCCGCGATTATTCGCACAGCCTTCACGTGATCGTAGCACTAGAGCGTATATATATGTTACACCCAGGCCTGTCGTACAGACCACTTTAGGTGGTTCCGACTCGTGGGCAGGTTCAGTTATTGAGTTTGAGATTTGAGCTCTATATGCAGCCGTATAGGTCACGTTAGGTGACTCCGACTGCCAGATTATTTGTTATTGATATGATTTATACCTGAGCACTTGCATTTCATTATAAGGTTCCGACATGGCATATTTTTGAGCATGATTGGCATACCCTTGAGCATGTTTGGCACATCTATATACATACGTATATATGTTTATTTTCTGGGAAGTATACAGGTTTTACGGCGAGGGGTTAGATTGTGTTTTACTAAACGGTTTTAGAAAAGATTTGTTTTTGCCCACTCACACTTTTGTTTTGCGCCCCTCCAGGTTCTAGTTGCTTAGCAGTTTCGGTGGTTTCCCAGAGGGTTCTCCCGGCTTTTCTGATAGATACTCACCAGCGTAGGGTCACCTTCGGGTGTACTATTGTCGCATCTTTTCTTTTGGACTGCTGTAGACTTGCTCTAAACTTGTGTCTCACTTACGCTAGCACTTGTTTTAGTACTTTGTATGCTAGTTTTAAATTATTCTTACTTTTCATATTACTATCTTAGTAGCTTCCGCACGTGCACATGGTTACGTCACCTCTGTGTGACGGCCAGCACGCCCTGATCTCGGTCGGGGTGTGTCATTATTCATTTTACAAAATCCTCAATTTTCATTGATCATCATAACATAAGATTTTATGGTATCCACTAGTGTGAACATTTTAAATTGAAGATCGAATTCATTCATTGTATTCATATAGGGTCAAGGAGTGTAGTTGTAAAAAAATTATCAAAATCGGAGTTAAAATAACCGTTAAATCATGATTTTTCGTTGATAACCGTAAAAAAGTTTTGTCCCATTACTTGATCTCTTAATCTTTTTTTTTTTTGCGATTTTTGGTGTATGCGATCTTGAAGCATATACAAACAAGTTTGACGGTTGGATTGTTGAAATTAGTTTCGTAAAATGCATATCCCATCAAAACGATAGATTCACTAACACTTAAAGTTTATTTATACTTTCATAAAGTATAACATAAGATTTTGTGATATCCACTAGTGTAAATATTTTAAATTGAGAATCGAATTCATTCATTGTATTCATATAGGGTCAAGGAGTGTAGCTGTAAAAAAATCATCAAAATCGGAGTTAAAATAACCGTTAAATCGTGATTTTTCGTTGATAATAGTCGAAAAGTTTTGTCCCATTACTTGATCTCTGAATGTATTTGTTTTTTGCAATTTTTGGCGTATGCGATCTCAAAGTATATACAAACATGTTTGACGTTTGGATTGTTGAAACTAGTTTCCTAGAATGCGTATCCCATCAAAACAATAGATTCACTAACACTTAAGAGTTTATTCATACTTTCATTAAGTACAACATGAGATGTATCCACCAGTGTAAATATTTTAAATTGAAGATCGAGTTCATTCATTGTATTCACATAGGGTCAAAGAGTGTAGCTGTAAAAAATCATCAAAATCGGAGTTAAAATAACCGTTAAATCGTGATTTTTTGTTGATAACCGTAGAAAAGTTTTGCCCGTTACTTGATCTCTGAATGTTTGTTTTTGGAAAATTTTAGTGTATACGATCTCGAAGCATATACAAACAAGTGTGACGGTTGGATCGTTGAAATTAGTTTCGTAGAATGCGTATCTCATCAAAACAATAGGTTCACTAACACTTAAGAGTTTATTCATACTTTCATTAAGCATAACATAAGATTTTGTGGTATTCACTAGTGTAAATATTTTAAATTGAAGATTGAATTCTTTCATTGTATTTATATAGGGTCAAGGAGTGTAGTTGCAAAAAGTCATCAAAATCGGAGTTAAAATAACCGTTAAATTGTGATTTTTCATTTATAATCGTTGAAATGTTTTGTCCCGTTACTTGATCTCTGAATGTTTTTTTTGTTTTTTGCAATTTTTGGCGTATGCGGTCTCGAAGTATATACAAACATGTTTGACGGTTGGATTGTTGAAACTAGTTTCGTAGAATGCGTATCCCATCAAAACAATAGATTCACTAACACTTAAAGAGTTTATTCATACTTTCTTTAATTATAACATAATCCACCAGTGTAAATATCTTAAATTGAAGATCGAGTTCATTCATTGTATTCATATAGGTTCAAGGAGTGTAGCTGTAAAAAAATCATCAAAATCGGAGTTAAAATAACCGTTAAAGCGTGAATTTTTGTTGATAACCGTCGAAAATTTTTGTCCAGTTACTTGATCTCTAAATGTTTGCTTTTTGTGATTTTTCTGATGCGATCTCGAAGCATATACAAACAAGTTCGACGGTTGAATCGTTGAAATTAGTTTCCTAGAATTCGTATCCCATTAAACTCAATGGTATATATATATATATTTATTAAGTAGATTTAAATTTATTTATTTTGTACGTATAACACTTAAGAAATTGAATGGTATGTATATTTAAGCCGATCCAATGGTCACCAATTTTTAATATTTAATTTAATATATATATATACACATAATTATTATAGTTTTTAGGGGTATAAAATTGTTAAATTAATAAATATATATATATATATATATATATAATTATAGTATTTTTTAGGGTTATAAAATTATTAAATTAATATTTTGCTTATCGTGTATCGTGTTACCTACGTGTATACCCGAACCAACCCTTTATCTTAACAGGTGCTTATCAGGTTGTCTGATAACGACCCGATTCGTTATCATGTCGACCCGAACACCTATTAATTTCGTGTCGTATCGGATTATTGGGTTGTGTCAGGAATTGCCAGGCCTAGTCTCACCCTAAGCCTCTACTCCTGATTGCGAGTTGCCAAGTGACTTGATTGACATCTGAGTGGACCTGCCCCTGAAACCTTGCACTATAAAGTTGTCAGGTTTCCCATGTGCCTTTGGTGGTTCGAAAACACTTTACATATCTCAGTCAGGCTGAGCTAGTCGGGGGCCAACTTTAGCACTTGAGAGTATTCTCTTCTAAGCTCCTTGGGCTTTTTGATCTCCCTTGGGCTTTGACTTTACCTTGGGCTTTTCGTGGCCTCTTTCTCGGCCTACACTATTATGCGAGACTAAAAGTGCTCCACATTAACAAATAATGTTAGAGACACCAATTAAATTTGTACTTGAATTCAAGTGAATTTGATTGATAGTTTAATATCACCTTCTTTTTTATTTTTTCTTTTTTATTTTTTTATTTTTTTTCAAATTGCTTGTAATGTGTATAATGACTTTGAAATCGTAATTGGTGTAAGAACAAATTTCATTAGTTTTTGTTTCACAATAAATATTCAGATTTTATGATTAAATAACAATTTTTATTTTTATTTTTATTTATTTTTTTATGTTAAAAAAAAAAAAGTTTTGCAGGGAGGGGAGGCTACCTCATCCCAGATCCAGGACATATCACAAATCTCTTTAAGAACTTACTAATGGGGTTTTATTGTTTTTATAGATTGTTTACCAAGAGGATTGCCGAAAACAATGTTTATTGTCTAAAAACCAAAAGGGTAAAAAACAATATACTAAAAAGAAAGCCCGGCAAACCACTTAATCTTCTACTGTTAAGTACACCATTTCAAAGCGTCCATGGTCACCATATTTGACTGCCAAAGTCTTTTGATAACCATACCAATTTTTAGCGTTACATTCGCAAAGTATGTCTAGGGCATCACATGTGCATGAGTAGTGTTTAGTAGTAATATCGTGTTTATTGATAATTAATAATTACCAAACACTTAATGTATCATGATAGTTAGAAAGAAAGAATTTTAAGAGATCGAATTGGTGCACGTGTCTTTTGTTTATTTCTTGTGTTATGCTGCTTGATAGTATTCATGGAGCATTTTTGCTTACCACCCCTAAACAATGGTGTTTGCTCACTATACACTTAATCATTTGTGACGTGTCCTTACACTTAACCTTGGTTATTTTTTTTTTTCAAAATTGAAAAGGTAACATTTAATGTAAAAGTTAACTAGAATTAAGTAAAAAGATACGTGACAGATGATTAGATAGATGGTGAGCATACATCATAGTTCAGGATAGTGAGCAAAAATACTTTCTGGTATTCAAGCACCGCATCTTTTTGAAAATCAAATGACGCTTTTATTTCCTAATTTTTACGCTTGAATTTCAAATGGATTATTGTGAGCTCAGATTTGTATTATAGGTCTGATACTAATATTGGCTTGCATTAAATAATTCATAAATTTAATAAATGTTGAACGAAAATATGGATGTCAAACTTGAATAGTTTAGAATTAAATTTCAATTCATTCAGGAGAAAATAAAAGAGAAGGGTAAATTACATTCTATCACCTCAACTTTAAGTATCACATATTTTGGACATTATAATGTCATATATCACTTTACGATTTCACTGATTACAATGTCAGACATTAATTTACAAATTATTAGACCTCATTTACATATTTCTGTTAATTGCTGACTTAGCAAACGTTGTGCCCACTATTTCTTCCAAGCATATTGAGATATTAATTAAATCTAAACTATCTACTAATAGAACCTTTTTTGTCAATTAAAAGAAAGTGAAAATATTATTTAGTTTTCTATCACACCAAAAAATGATGGGCAATATGTAATTCAAATATCCAAATTTTACTTTTTTTTTATTGAAACATCATCTATAGATGATGTTAAGATATATCTAATATTAAAAAAAACAAAAACGAAAACCTTCCATCCCCACTCCCACCCACCTTCTCTCTCTCTCTCTCTCTCTCTCTCTCTCTCTCTTTCCTTCTTATTTTAAAAATAAAAATAAAAAGTGTTCATACACACAAAATGATGTTCATATACATAAAATGTATATGCATATACTAGTATAATTAATGAAGGATTTTTCCTTTTTCTAAACGAAATTAAATTAATGAAAGAAACTCTCTCCCTTCTCCGTCCAATCCATCTTTCTTGTCCATCTCTTCCCACCCATCTTCCCTGTCCCTCTCTTCCCACCCATCTTCCACGTTGCTCGACCCGCGGTTCATGTCCATTAACCCGGTTGTCTGGGTTTCCTCTTCGTTGTTCAATGCGACGGCTGCCTTAGATGGAGGAAGCGTCAGAGTAGTAGAGAATGGCTTGGCAGAGCTTTTTCGGGTCGTAGAAAACGGGCGTTGGGAAGTCGCGGGTCATCGTTCAGCAGACGGGGAATATGACTTGGATGCAAGTGGGTTGAAAGCAGAGTTGACTTTTGGGGATTTTTGGCAGCGGAGCCAGGAGAGCTCGCTGCCAGTGTCGATGGTGGAAAGAGAGGGACGGGGAAGATGGGTGGAGAGAGAGAGGACGAAGAAGATGGATTGGAGGGAGAAGAGTGGGAGAGTTTTTTTTCATTAATTTAATTTTGTTAAGAAAAAAAAAATCTTTCATTAATTAATATCTCAATACACTTGGAAGAAGGGGTGGGTCTCGCGCCTGCCATGATAGTAATTAACAGACAATTTGACGGAATATGTGATGGTGATCTAATATTGCAACGAATTTGTAAATTGATATATGACATTGTAATATTCCAAACACGAAATATCAAATTATTGGGTGACCCAAAATTGAGGTAGTAAAATGTTGTTTATCCCAAATAGAAATAAGGATTAATATTAGTTTACTACCTTAAAGTTTTGTAGTTTTCAACATTTTGTGCATGAAGTTTTTTTCATCACAGAGTCATTCCTCAAGTCTTAATTTTGGGACGGTCTCATACATCATTTAAGTTGGCTGGTAAGTTAGCCTTAAACTAGTGATGTGATACCCATGTGGACAATGACTAAGCATCATGTATCATTAGGGTCCAAGTGAAAATTAAAAAAAAAATTAAACAATTAAAAAAAATTAAATAAAAAAAAGGGACAATGATCGGCCATTTATGGGGACGAAGGTGAAGGCCAAACAAAGCCCATCACCTCCTTCTCTCCTCCCGCTGCAACATCTCTCGTTCCGGTAACTCACTTGCATGCCACCACTTGTCTCACCCCCTTCGACGCCTAGAAATCCCGCTCCATCAACAACTCTAACGTCATCGCCGACTCCGGCGTTGAGATCCTCGACACCTGGCTCAACACCCCCATCAAATTTCTTGTTCGGCCTCCAATTCTAAACTTTAGCCGCCCGAAGTTGAGTCATTCCGCGTCAACTCGATCCAATGCCCAAAATTGGGGCAAATAAAATTTTGAGGATTAGGGTTGGGTGCAGCTTGATCTAGGGAGAGAGAAAGGAGGGGAGGTGAAGAGGGTGGATGAGAGGGATAAGGTGGATCGGGTAGGTGAAGAGGGAAGAAGTGGGTGCGGGTTGTGGAGGAGAGAACAGATGGGTGCGGGTTGCACAGGAGAGAAGGGATGGGGGTGAGGTAGGAGACGAGTGGGTCAATAAGGATTTTTATTTATTTATAATTTTTTTAATATCCACGTGGGATTGACACGTGACACCCAGTTATTGTCTATGTGCGCACCACGTCATCAATTAGTGGGTGTTCTAATGGAAAACTTAATGGATGTATGAAAGTGTTACATAATTATAACTTTAAATACCAGATTGGAATGAAAAAAATTTCATTACCAAATGTTGAAAACTAAAAAACTTTAGGTAGTAAATTGAGATTAAAAAGGATGGAAAGAGAGAAGTGGGGTTGGACGCGAGGCCCAAAGCCTAAGGGTGAAGAAGAAGCATCCAATCTAGTTGGGGTGATAACTAATTTATTTATTTTTGAACAAACGATATATGTACTATAGGAAATGTGAGCTTAGCGTTATAATGAGTTAGTAATAATATAATTCAAATTCAACTTAAGACCTCTCATCTACAAATAAAAGAAATACACCAATAAACGGACGGCAAAAACCGATTTTGTATTTTGAATCCCACAAAAAGGGGCAGAGGGAACGCCACTGTCTCTTCTCTCTGCTCTCATCATCTCATGTCGATGTCGTCCTCTCAAAAACACGAGTCAGTCGTCTGTCAGCGACTCACACTAAAACATCATTCCAAAAGTTCCACATCTGCCATCTCTCTCTCCTCCCTCTGCAAGTAAGTAGAACTTCTTCTCGCTCCCCTCTCTCTAAATTTATCAATTTTTTATATCGATAAGAAAAAATCAAAAAGTGATAAAAACCCAATCTTCTCCCGCTCCATGCATCCAGATCTCACATGCGTGGTTAGTGATGTCATTTGAATCACATTTGGAGGGCCAAGTCCCAAGGGCATTGGAGTAGTGGAGCCTGCCTGGGCAGACGGAGGGAAGAAGATGGGATCGGGCGGCAGCAAAGCGACGATGTCGTCGGCATTGCCTTCTTCGACGTCGTCGTTTGGTGGAAATGACCGGAACCGGAGGCGTCGATCCAAATCCAAATGCCGCCGACTATTCAAGTCGTCATCTTGTCTGCGACTTAGAACCAAATCTCGATCTCACGACTGCGACAATGAACACCAGGTCCCTCTTTCTTCTTCTTTTTGAATTTAATTCCTGTTTTACCCCTGTATTCTGAATTTTTATTCAATTTTCTTTGAGTTTGAGCATGAATGTCTGAATTTTCGTTGGCGTTTGGACCACAATCTTTAATCTTACTTCATTTTATTAGCAACAGAAAGAAATTAATAATAATTTTCAACTATTTTTCAGGATAATAGGTTAATTATTTCTTACACTATTTTTTTAAAATCATATACATGTTAATTAAATAAATGCTTTAGAAGTTATAATTGTGGTTCTGGACAGTAAGTATATAGGTGTCAAGGTTTGTACAAGAGTGTTAAAATGATGGAAAGAAGATCGGAGAGTTGCGTTTCGTTCTAATAAATGTTTTCAACTTGGTATTGTTAAACTATTTTTGGTTTGCTTTCGTTATATAGCGAAAATACGGGAATAAAAGCAGGATTTTGTTAATTAAGCTTTGGTTATTTTGCCTCAGCTCTTGTGAAGTTGAATTAATTTTTCCCATGTAGAAAGTTCCCTCCCAAATCAATAATGTAGCAATCTTGTCCAAGGCTGCATTGTTAAGGGTGGCTACTTTTAGCAACACTTCCAATACACATCTACTCTCGGCTGTATTTAGGCCTCGTGATGGAGAGATTCTCTCATGTAACTAGTTTACCACGTGTCAGTTGTCTACGGTAGTGCACTTTTTGAACACTTTGGATGTGACGCTAGTAGGACTAAATATTGTTTGCATGAGAGGATCTCTCCTCGTGATGAGAATCTGTCTAGAACCTAGCAGTCCTTGTTATTCCAACCTAGGTCGTCCTTCTTTCCCACCACCGTCCCTGTCAACAACCTATGTAAGAACTGTCAGGAAAATATAATGGCTTTCGAAAGCTAACCCAAATCTTAAAGAATAGATTTGTAGTAAGTTAGTAACCTTCGTATGTGATCTTTGGAAATCTATTAAATGTTACACCTCCTAACCCTTAAAAAATGTTCACCGACATCAAATCTTTTAGCTTTTCTATCTTGTTAGCAAGCGAAGAAACTCTGGAATGAAACCCAACTATATATTGAATCCTAATATCCATTTGTACTATGGAAAATTTTCTCACCAAAGATGTATTTCAAAGAGGAGCATGCCTGCCGTACATTTAGGGTATTTTATAAACCAGGAATCACATTTACTTGTAAACCTTTAACCGTTAAAAAAGTAGCAGGTTTTTCACATGGGATTTTCTTTATTCATGGTTGCTTCTGTTTTCCTGATACAAGACTTCTATATTTTCCCTGCTACCAAACATAGGTATTTGGAAAATGTTTCTGGTACGCTGTCATTTGAAATTTTTATCTATCTATATGGCTGGTGTTAATTGGCCACAAATTATTAAAGGAACTAAAGTGGACTCATGCTTTAGGTTTGTGATCATCGGAACAAAGAAATCAGGAATAATGCTCCATGTGCAAGCCTGAATGACACAGAGCCAGATCATGCAAACATTGAATGTTTCAGAAAGGTTAAAGTTGAACAACCTGATGAAATGCCTTGTATAACTCCAAATGTTGAGCTGAATGAATGGGCTCAGGCTAGTATCACTGATACTGCTTCCATAACTGCTAGCAGCTCTGCCCAACCTTCTGCTACTCCAACTTTGAACACTTCAAGTCGTTTCCTTTCTCGCTTTAGCTTCATTCCAGGTAATGTAAGCTTTAGGTTGAGCCGAGCAACAAGTGTAGGGTCATCCAGGTCTTATCCTCTATCTTCGACAAGTCTCACAATACTGAACAATGAGGATGAGCTTCATCTACATGCAAGGCCTGCTAGCAGTTTGATAGATACAGATGAAAGCCAACAAGCCAATGGCTTTCTTCCAGAATCAAGGGTTAATAGGATGCCAACACATATTTATAACCACACTTCTGGCAATGTACAATTAAATACTCTGGGATCTGTTTTTTCAGACCACTTGCAAGATAGCCAAACAAATTCTTCTAGACGTGCTGTTGGTAGAAATGCTAACAGTGCAATAATGGGGGTTGGTGTAAACTTGTGTTCTACTAGAATTCATAATGAAATAGGGAGCAACAGAACAAGACCTTCTGATAGGCGTTCAGGAGCTCGGGAACCTGTTGAACGGAATGTTCGTTTCAGCAGAACCTTAAGTGTTGGAAGACTTCGTGACAGGGTACTTCGTCGATCATCATTATCTGATTTAACGTTTTCTTCTTTGCAACAAGAAGTGAGAGATACAAATCAGAGGGATGATACACGGAGTTTGGAACCTGAAGGTAATGTTGTAAACTCTGAAAATGGGTCTGGTTATTCTCCTAATATGTCTAGTTCATTGTTTGGCATTCAAGACTATGGAGTGGAAACATCAAGACCAAGAGAAGCTAGGTATCATGATCTACTTGAACACAGATCAAATTTCCTAGAGCGGAGGAGAAGAATACGATCTCAGGTTTGTTTCTTTTTCACACAGTAATTTTTGGTGCTTTGAGTGAGATTGAATAGAATAATAAATAGCATTTAGGCTCATAATCTTCTAAACGGATGTTTAATAATTGCAACCTTACCTTTATTGCTAATCCAATGCACCAACCAGTTGGCTGCCCCTTATGGACATTACTATGCCCATTGTTCCTGGTGGTTAGTTTATAGGTATAACTTGTGTGGAACTTTGTTAAAGGGAGCACTGAAACTTACAATCTGTTCTTGATACATTTTCCTCTCTCATATATTTCTTAATATAAATTTATAATTTACTTAATTACCTTGTGAAACTTTTTGGTTTGCTGATGCACATGTTTATTTTTTGTAGGTTCGTGCACTTCAGCGGTTGGGGAGCCGCTTCGAAAACACGTCTGGACATGAGAGGTCTTGTATCTTATCTGGTCAACAGAGAACAGGTCGTTGTACGTGTCGTACGAGTAATCGAGATACCCGTCCAAATGATGACAACAGTGCTAGGGCTAGCATATCAAGAATAGTTATGTTAGCTGAGGCTTTGTTTGAGGTAATGTTAATATGTGATTACCTTTTTGTCGTTCAGTTTCCTTATTAATTATATAACTTGAACAGTTTGGACGTAATTTAATTAGGTTCTGGATGAAATTCACCAGCAATCCGTGGTTTTATCTTCCCGGCCTTCTGTATCTTCAATTGGATCTGTTCCTGCTCCGAATGAAGTTGTAGAATCTTTGCCTGTCAAATTGTTTTCGAAGTTGCAAAAAGATCAGTATGAGGAGGCTGCACAGTAAGTATCCAAGTCTATCTAATATTCAGCATTCAGTTCACTGTGTATCTTTGAAGGAGTTGCTGACCTGATTCAGTATGTTGCCAGTGTACAAGAATTTATCTGCTTGCGCTTTTTGAGATGCAAGTGAATGTTTAGCCAAGGAGATCTGTTCCATTAGTTGCTTTAATCACTGAACAAACTATTTGAGAATTTAACATAGATTTTCGTAGTGCTAGTTAATAAGAGAGTCAAGCTTGTGTGTGTGTATATAAATTAAAAAATAACTTCCAACTTCTGGTCATTTTGGTTACATGCTTCTTTTCTTATCATAGTCATCACTTCATGTTGACTCAAACATAGACAAAGCCACAGTATTTTAGGTTTAGTGTTTGACGCCAACAGTTTAGGAAATTAGGTATCGCTTGTAGGTGCATTATAACATTTTGGGTTGTCTAGCACAACTGTGCAAGTTTCATTCTTCAGAGAGTCCAGTTCAAACAAAAATACCTAAGGTTATTATCTTGGTTTTTGATTTATGGAGTTGGAACAAAAGCATGAAAACAGCTAATTTCACAGCATTGTTCAGTGCTGAGCCGCTCCTACATGCCCAACCATATGTAGAATCCCAGTAGTTTCTATCCATATTTGAAAAGCATTCTAAATCACTACAAGCATGAAAACAGCTATAAATACAGCATTATTGAGTGCTGAGCGGCTCCTGAGTGCCTAACCATATGTGGAATCTCAGTATCTGTCCTTATTTGAAAAGCATTCAAAATTTCAAGAAGCATATTGGCTTGCAGTTAATATTTGAACCTCCTGAGTCGAGTTCTACATCCTTGTTTTAGATTATTCTCATTTTTCTACAAGAAATAAATTGCAAGAATGGATAAGATTTTCAAGCAACCTAAAAATAGTACAATAAATTTGCAATCCGTGAGCATCCAGATGACTGTCAATTAGTGGATTGAGAGGATGTTCCTAATGCAATGGTTTATACATTTTGGGTTATGAATATCTTTATCTTTCCTTGTTCATCTCTACTTGACTTAACATTAGCTTTTAGAAATGGTACCGAAAATTAGTTAGCATTGTGTGTAAACATGTGGATGTAATATACATGTGTGCGTTGATATTAAATTTATAATCTGATGTGTGTTGTTGGAGGTACATCATCTCTCTTGGTTAGCAAAAGGAAGTGTCTTTAGAAAGACAATTTTTTATGGGCCAATTATAACATGAATTCGATATCTATGTTTGATTTTTTTTTTTTTTTTTCTTTCCAAAATGGCATTTTTTAGGTTAAGAAAATGAATGCAAGTTGCATCTCTTTAATATGGAATGAGTTTAATAACTTTTGCTTTGCGTATCCTGTAATGCAACAGATGCTACATATGCCTTGTGGAGTATGAAGAAGGAGACAGAATGAGAATACTGCCTTGCCATCATGAGTTTCATAAAACTTGTATTGACAAGTGGCTCAAGGAGATTCACAGGTTCGAATAAATTTTCTGCTTTTGAATCTTCTAGTATGACCATTTTAAACAGATACATACTTTATTGACCTGAATAACATGGTACGATGAGTGCTTTTGCAATATACTTTATATGTTCTGGCCATGATACTGTTGAAAGTGGTTTTGCTAAATTTAGTATACTAGTTGGGTTGGAAAAGATAAATTGTCCTTCTGGCTTTTTGCGTGTTTAGTAGTAGTGCTCGCATGGTAGTACTTGGTGGTCTGATACATGATGGTATTGGTAGGGTAAGCTTGAATTAGAAAATGGTGGTTATTCATGGTAATATGTTGAAGTTAACCAGACGGATGGTGAGAATGCATATTATACCCCAGACCTTTAGATCAGGTGGCATTGGGAGAGTGGGTAAAATGTTTAGGTCCTAGGTCCAAAACTTGTAAAAAAAGGAAAATTCCTTTCCATTGTTTGCTGGATGGCCAAAATTTGCTTGTTTTGATATATTTAACTGACCAGTAACTCTCCGATTTTATCTTTCATTAATTACTGATCTATTCCCCCGTATGTTTTATAGTTGGAGATAACTTCTGATTTTGATTTACCTTTTCATTTCCCTCTCTGAGCTCTACTTGAACTCATTGCTCAAATCTTTTTTCTGGAAACACAAATCCTATGTATCTCACTGCCACTGATTGTCTGGTTTTTTTATTGCACCTAATGAAACACTGATTAGCTCCATTATTTTGTTTCCATGATAAGTTTTAGAGTTTTCCCAGTTCTTGGTAATTGATTCTCATGCTTGTTGCAGCAGCCAGTTTTCCTCTTTTGGCCTAACAATATAGAATGGAATTTTAAATGTAATACTTCCAAAGGATGCCTCAGGATATTTTATTTCTGAAATGGATCTTATCGAAAACCATTGATATTATAAGAGCCATTTGTTTCCTCGTGCCACCGCTCTAACTAATATAAGTACGAACTAATAAGCTTAACTGGTTTTACTGATAAGCTAACTTTTTGTGCCGGAAGTATCAGTGCCTCTAGTTGCTGACGTTTTCAGTTTGTATTCATATTTTGATGCTACTTCTACCGGATTAGTTTAACTGGTATGCTGTATGCAGGGTATGCCCACTCTGTCGCAGGGATATCTGTAGATCTGATGCATCGCCTGCAGAGAACTGAGACGGTGATTTTTAACTCTTCTTCTGAAGGCCTATGGACAAACAAATACGGAGCAAAGCTTTTTCGAGGCAACGATAAGAAATGTTTGTATCATCTTTTAGGAAGTTCAGTCCTTTTATGCGTGTATCATCATGGCTGCCCTGCCATTGATTGCTCTCATTGCAAAATGTTATATATGTTAAACTTTACTAGAAATGGACTGAACTACGTGCAATCAGCATCACCTCCAGCAAGAGGGAAACGGAGGAAAGGAGAGCCCCCATTGTTGTATCCCAAATTCTGTGCATACTGGATGTTTCCTGAGTTTGTTAACGGTTGATTTTAGTAGAAATGTGTCATGTTCATGTTCAGTTTAGTTCGGTTGAATGGGCTTCGTATGTCTACTTTTATTTAACATGCAAGCATAATGGCTAATTACCACATGCGCAAATGTTGGGTGATCTCGTGTGGAGTTCTTTTGATTTGTATCAAGGGTTGAGATTAAAACATCAAAACCAAATCAATTTATCTCCATTGATATCAATTTCAGTTGTGGGTTGTCGTACATTTCTTGATCATCAGATTACCAAAAGAACATTTATTTATTTATTATTATTTAATATTCAATAGGTTTTACGATTTAGAGTTTTCCGAGTTAACAAAATAGATATGAATTGGAGAGAAGAAAGAACGGTCGTAATTTGATTCCTTGATGTCCTAAACTAATAATTGCTAACATCTGCTTCTTTGTACTTAGTTTTACATGGATTTCATGCTGCCGTATTTTTAGAGATGCCAATTTCCTTGTAGATGCTATTACTAATCTTGGCTACTCAATCGACGTAATGTTTATATATGTGTTTGTTTATGGGGGTCGATATGTTGTTGTGTTCTTTGTAATGAACTATCATCCTGATGACAAAGAACGAGGTTGCCGGATTTACCTTGTTAGTGATAATTTGACATAAACTACATACTTTGCTCCATTCAGATGGTCTTTTGATTTAGATCCAAAAAACACACAATGTAAACTACATTGCCCCTTCCAAATAGTATTTTGATTTAGACCAAGTCAATGCACATTTTAGGGAAAAAAAACCCAAATTAATTTTTTTGTTAATTAATGTTCATTGATTTTTTTGTTTTAGGGTTGGATAATCTATTATTTATTTTAATGACAAATTTGTCTTTTGAAGTAAATATGGAAAATAACTTTTAAAAATCTTGATGTAATGCTTGATTTGATCCAATTATGCATATTGATCAATTTTGACCTAGCCTCTCTGCACACACAACGTGAGCGCAAGAGGCCTTTTTTTTATTCACAGTCGCTATACCCCTCAAAAGATGTATTACGTACTTTTTTTTCTATTGTACATTATAAGAGAGCTTTTTTCATGAGGGAGACTTTCTTTATCATGCACACAATTTCTTTTTTTTTTTTTTTTTTTTTTTTTTGCTCCAAAACAAACTTTAATTAAGAGAAAAGCCTTGAATACATCCAATTGCATTGCGATCAAAGTTTAGAGCTTGGATTGCAGTAGAAAGGATAGTATGATCTCAAATGAGAGTGTTTGGACTACTGAAACATACACTAGTAATTGCATCTGCAACAAAATTAGCTTCCCTAAAAATATACTTCCTAGAGATACTGAGAAAAGACCCTGCTAGGTTTTTGATATCCAAAACAATATTCTTGAATCTCCACGGAATCACAAATCTCCCAATGACTACATCAATGACCAACTTGGAATCTCCTTCAACACGAATGTTTTTAAATTCTCTATTTCACTCCATAATCCTAGCATCTTTAAGGCCAACAACTTTTGCGATAGAAATTGTATTTTCTCCTAAGCATCTTGTTCCCGCAACAATAAGGCACCCATAATCATCTCAAATAATGAATTAGCGAACAATTCTTTCTCCTGATATGTTAGTTTTGATTTGATCTTGGAATTCTGCTCTGGCTTGTTAGGATCAAGGCTGATGTACATAGTGTCCTGATCGGCCTTTGACTTCGGAATGCTGTCTCTTTAGGAGTAAAGATCTAGGTCGAATTCCTTATAACTTGTTTGTTGACCCCCGGGCTGTGAGTGCTATGATGATTGGTCCATGGGAGCGCTGAAGCTCCGTTCTCCCTTTGGGATCATGTTAATACTCTCGAAAACACATCAACATGTTGCCACTCCATCTCTTTTTATATTTTTTACCCCATCCAAAGCAAGGTAATGAGCAACAGATGGTAAGTCGATGACACATCTTTCATCTTGTGTAGCCAATTCCGGCCAAGATTGGCGTTATGGGGAGTCGAACAATCGATAACGTGGAAGGTCACTAGATGGTAGTAAGGTTTTTCCTGAATTGCCAGCTTCATCGTTCCTAGGGACCGGATAGGGTCCCTGATCCACTGTCCACCAAAACCCGACTAACTAAGGTATTGGAAATCTATATCTTGATTGCAAAGGCATTGTCATGGGGACAACATCTTGCAAGTCTTGACCAAAGAACATCAAGATGTTAGAGTTGATGATCAGGGGTTTGTTGATGGAAGTCACCGTTTGTTGCTTCTTGCACACCACCTTCCTTTATTACTGAGTTTCTTTTACAGATATTCCTATTCCCTGGATATGCAGTTGACTCCGGGAAGTATCTCTTCCCTGAAATGCTGGGTAAGATAAAGACCTCAAAGCCTTCTGGACTTTCTTCATTGTGTTTCGGGAGGAGGTCGTTAAGGTGATGCCTTTTGACTGAAATTAACAATTACTGTTGGGATTTTGGTAGGTGCTGCCTAGATCGATGCCTCCTTAAAACAAGAGAAGGCATCCTTAAGTTCTTTCACTTGCATCTTTAGATCAGCGAATCTTGTCGGTTCTTTGGCTAGTGGGTTTTCTCAAATATTTTCCAAAGATAGACATACCTCTATCAAATCTTCCCATTTGGTCTATCGCAGAAACTCCACCATTATCAGGGTTAGCGCCGTGCGGGGAGATTGTGCAATTGCAGTATGATTGCTTGGGAAGGATCTCCATAGGTGTAAAGTGATTTGGTCGAGAGGAATATGAGTTCACTCTCACTAAAAGCATCAATTGTTGGAATCAAATTCGCTCATCGTCGCGAATGGTGAAGGCATAAATCCAAGCAGAAAATAACCGTGAGCAATTCTGAGACAAGGGGGAGTGTGCTGGCCAAAGGCTCTCCGATGCTGAAGTTAGTAAGCAAGTATAAGACTCAAGAAGTGGGCAAGAGAATTAGAGTGCGATGATCGCGTTACACATGATGAACTTTAGATGAGTGTATTTATACTAGCTGAGATAGAGTCTTTTTTAGGATATAATCCTTGTACAATGCCGGGAGAATCCTAAAGGATATCTAAAAGCAGATATTGCATCATTTTTAAGTGTGATTACTTGTGGTGCACGCTGATTCCTACATTATAGGAACTCAAAGACATACAAAGGATCTTGATGATTCCATACGTCTTGCAGAACAATAATGGTCAATCTCGACAAAGTAGCTCGAACTTCGCCCACTACTTCAGAATAGGATGAGGGTGGCACCATTGCTCCGTTAATCCAGCTTCGCTCAAAGTTATTGAGTCTATGATCGGACTTTTGAGGTAATTGTATTCCGATCAGCCTTACTTTGGCCATGAAAAATCATGGTTCCACATTGGATATTACGTATTTTCATCGTACAAATTTCATAAACGGAACCGTACAATTTTTTTAGTCTTCATTTAAAGATCATCCTTACCAAAAAATAAAACAAATTGAGGTCATTTAGTCATCCAAATCTATCAAATAAATGGCCGGTTCATCATTAATATTGACACGCCTCGATCCCGATGTTCGGGGGACAGTGGGATGGCCATGTGCTGGCCGACACCCAAGGATGACACAAGCCATTTAATGAATGCATATGCCGAGAACATGTGAAACATGCATATAAATTTTGCGCGAACTACGCAATATAATATTCAAATACAAACCATACCAAAATAATATAATAATAATATTCAGCCATCAACAAAATGATAATGATAATGTACGACATGTTTAGAGCATACATCTAATTCACAATACAAGTGGAAGGTGTGACAGAAAGTGTTGTTACAAGTGATTTCAAAAGCAGAGAGGATGGCATGATATCACTAGTAGGGGAATGCCTTATAGCTCGGATCGTATGCCTCGTTCCTATATCCTGAGGGGGCAGAAAACAAACATGAGTGGACCAAGTTGATATATACAATATTAAAACAGTTATTCATCAATGTACTAACCCCCAAAGTTTATGAAAACTCAATAGTATACTATGTAATAGGTTTTCCGAAAACCCTAGCATGCCATAAAACCTTTCATAAAACATATATCGTATATAATGTGCTAAATAGTGGTATCATAATCGATCGAAACCACTACATCACCCGACCTTTTGCCCAAATATATGAATAACTTCCGACCTGTAGGCCACTACATCACCCGACCCGTAGGCCAAATATATGAATATCTTCCGACCTGTAGGCTACTACATCACCCGACTCGTAGGCCAAAATAAATATCTTCTGACCCATAGGCCACTACATCACCCGACTGAAGCCAATATAAGTATCATCGCCCGTAGGCAGAACAGTGACCACTAGATAAGCACAAAAACATTGAATATAGTCTTTCCAACATAAGTACATATATCTCAACAGAGCTTAGTTAGTCAAACATCATGTCTCAAAACATCTTCATAGTATATAGTCATCCATCATATATACTACAAAGAACATGAAGATCGATAAAGCATGGTATTCCAAAATATTCTCAATAAAGCATGATATCTCATAATAAGTAAAATCTATTTTACTCATAAAACGTAATCATTAAATCATGCTTTTCATGTACGTATTTCTAATAGTAAAATATGCATTTTAGAAGGAGGCCACTCACGGATACTCTGTCGTCGAAGAGTCGTGCAAAATAGGAAGGATGGAAACTCTGCTAATAATCTCACCTAAGCACATAAAGGGTCCAATTAATAAAACTCTACCATAGCGATTGAATTTCTGAAAATAGACATTATAAATGGATTCATGACGTTGAAAAACATAAGGGGGGACCTCATGTAACCCCATGCACTACCACACGTTGAGATGGGTCGTCGAAAACCCAGCCCAAAGCTTTGGACTGGAAGACCTGGTTTAGGGTCTCGGGTTGAGTATGACTCAGTTTTTGACGAGGGAGAAGACTGGAGCTTCCCAAGCTCCGATCGACTCCGTTACTCAACCCTAGGGTACGATCTAGCTATCAAGTTGAAGATTAGGAGGAGAGGAAAATATTTGTACCTACAACATGCTGTGAGGTGGCCGGAGTCGGTCGGAGTTTAGCTCGAAATCCATGGGACTCGCGGGAGTCTCTAAGCCCTTGCACTAGTTCCCTTGGTGCTACCTTCTTGGTCCTGGGCTCAAGGGTCAGTGTTTGTGGGTCATGGGTTCGAAGGTTGGTGTGTGAGTGTCGTTGGAGGGGTGAGAGCACAGAAAGAGAGATCTGCGAAAATGAGAGAGAGTGTGAGCTGAGAGAGAGTGAGTACTTGGGGGAGAGAAAAGAAAATGAGAGAAAGAAAATGGGGGAGGGGGAGCTACCATGTGGTAGTCAGAGAGAGTGGGAGAGTTAGGAGGAAATCCAGAAAGGGGATCCGGATTAGGTAGAGAATAAGGGACAAAAATCCTAAGTGGGTCTCACAGTTTGCAAATTAATAACGTAAAGAATGAAACATAAAAATATCTGAAAACATTCGATGTTCGAACGTAGAATCTTCGTTATAAATTCGAATTCAAATCAGTTCGCGCCTACTCGTTCAAATGTACAATTTCTGGCCCTACTAAAACTCGTTCATCGACCTCAGTCTAACACAAAGGTGTTTGACACGCCTTCCCATACAACCCCTCAAATGGTGCAGTGCTGATACTGGAGTGGTAGCTGTTGTTGTAGGCAAACTCAATCAATGACAAATAGCTATCCTAATTACCCTTCCACTGGAGAACAAACACTCTCAACATGTCCTCCAAAGTCTGAATTGTCCTTTTAGATTGACCATCGGTCTGTGGATGATAGGCAGTGTTGTACAACAACTAAGTATTCATGGCATCATTGAAAACTCTCCAAAATTTGAAGGTGAATCTTGGATCTCTGTCCGAAACAATGGTGACAAGTACACCATGAAGTTTAACAATGTTATCAATGAATAACTGTGCCAACTTCTCTAGTGTGTAGGCCAGTCGAACAGGTAAGAAATGAGCTATCTTGGTTAGTCGATCCACAATCATCCAAATGCCATCAAACCTTGACCACATGCTCGGCAAACCATACACAAAATCCATGGTGATGTATGTCCGCCTTCACCTGCTGGCAAATTATATGTCTTTTCACATAATCTACCACATCCCGTTTCATCCCATACAAGAAGTAGAATGAATGGATAATGTGATACAATTTTGTACTCCTCAAATACATGGCATAAGCCGAAATATGGGCTTCATCCAGAATTTCCTTCTTCACCATTTCATTGTCCTTAGGCACAAACAACTTACTTCCCATCACTAAGGCTCCATCTCTCTGGATTTTCAAATCTCGCCTAGAACCATTCCGCACCTATTCCTTTAAGTCTGCACAATGTTGGTTGAGCTCTTGAACTTCCCGAACCAAATCCACCAAAACATGACTAATTTGGAAGTGTGATGTCACATCCCAGTCTCGACTCTGCCGTAGCATGATATTGTCCGCTTTGGGCCGCGTCCTCACGGTTTTGTTTCTAGGAACTCATGAGCAATTTTCAGTGGGTCACCCATCCTGGGATTGCACTAGCCCGAACTCACTTAACTTCGGAATTCCGATGGAATCCGAAGCAGTGAGTTCCCAAAAAGCCTCGTGCTTTATGGAGGTGGGCATGTATATATAAGGCACATTACCCCTCTTCGTTAGTCGATGTGGGATGTTATAATCCACCCCCTTTAGGGGCCCAACGTCCTCGTCGGCACACTTACACCATTTGGCAGAGTGGCTCTAATACCATTCTGTCACATTTTAGACCGGCTTCGCTGTAGCATGATATTGTTTGCTTTGGACTTACCATTCCCACACAGTTTTGTTTTTGGGAACTCAGACGAGAACTTCCCAGTGGGTCACCCATCCTAGGATTGCTCTCGTCCGAACTCGCTTAACTTTGGAGTTTTGATGGAATCTGAAATAAATGAGTTCCCAAAAGGCCTCGTGCTATAGAAAGTGGGTATGTACATATTAGGCACATCACCCCCTCTCCGTTGGTCGATGTGGGATGTTTCAATCCACCCCCTTTAGGGTCTCGATGTCTTCATCGACACACTCGTACCACACGACAGAGTGGCTTTGATACCATTCTGTCACAAACCAATCTTGACTTCGCCGTAGCACGATATTGTCCACTTTGGGACCCAGCCACAGCCTCACGATTTTGTTTCTGGGAACTCACAAGAGAACTTCCCAGTGGGTTACCCATCTGGGAATGCTCTCGCCTGAACTCACTTAACTTCAGAGTTCCGATGGAATCCAAAGCCAATGAGTCCCTAAAAGGCCTCGTGCTATATGAAGGTGGGCATGTACATATAAGGCATATCACCCCCTCTCCGTTGGTCGATGTGGGATGTTACATGTGCCAACAATGCTCCCTGTGAATCTAGTGTCACGGTAATGCCGGTCTCTCAAAGAGAAAACAGTAGCGGAACATGGATAGCTCAAAGAGAAGTAAGCTGTCCATATGATTTCTGGCTAAGTGTCTGTTACGACGTTGGCTTGACCATGATGATACTCAATAGTGTAATCGTAGTCACTAATGAGTTCTATCCATCTTCTCTGCCTCAAATTCAATTCCTTTTGGGTGAAGACATATTTTAAACTTTTATGATCAATAAAGATGTGGCACTTCTCACCGTACAAGTAATGTTGCTAGATTTTTAGAGCAAAAACCATTGTTCCGAGCTCCAGATCATGATTAGGTAGTTTCTATTGTGGGTTTTGAGCTGCCTGGAAGCATAACGATGACTTTCCCATGCTGCATCAAAACACAACCCAATCCCGACAAGGATGCATCACTGTACATTTCAAACTCATCGCCATCGTTCGGAAGAGCAATGACTGGGGCTTGAGTAAGGTGCTGCTTAAGCTCTTGGAAACTCCATTCATAATTCTCATCCCATTCGAATTTGACCCCATTCCAGATTAACTTAGTGAGAGGTGGGGCGATTTCCGAGAAATCCTGCACAAAACGTGGGCAATAGCCAACCAGCCCTATAAAGCTCATCACTTCAGTAACATTCCTGGATTCCTCCCACATAGACACTATCGAAATCTTCTGAGGTTCCACACTAATTCCCTCAGCGAAAACTATATGCCCAAGGAAACTGATCTACACTTACTGAACTTTGCATACAGCTGATGTTTGCTCAACTTCTCCAACACCAACTTCAAATATTTCTTGTGCTCAGTATTACTCTTGAAGTAGATCAGGATGTCATCAATGAAAACAATCACAAACCGATCGAGATACAGTCTGAAGACTCTATTCATCAAATCCATGAAAGCTGCAAGTGCATTCATCAATCCAAAAGGCATGCCACGAAACTGATAATGTTTATACCTATTACATAAAGTAGTATTCAGTACATCTTCATTCCGGATCAGCAACTGGTGGTAAACCGAACGAAAATCAATCTTAGAAAACACTTGAGCATCGCTTAACTAGTCAAACAGATCATCAATCCAGGCAGAGGATAATGGTTCTTCACCATCAGCCAATTCAGTTGACTGTAGTCGATGCAAATTCTCATTGACCCATCATTCTTTTTGACAAACAATACAGGAGCACCGCAAGGAGACATGCTGGGCTGGATATAACCTTTCTCCACAAGCTTATGAAGTTGAATATTCAATTCTCTCAACCCAGTTGGTGCCATTCGGTATGGTGCCAATGAAATAGGGTTAGTGCCTGGAAGTAGATCAATGGTGAATTTGATTTCCCTCGCAAGTGGTAACCCTGGCAAATCCTCTGGAAATACATCGGTGAATTCATTCACCACTGGCATATCTCTAGCACATAGCTAAGAATCCTACACAACCCTTATGTAGTAATTTCGTCATCTAGATAGCGGAAATAATATTATTCTGGAAGATCTGTCGCTCACCTTGAAATGTGATCGCTGGTCGTCCAGGCCGATCAAGGGTCACCAATTTCTCTTTACATCCGATATAGGCATTGTGCCTAGATAACCAATCTGTTCCCAGAATGACATCGAACTCCACAAGGTTGAAAGGAATTAAATTGGCCTCCATAAGTTCCCTTTCGACAATAATTGGTCATTCCTTAACTCTCACTGTGCACAAATGAGATCTCCAGGTGGCAATGGTATGAACATATCAAAACCAAGTGATGTAGGTTGTGGGTTAATAACTCGTGCAAATTGTGACAATATAAATGAATAAGTGGCACCCAAATCAATCAAAACACGAGCCCAATTACCCTAAACAAGTAACGTACCAATGATGACTCTAGGTTTTTATTCTGCCTCCTGCTGAGTCATGGCGTTGATGCGCCCATGAGCCTGACGTCCCGAACCACTATTACGGGCCACACGAGTCCTAAGACCCTGGTTGTTGCGACTTGCTCGGTTCCCCTAAGCACGAATGCTCGAAGGTGCACCAGAAAACTGCGGCTATCTCCAAGTAGAAACTTGAGTACTCGAATTGCTACTCCCACCATAAATCTGAGTAGTCGAATAATTTCCTCACCGTAATTCGAAGTGCTCAGGTTATTACCCCCACCGTAACCCGAACCGGAAGCAAAACCATTAGATGAATGCAGAGTAGCATAATCACGGGCTATGTGTCCAAAGCTGTCACACCTGTAACACTTGGCCGTATTAGCCGCACCTGGATTAAAATGGCTAAAAGATCGCCACACCAACTCATTGCTTGAGCCCTCACTAGATGATCCCAAACCCTAACCCTGTCGCTTGAACGACTAAGAGTGTCTAAGGCCGAATGAATTAGAAGAAGTAGAAAGCTCCCTCATACTCCAGGATCGGAATCAACGACCCCGTTGGTTCTGGTTCCGAGGTTGATTATGAGTTTAAGGATGATTCTGGTTAAGTCTACTTCACCTCGTTTGTTCAATCCTCAAAGCCACCTCAATTATATCCGCGTAGGAGGCATACCTCTGTGGTGCCAGAAGCTCACAAATGTCATTATTTGTAGCAATTTGTAGTTGTATCATCATTTCCTGCTGGTTCCCATAGGTTCTTTTGCCAACCGTCGAAAGATGCTATCAAATTCTGTAGTACTTAGATTACCCTGGTAAAACTTTAGGAATTCTTGTGTCTTCCTCAGCTGATAACCGGGTCTCAAAAAGTGTGCGCTGAAAAATCTCCTGAATGTAGCCCAAGTCATCAAAGAATTACGTGGGTGAGAACCTGTCACTGACTTCCACTTATATCTTGCATTCCCCTGAAGAAAGTAACCAACGATTTTGCCCATTCAGACGTTCGGCATCTCATACTCTTTAAGGTGTCCTCCATGTTTTCTAGCCAATCCTCAGCTTCCTCACAAGCTCCAACTACATTAAGCTCTGTAATGCCATGGCTACGAGCAATCTCCATATAAGTACAACTTGGCCTGTTACTCCCAGGAAGAGTATTTCGTAGAGCAGAGGTCAACTATTGAATTCCTCCTATTAGACCAGAACGAGGTTGTCGAGGTACATTCCCACTAGTAGGATCCATGATTCTGATAAGAGGCAAACATGATTTAGAAGAACGAAAGATTATGATTACCAAATGGAAGAATGAAGTCCTAAGTATGCTCTAATACCAATCTGAAACGCCCCGATCCCGATGTCTGGGGGACAGCGGGATGGCCACGTGCTGGCCGACACCCGAGGGTGATGCAAGCTATTTAATGAATGCATATGCCGAGAATATATGGAACATGCATATAAATTTCGTGCGAACTATACAATATAATATTCAAATACAAACCTTACCAAAATAATATAATAATAATATTCAACAGTCAATAAAATGATAGTGATAATGCATGACATGTTCAGAGCATACATCTAATTCAAAATACAAGCAGAAGTTGTGACAGAAAGTGCCATTACAAGTGATGTCAAAAGCAGAGAGGATGGCATGATATCACTGATAGGGGAATGTCTAGTAGCTCAGATCGTATGCCTTGTTACTATGTCTTGAAGGGGCGCAAAACAAATATGAGTGGACCAAGTTGATATATATAATACTAAAACATTTATTCATGAACGTACTAATTCCCAAAGTTTACGAAAACTCAGTAGTATACTATGTAATAGGTTTTCCGAAAACCCTAGCATGCCATAAAACCTGTCATAAAACATATATCGTATATAATGTGCTAAATAGTGGTATCATAATTAACCGAAGCCACTACATCACCCGACATGTAGGCCAAATATATGAATATTTTCCGACCCGTAGGCCACTACATCACCCGACCGAAGCCAATATAAGTATCATCGCCCGTAGGCAGAATAGTGATCACTGGATAAGCACAAAAACATTGAATATAATCTTTCCAACATAAGTACATATATCTCAACAGAGCTCAGTAGCTCAAACATCATATCTCAAAACATCTTCATAATATACAATCATCCATCATATATACTACAAAGAATATGAAAATAGATAAAGCATGGTATTCCAAAATATTTTCAGTAAAGCATGATGTCTCATAATAAATAAAATCTAATTTACTCATAAAACGTTTCATAAAACGTAACCATTAAATCATGCTTTTCATGTATGTATTTCTAATAGTAAAATATGCATTTCAGAAGGGGTCCACTCACAGATACTTCGTCGTTGAAGGGCCATACGAAATATGAGGGATGGAAATGCTGCTAATAATCGCACCTAAGGGCATAAAGGGTCCAATTATTAAAACTCTACCATAATAATTGAATTTCTGAAAACGGACGTCATAAACGGATTTAGGACGTTGAAAAACATAAAGATGGGACCTCAGGTACCCCCACGCGCCGCTGCAAGGTGGCGACTCTGACGGCCACGTGTGAGATAGGTCGTCGGAAAGTTCACCGGAAAAGTTGTCAGCGCGTGTGCTCCATGGGCTGGTACTGGCTGGCCTTCATGCATGCCCATGCGTAGGCCTACTTGCCGGTTGGGTCTAGGCTCCGACTGGGTTTGGGCCTTGACCTGGGGTCCTGGGCTTGGGCTTGGGGTTCTACACTTGGGCCTGTGGTTCCTAGGCTGGGTTTAATGGGTTTGGGCCTAGGTTTATTGGGCCTAAGGCCTTAGTTAGCACGGCCTAAAGGCCTGGGTTCAAAGGGATTTTGGGCTTCGGTTCTAACGGGTTTTGGGCTTGAAAGCCCGGCCTAAAGTTCTGGACTAGAAGACCTGGTTTAGGGTCTCAAGTCAGGTATGACCCGGTTTTTGACGAAGGAGAAGACCGGAGCTTCCCAAGCTCCGATCGTCTTCGTTACTCAACCCTAGGGTGCGATCTAGCTATCAAATTGAAGCTTAGGAGGAGAAGAAAAGATTCGTACCTACAACACGCTGTGAGGTGGCCAGAGTCGGCAGGAGTTTTGTCTGAAATCCATGGGGCTCGTTGAAGTCTAAGCCCTTGCACCAGTTCCCTTGGTGCTACCTTCTTGGTCCTGGGTTCGAGGGTTGGTGTCTGTGGGTCGTGGGTTCGAAGGTTGGTGTGTGTGTGTCATTAGAGGGGTGATAGCACAAAGAGAGACATCTGCGAGAGGGAGAGAGAGTACTTAGGGGAGAGAAGAGAGAAGTAGAGAAAGAAAAGAGGGAGGGGGAGTTGCCACATGGCAATCAAAGAGAGTGGGAGAGTTAGGAGGAAATCTAAAAAGGGGATCCGGATTGGGTAGAGGATAGGGGACAAAAATCCTAAGTGGGTCCTACGGTTCACAAATTAATAACGTAAAGAACGAAACACAAAAATATTTGGAAACGTTCGACGTTCGAACGTAGAATCTTCGTTATAAATCCGAATCTATTCGCGCCTACGCGTTCGTGGCTATAAGTACGTTAAGAATAAATTAGAAAAAGTAAAACTACGCGTTCCAACGAGACGGTCAAACTAAGTCAACTCAAGGGCAAAATGGTAATTTCATAAGTCCGTAAATATGAAAATATACTAAATTTGGGATGGGGTTTCACAAATATGTTACTTGATACACAATTGGTGATTCGGTACATTTGAAAGACTAAATGATCTCCGATTTAAATGATTTTTGCAGAGCTGAACTTCGAATGAAGATTAAAAAGTTGACGATTCCGATTATGAAATTTGTACGGTGAAAATACGTTACTTGTAAGTTGAGTTGTGAAATTATCACCTCAAGGGAGAATGTAAGTATTATTCTTTTTACATCCCCTTAATTCTTAATATAGGAAATTGGAGCAATTGTTTATAATTAAATTGTGGATTTGGTCCACAAAAATAAAAGTTCATAAAATATACAAAATGTGGAGTATTAGTTCTTTTGTGCTGACTCTGAAAATTTTCATTAGTGTGTTGATGTTGAGTATGTGGGCTCCATATTTAGTTGATTTATGGAGATGCCTTAAGGCTTAAAAGAATTCTTTCTTTTGGGGGGGGGGGGGGGGCCGTGGGTTTTGATTTAAAGTAATTAAAAAAAAAGAAACAGAAAAATGAAGTAAGTAACAACTCCATAGGTGAGGTTGTTTATGTAATTTTACCATTTTATCTCTGATACAAAATGTGTACCTAAGCAAAGGGCATTGTTAGGCATTTAAAATGCTTCACCAATTGTGCCTTCTTTTATATAGAGGGAAGAGAAGAGACACCATTATAATAGTACAAGAATAAATAAACAAATAAATTTTATATTTTTGTTCCTCTCTCTAGGCTCACACCTTTTTCCCTTTCCACAACTTCCCAACCTACACCCTTCTCCGCCACTTTTGGCTACTTTCAATTGCAATCGATTAATCAAAGCTCAGGATTCTCTCTTTTTCATTTTCTTTTTCAACTCTAGCAGCTAACAATTATGCTCGTGCATTTTGGTCGTTGCGGGTGAAGGTGACGAAGAGAGAATGGGAAGTTGTAGCCTCGTGGGTGCATAATTTGTATTTTACTTTGTCTTTAAAAAATGAATTTAATTACAATTTGTAAATCTCATTTCATGTCACGTAAGAAAAATAAATGAAAAACAAGAAGAGTTGAAATTAAGGATTAATGCTCCATATTTTGTCAAGTTTAAAAACCAAATCTAATTGTTGTAAATGGAGGTGTGAATGCTCATTGTAATAAGCAACAATGTATGATAAAAACATTTACAACATCGTCAAAGAGAGTTGGTTTGGTAGGTTTGTAAGACATTTTGCCTATAAAAGATTGAAAAATAAAAGAAAGAAGAGAAGTGAGAAACATACGGCGGAAAGGAAAGAAAAGAGGAAAGGAAGAGAGAAAAGAAAGAAGAGAGAGAAAGAAAGGAAAGGAAGAACGAGAAGCAGATTAAAATACGAATGAGTTAGGCTAGAGAGAAGAGAGAAAATAGTGAGTTATTTTGTAATCCTATTATCTTGTTTTGAAGACATAAACACACTTACCGAATCTCGTAAATATTATATTATATTTATTTTATATTTCACTGCATTCATATTCTCAATTTCAGTAATGAATTTTTTGAGTTAAAAGGTCCAAAATTACAATTGATTCATAGTGTTCAGTCAGCCGTCGCCGACTCGCCGCCTATATTATTTTATTCGAGCCCTTCCCAACTCCCTCTTCGGACTTTTAACGAACACCTCGTCTGCTCTGCGCATATTTCTCAACCTCTATTTGTACCAATGCTGAGGGCTTTTCCTGCCCTTTCCCGCCTGCCCATTCCCTCTTTCCCCATAAGTAATAAGACCACGTAACGTCAATGCTTCACTTTTACCTTCTTCTCCCTTTTCTTCTTCTTCATCTTCTTTTTGTATTCTTTTTCCTCTGACTAATTTGTAATTTTATTGGGTGCTTTTCGCAGAAGTGCTTTTAGCAGAATGAGCTCAACCCCATCACCAAAATGCCCAAAATTTATTCGTGTGGAAGAGAGTAAGATCTGCTCAATAAGCAAAGCTGATGGTAACCCCTTTTACCCTTTGTTTTCATTTCATTATTTTGTATTTGTTTTGGGCATTGAATTTTTGGACATTGTTTTATAAGGTTCGTAAAAAATTGCTGTAAGCTTCTCTATATGATTGTGATTTTGCAGTTATCAGGTTTAGTCTTGTGTCATATAACATTTTGGCTCAGGTATGAATGACTATCACACTTTTTTTTCTGACAATTTCCGATTTCGTGCTTAATTGACCGTGTTTTAGTTTTTGCCTTTTGGGGTTTATTATATGAATCGGTATTCGATTATCGCTTTGTATCCACAAAGAAGTGTATGAAATAATAATGAACTTTTATTTAACTAAACGGAAATTACATGTTACAACTGAATCCAGCTTCCTTTTATCTTTCTATGCCAATGTGATTGTTTGTTTTCTATGTTTTGTGATCATTAATGAAGTGAATGTGTTGATTATATGCAATGTTGCCCATATTATCTTTGTATTTTTTCATTAAATGATATGTTTATTGTTAATAGTAAATTTAATTTTCTTGTATTTTGCTTCAGTTGGTTCTATTATAATGTTATTCTGTAATATTTCCTAATTCATTTGATGTTGAGGAAGTACTTTACAAGTTACATATCGGAATATGAATTCCTTGTGAATGTTATTTTTATATTTTTACCGTTTGTCTAAAATATCTCTCTATTTTTTGTATTTGCAGGTGTACGTAAAGAGCTCATTGTTTCCACACTCTCCATCCTCCTGTCTCAGGTATAATATAAATCATAACTTAAGCATTTTGTGAATAAGTTGCTCGATTGTTAGCTTATATTGATATAAGTAGTCTCTATTACTAGTTGTTCCATTTAATTGGCGCAACATTAGAATAGTTGTTCCATTTAATTGGCGCAACATTAGGATAATGTTGGCTTATAGTGATGCATAGCACGTAAGCTAACCTGCTATGAACATGGAATTATAAGCAGGAACTTAGACCTATGTATCAGATAGTCTGTTGGTTTGGTTTGTTGTCTACAACATGTAAAGTAAGTTTTGGCATGCCCAGACGGTACATCAGTACACTGCATGTGTCTACAACATACCTTTTACCTTTTTACCCATCTAATTTTGTGATGTCAATTACCTTCTTCTGATGTTTGGCTGGATTGCTTAGTAATATTCTACACATTGAGCAAAGTTCCAGGAGAAATAGATGAGTTTTTCCCTTTTTGGTAATGTTTTCTTCTGCATGTTATATAAAGTCTTTCACATGTGAGTTTTTCCCTTTATGTTTGGAAATATGCTTACCATAGGTGGAAAGCTCGCTCGCAGGCCATTTTGAGTGTTGTAAAGAACCTTGGAGCTGACTTTTTCTGTCTACAGGTTTCCTTTTATGTTCTTTGTTATATTTTTCTGCTTTTCTTGAAAGGGGAGATAAATAGTTTCTTTGCCATTTATATAACCTGTTGTTTTGAACAATATAAAATTCTTTCCAGGAAGTTGATAAGTATGACAGCTTTTACAAAGGAAATATGGAGAGCAATGGATATTCTAGTACGTATATTCAGAGAAGTGGGCAAAAGCGTGACGGATGTGGAATTTTTTATAAACACGAAATGTAGGTTAAAAATCGACTCCTTTTCCCAGTTTAATGTGCATAATTTACATACTTACTGACTAGAATGAGCCATCAAGAAAAATATGAAAATAATAAAGAACAAGTATTTAACATCTAACAACGCCAAGTAAGGAGCAAGTCTTAGCATCTTCAAAGTGTTGTTAGACATTGTGAGTAATCGGTGCTGGAAAATAACAAGGAGAAGGGTTCAATTTCAGGATAGATGCTTGAGAACACAAAGTGGCTTGTTTAGCCGGTTGAAATACTTGTGGCTTCCACTAGGAGGTAATCACGGGTAGGTTGGGATCTGGTGGCAGAGAAAGTGAAAAAGATTATTGGAAGATTGTAAGAAAGAATTCCTCTCAAGAGGAGGTAGGTTGACTTTGATTGATTTGGTTTTAAGCTGCTTACTAACCTACTGGCACTGTGTTTTTAAAATTCCAGCACAAGTACCCAATAGAATAGAGCAATTGATGAGGAATTTGTGTGACAAGGTTTTGAGTAAGGGAAGGTGGAGAACTTAGCTGGAGGAGAATTTGTGTGACAAGGTTTTGAGTAAGGTTTTGGTAAAGAGAAATAAGGCAGTGCTTGGAAAATGGCTAAGGACATTTCAGCTGGTGAGGTTTTTCTGTATGACATGATGTCATTAGAAACAGTTATGAGGTAGACAGGAATTTAAAGGGATTCTAATCCAGTAAACCTGTATGACATGATGTCATTAGAAACAGTTATGAGGTAGACAGGAATTTAAAGGGATTCTAATCCAGTAGTACAAGTTTCATTTTATCACCCTTTGGAAAGACATTTAGCAAGGTCTGAACTTTTTTTGTGTCTTGCTGTCTTTTTTGTGGTGGATAATGGAGTTTTTGGGACGAGAGTTGGCAGTGGAAACTTTGTTCATGACTTTTCAATGTCTCTACAGATTGGTAATATCGCAGTAATATAGCATAGTGTTCCTATAGTTAGAATGTGGTCAGTTTGTTCCTTTCTTTATAATGGGATGTAGGTCTCCACAGAAACTTGAGAGCGAATTTCAACTTGCAAAGGCCACTTCTTTGCCCCCAGTGACGTATCATGTGCATGGGAGTTCAAATTTTTGGGTAGTGTGATTGGAAAGGAACAAAAGGATTTTAAAGATTTTAGAGGGGAGCAGCACTAGGCTCCCGACTGCATTTTGGTCTTTGATTGCTTCTGAGTCTTGGGAAATTTCATTTCTTTTCGTTGCTACCTTTGCAGATTGGAAAGCTGTTCTTATCTAGATATTATGGTTTTTGTTGTATGTTAGCTAGAGCTTGATGCATTAGTTAGTTGCTTGTATTTAGTGGATACCCTATCCACACAATTTTAGTTGTTTTCTTTGTTTAATAGAGTTTTGTTTGTTATCAAAATTAAAAAATTCAATCTGAAGCGACTAAACCGTCCCGTTCATGTCGTGGACTCATATGAAATGGCAAAACCCATAGCATTGTCTCTGCATTGGCATATAGATATCGGGACAAATTTGGATAATTTCTTTCCAACTTTTTTTAAACTTTGCAGCAGAGCGTTACCTATTTAAATCTATTTCAAATTTAAATGCACGACTATCTCAATTGCCGGTTTAATTGTCCTTCATCCTTCAGGGCAGATTTGGTGTTGGAGGAGAAAATAGAATACAATGATCTTGTAAACTCAATTAAAGATGGAAATATACCCAGTGATGATAAACCAAATGATAAGAAAGCCACAGGAAATGAAGATGCCGGATCCAAAAATGGTAACTTCCATGCTGTTTTAATATCTAATCTGTTGCTGAATTCATGTTGCTAATGGTGTACCGTCTCAAATGTTTAAAATGTTAGAATCTTGATTTATGCTAATGCATAGGTATGTCTTTAATTTCAAGTATTTAGAGGAACTCATTCATTTGCAACTTTATCTATGTTCTTATTGTTGGTGACATTTTAAATACTTTTTCCCTTCTGCTCTGTGTTTTTTTCTATTGGTGTTATTAATCTTGATCATAGCTTCCTTATGTCTTGATACAGTTTTCTCCACAGAACTAGAGATTTGGTCGACTGTGACATTTTCTTCACTCTCTTCAGGTTCAATAGTAGAGACCACTCAGGATCGTGGAGATCCTAATGATCCTCGTGTCAGACTAAGACGTGATTGTGTTGGAATTATGGCAGCATTCAAGTTAAAACATCCTTGTAATCATTTTGTTATTGTGGCAAACACACATCTTTACTGGTAAAGTTGTTTGTTATTATATTGTTAGTTTCCTACTATTTTATGCGGTGTTGTGTTTATGCTTCTTGCATATAGACGTGTGGTTTATATTTTATTTGTTCAAATTGTTAAGGACATTGATGTTTATGCTTCAGGGATCCTAGCTGGGTAGACGTTAAGCTTGCACAAGCTAAATATCTTCTATCACGTTTGGCTCAATTTAAAACATTAGTATCTGACAGATTTGAGTGCACTCCTTCATTGATTGTGGCTGGTGACTTCAATTCAGTTCCCGGGGATAAGGTCTGATGCCCTCAAATTTCTTAATATTCACCTACTTTACTCTTGTACTGGTTTGGTTTGCATTGTTTCCGATTCTTCAGGTTTTGTCTTAGTCCACTAGGGGACCTGGTGCATGCAAAATACTTTCCCCAGTTCTAACTTCTCTTGTATTCCAGGTTTACCAGTACCTTATTTCAGGCAACTCTTCATCTGCACCAACAATGGATATTCTAGAAGATCTGCATATTCCCTTGTGCAGCACCTATGGTTATACACGAGGTGAACCTCCATTTACAAATTGCACCCCTGGATTCACTGGTACACTTGATTATATATTCTTTTCCCCTTCTGACCACATAAAACCAGTCAGTTTTCTTGAGCTTCCGGGACCGGATTCCTCTGATGTGGATGGTGGATTACCAAACCTCTTTCACCCAAGTGATCATTTACCAATTGGTGTGGAATTTGAGATATCCAGAGAATAGATTTCTTTCCTGACCAAAAAAAAAACAATAAATTACTTGATACGGAAAGTAACATTTGGGTCCTTTAAAGTTTTGTTTTGCATTTTTAGGTTTATGGTTCTTATTTTCTAAACCTCGTGTTGCATAATTAACACTGAACTGCACATTTCATCGCTTAAGAGGGAAAGAGAAACGATTGGAGACTGATTGGTTTCGGCTACGCATAGGAGTTGGGCGGCCATGATAGGTTAGCTGAATTGATTAGTGTTATGAAGTGAATGGAAGAAAGTTACAATGTCGTATTTACGTATAAGGTGACTGAATGGGTGGTGGGGAAGATTGAAGACTGAGGACTAAGAATTGAATGTCAAGCGTATAGCGCGAGCTTGTAATTAAGTAAGGTATTAAAGTGATTGGTTGTGTAGAGATTAAGGCAAGCAGGTTAGACGTTCACTCCCAACGGGCGGTTGGCAAATACCAGCTTGAGAAAGGAGTAGCAAATGAACTTAGATCCATTCTATTGCCTTCATGCTGTGTTGATGCATGAAATCTGACTTAACATATGATTTCTGTGAGATCAAATTGGACCACCAAGTCTGTGTACTTAATAATATGTCACCGCCAACCAGAAATATGTTACAACTTTTCTTAGAGTGAAGGAGTAGCTGGAATGGGGAGTATAATTTATGATAACTTTTGTATATAGAGCTAGTATTGGGGACATACGTTGTTTGACACACATTTTTACACCCTATCAAATATTACTGTGGTGGTGTTGAATTTAGGGTCTGTAGACCTATCCTCATGGTCGTCATCGGCTTCGACGGACGGCGGTGGTGGTTCAACAGAATTTGGGTCGTGGATTTAGACAAGATTCGCAAGGAATCTCCTTAATTCTGTTATTCCCCATCACAACCTCGACAGTAAACAATGTCGGAGATGAGCGCCATCATCATTAACAACAATAAAAGTCGTCAGAGAAGGCCGGGATCGCAGCCAACACAACTGCACAAAGCAGGGAGGTGGCCACCGGGTTGGGGATTGGCTCGAAAAACAGGTGCAACCATAAGCTTCAGCTCTAACCTGTTGCATTTGTGATCTAAGGTTTTGGAATCCCTTTGTTTTTTCTCCATTTTTGTTATACCCGCACATGTTTTATTTTTTTCGTTTTTTTTAATGAATATGGTAAAAAGCTATCGCGGGTTTCCTCTCCATACACGTGTTGGAGCATGGTGTGAAACTAATTTTAAAAGTAGAACTTTAACAAAAAACTTAGGCCTATAAAAATTGTGTCCTCACGGCTTGGCATTGTACCTTCATTTATATTAATTCTGATGGGTTTTCTTGCATTGCAAATAATACAAATCTATGACAATTTTAATCTCAAATTCTATTAGGATTCTATTTTAAGTTTACAAAATCACATTCCTAATTGATAATTCTATTCACAATACTCATACACTTTACGATATATACTAACAAAAATTGCCCGTGCAATGCTGCGAGTTTCAAATCAACCAGTTCTTGCAATCAGTAAATATGGTCAATAAGTTCTCATTTAAGGAACACAAAAATAATGCAAAAACCAATAATAAAGTTTTGTATTTAAATTTTGTGGTTAATGTGTATAGCAATTGCATCAGAAAATCAAATCTTGATATCATATAGCAAACATGGCTATGCGAGGAGCCCACTTCAAGCATGATGGAACTCTGATGGGACTGTCCCATCATGCCACCTGTAAAAAATATCAATTGATAAGAGTCAATATTCGATAAGTTTATCTCACAGTTATTTGATTTAAACTGATTCTTTTCATATGGTTCATCACATAAGGGGTTTGTGAGAAATCCAAGCAACCAAGACATTGGCAGGATTCGGAGATAAATCATGAAACGCTATGCAATTCAATGACAACTGAAAGGGAAGTAGGAGTACTGGTGATATTAGGATACAATCAGAAAAGCATTGAAATGCTTAGCTTTTAGTCTAACACTCCTTTTCTTCTTTAGAGAAGAGAGGCAGGGGAAGGCAAGAGGGACAGTCTGACAGGATTTTCTATAAACCAGATTTGCGAATGATTGTTGGGTTAGGCCACTTCACAACAGTCGCTCACTCTCACTCTAGGTTCTAAGTTCTATACATATAGATATACATACCAATACTATTATTTCAAGTAACTATTAATTAAGAAGAATAAGGAACTATATATACATATGTGTGTGTGTGTGTGTGTACAATGGTAGCAGATATGGATATTAGTAATGGTGGAGATTAAACTCCCAACATATCAGATAGGTGAAAGAGAGAGGAAGCAATATGGGTCATATATGAATATGTATAGTTTTCCTTCTTCAACTAAAGCATTTAAACTCCTCTAATCATCATCTTTTTAAACCATAAAAACAACAATCCTAGATTTTGGGTTGAACAACCAGTCACGGATATCCTACATCAAATCCAAATAAAAGGAATAAACAACTTAAAAAGCAACAATATTGCTACTTGGTAGTCTTCCTACATGATCTAAGAATATAATTAATTAAATAGATATAGGATCACATTGACCATAAAGTATTACCTGCAACTCAAAAACTAAAAATAAGATAGAGACTTGGCGGAAAACTCGAAATCCCTCACCAAAAAATACTCAATATTACGCAATTAGATCACCAGGTTTCATGTCATATTGTTTTTCATTTAAGAAAACCTTCTTGCAGTTTGTCGTACAAAAAATCCTACTCAAAGTAAAAATTAACAGTAGTAAGTTATAGCAACATAAAGTATAACCAGTAAATTATATTCAACATAACATAAAACACAATTTGACTAATAAACATTTAACTCAATAAATTCATTACCATATCAAACTTGAGAGTCCAACAGGTCTAAATGTGTCAAAACCTTCTTCATATTCAACTTCAATTGCCTGAAAATACCGAAAAGTGGCGCAAAAACATAATTTCATCAAAATTGCTTACCCAAGGATAAGTTAAAAATAGAAAATAGTCAAACCTCAGAAGCTCTAGATTCTTAATCACCATAAAAATTACAAATTAAACCAATGTCACATCCTGGCTCGGGCCCCCACCACATCCCGGACTCGACTTCACCGTAGTACGATATTGTCCGCTTTGGGCCCCGACCACGCCCTCACGGTTTTGTTTCTGGGAACTCACACGACAACTTCCCAGTGGGTCACCCATCATGAGATTGTTTTCGTGCGAACTCGCTTAACTTCAGAGTTCCTACGGAACCCGAAGCCAATGAGCTCCCAAAAAGCCTCGTGTTAGGTAGAGATGAGAATATACATATAAGGCTTACAGGATCCACTCCCTTGGACGATGTGGGATGTAACAACCAAAACTACAAAAAAAATATAAAAAAAAAAAAAAAAAAAAAAAAAAGCAAACATCAATTATCTAGATATATAAAAGAGAGAATTTTTTACAACTATAATTGTAAGTGGCTGGGATTTTCTGTGTTTGTCCCAGTAACTTGGGAGAAAAAAAATGGGGTGTTTGATTGAAAACTAGAAGTCTTTGAAGAGAGATAGAGAGATTACATGCCTCATTAAGCATGGATAATAGTTTGACCTTCCTTCGTTGATGTTGAATCCTATCAGCGCCCGACAAATGAGGCACATTGAAGTCTGAAGGCAGGTAGAATTACGGCTGACCCGTTCTTGCATACCTAAAAAAGATTATGAAAAAAACTGATAATTCATATGATTGATAATATTGGATTTAGGAAAGAAGCAAGCTGAAGAGGTGGCGGTGATACTCAATTATGCCCAAACTCACAGAACACTAATACGGTACTCATAAGAATACATAATTAGTATTGGTAGTTAGCAATACAGCCACCACTGAGTTTCTTTCCCAAAAAAAAACAAAAGACGAAAAAAACAAAAAAGCCCTACAAATTAGCTATAAAATAGCCCATTGTTTTTGTAGCTTGATTTTTTATTTATTAAATTTAAGTTTTTGTTTTTGTTTTGTTTTTTTTTTTTTTTTTTTTTTTGCGGTGGTCCACCTAGGGCCCTCGTACTCAGCCACCTTCGTTTGCAAGTGAGAGAGACAGCTCTCCAGATTTTGTGAAGTCGAGGCCTAAAATGGAGGCCATGCTTGAGAGAAATTGGATGAGGGATGGCTAGGGTTGAGAGAAATTGAGTGGCTCGGGTTTTCTTTTAGAGAAGATGAAATATATGAGAGATGCTGAAGAAGAATGGGGGTGAGCGGCGTTGGGGCTAGAGGTTGAGATAAATGAAGAGAGAGAAAGACAAGTCTCTCGAATTTGAGAGAAATGAGAGAGAAACGGCGCATCTGTGTCAAGGGGCCTATCTCTGCAACAGACACCCTTGTCCCATCTCCCTCTCTATGCAATCTCTGAAATCCCTCGCAACAAAACCTCCCATCTCTCTCTCTCTCTCTCTCTCTCTCTCTCTCTCTCTCTCTCTCTCTCTCTCTCTCTCTCTCTCTCTCTATCTTAAAGGCAGCATAGCCTACATCCTTGAAACCCTCATCGAATGACAATGAAGCCAAACCTACCCCCAATTCGCTCAAAACTTAGAGGACAAAATTGCCCTTCTCAACCATCATCCCCACTGTCGGATTTTAAGCTTTGGTGGGCAGAACAGTCATTAAATTTACTAAGGGTCGGGCTTTGACATTGATATTACTTCGTTCCGGAGGATTCGAGTTTCCACCAAGAGCCCAAGGATTGAACCTTGCCTGGATATTCCCTCCCTTGATTTAATCGAGGTTGATGGTGAAGTCTGGAGCTTCTAGCTCGACCCTTGAAACCTCACACATCGCTTGGAATGTTGAGCCTGGTATTCTGTTGAGAGAGAGGTTATCTCAGGGTTTTAGGTGGGAACTACCGAATGGTATACACCCTGCTTGGGGAGGAATCTAGCAAAGGACCATTGATAACTTTGGCTGCGATCCACGAAAAGTCATGCCATGCTTTGACAGGGATGTACAGAATGACATGCTTAGCTTGGGAGATTATTTTGAAGTATACTTGCATGACCTCAATATACTCTTTTTCCTACGATCAGGAGCATTTTTTTTTTCATAAGGTTTTTTCTAACTTGATGAGGTTTTGATGAGAAACTTACTTTGGAATGGTCATACCCTTTATTGGCAAACCACTATATATCCTTGTGTTGATCCTACTATTACACCCCATAAAATCTCTCATGCACCCTTTAAGGTAGCCTTATTATTGATGAGGGTCAACCCACATCTAACTAGGATTGACCTCCATTTTTGACCATGGACAATAATATCATTCTTAGACTAACCATGTGTTTCTTATATTAAAAATTAAGGACAAATTGTAACTTAGTTAATTAAAGGTATTCATCCTTGCACCTTATATCCGTGGTTTGGTTTTCACTGCCCAAATATCCCTCGTATAAAAAAATAAAAATAAATAAAAGGGTGCCTTCAAGGAATTAAGGGTTGCCGACATTGGTTTGCAAGTTAATTAGAGCATTATGCTTCATATTCTACATTTAAGTTTGAATATTCCTCTCTATGCTTTAGAGGACCTTAATGTCATATTCTATCGTTTGTTTAAAATTAAAAAATAAATCGAGGGCTACTCAGTAATACGGTCTGGTGATATTTCTTTTTACATGTAAGTGAGATGATTTAGATTCGAATATGTTAGATTGCGAATTTGATACCAAATAGGTTGTCCATTGCGTAGCTTGCTAAATTCTCCTATATCTTTAGTATAAAATATATCGTTATACTAAAAAAAATAAAAAAATAAAAAAATAAATTGAGGATTGCAATAGAAAAATGAACGTGTAGTGGGTTAGGGATATTGAAATATGCGCAGTAAGCCCAATAGAAAGCCCAAATTTCTGCCTACACCTCTCTCTTCGTTTCTCTCTCTGCCGGGTCTGTCTTCCCCTCTCACCCTGGTTTGACATGGTTGTTGCTTGTGCCTTCTGCCTGCGGCGCAGCTTTAAACCCACAAGGGCCACAACAGAATAGCAAACCTCAAAGGCCTCTCTCTCTCTCTCTCTCTCACACTATCGTGGCTTTTTCGCATCCTCTGAATCTCAAAGCAAAAATCCATGGCAGCTTCACTCTCATAAACCCTGCAGTGAAACCTACAATATCGACACACCCAGAAGAGCTAATTACATGCATTTTCCGATGGATTTGAGGAGGCTTTCAATCCCCAAACCCCATCTTTTTCTCTTCTCTCCCATCAACCGCCCGTGCGTGACCTGCACCACCCAACGCCGCCCCCAAGAGCCTCCTCAGCCACCGCCATTGCATCTTCCGGATCAACCGGAGCCGCCCGATCAGAGTTTGCACAACTGGGTATCTTCTGTTCTCTCAAAACCATCTCTAGATTCTTCTAAGTGTAAAGCTCTCGTACCCCTTTTGTCGCCTCTTCAATTTGATCAGTTGTTCCGTTCCATTAGCTCCAATGTGAACCCCAAAACAACTCTCCATTTCTTCTATTTTGCTTCTGAATCTTTTAAGTTTCGGTTTACTGTTCGATCCCTTTGTGTTTTGGTTCGTCTGCTTATTAATTCAAATCTTGTATCGCCTGCGAGATTGCTTTTGATCCGTTCGATTGATGGGAATGTGCCAGTTTCATATGCTAACCCCAGTCACAGGCATATGGAAATAGCCATTGTCATGTTGGAATTGAATACCGTGGCCGAAAGAGCTGTTGGTGTTCAGGCACTGGACTTGTTGATTCATGTTTACTGCACCCAATTCAAGAGTACGGGTTTTGGTTACGCCGTTGATATGTTTATGTGTTTTTCTGATAAGGGCTTCTTTCCATCATTGAAGATTTGTAATTTTTTGTTGAGTTCGTTAGTGAAGGCCAGCGAACTTCATAAGAGTTATCAAGTATTTGAAGTTATGTCTCGAGGTGTTTCTCCTGATGTTTACTTGTTTACTACTGCAATTAATGCATGTTGTAAGGGAGGGAAGGTTGATGAAGCGATAGGTTTGCTCTCAAAAATGGAAGGGCGGGGTATTGCTCCAAATGTTGTTACATACAATAATGTTATTCACGGGCTTTGTAAGAGCAGGAGATTAGACGAAGCTTTCCAGTTCAAGAAGAAGATGGTAGAAAACAATGTGAACCCGAGTCTTATAACGTACAGTGTGCTCATTAATGGTTTGATCAAGCTGGAAAAGTTTTATGAGGCAAATTGTGTTTTGAAGGAAATGTCCAATAGGGGATTTGTCCCAAATGAGGTTGTCTATAACACATTGATTGATGGGTATTGTAAAACGGGAAATATTAGTGAGGCACTAAAGATATTGGATGATATGTTATCCAATGGATTAACTCCCAATTCTGTTACTCTTAATTCTCTGCTGCAGGGATATTGTAAAACTAATCAGTTGGAGCATGCTGAGCAGATTTTAGACAAGATGCTGTCCCATTGTTTATCCATAAATCAAGCTGTTTGTTTCTCAGCTATTCACTGGTTATGCATGAAATCTAGGTTCGATTCTGCGCTAAAGTTTACTATAGAAATGCTTTTAAGAAACTGTAGGCCCAGTGATGGCTTGCTTACCACGTTGGTTTGTGGGCTTTGTAAAGATGGAAAGCATTCTGAGGCAGTTGAACTTTGGTTTAGGCTATATGACCTAGGATTTGCAGCCAACACTGCAACTTCAAATGCCTTAATTCATGGACTTTGTGAATCTGGTAGCACACAAGATGTTGTTCTGCGACTGAAACCAATGCTAGAGAGAGGTTTGGTAATGGATAAAATCTCATACAACACACTTATCTCGGGTTGTTGCAAGGAGGGAAAAGTGGAGGAAGCTTTTAAGCTTAAAGAAGAGATGACTAAGCAAGGAATTGAACCAGATACTTATACTTATAATTTGTTAATTCATGGTCTATGTAATATGGGAAAAGTGGACGATGCACTTAAACTATGGGATGAGTGTGAAAATCGGGGTCTGGCTCCCAATGTCTATACATATGGGGTGATGATAGATGGGTACTGTAAAGCTGGCAGAGTGGATGAGGGTGAAAACCTTTTCAGTAAGTTGGTGACTAAAAAAGTGGAGCTAAATTATGTTGTTTATAATACACTAATCAGAGCATACAGCAAAAATGGGAATATGACTGCAGCCCTTGGTCTCCGCTTGGACATGAAAAAGAAAGGCATTCAACCAACTTGTGCCACGTATTCTTCTCTTATAGATGGACTCTGCAAAATTGGCAGTGTTGAGGATGCAAAATGCCTTCTAGATGAAATGAGGAACGATGGCTTGTTGCCAGATGTTGTATGTTATACAGCACTAATTCATGGTTATTTTAAGCTAGGACAAATAGATAAAGTAGGGAATGTCTTGCTGGAGATGTCTTCATTTAACATAAAACCGAATAAGATTACCTACACTGTCATGATTGATGGGTACTGTAAACTAGGCAATATGGAAGAAGCAACTAGACTGCTATCTGAGATGACAAAAATGGGAGTTGTCCCAGATGCTGTCACCTATAATGCGTTAACAAATGGATTTTGTAAGCAAGGGAAGGTGGAAGAAGCTTTTGAAGTATGTGATCATATGGCCAGTAAAGGAGTAGCTTTAGATGAAATTACGTATACGACATTGGTTCATGGGTTGCATCAGCCCACTACATGTACAAATCAGGAATGATTGGAAACATTCAAAAGGTTAGGTTTTTACTTTTTTGCATGAAGAATTCTTCTGTTTCTGAACAGTTTTATGATATTTAACTTGTGCACCATGTTTGCGCGCCATGTTCTGAAGGTAATATGGTTCATTCACAGGTGCATATTCCTATTCTTAAAACTGATGGCCGTAGACCATGGGATACATCTCCTTAACGTCACTAAAATGATTCTTGAACATTTGGAGGTTGGTAGATCTGTACATTACTCATTTTCTTTGCTTCATATTTATATGAAGATTCTTTAATTACTTCTAATTCATTAACTATGTGGAGTTGATATATGTTATTGCATCGTCACTAGTAGGGTGAAGGTACCGCCATGATATGACATTGGTTCACTAGTAAATTTATTCCTGGGTTGGGAGTAAAATAAATAGCTGGCACAATTGTTGCTTTCCCATGTTCTTTTTTCGTCTTATTATTTCTTCCTTGTTTGCCTAACTTATTAAAGATTCTCACTGTTACATATGCTTACAGAGTTTCATCCGCTAGTAGTTATTAAGTTATGTATAAACTTAAACATCATGACATAATCACATTATATGTTGTAACTCCTTTTAGCTCCCAAATATTAGACTTCAAGACTTTCTTTTAGCTCCCAAATATTACAGACTTCAAGACTTTGTGATGATTCATATTTTAGGTGCCTCTCCTTCCATTAAGTTTACACATGCTCAAACTTTTAACATCACTGCATAAAGTGGCCTCTCTGAGAAAAAAAATTACACTTGTGTGCTCACTTCCATTGTTAACTGCTTAAGTACTATTGAGCAGTTTGGCTGTAGTATATATCCTTTATTTCCCATCTCAATGGTTGAGCGCCAATAGTATTCCTAGTAGGGATGTCCTAATTTATTAATTCAAGGTGTCTGTATCAATTGACTGTTACTTACTCTTATGGTGGTCCCCAGTTGCAACCCTACTTCATTTGAGTTTGGGACTGGCTATGTTTACAAAAGAAAGTAAGAAATCGGCTGTCTCAAATTTGAATCCTGTTTACTCTGTTGATGAGGCACATAGCTCGATCAGATGGCCATACCGAATGATTGAAACATCAATAGGTATTGCACTTTAGACCATCTCTATCTTTCGAAGGTTTATTGCATGAGTTTATTTTCCCCTTGATATATAATGTGGTTGATGGAGGCTAGAGAACTTGTTCTGAGGTGAATCACAGAATAAACAAAAAATTGCTACGCGAATTGTGTTGCATAAAGCCAGGGGAAGAGATATTTTATAGATAACTGTGGGCAAGCAAACCTGCCTCTAGCAATTTTATCAATAATATTGTTTGCTTTCTATTTTATTGTTTTCATTCCGCAAACCACAGCTGCTGAATTTGGTGAACAACAGTTGTGATCATTATTTCGAGTTGTTAGTGGTTTTTTTTTTTTCTTCTCCTTCCTGCTTCTGTTGAATTCTGTTGTATTACGCAGAACCATTTAATTTTTCTTTTCTTTCATTTTCAATCAGAATTTCCTGGATTCCTGACCTAGCAATTCCTCAGCCGATCTTTGGAGCTAGTATTGAGGTTTACAAGGTCACGCGTCAAATATGAGGTTAGAAGTTGTTTATCAAAAAGTCATGCTTGGATATAACAGAACTGATATTTTGCTCAACTCCTTTTGATATTTAAGTTCTCTTTTCTTTTCCCAGAATTTAGGATTTGATGATATCAACAGAGACTAGATATCCTGAGTGATGCTAAGTTTATGACATAACAAGTTTGAATGATTAACTTGGCATTTTTGTTTGGCTTTCAGCCATATAAACTACGGACCGTACTGACCAAATTACTGAAGGTTACTTAGGGGTGATTGTTGATTTGGCTTTGGCTACTACCGAAATGAAAGATGTACTTTGAATTCGTCTGTATAGTAATAACATTGTTTTAAACTAAATTGATCATGGATTGCTAATTTAGGCCTAATTTCATAGCTCGTCTATTATTTTATTTTCGTAGTTGGCATTCTACCTTGTTGTTTCTTGTTGGCTTAATGGAGCTATATCATTACTAGCTGTGAATCATGCCATGGATGGCTAATATTGTGAAGAGAAATTAGATTTAAAGCCTCACAATCCAAATGTAACTTTGCAGAACTTAAATGACATTTGCAACAGACCTCCCAAACGCTCCTGCCTGCTCCAGACGCTTGCTGTCGTCTGGAAGTCATGAGATTTACAACTCCCTGCAGGATGCGATGCCTGTATTCTGTTGTTGTGCGATCTTTTGAGGAGGATGGCCTTTCCAGTGCGGATTATGTGAATTTTCACGCAACTGATTGACCGGGGCTTATTTGGGTAAAAACCAGTTCCCTGCGTTTTTCCAAGGCAATTCATGGAAAGGCTCTTAGGATGCAAGAAAGAAATTCATTTATGCGTTTCCTTTCTGGTGGAGACGCGATCATCTACAGGTAGGGATTTTGAGTTTTGTTTTCTAATTTCTTAGAGAACAGAACCATTAAATCGATACCTGCCTCATGTAATGGTCCATAATGTTAATAGATACAAAATATACATGATCGAAACGACAAGATACTATTATTTGGATGACCAATTTGAATCTGCTCTATTACCTCAAAATATCGCTTTTTATTTTTCAAACGTCTAAATAAAAGTTGGTTTATATTCTTCCTTTTGTTGCTGGAAATGGGTTGAAATAACACTTTTTTATTCATGATTTGAATTCTCTCCTTTGTTTATATGGGAAATTTATTTTATTTTTTGGTTTGAAAATATTGAAAAATAAATCAAATTGAAATTTGTTGTTTAGGTGGATTTTTGTTTTAATGCTAAACGAAGAACGAAGCATTTCGATTGATCTCCCTTAATTAAGATTGTTACAGTGGCGTTCTGTGCCAATGAAATGAAGACATAAGTATTATATATCTTTATTTCATTAACATGAAATGCAACATAGTGATGTATCCGTGTTATGAAAATTGTTATTTCCCATTCATATTTGTAGTGCTTCGTTCATAGAGAACATGAAGAAAAGAGTGCTGACAAAAAAAATAAAAAAACATAAAAAAGGAGCAAAGAGAGGAAGGTGCCTTCTCATAATTTTGCATGTTCACAAGTGGTGTTAACAAGATTTAAAAGGTGCTAGTCGGGTGGTGGGCAGGAGACAAGCACTTAGGCAAGAGTCTAGGTTATTTATTTATTTATTAAACTAAATTCATTATATAAAAGGATAATGAAATGTCTATTTATATTTTTAAAAATAAATAATTGTATTGCAAACTATAAAATAGTATGACATAAATTATAAATTACTAGAACATATGAAAATATGGGAATATGCATATTAATAAGTATTCATCTAAGTATTCAACAACTCTTGTATAATTACTAAAAAAAAAAGAAAATGCAATAAGGGAGTTATCTATTTTCTAATTGAGTAAAGGTCGCGACCTAGGCAGGTGTAGGCATTGTTTCTTATTTTTTAAACGCCTAGAAATTAACCGTGGCAATAACCAGCTGCCTAGCTCGCCTAAGTGGCGCTAGGCAGGGGACTTTTAGGACATTGGGTGTTACATAAAAATTTCTCCAAAAGTTCAACAAGGAATGTAGTTGGTATGACTTCTGATTAATGAAGTGACCTCTCCATAAATAAATAAAAAGAAAATAACTAAAAAAAAAAAAAACCAATAGTCAATGAAAATAATAAGGTTAAATTACAAAAAAACTACCTCAACTATTGAGTCAACCACAGTTTTATACCTCATCTTTAAAACATTTCAATGTCATACCTTATCTTCGAATTTGTTGCAATATCATATATTCAGTTAGTTTATCTGTTAATTCCTCTATTAAATGCTGACGTGACTTGAGACTGGACCCACTTTCTATTAAAAAATTAATTAAATATTAAAAAAATTAAAATACAATCATTTAAATATTTTTATGAAAATAATGTGGGACCCGCCTACCTTCTTCCTATCCCACCCGTCTCCCCCACCATTCCTCCCTTCACTCCAAAACCAAAACCCCACCGTGGCTCTACCTTGCCCTCATCCTCCCCACTCAATCATCTTCTCCACAGTGACATACTCCCCCACACCTTAAATCTTCGCCGTTCGTAGCGTCGACGAAAGGCGTATCATCTTGGACCGGTCTAGGCCCACAACCCGACCCGAACTCTTTGAGTCGCCATCGCGTTTAAGAGAATGCCATGACCGCTGCCGAGGTCAAGGGCGTGCTTGATGGTCGACCATTCGTTGATTGAGCTGACCATGCGCTGGGCGACGTCGTAATGGAGGGGAAGTGAAGAGAATAGGAAGTGTCCATATGCGAAGAAGAGGTAGAGGGCGGAAAGGGCGATGATGGAGCCAGTGAACTCGGCGACAAAATAGGCTGTGTTAATGGGTAGAAGGCGGTGGAAGAAGAGGGTGACAGGGTTGAAATAAGTGAGGTGGAAGAGTTATAGAATGGTAAATAGGACAACGTTGAAGAGAAGGAAGAGAATTGTGTGCAACTAGTCGAGATCGTAGATTACATATATTTGATGGTTTCCCCCATCTTCCTCTCTCTAAACATGTTTCCAAAAGGCATAAAATCTCCAAGACTTTAAACAAATTCAAAGAAGGTGGATGGGGAAGGAAGGTTGGGGGTTGGGGACACAGGTGGATGGGGAAGAAGGTGGTTTTGGTTTTGGACTGAAGAGAGGAATGGTGGGGGGAGACGGGGTGGGATAGGAAGAAGATGGGTGGGTCCCACATTATTTTTATAAAAATATTTAAATAATTGTATTTTAATTTTTTTAATATTTAATTAAATTTTTAATAGAAAGTGGGTCTCATCTCAAGCCACGTCAGCATTTAATAGAGCAATTGACAGACAAACTGACGGAATGTATGACATTGCAACAAATTCAAAGATAAGGTATGACATTGAAATGTTTTAAAGATGAGGTATGAAATTGTGGTTAACCCAATAGTTGAGGTAGTTTTTTGTAATTCAAAAACTAAGTAGTTTGAATTGAAATGAATTTAGAGCTCAATTGCTGACAACATGCTAGTTTGATGTGTTGAGAGTCAATTTGGTAAAAGGAGAATTGGACAAAGTCCCCAACCAAGGCGGTGGCAACATGTCATTCTGCTCATTAACTGTCATGAACAACGGTGGGAACGTCTTGTAAACACCTGCAACCTTTTTAAAAGCCCCATTAACTCTGCCATCATTGCCTTCTGCGCTACTAGTAGTCCAAATGCTAATCTTGGGTTGAAGACCGCACATGGCGTCATCATTGATCTGGGCAGCTTGTTGAAACATGCCATTGTGGATCATCAAGAAGTCCCTCATAGCTGCATAGTTGCCTCCAATCGTGTCCAAAAGAAAGCGTGGATATGCGCCTTGGGCTTGTCCGAGGGCCATGAGTCCTTTAACCTCTCTTTTCTTTGCATAACATTCTGTATTAGCAGCTTGTTGACGAGCATAGAGTCCTACCTCGGTCATTTTTTACTTTGCATAAAAGTTTCCATCAACGGCTTGTTATCTGAAAATACGACCCTGATGCATCAACTATTTCATATAGGTAGAACACTAGTTTACATAATTTTTCATCTGTATTCATGCGTGCAAAACCAATGCATGGATATATGTATTCTATATAATATTTAAGAAGGAAAAAGAAAGAAGCACAAGATGTACCTTGGGTTCATACTCAACACTGACCTTAATCAATAACTCACCCTTAAGCTTCTCCATTCTAGTCAAGGCCTTCATCATCTCCACCTCCTTTTGCAACTCTGCCTCTCTTGATGCCACCGCCTTTTCAGCCTCTACCTCCACCACATGCGCCTCCTCATATTTTTCTTCGCTAGCTTAGCATCGGCTTTCGCTATCTCAGCCTCCCTCATATTCTCAAACACCTTCACCTACGTCCTAGTCTTAATCTCCTTCATCTTCCCTTCTCCATCCCTTGGCATCAATCTATGCTGCGGTCTGCAGTGTTAACCCCTGCCTCTCTTTCGACCTTATATATCTCCCATTTTTTCTTCACTTCTGCCAGGTCAACCCTAGCCTGATTCGCCGCCTCCATCTATATATTCTGCTCCAAGTAACTAAAATACTTATGGCTGGGAATGTCCTCCAGTTGTTTGACGTTTGCATTATAAATCAAAAGCCCATATCGATTCAGTTCCAACTGAACCTTGTCAAACACCTTTTGCTTAAACTCTTTTGTTCCCCACATACAACTCCTCCGTGGTCATTGAGGCGGCAAGGACACACGTCTCCTCGTTGATGATCCCCTAGACAAGCTCTTTCACGTGGTTGGAGAGCTTGTCGTGGTGGTAGAGGAGCCTGGCATACTTATGAAGGTTGGTCATGTCGTTAGTGCATGGCCCGATGGTAAAGACCGTGGGGAGGGTGAAGGCGAGCTTTGGCTATAGTTGACGGGGAACATGTTGAAGATGGTGCATGATTGGCCGGGGAGAATCCATGCCTTCTTTGCAAATTTTAGGTCGTTGATTCCAACTCCGGTAATCACTTGATAATCTGAAGTCTCCACAACTCTGTACATGGCTACATTTCTTTTAACAAAAAACCACCTAATAAATGTATTTAATAAAAATGCTTGAATTCTATTGAAAATAACAAAAAAGTTTAATATAACAAAAAATTAAAAAGAAAAACTATAAAAACTTACCTGTAGTCCCAATCCCTCACCACCCTCCTTCCTTTCCCTCTCTCCCACAAGAAATTATTAGATGATACAGTATCACCACATGACATTGACAACTGGTATTACCCACCAATAAATAAATGACACGTGGCATAATAATTATTAAATGAAAAATAATAGCTGGATTTTCATCTTCCTTAACGCCATTAGAGTTCTTTGCCAAAACCAATAATTGCTGCCCCTCGTATTCCACCTTATTTTCCACCACCCTTTTTGCTTGAATCAAATCCACAAATTGCAATCTTTCTTTTCCACAAAAACATAAAATTCCCTCCGCCTCCCTTTTTGCTTGAATCTCATCCATTTTTGCTTGAATTTTGCTTGAAATTGAATCCACAAACTGCAAAAATAAAAAATCTCAAGCTACATGTACTGTAATTTTTTGCTTGAATTTTGTTTTATCCTTTTTGGATTCTAGCTTGCGTGAATTTTGGGTCTGATTTAAGCAAGCTTGAATCTGACTGCAATTTCTTGCTTGAATTTTGTTTTACCCTTTTGGATTCCAGCTTGTGTAAATTCTGGGGTTTTGGGTCATCTTAGATTTTTTTTTTTTCTTTCTTTCTTATTTGGAGGATACCCTTGCGCTGCTTGCATTTTCTTTTTACAAGTGTTACAAGTGCTACATGTCGAGTGATTGCTCTGTTTATTCAATTAATTAGGGCACCAACTTTGTCTCTGTTCTTTTTTTTCTTCTTAAACCTGAAATTTGTGTATTATAAATTTTACGGCAATGCCAGTTTTCCATTTAACAAAGAGATTTAGAGAGAAAGTAAAAGGTAGAGGTACTTGAAAGAATTACAAACGCGATACGAAAGACTTGGATACTTTGTTTTATGGTTTGTGTCCTTTCTATTTTTTATCGATTCGTAAGACTTTGGCAATTTATGAGTTTAGTTAAACAAATTGGATCTTAAAGTGTCTTTATTTTACTAATTCATTGTATTTGATTGAGTGGGATTTTGGTATGTACCAGGAACTAAAATAATGTCTATCAAGGTTTGATGAGACTCTAGGAAGTGCCCTCTGTCCTTTGGGTATAATGTCCATGGATGGAGATTGCAAGATTGAAAGAGAACTTCTATGGGAATTTTTTTTTCATTTGATTAAGCTTTTCTCTCTAATGTTTTTAGGGGGTGTCAGATTGCAAGAATGAATGACAGCTTGAATTGGATTTTGGGTTGCTTTAGATTACTACTTTCAGCTATAGCTACAGTTCATTTTAGGTTGATATATAGAATTGGATTTTTTGTATCAAATGCTACAATTTTGCAGTGACATAAAATATTTTAATACTATTAAAAGTACAAGTGAGCCTGTGGTTGTAAATTGTAATAAGACAAAATGATATCTTATACAACTCATCGTATGGCTGACATGATTTCTTATGCCTTGGCCCTTTGCTCCTTATATGCTTTATTCACTATGATATATAGCATGACAATACATTACTCAGATGATAGGCACACTTAATCTTAAAACGAGAAAGTTATGGAACAATAATTAAGAGCAAAGTTATTGTTTCCAGTGACTGTAATCTCAATGCTTCCTATTCTCCAAAATAACGAAGTTGTCGAACAAATATTCACCACAGTATACATCCGGTTCAAAATCAAAATAAGTAAAGGCTTCTAATAAAAAAAAAAGATTTAAAGGTTTCCAACCCAAAGCATATCATCTTCCAACTGCACCCAAAAATTATAAATCAAGTTTAGTGGTGAAAAACAAGAAAAATCTTAGGGTAACTTAAAAGCATTGAAAAGTGATTTACTCTCATTGTATTGTAGAAATTACTCCTCTGGATTATGTTGTTGCCCATAAACATATGGATGTGAATCCTGCATTACATATAGCTTCACATTAACTACATGCTAAAAAAACAAATATGCCTTGTGTGATAAACAAATCAAACCTGGCTGAGTTGAGGATTTAGTCCAAGGGGTTCATGTGCAATAGAACGTGAGGATGAATTATGCCACATGTGTATAACAAATGTATAAAACAAACAAGAATTACTATGTGTATTTATAAATTCTTCATTCTTAAAGTAAATCGATCAATACCTGACTCACCATAAATTAACTATCTTGTAGCATATATACTTGTAAATGAAAAACTAGGCTAGATTACTTGGTTATATGGAGGCGATGCATGACTGTTTGTTGTTAACAAGCTCACAACTGAGAAGACCTGTGTAACATTTATAAGATGATAAGCAATTAGTCGAATTTAGAGAAAATAAGAGCATTCAAGTTCTTAAAACATACATCACTGTAAACTAACAGATTAGATTACTTGGTTTGATGGAGACAATGCATGACTATTTGTTTTAAGAAGATCATAGCTGGGTAAACCTGCGTAACATTTGTACTAGTGGGTACACTGAGTTGTTTAAGAAAATTTGATTCATATGGTGCTGAGCTATGTGAAGGGCCTATATTGCTTGGCTTCTTGGTTTTCCCTATAAAACAAATTTAAACTTTTTAAGTAAAAAAGAATATTGGAATTACATATGATAGTCAATAAAAATATAAAATTTCACTTACCAGATGAGACAGTATCTTTTGATGCTTTCTTTTTTTGTTTCTCTATAGCACTTTTAAATTTGGCATTGCTTACTCCTTTCGGCCTTACCAACAAAGGATTCAATATAGGTGGCTCTATCAACTGAGCAACCATTTTCGTTATAATCATCGTCATTGTTATCATTCTAAAGTATGTCATTGCTTTCTTTATTAACTTCATCCTTTGACTTGATCATATCCTTTTCAATCAATTCCTCCATCTCTCTCAATTTTTTCATAGCAACTTTAGTAGCACTTTCTAACTCTTCTTCCTTACTCAATATATTGTAAACCATTCACATCAACTTATTTCGACGCAATGTAATAGATGGTTTACCTTTTACCTACAACAATTGACTATGTTCATTTGCATCCAATCCTTTCTTTGCATTTTTTGTCCAACTTTATATATGTTGTGAAGGTATTTCAATCCAAGATTTGACTTTTAGTACCCTTAGAGTGTGACGACACAACAAACCCATGGACGCAAACATTTTGCAACTACAAGAAATCGTGCCATTTGACGAGTTAAGTTGGACAAGGTAAACTCTTGTGCAACCCTCTTCATTAAGTGCGAGGGAGTGAACTGTACCACAACTCTCATATTCATGCATTGTCACTGCTAATCTTTTGAAAAACTCTTTTTCAAATATTTTAAACATTTTCCTACTGTAGATAGTAGCATCATGCTTCAAAATTCCACTCCTTTGGGTAACTCTAGAAGGAGACCCTGATTGCAACGATAAGACTCTTTTGATTCACTTGTATGTATTTTTGTTGCTTGCTTATCATAATGATGCACAAATTCAATAAGTCTCATTGTCTTGGTAGAAATATTGTGGAAAATGTTATTCGTACTCTCACTTCTTTGTAAAGATTGTATTTGACATGTGAAAGTATCATGGCTAAATGCCGAACACCATTTGGCATGAAGTGCATACAACATATTCATCTGTGAGCACATCCGTGAGTACCCAGTAAGGTTGATTTATGCAACTAGCTCATCCCAAGTCGACTGGAATTCCAATTCTGTCTCCCAATATTGAAGACATTTATTGAACAAATGTCTAAAATTAGGGTTCACATAGAGACTTGACATATATTTTGCACAATTATGAGATATGTGCCATGAGTATAAACAATTACATACCCCAGAGAAAACCTTTTCAACGCCATTTGCCATAGCTTGACAATAATCAGTAAAAATTGTCTTTGGCTTTTGACCTCCCATTGATTCCAAGAAAGTATCAAATAACCAAGTAAGCGCTTCTGTTTTCTCATCCAATAAAAATGCACAACTGAACAATACATTTTTCCAATGGTGATTAAAGCTGACAAAGGGAGCACAAATTATGTTATACCTATTGGTATGATATGTAGTACCAAATGCTAAAACTTCCCCAAAACACTCATAGTCAAGTCGCGGCCTTCCATCTCTCCAAAAAAAGTTTGTCATTCGATTTTCTTAATCCACTTGCACAATGTAAAAGAACATAGGATCTTTTGCTTGCTTGTGCCAGAAAAGTTTGATCAAACTTTGAGCATCCCATGCTTTAAACATGACCATTTTTTCCTTATTCACAATATTGTAGCAATCTCTTTGTGTAAAACCTACATTCTGAGACCCGCCAACTTATTTTGCTAAATAAGAATCTGTATTTGTAGTCCTTATTCTTGCAACTACCATGGTTTTAATCACACCCAAATGAGCTTCAGAAATTTTTCTATTTGAACAAAGATAACAAACTTGTCTTAGTTGATTTTTTCTATTATATCTCTTTTGTCCCTTACGAACACTAAATCCAATTGTCATAGCATAGTTGTTGTAGAGATCATAAGCTTCATTTTCATTGAGTACAGCTTTTCCCAAGAAAACGTCATCATAATTCTCCGTTTGATTCACAATGATTGGATATTCTTCTCTGTTATTTTCTTCATCACTTTCTATATCAATGACTGGATCTTCTTCCCAATTATTTTCTTCATCACTATCGGTATCAATGAATAATGTACAAGAAAAATTGTACGTAAATGAAAAATCTGCACATAATCGAACGGTTAAATAATGGATGCAAAATAGTAGACATATGACAGCAGCCAAATAACAAGTTAAAAATTAAAAGAGAAAATGCAAAAAAGGCAAACCAAATAGAATAGAATTGAAAAATAAAATAGAAAAAAGCTAAATTCTGATTAAAAAAAAAAAAAAAAAAAAAAAAAACTAGAAGCCTACGATGAAGAACGCCTATTTTCATTCCTGGATCTTGGGTTGACATGGTTATGCTATGAAAGTGACAAAGTGATTGAGTCACTAGCCCAGGACTAGGGCACTTAAACCATCTCAAAACAAAACCCTAATTCTTTTTTCTTAAGGCAAAACTCTCTCTTTGCCTAGTATCATGTTTTATCATTCATTAGGGTTCATTATTTGATAAAGTCAAGAAGAGTTTACATCCTTTGACAAAAAAAAAAAAAAAAAAAAAAAAAAAAAGTAAAAAAAAAGAGGCTACCTCCTCCTTCCTCCTTGTTTGCTGATGAGGTCTGCAAAACTCTTCTTTCCTCTTTTGTTTTGTTTTTTTTTTTTTCCCTCAAAATAAAAATTCAATCAGATTTTATTACATTTTTCTTTCTAGCTAATTAGTATTTTCCTTAATAGTTATAATCCACATCATCATTCAAGTCATTTGATATTTAAAAGTCTTCATATAAATCTTAATCAACACTATTGGATATTATAAGATCTAAAGGCTACCAAAGAGTGTAAAAACATTTGTCAAAATGTTTGTCCATTGACCCTATAAATATTTAGGGATAGGATCAAGGGAAAAATATTTTTACACTTCCTTGTAGCCTTTAGATTTTATAACATTCAATGGTCTAGATTAAGAGTGATGTTGACACACCCCGACCGAAGTTGAGGCATGTTGGCTGTCACCCGAAGGTGACGTAACCAACAAGGAAAATGAAGCATAAAATATGGATAAATTTAAACCAAATCTAACAATGAATTAATCTAAGGTAGAGAGTGCACAGCAGTGGGAAGAACCCATAAAGCACAAATGTTCAGAGCATAGATGACATAAGAAGTGTAGTCGAAACTAGATAAGTGATGCGAAATATATTAAGCACACAAATTAAACCCTCTTCTGACAATTGTAGCAAAGTATGTAAGTAGGGATCGTTCAAAACCGGGGATTAGGAGGGATTGCTAAACTCTTGAAAACTGACCTAAGAACTCCAAAACAAAGTTAAAAACACTAATTTGGACTCAAAGAATGAAAAACCAAAGTTAAAACACTAAAACAAAACAAAAACTCAAAACAGCAACTAGAAGACTCAAAACTGCCTAAAAACCACTTTCTGGGCAGTTTTGAGCACCTACACTAATTTGGACGAAATTGGTTGAAAACTTGACTCAAAACACTTAAAAACATGAACCAAAACAATTTCTAACTAAATTGAGACTTCAAAGTAAAGGGGGATTTGATTTGGACGAAATTAAAGTTGAGAAAACAGATTGCAAAGTAAAACTGATTTTGAAACGTTTTTGGGGTTTTTAATGGATGATGGACTAGTTAGGGGTTCCTTCTCCACACATGACAAGTATGCAAATGACTCGATTTCCAGTTATTCCTTCATAGAATTATGAATGACAATGCCCCAAATTAACCATGACATCACTAGTTAATTCTCAAGTTTTCCTTGTGTTATTGAATTGGATGACATCATACGACAACCCAAAGCATTCTTCAAAAGTTCCTTACATGACATCATAATAAAGATACAATCAAAGATCATTACGTTCAATGAAAACTATAAGCATTGACAAAGCACTTGTGACTATGACATCATGACACTTATGCTAGGAATTGAACTTAACGCGATTGTGACTAGCAACCTTCACTACTTGTGAATATAAGTGTGTGACAATTATGTGAAACAAACTTATATTCTAGCATCATATTCATGCAAGCCAATTAAGTGTCGACCCCTAATTAACAAACACAAATACGTTATTACTCTCACAGTTAAGCCAATTGCATTCACGATTCAAGAACTCATAACTGGAATTTATCAAATCAACTTGCACACATAGTTATGGCTTCGAAATCACCCCTAACCAATAGGGGTTTAGCCACTCATGTTCATAGCAAAATGAAAGGAAAATAAATTAAACATTGAAATCATAAAACGAATTACACCTAGAATGCACCAACGACGAAGCTTGAGCATCCAAGAGTCTTTCCTTCTTTCTCCTTGCTACGGCACAAAGGTGGATGGGATGGTTGGGATGTGTTTTAGGATCAGGGATTATGGAATTGGATGGAGGATAGGCACGGCAAGGTGTAGTGTTTGGCTGGAATTGTGTTTTTAGGATTTTAGGATGTATAGAGTGGTGTGGCTAGATGAATGGACGAAAATTGGGTGAATGAGTGATCCCCCCAAGTGCCTTGCTGCAAAGCCTTATTTATAGGGCTAGGAAAGGTTTTTGAACTTAGTTGAAACACTTAAAGGATATATGTGTGTAGCTTGGACAAGGTAGGAGACAAGGTAGGACGGCTAGGAGACAAGCTAGGACGGCTAGTGACAAGCTAGGACGGCTAGGAGACAAGCTAGGACGGCTAGGAGACAAGGTAGGACGGCTAGTGACAAGCTAGGACGGCTAGGAGACAAGGTAGGACGGCTAGGAGACAAGCTAGGACGGCTAGGAGACAAGCTAGAAATTAGGCACCATGTGTGATTAGATAAAGCCTTCTAGAAATAAGGTTTTTTAGGCCCCCTTGCAGCTCCCTAACTGAATTCAAGCCTTCAAATTCGTCCATCCTTATGCCTCCATGCTTGCACTATCCAATCTTGGCCCAAAAATGCTCTAGAATGCTCCAAATTGCTTCTTTTTGCATACTTTGACACTAAAACCTGAAATTGCACGAAAATGACTTTAAACACTAAACTAACTAAGGAAAAACAACATAAATGCATGAGAACAAGCCAATTAAGTCGCATAAAAATGCTCCTATCAAATTCCCCCACACTTAGCTTTTGCTAGTCCTCGAGCAAAACAAAGAAATAAAACAAGACAAAACAAACAAACATAATCTAAACCTTCCAACGTTTGCCTCAGGGGTTTCCAATGCACATGACATGTTAAAGATTATCATTCCCACAGATTTGAGTCAATTTAACACTTAAGCACATGCTTAATCATAGTCACTACTTACTAGTTCACAATTAACCAATTAAAACAATGTTTTGAATGTAGTAACATGCCTTAGAGAATTCCTTCTATCCTTAATAGATTTGCACTCTATTTTCACTCAGATTTTCTAACTACACACCCTATACTAGTTATATGTGAGAGAATTGATGTAGATATAAAAACGAATGCTCACATATATGTATCACAAAGAATGCAATTTCCGGAGTTAATAGGCATGTTTAGATATGATCTCATGAATGGAATGCTACTACTTAGATGCGAGAACCAGTGACACCATATGCTCATACCAAATTCAAACTCAACAAATTGAAACACATAACACTCAAGATAGAAGTTTAAGGGTTGCAACGGGGCTTGGGGTATTGGTTAACAAAGAAAGGATAGGGAAAACAAACGTTACTTCAAGCATTAGTAAGCAAAGTAATGAAATTAAGACTTAGAATTCACTTAGTTTGCAGAAATTAACTTAAAAACACAAGGGGAAGACTTTAAACAACTTCTTAGGGCCGAATTCAACTTTTTGGACCCTTTCTTCAACAAACAACACCTTGGAACTCTTTTTCTCATGTTGTTCAACTCTTTTCATACTTTTTTTTTTTTTTTTTTTTTTTTTTTACGAATTTTTCTTTTCTTTTCTTTCTACTTCCCCCACACTTGGTTTCTGCCATAAAGGAATTCCATTTGAATCATGCTTACTATACTTTAAGAACGAGGGTATGGATAGTCCTAATCTAGGCTAGGTGAAGGTAATGTGGGTTAACAAAGAAAAGGCTAAACAAGGCTCAATGGGGTTAACACCTAAACATATAATGGAGTAGGGCACACGGCTTTTTGGTTAAAGTGGTGGTCACTACACAACTTCATCTTGAATATGTGTTATGCTAATCAATACCATGCTTTGAATGAAATGGGCATGACTTCTAGTGTTTGGAACTAAATGATGAAACGCCTTCTAAGTAGCAACCAAGCAAAGAATAATGAGATCATGCAACGATTTTAGAAAACAAAGAATGCACAGATTTTAACTCTCCAAATAAACGTTTAGGTTCAAGTCTCACAAGGTTGTAGCGTTAATTTGAGTTCCTTCCTTCAAGCATGTTACAAAAACTGATTTTTTTCTTTTATGATTGCATGTGAATTCATAAGTTATAACCACAACCAAGCATAAACATAGAGTAAATCAAACTTTCATCCATGTTAATCACTCTCTTTAACAGCCATGTATTTAAAAACCAAATCCTCATCATTGTGTTGGAAGGTACCCTAAGACACAAACAAACACACAAAAACAACTCTTTTTTGGGTTTTTTAAAACAAATTTTTCAAATTTTTCTTTGATTTTCGGATTTTTATTCAAAACATACTAAAACACACCAAAACTGCTTAAAAACACTTAAAAACAGCAAGGAACAAGTTTTGAAATAATGGGTGATAAAATCCCACGAATTTGCATGAAAAACACTTAGTTACCCCCCCACACTTAAAATCAAACATTGTCCTCAATGTTTTAAGCATAAAATCACACAAAGAAACACACAAACAGCAAGTAAAACAACTAAATAGGCAGATTAGAAAGAATCAACAAAGATAAGGGTTTAGGAACGCAAATCTGGAATTGGAGTGCTTTCTAGGTCTTCCTTTGTTGAATGGCATGGGTTGCCTCCCAAGTAGCGCTTTCTTTAACGTCTTGCAGCCGGACGAAGAACATGTTCAGGCACCATTGGTGCCCACGGCATGGAGTGAGATCTCCTCCACAACCTGCCCCACGACATTCTCATAGTATGGCTTCAATCTATGTCCGTTGACCTTGAATTCCACCCCATTCCTTAAGCTTTGGACTTGAACTGCACCATGTGGAAAAACATTAGTAACAACAAAAGGTCCAATCCATTTAGAACGTAACTTTCCGGGAAATAAACGTAGACGAGAATTAAAAAGTAAAACTTTCTGCCCAATTGTGAAGGTTTTGCCCCTAATCATCTTGTCATGAAACGCCTTCGTCTTTTCCTTGTAAATGCGGGCATTCTCGTAGGCTTCATTCCTTAGTTCCTCAAGCTCATTCAATTGGAGCTTCCGATGCATTCCAGCAGCATCTAAGTCCAAATTGAACGTTTTGATGGCCCAATGTGCCTTATGCTCTAGCTCCACGGGTAAGTGACAAGGTTTTCCATAAACTAGCCGAAATGGAGACATCCCTAGGGGTGTTTTGTAGGCAGTGCGATATGCCCATAGTGCATCGTCTAAACGCATGCTCCAATCCTTCCGGTTAGGCCCCACGGTCTTCTCCAAGATTTGCTTGACCTCTCTATTTGATACTTCGGCTTGGCCACTTGTTTGTGGGTGATAAGGTGTTGAAACCTTATGCTTGACATTGTACTTCTTGAAGAGTGCCTCAATGGTCCTATTGCAGAAATGTGAACCTCCATCACTTATAAATACCCGCGGCATCCCAAATCTAGAGAAAATGTTAGTCTTGATGAAATCTGAAACCACTCTAGAATCGTTAGTACGGGTAGCTTTTGCTTCTACCCATTTAGAAACATAATCAACCGCAAGCAAAATATAAGTGAAACCAAATGAAGAAGGAAAAGGACCCATGAAATCAATACCCCAAACATCAAAGATTTCAACATTGAAGATGGGTGTTTGCGGCATTTGGTCTTTTGCACCAATAGAACCTGTTCTTTGACATCTATCACATGTTAAGCAAAACATTCTAGCATCTTTGAACAATGTAGGCCAATAAAAACCAGATTCTAACACTTTACGAGCTGTCCTTTGGGTACCAAAATGGCCTCCACATGCAGAAGAATGACAAAATGCTAGAATTGAGTTAAAATCAGAAGTTGGCACACATCTTCTAATAATCTGATCTAGGCAATATTTCCATAGATATGGATCATCCCACACATAAAATCTTGCATCATGTATCAATTTATCACGTTGAACCTTGCTTAGGGTGTTAGGAACTTGCTTAGTCACCAAGAAATTGACCAAATCGGCATACCAAGGGGTACTTACCTCAATGGACAGAAGTTGTTCATCCGGAAACGTCTCAGAAATGGGGAGGGATTCTTCTTCACGCACCAATCTACTCAAGTGGTCAGCCACCACGTTTTCACAACCTTTCTTGTCCCTAATTTCAATATCGAACTCTTGAAGTAGGAGCATCCAACGAATGAGCCTTGGTTTGGCCTCCTTTTTGGTGAAAAGATACTTCAAGGCTGCATGGTCAGTGAAAACAATTACTTTAGTTGCAATAAGATATGATCTAAACTTATCTAAAGCAAATACAACCGCCAAGAGTTCTTTTTCGGTTGTAGAATAATTCAATTGAGCATCATTTAAAGTGCGGGAAGCATAATAAATAACATGTGACTGTTTATTTTTCCTTTGACCCAAAACAGCCCCAAGTGCATAATCCGAGGCATCACACATCAATTCAAATGGAATGGACCAATCCGGGGGAGTTATGATGGGTGCCGTGGTTAGGAGCTCTTTGAGATGCTTGAATGACTTCTCGCATGCCTCGTTGAACTCAAAAGACACATCTTTTTGGAGGAGGCGGCATAGGGGTTGTGCAATCTTGGAAAAGTCCTTGATAAATCGTCTATAGAATCCTGCATGACCAAGAAAAGAACGAACCTCTCTAACCGAAGTAGGAGATGGTAAGTAGCGTACAAGATCTACTTTAGACTTATCAACTTCAATTCCTTTTTCAGAGATTATATGACCCAAAACAATACCTTGTTTAACCATAAAATGGCATTTTTCCCAATTTAAAACAAGGTTTGTTTCAACACAACGTTTCAAGATTAAAGTGAGATTATCCAAGCATTTATCAAAAGAATCACCAAAAACACTAAAGTCATCCATGAATATCTCAATAATCCTTTCAACATAATCAGAAAATATGCTTACCATACACCTTTGAAACGTGGCAGGGGCATTGCACAAACCAAATGGCATGCGTCGATATGCAAATGTTCCAAAGGGACAAGTAAAAGTGGTCTTTTCTTGATCATCCGGGGCAATGACAATTTGATTATAACCTGAATATCCATCAAGAAAGCAATAAAAAGAATGACCCGCTAACCTTTCCAACATTTGATCTAGGAACGGCAATGGGAAGTGGTCCTTCCTTGTGGTGGCATTTATCTTCCTATAATCGATGCATACACGCCAACCGGTTTGGATTCTCATGGGTACAAGCTCATTCTCGGCATTTTCCACAACCGTCACTCCGGATTTCTTAGGCACACATTGGATAGGTGAAACCCAACGACTATCGGAGATAGGATAAATGACTCCACAATCAAGAAGTTTGATTATCTCCTTTTTCACAACTTCCATCATTGGAGGGTTAAGACGGCGTTGAGCCTCTCTAGTTGGTTTGGTCCCCTCCTCAAGAAATATGTGATGCATACAAGTTGTGGGGCTTATACCTTTGATATCGGCCAATGTCCATCCTAGGGCAGATTTGTACTCCTTCAACACATGCATGAGTTTTTCCTCCTCTTGTGCCGTGAGGGATGATGATATGATGGCAGGCAGTGTCTCATTTTTTCCCAAGAAAATGTACTTCAAATGGCTTGGCAAAGGTTTGAGTTCAAGGATAGGTGCCTGAATTATGGATGGAAGCAACTTGTTAGTCGAAATGGGAATGGACTCTTTGTTAGGAAACTTACCATCATGTATTGGTGATGACTCAAGGGCAGCAACTACTTCAAGAAAATCCTCACTAGGAGGCACGGCATAGGATAGTGTATTTGTGCCGTGGGGTTGCATGGATGTTGCTCCCTTGGTTTTGACTTCTACACCACTTGTAATGACTTTTTCAAGCATATCATCATTCAAATCTTCAAGGTATCCCTGCGCCAAAGAGTCAACAGTATCAATAGAGAAACATGAATGATCTTCACTAGGATACTTAATAGAATCAGAAAGATTGAAATTAACAACTTCCCCATCAAATTCCATGGACAAAGTTCCATTAAACACGTCAATCTTAGTCCGGGCCGTTTTCATGAATGGCCTTCCAAGTAGAATGGGCAGCGAGGGTGCATGATCCGATTCATCCATCTCAAGGACATAGAAATCCGCCGGAAAGATCAAATGATTAACCTGCACCAAAACATCTTCCAAAACTCCCTTTGGATAGGCATTAGATCTATCGGCCAATTGTATGATAACACCATCATTTTTCAATGATCCTAGGTTCATAGAGACATATATGGAATATGGCATAACATTTATAGAGGCACCTAAGTCAAGCATGGCAGATTCAAATCTAGTGTTACCTATGACACAAGGAATGGTGAAACTACCCGGATCTTTGCATTTGGGAGGTAGTTTGCGTTGCAAGATGGCGGACACATTCTCACCTACTTTTACCACTTCCTTGGTCGACATCCTCTTCCTAGTGGTGCACAACTCCTTCAAAAACTTGGCGTATCTAGGGACTTGCTTGATTGCATCCAACAAGGGTATGTTCACTTGAACTTTCCTAAATGTCTCAAGGATGTCCTTTTCAGCTTCTTCCTTCCTTGGTTGCATAAACCTACTAGGAAAAGGAGCATTCGAAGGAAAAGCATTAGTAGAAACCGAATTTGACACATTCTTACCCTTTTTGGCCGAATTAGACAGTTTTGGGGCACTAGGAACTTGCGGCAAAGACTCTCCCACCTTTGTCATGGGTTTGCTTGATTCTTCCTCTTCAATTTGCAAGTTTTCATCACCTTTGGGACCTGATTGTGATGGTGTAGGATCTGCCCCAATCTCTTTTTCACTTCTCAAGGTTATGGCTTTTGCACTTTCGAAGCTTCCCTTTGGATTTGGAACGGTGGAACTAGGGAGCTTTCCTTGTTCACGAAACTGCCCCATAAACTCGGCAATTTGCCCCATTTGTTTCTCCAATTGATCCACCCTTTTGTCTTGGTTTTGCATAGCCTTAGCTTGATCGTCCTGCCCATTAGACAACTTAGTTAGTATCTTAAGAAGTGCATCATTGTCAAGAGACGTACCTGAGGCACTTGGGCCGGATTGGGCTTGATTTTGGGGTGGGCCGTAGGTTTTGGGAAAGAACCCAGGGGGTTGTTGCCTAAAGCCTCCTTGGTTTTGAGATTGTTGGGGCTCCCTCCATTTGAAATTTGGGTGGTCTCTCCAACCGGGATTATATGTGTTGGAATAAGGATCGTTCCTTGGTTGGTTTTGGCCTTGAAACCCAATTGCATTGGCGCTTTCCCATCCACCATTTTCAATCAACTGTGGACATTTTTCAGAGGCATGTCCATGCATAGAACATACGCCACATACAATTGGTCCTTGCATCTTCATGCCCTCGGCCAACTGAGACACAATAGAAGTAAGATTAGCCAATTGTGAATTAATGTCGGAAGTAGAACTTACCTCATGAACATGTTGCCGTGGGGGTCCTCTTTGGCCTACTCCTTCGTATTGTTGATCGTTCAACGCTCGATTAGAAATCAAGGTCTTGGCAGCCATAGGTGTTTTGTCCACTAATGCTCCACCTGCCGAGGCATCGAGCATTTGACGTTCTAATGGTAGGAGGCCCTCGTAGAAGTATTGCAAAAGTAGCTCCTCCTTCATCTGATGCTGTGGACAAGAAGCAACAAGTGATTTAAAACGTTCATAGTATGCAGGAAAAGACTCACCTTCATCTTGTTGAATTCCACTTATTTTTTTACGAAGAAGAATGATGCGAGAAGTTGGGAAAAACTTCTCCAAAAACGCTCTTTTCATACTCTCCCATGAAGTGACAGTGCCAGGAGCCAACTCGTATAACCAATCCTTAGCTTTATCCATTAAAGAGAACGGAAAAGCTTTCATCTTCAAAATACTTCCGTCAACATTGACGGGAGTCATGCTTGAACAAACTACTTCAAACTCTTTAAGATGCTTGTTTGGATCTTCCATGGAAAGCCCATGGTATTTAGGAATGTGGTGCAACAGGCTTGACTTCAACTCGAATTCATCGGTCTTGCCTTGGGCAGCCGCGGGGTATTGAATGCATAATGGTGCGGCATTGGCCAACCCTGAGGCCGAAAGCTCTTTAATGGTCCGATTGTCTGCTGCCATAACTTCTTCTTCCACTTCTTCAAACTCAGATTCGGCCTCTGAACTTGAACTAGGTTCACTACGTTCGGGATGCCTCCTCTTTCTTCTCAAATCACGTTCAAAATCGTCGTTAAAGTCTAAGATATGTGCATGCACAGTTTGAGAACTCCGCGTCATGCACTAGTACCTAAAAAACAAGAAACAAAAATAGGTCAGAAACTAAAACAAAATCAGAAACAAAGTGAAATAAATGAAACAAAAACAATCCAAGGGATTTAGCAAAGTTGCTAATCCCCGGCAACGGCGCCAAAAATTTGATGCGAAATATATTAAGCACACAAATTAAACCCTCTTCTGACAATTGTAGCAAAGTATGTAAGTAGGGATCGTTCAAAACCGGGGATTAGGAGGGATTGCTAAACTCTTGAAAACTGACCTAAGAACTCCAAAACAAAGTTAAAAACACTAATTTGGACTCAAAGAATGAAAAACCAAAGTTAAAACACTAAAACAAAACAAAAACTCAAAACAGCAACTAGAAGACTCAAAACTGCCTAAAAACCACTTTCTGGGCAGTTTTGAGCACCTACACTAATTTGGACGAAATTGGTTGAAAACTTGACTCAAAACACTTAAAAACATGAACCAAAACAATTTCTAACTAAATTGAGACTTCAAAGTAAAGGGGGATTTGATTTGGACGAAATTAAAGTTGAGAAAACAGATTGCAAAGTAAAACTGATTTTGAAACGTTTTTGGGGTTTTTAATGGATGATGGACTAGTTAGGGGTTCCTTCTCCACACATGACAAGTATGCAAATGACTCGATTTCCAGTTATTCCTTCATAGAATTATGAATGACAATGCCCCAAATTAACCATGACATCACTAGTTAATTCTCAAGTTTTCCTTGTGTTATTGAATTGGATGACATCATACGACAACCCAAAGCATTCTTCAAAAGTTCCTTACATGACATCATAATAAAGATACAATCAAAGATCATTACGTTCAATGAAAACTATAAGCATTGACAAAGCACTTGTGACTATGACATCATGACACTTATGCTAGGAATTGAACTTAACGCGATTGTGACTAGCAACCTTCACTACTTGTGAATATAAGTGTGTGACAATTATGTGAAACAAACTTATATTCTAGCATCATATTCATGCAAGCCAATTAAGTGTCGACCCCTAATTAACAAACACAAATACGTTATTACTCTCACAGTTAAGCCAATTGCATTCACGATTCAAGAACTCATAACTGGAATTTATCAAATCAACTTGCACACATAGTTATGGCTTCGAAATCACCCCTAACCAATAGGGGTTTAGCCACTCATGTTCATAGCAAAATGAAAGGAAAATAAATTAAACATTGAAATCATAAAACGAATTACACCTAGAATGCACCAACGACGAAGCTTGAGCATCCAAGAGTCTTTCCTTCTTTCTCCTTGCTACGGCACAAAGGTGGATGGGATGGTTGGGATGTGTTTTAGGATCAGGGATTATGGAATTGGATGGAGGATAGGCACGGCAAGGTGTAGTGTTTGGCTGGAATTGTGTTTTTAGGATTTTAGGATGTATAGAGTGGTGTGGCTAGATGAATGGACGAAAATTGGGTGAATGAGTGATCCCCCCAAGTGCCTTGCTGCAAAGCCTTATTTATAGGGCTAGGAAAGGTTTTTGAACTTAGTTGAAACACTTAAAGGATATATGTGTGTAGCTTGGACAAGGTAGGAGACAAGGTAGGACGGCTAGGAGACAAGCTAGGACGGCTAGTGACAAGCTAGGACGGCTAGGAGACAAGCTAGGACGGCTAGGAGACAAGGTAGGACGGCTAGTGACAAGCTAGGACGGCTAGGAGACAAGGTAGGACGGCTAGGAGACAAGCTAGGACGGCTAGGAGACAAGCTAGAAATTAGGCACCATGTGTGATTAGATAAAGCCTTCTAGAAATAAGGTTTTTTAGGCCCCCTTGCAGCTCCCTAACTGAATTCAAGCCTTCAAATTCGTCCATCCTTATGCCTCCATGCTTGCACTATCCAATCTTGGCCCAAAAATGCTCTAGAATGCTCCAAATTGCTTCTTTTTGCATACTTTGACACTAAAACCTGAAATTGCACGAAAATGACTTTAAACACTAAACTAACTAAGGAAAAACAACATAAATGCATGAGAACAAGCCAATTAAGTCGCATAAAAATGCTCCTATCAATAAGTACTTATTACACAACAGGAAAAGTTCCTACATTATTTATGGATATGTCAAAACTGTCGAATATTCCTCGCAATCAACTAACTAGGACCAGGAAAGGCGAACAACAGAAGGGTGAGTGGGCAAAAAAAAAAAAGTTTATAAAATTCATTTATTTTCTGAACATACTAACCCCTCGCCGTAAAACATATATAGTTTCTAGAAAATCATACTACGTATAGGTATGAAATCAAATGCAAATCAATAGTAAATCCAGAAGTATGCCACATCACAATATCTCAACAGTAATACAAGTAAAATCAGGTGCTCATCAATCTATGTTGACACACGAGTCGGAGTTGCCTAACGCAACCTGTACGATAGGACTGGATGTAATCATAATATACATTACAGTACTACAATCATGTGAAGATTGGAGCTATTCGCGGTCCCATACGAGTCGGAGTTGCCTATTACAACCTGTACGACAGACTGACATGTACTTAGATCCAAGGCGTGCGTGCGATGCAGATGTGAACATACATGTGAAAGACTGGCCCTGACCCTGGGCGAGCACTAACACCTAGTGCAGTTATGATGAGCAAACTACATAAATATAAGCATGCCATAACAATTCAATAATTCTAGTCATCATAATAAACTTACCTGCGTATCCTGTAGGATTATTTTTGCATTTCACAACAGTGTAACATTTCTTATAACGTTATTTAATCATGGCATGATATGCATAAATCAATTCAAAAGCATTTGTGGAAACTATAAAGTGTGTGTGTGTGTATATATATACACACACACAAACGAAAACAAATGCCCACTCACTGATACGTTGATGGATCGTAACCTCCTAACCTTACTTGACCTCATACGTCATCGGGATAAGTCTCACCTATATGCGAAGTAACTAAACTAATTAATTAATAAGGACATAATGAAAAGGCTAGGAAAAAAACCCCATAATTTGCTCAAACGGAGGGTTTAAATATACGAAAACATTCTACTCGACAACGCGGAACATGACAACCATTCGCCAGCAGGTGGTCGGACCCGCCCTCACAAGCCGCCACACACTGCTAGGTCGCGGCCATGCGCCTGACAAACTGACAGTAACCTTAGGGGGAATATTCCGTCAAACTTGACAGAATAATTCGTTAAAGGTAACGGCGTCAGTTACCTTTAACGGTGTTAGAATATGCCGTTAACTTTAATACAATATTCTGTCTTCTTCTCCAATGGACCTCCACCACTATCTGGTTCGTCGGAATCTGGGGAATTTTCATTGGTTTTTGGAAAAATTTCAAATCTTCATATCTTGCTCATTTCTCAACCATTTTTAACGAACATTATATGAATTTGAAGCCCGGGAAGAGGAGAATAAGATTTTACCTTCAAAAGTCCAAATGGTGGATGGAAGTGGATCAAAATCCACTCGACACTCTTGGCCTTACTTTTGTTGTCTTAAACCCGAGGGTCTCCTTGTCAGCTCCACTTCAAAACTAGGCTAATGACCTCGAGCAGTTACCTAGAAGCTTCCAAGACTCCCAAAATTGTGCAACACAGCTGGAAACACGTCGGAGTACAACCCACCAAGTCGAAGCTTTCGAGTTGACAAGTCAAAAATCGATCATTTTCAAATCGTCTTGTATGGTTGGGTCCGTGGGTTCGATATGAGTATGATGGTGGTGTTTTTGGGTTTGATCTGCAAGTTTTGATGATAGTGTGTGTGTGTGTGTTGCAGAAGGGAGAGAGTCACGGGTGAGGAGAGAGAGAAGGAGAAGGTGAGAGAGAGAGAATGACAGCTTTTTGATTGGGTAGAGAGGAGAGGGAGTGATCTAATTGGTGGAAAAGAAAGAAAATCTGATTGGGTGAGGGAATTGAGGAAATGAACTGATTGGTAAGGGGAATGGGTACATGGGTCAATTTTAAAGAAGAAAAACGAAAAGGTTTTTAGATTTTGTACAGTGTACACAAAAATCCATCTCCTTATCAAAAACAGTGTTTCCAACACTGATAAATTAACACACGCTTGTACAATTCTACCCATTGTTAGTGTACTTTAACCGTAACTTTTTCGTTATAGATCCGATTTGGGTCTAATTCGCGCTCACGCGATCTTAACAACAAGTGCTACTTAATTACGATAACAGGAAAAATAAATTAAAGCTGAATAACCACGTCCATGTCACTTTGCCCACAAGGGCATAAATGTCAATTTACACACTCGAGGAGAAAATTACATGGGTAATTAGGGACGGGTCGTCACAAATGTGGAGAGTTTTAGATAGTAAATGACTTGGATGATGATGTGGATTATAATAAAGAAAAAATTTATCTAAATTAAAAATTAGGGTAAATTACATAAAACTATCTCAACTATTAGACCTGTGACAGTTTCATACCCCATCTTTAAAAAATGTCAATGTCATACATCATCTTACGAATTTGTGACAATTTCATACATTCCGTCAGTTTGTCTGTCAATCTTCTGTTAAATAGTGACATGACTTAAGAACGGACCCACTTTTTCTTAAAAAATTAATAAAAAATTAACAAATTATTAAAAACTAAAAAAAACAAATGTTTTTTTTTGCACCCCACACCTTTCTTCCCATCTCACCCGTGTCCACCCCCCCGCCCCCCAAAAAAAAATCTCTGCAACCTTCAACCCAAAGTCACAGCAAGCTTTGAACTTGCTGTGTCTTGGAAATCAAAGCACCCATTTCCTTTAACTTCCAACTCTCAACCCCTCCATCAAAACCCAAAACTTCAAATTCATTCGATGACTTCTCGACACCTAAATGCCTGCACAACCCCTGCTAAGCTACGGTCTCAAAGAAAAATTTGCACTCCCTTCGATAAGACTGCAGACCCACGTCCTCAACCTGCTCATGCTTATCTGTGTCACAGCCTATTCGGGTGGGGGAACTGCAGAAGAATTTTTTATTTTTTTTATTTTTTAATTGGCAAATTCAAATTTTAGGGTTAGGGTTAAGGTATTTACAGGGATTAATTTGGTGAGGGTGATGAGTGTGTAAGAGGAGGAGCGCCATGAGAGGGAGGTGGAGATGGAGGAAGAGAGGGCGGCGCAGGGGAGAGGGGGTCTAGTTTTGGCGTTGAAGGTAGGTTGGGGGGAACACAAATGGATGGAGAAGAAAGGGTGAGGGAGATAGGGCGTGGGTCCCCCATGCAAAAAAAAGATTTTATTTTTTTAGTTTTTAATATTTAATTTATTTTTATGAATTTTTTAATAGAAAGTGGGTCCTTTCTTAAGCCACGTTACCATATAACGGAAGATTGACAGACAAACTAACGGAAGGTAAGAAATTGTCACAAATTCGTAAGATGCGGTATGACATTGACATTTTTTAAAGATGAGGTATGAAACTGTCATTGGTGCAATAGTTGAGGTAGTTTTATGTAATTTACCCTACAAATTAATATCTAATAGGATGAAATTGAAAAAAACCAATAATCAAGCTTTGAACCTAGCGTAAAAAATCAAAAAATAAGAAAAAAAAACATGAAAATACTGTAACCTCTATCTCCCTCTTTGCAATGCCTTTTATGAATTCTCCACTTTCGGGTTTTAGGGTAAAAACCTTTTGAATTCGAAGTTAAATTGGTTACAGATTTCAATGGGTCCATAAATTTGGTGGTTTTCTTTCGGGTTTTAAGGTAAAAACCCTTTGATTTCTAATTCAAATAGGCTTATAGATTTGAATGGAATAAATTAATATGAATGGACTGAATTAATAAAGTATGAACTTGGGACCTTATAACCTTTTGGGTTTTGATTTTGCAGGAAAGCCACCGATTGGCAAGGACTTGATACTAAGGCTGCCATTTTCATTATAATTAAATTGTTTGCCATTCGCTTTTACTTATTAAATTGACTATGTATGTGCCATTGCCAATCATGCCATTTGCATTACTTGTTTGAACATTTGCTTTCTATTAAGGTTGCCATTTGCTTTTGGGTATATTTCTTAGATGTAGTTGATCCTTTGGTGTTCCTCCCACTATAAAATTCTCTATCAAACAACATGAATGATTATACTTGTCATTTTTTTTTCTTTTTCTTTTTGTTTGTAGGAGCCCTTCAAGTATTTACTATGAATATGGACTATCCATCACTTGCTGCTTGATCAAGCAGGAGCCCTTCAAGTCTATATTTATCAATTTTTGTAAATTGGTATTGTTTTTCATTATGTATGAGAAGCATTGTAAAAGAATTGGATTAATATTTAATGAAATAAAAAAAGGCATTTGATGTCTTCCATGTTGCCCCCAAAGTTGGTATGCTATTGTTCATTTGGCATTGAATATAAATTTCTAAATAAAGTCGTACAAAATACTTGAATTCCTTCAAGTTCATGGCCAATTCCTCCAAATTCATGGAATAAACTTATACAAAACAGAGGAACCCCATTTAACATCATGTAAATCAGGAACTAAAAAATTGAGATTAGCATGCTGTAGATAATGAGTGCTCCTCATCTTGCAATTAACCAAAAATAGAAATCATAAAAATATTGATTAACAATAATAATGTTATTATACCTACAAATATTGTTAGAAGGGTTACCTATCATCAATAACACTTTCATGTAACATTTTGGTCCACAGAGGCTATTCTACATCATAGACAACAAACGCATTTCAACTATTGATATATTAATTGCACGATATACATAGAAAAACATGGCGAAGTATGTATTCTTACCGATTGTGGAGCTTCGGACAATTTCTTTTGTCATGAGTAACTCCATATTGCCCACACCCATGACAAAGGTTACCATTAACCCTCTTCTTGCATTTTCTTTTTGCAGGACGTTCCACATCTTCTTTGGTTGCAGGAGGTTTCACATTTTCATTGCTACTACCAATCAATGGCTGAATCTTATCATTCATAGCATCCATCGTCTCACAAAAGAGTTTACTTGCCTCATCATTTAGAATCACTTTATCAATCAAATGCGAATATTATTGGAATAATGTACCACGCCTTTCAAGTACGGATTTGTCAACAAATATCTCCACACTAGAGTTGTCTACCGTAACCGAAGATTTTGTAAATTTAGTCCATCTCTTCAAAATGTATTCATCTGGCAATATCTAAAGTTCACATACTTTATGCAAATATACCAAAGGATGACTGCATGGGATTCCTTAACTATCAAATTGCTTGCAGCTACATGATGCAAAATCCCTAGATTTTTCATACAAAATTTCATGAACTCTACCCTTTTTGTCATCAATGGGCAAAACTTTAAACATGTTGCAAGTATTATTTTCACTTGTAAGCTCAATATTATAACTGTAACTTTCCCACAACTGCTCTTGAAAATCAAGTTAGTAGCTACGTGTATAAATATTGGACATTTGCGCATCCATCTTAATAGAGCATTTGAGTTTTGGCCTTTCGTTGAAATCAATGTGATCTACCTTCAACTTTTAATGATGTTAGCATGCTAATGCCCTATTATATTTAACCATAAACTCGAGGAAGGAGTTGTTCTTGGAAACATATTTCTTTAGAAATGAATGTCCACTCTCAGCTCTCTGACTAGTTGACCAATTTGTAGAAAAAAACATCATTCACATAGGTTGGAACCCAAGTTGATTGAATCCTATACATCGATTGCAACTAGCTTAATCCACTTTTTGAAACAATGGCCATCCATTTCACATCAAACTCTTCTCTAGTCTCTGACCCCCAACACATGATTTGAAATCTAAATAATGATCTCTGTATTTGATCACATGAAGCTTGTTCAAGAACTTATCCAAAATATGCCACATACAAAATCTGTGAAACGTGTTTGGAAAACAGTAGGGAATAGCTTTTGTCATTGCTGAATCTTGATCAGTAATAATCATTTTTAGAGCATCACCTGGCACAACATTCAATAATTCTCTAAATAACCATGATTGTTTAACCATCATGTTTACACCCAGGAAAAACGATTGTTTAACCATGATTGTTTACACCCATGAACAGGGCAAATATCATACTATACGGATTGGTATTGTATATAGTGTCAAGAATGACCACATCATCATAAAACTTGTATGCTTGCCTAAAACTTGAATCGGCCCAAAAACATTGAGTAATCTTGTATTCTTCATCTGCTTGAATCTTGAATGTGAATTCAAAATTTTTTTTCTTGCTCTAGCAAAAAATGATTATGCAACATTTTTCCATCATGCCCCTTCATCTGATTTCGCACTTGTGTTCGATAATTATATAAATCTTCTTGTGTACAACGAATTTCAATTCCACCTACCTGCAATCCAAGAATGTCAAATTGTTAGTGTGGAGGTATGTTTGCCATGTCTAACTGATCAACTAATATTTTATGACACTTAGTAACTCTGTGATGAGACTTTAGCAAGTGGCATCTTCGTGGGGATGCTATTGGATGATTATGACCCTCGTCAAATATAATGATTGCATACCCACCAAGTTTAATCTCACAACTATCAATCTTTCTTTACAACCCTCTTTGGTTAATCCACGACACTTTTGTTCGTCACCAATCCATTCTTTTGTATTACTTCCCTCTGTTACACACAAACTCCTTTCTCATGATCTCACCATCCTTATTTTTCTTACTTGAATGCATCCGGACACTAAAACCCAGCCTCCCTTGCATAGTTGTTGTAAAATCCAAGCAATTCGTCTAATATTTCGAAATGTTGACCTATGGTAGGCTTGAACTCATCCGTTACTTGAGGATAGAAAAAAACAAATACCAGCTACAATTTCTGACTAATTTTCCATGGGAACTTGCATTTCATTAGCTTCCATAACTTGAATAGGCATTTTGTCAGTTTCCATAACTTCAATAGCCATCTCATTAGCTTCCATAACTTGAACATGAACATTAGCACAATCAAACATCAACACCAAAAAGAATAATAAAAAGCATCAACAAAACTTGAAAAGAAGAACAAAAGTCAAATTATTCAACTACTCCACTAACACATTAAAATTTGTAAGCCAATTTGAATTAGCACTCAAAAGGTTTTTATCTTAAAAGAAAACCACCAAATTTATGGACCCATCCAAATCTGTAACCAATTTGAATTAGAACTCAAAAGGTTTTTACCCTAAAACCTGAAAGAAAACCACCAAATTTATGGACCCATTCGAAATTGGAACCATCCTGAATTAGATCAGAAATAGGTTTTTGCGTTTAGAATTCAAAAAATATAAACCCCAATAGTTCAACCCCATATCCAAACTAATCACCTAAAATAGTGAATGAGGAGGAGACCCTTACCTGAAATTTAAAAGGTTAGATGCGATGGCCTGTGATTTGGCTGAGCCGGAAGCTTTGTTTGTGGGAGATGCATGTGCGTCTCTGTCGCAAAGAAGAGAAGAGAACCAGAAAAGAAAAAGAAAATAGGGAAAATTAAATATGAAAAGGAAAAAAAAAGGATAAAAAAGATTCTATGAGCTATTTAATCTCAACCACACAACTTCATTATGGCTAATCTAAAGGTCAAGATGCTTCTCCTTATGTTTTTTAGAAAAATGGGGATCTCTCTTGTTAAAGGATTTGTATATATATATTTTTTTGTATAAAGAGAGAGAATGAACATGGGGAGAGAAGAGAGAGAAAGGGGGGCGAGGCCAAGTGGAAGATGAGAGATGAGAAATGAGAGAGAAGATAAGTAGACTGATGGAGGAGAGAGAGGAGAGAGAGAAAGAAAGAAGAGGGGGTGAGGCCAATGGAAAAAATAAAGGAGGGAGAAAAAAAAATGGTAGTTGATAAACAAGTTATAAACCCCTGAGAGTGCAAAGTTACTATTCAATTTATGCATTGTTCATAAGAACACATACCATCTAAAAAGAAGAAAATGAACACTGAGTAATAATGACTCAATTTATGCATCCTTAAAAACCTACTGCAAATTCATCATAACACGTGTCCTTGAGTTATGTCGTTCGAATTGTTGTTTTCCCTTCAGTTGCGGTCATCACATGCACACTGATCTTCATTTCTCCTATCCTATCTGCTGCCTAAGCCATGTCTATCCCAAGTCACATTGCAAGGTTGCCATCGTCGAAAAGGTTGTTGAGCCTCGGGGAAAAATATATTGATTGAACTGGTAAATCAATCGATTATGGTAAGTCGCCATAACCATAGTCCAATTGCTAAGTAATACCAAAGGACATTCCAGTATTCTACTAGAATTTGGAAATTACTCCGATAATGTCCTGGCTAACCACAATTAATTGTAAATGTGCTTCAGTCCTGCGGTTCTTGTCCCCATTTAATGAAATATGTAGTGCATAAAGAAATAGAAACCCTTTGGAAAGAACCACTTCATGATTCACTCCCAAAGAAATGCACACTACCTGCCGATATCCTACTCACTGGAGCAGTAATCACCTTAAATCTACCATACGCAGATCCCAAAAGTTGTCCATTCTTTTTAAACACCATCTTCACTACCTATTCATCTTTCTTCTTGCAAATTACATTTTGCTCCACATTCAGAGTTATATAGAAAGCAACTTCCTAAATAACTCCACCATTAACCACAAAACAAACATAAAATTTATGGGTTAATTTTACTATAACCTAATTCTCAGTTTCTTCTTTGTTATTTCTGAATCCTGAACACAAATTAATAAATCTCCAAAATTCCAGTTCTTAATCGGCTACCGACATATTTCCTTGCTTAAGCAATGGAAACTTTTGTCTCTACACACCACTTGAAGTTTAGAACTTAAGAAATTAGTCTTAAATTTGCCTTGAATAAAAACCAAGTCATTGGCTATTCACCGACATCATCCTCTTTTTGGCTTTCCACCCATACTTAGCACTCCTGACATAAAGAATTTTGTGGTGCACATCTTCTGATCTTCCGTACATCTCATAACTTCTACTACATCATTTCTGTTTTCTAGCCAAAACTTAGTTTCGTCATTTGATCTTTAGTCATCAATTGAACATGCTCCATGACTTACGAAAATCTCTGTCTAAGTACAACCTTACTTTTCTAATGGGGATTAGTTGGTCTAATACCTCAATTAGCTGCTGTAAACCAAGTACATCAGTTCACTCACAGGAAAATAGAATATTTATGTCAAGTCGACATCAATATCCCATCACAATATACTGGCATCATTTAATGCAAATGTATTTTCTACTGACTATGCTTTACTACCAAACTAACACACCCGACCCGATTAGCCTTCTAGCTAAGGGCTGTCTATCACTCAATTGACAATGAAACCCCACCGTAGAGGTGACGAAATACCATCAGCTTAATATCGAAGCCATATGTAAGGAAATTGTGATATGCGATATTTCGAACCGAAAGGCTTATTTATTTATCAAACCCGCACAAGGCACATCCCTAGATGGTTATGTTTCTATCATTACAGACATCACAATATCTTGAAGGTCCATGATATTACCTTAGTTGCAAAATCTTTGAATTGTTCCAAGGCTCACATCACTTCATTACGACACACGTAAGACATGGTTGAGAATTCTTGTTGAGCATATTTGAAGTACCTATGGTTTTAATCCATCGATGAGTCTCGACAACGATCCAGGAAAGCTATGCCACATGTATCAATCAGACCAATACATGATACATTAATGAAGTCAATGCCAGATATTTGCGTCTACATCATATATATCAGGAGATTGAAGTCAAGCAATATGATCCCACATAACCTTGCTGACCTCTTCACGACATCACTACTGAAGTCTGCCTTCCAAGAACTTGTCCAGGGAATTGGTATGCCTAACTATTCATATGCAATGGATTTAGTTCTCGTTTGGAAGTTTTGTCAAACTCAAGGGAAGTATCCAGAAGTATAATCACTTAATATTAATGTACTTTTTTTCCCCTATGATTAGAAACATTTTTTCCACTAGGTTTTTGCTACCTAACAAGGTTATGACGATGCATCCATCTGGGTTGGTTATACGCTTGTGAGCTTGTTACTTGCGTCCATAAGACGTACACTTTTGACCGAGTGCAACTTCTCACCTTTGTCCTTAGTTTATGGGTTTTTATCCTACCTTGGGTTTTACCATAGTGAGGTTTTGTAAGTTTTACCTTTTATGCATTATTCCGTTGATTTGAGATTCGCATTCACTCATTGCGTCGACAACTTCACCAACTAAACTTACTTCATCATTGCAGACTTTATGCGCCATTTACTTGAGTATTTACACACTAAAAGGGGAGCTTTCGAGTCATAATAGTTTAGAAATGTGATTGTGTAGATCCTAGGAAATCCTTACGGGATTATACTATATCTTATACTTTAGATATTATCTTATTAGAGTTGTAATCCTCTTGGAGTAAAGAATTAACCATTCCTACTACTATAAATAAAGGCATAATGGGGTGAGAAATCACACCTCAAAATTCACCCAATTCTCTCTCTCTATGCTTGCCACACTTCACTATAATTCTTCAGTGAAATAGGCCCTATAACAAGTTCATCTTAAACTTTTATTTGTGATATTGTGTTTTTTTGTACTTATTGACAATCATTACCATATGGAGGTGAGTTCCTTAATACGTGACCTATAAAAATAATAACTTAATACAATGTGGAGTTTATTCTTATACATAATTGGCCTAAGTTAGGACTTGAAATTTTTACAACTATATGGAGGTTTTTACTACATAGTGGTTTTACTATATTTAAGTTTAAAAGTGACTTAATACTTCTCTCATGCACAAGAGTTAAAAGTGAAATTTGACTTTGTATGCATTGAAGATGATTATTACACTTGAACATTTGAAGCCAACAATGACTTTATAACTTTTAACCTTTTCTTTTAAAATTAGAAAAGTTTGGAAAAGCTATCATTTTATTAATAAACTATTGAGGACCATTGTTAATCCGTGTTTTCATGTACAAATCGAGAAACATAATCTCATGGGCAAAAGTAAACACTCTCAATCATTTGATTAACAAACATTTATGGAAAATGTTACAAAACTAGAAAAATGATGATAATTTGATGCATAAAAAATGTGAAATATTATTGACACATCATATAAGTGAGGTTGTTTGGGTATTGTGTTCTCTTTCTTTTCGTCATGTGCTTTGGTGTAATGCTATTCCTGTGGATGCTTCGGCCTTAGCTTCCAATCATGCTCACACATCCGCTATTTTATTAGGGATTTGGTCGTCAAAGCCAAATGTGCTATTTTGATTTGTTTACAAACTCCTTCTCTGTTTCTGGTTTTTTTTTTTTTTTTTTTTTTTTTTTTTTTTTTTTTTTTTTTTTTTGGAAATTAGGAACTTCAATCCAGGGCCAGGAAGCCAAAAGGTACACGAAAGCCTATTGAGAGGCAAACACCTAGGAAGATAGACTAAGGCGAAAGTAGTGAAAGAGGATACATCCAGAAGACACTTCAACCAAGTGAAAGCATCACCCCAAACACCACCACAACAAAATTAATGCGGACATGGAAGACCATCCTTGCTTAAAACATTTACCAATGAAGATGGGGGCCTATCGACCCAAACATAATCACACATCTCCAGAAAACCAATCGACGTAAGAACATCCGCTGCCATATGGGCTGATCTTCGCACCCAAGACCAGCGACAATTCTAGAAGGGCCCACTCAATTGTTTGACCCTTGCTAGGTAAGCTTTCTAATAGCCATTTTCAAGAGAATCAGAAAGACAAGATACGATTTCGAGAGAGTCCGATTCGAGAATTACTGATCTAATACCCAAAGAGGTGCCCAATTCACACCTATGAAGCAGTGTTAATGCTTGAACCACCGCAACATTGGGAGCCATAATAGAGTACCTAGCTGCTGCAAAAACGCGATCCCCCTAAGCCCACATCACCACCCTAGCGAAACCTAATTTAGTCTCATTAGACCAGCTAGCATCAACATTAATTTTTGAATATAGAGAGTTAGGAATAAGCCACCGAGATACCTGACCTTCCGGAGCATTCACCACAAACCTAATAGTCCCCGATGCCCTCACCGTATCCAAGAATGATCCCATTGCATTTGATAAAGCCAACACCACCTCGGTGGGATTGATTAGTACTTGATTGAAAACAAAATCACAACGGGCTTTCCAAATAAACCAACAAGTGAAAACAACATATGACTGAACCCACTTCCTGTTGGCTATGGACTTAAGGTTTAAAGACAAATCTACCTACAACCAAAACACCCATGATTGAATACCTGATCTATCAACTCTATAGTTTAGAGCTCTTCCAAACCAAATTGTTTCCACCCATGAACAAAGGAGAAAAAGATGCCCAATAGTTTCCTCTTGACAAAGACAAATAGGACAAGTTTGGGTAGGGAATGACTGCCTTCTAAAGAGAGCCACTCTAGTTGCGAGGCCATTGTGCAGCGATAACCAAAGGAAATGATGAATCTTTGGGGGCACTACCAACTGCCAAACAACTCTCCATAATTCATTTGGGACCAATCAAACACCTAATTGACGATGATCCCTCAATCCAATTGTCCTCAATTGAATCCAACGGTACCCCGACTTAGCTGAGTACCTGCCATTCTTACTAGCTGAACTAACCGATCCTTCCTTTGTTCACCTTTGTATGTATGTTATACAATTGTCATTAGGCTGTTGAGATGGTTATAATGTACATATTGTAGCCAAATTTTTTTAATTTGAAGCATTTATCTTGAAGTGTAATCTTATCAAAGGCTTCAATGTAGAGCCCTAAAATTACTAGCAATTGACCTGCATGATTGATGTGTGATAATTTCTTACTGTATATAATATGGCTTGATAATACTTAGGGCTTCTTGTCCTAATGGTTTAGGAATGTGATCGTGTAAATTCTATTATATCTTGGGATATCATTGGGGGATTCTATCATATCTTGTAGATTAAATATTATCTTATTAGAGTTGTAATCCTTTACGGTTAAGGAATTCACCTTCCTACCATAATAAATAAAGGCACAATGGGGTAAGATCAGATACACATCAGAATCACACATCTCTCTCTTCTCTCTTGTCATCTTGCATCCCCTTACTCTGACCTTTTAGTTGTTCAGTTAAATAGGCCTACAACATTTTATCAATACGCTCTAACCTGACGCTAAGGACACTGAGACTAAGGAACGGAACATTCATGGAGAATATTGTTCTACAAATCCAAAGCCTTAATTGTTTTCTTCCAATCAGGTTCTCTTAAAATCCATGTTTGGTATTTTCAACGATCGTGATGCATGAACCCCCTACATTTATATTTACCTTCCTATATATATTGTATATTTTATATCTTTGTCAATATATATATATATATATATATATATATATATATATATGTTCATGCATAACACAACTATAAATTCGCTATGTGGAATTTGTGAGTTTAAGAATCGAAACAAAATGGAAGCAATTTAAGGTTTTTCCAAACCCTAAAAATTTGAAAAAATAATATAAAATCTCGAAGTTTTTACGCTAACTCGCCGAGCCATGCTAGTTAGCTTATAATCAAGCTGTGTTGGCAAGCGCCACTGGACGCGTTGTTCGACGTGACCCAAGGAAGCAACCTTTGGGTTTGTTGCGGGTGAAGACAACCATGCTTAAGGCGTGGGTTTTTCTTTCCTTTGGGCATGCAGCCTCAGTCCGTCTCCAACAAGCTTTTGAGCTTTACTAGGCTTCGTCTTCGGCTCCGACCCATTACCAGCAAGCCTGATGCTTTCTGGGCTTCTCCACACCTCGGTCCGCCTTCAACAGCTTTGTGTTGCTGGGCATCACCCTTCCTCGGCCTACTGCTAGTTGCATCCCATGTCCCTAGCCTAGAAAAAATAGGCCTGCAACTTTTGCTGCAAAGCTGTGTATCATGCAGCTAGCCATTACGTGGTGGGCTGCGTTATTTTTTGACCCAATGCCATATTTTGGAAACTTCGCTTCTTAGCCACACCCATATACTTTGGCGTGTTCTTGGCTAAAGTCACACTAGGCTATATTTTTCTAACTGCTTGGCTTCCAAAACTAATATGATCTATGATCCAAGCATCATTATTTTGCTACCATCCTGAGCTGGTCATACCCTTGTAAAGTTTCTTATTTTTGTCTCGTATGACATTTAGTTTTGATATTATGCATATTTCTCACGTTTCTCCTTAGTGTATAGGTTTTTCACCTATATTGGATTTTACTATAGCAAGGTTTTATGAATTTTACTACTAATGCATCCTTTAGTTAATTTGAGACTCGCATTCGCCCGTTGTGCCAACGATTTCATCAATTACTTTATTTGCCGAAGACCTGATGTGATGTTTTGTTTGAGTATTTACACACTCAAGGCAGAGTGTTGTAGTCTTAATGGTTTAGAAATGTGATCGTGTAAATCCTATTATATCTTTTGATATCCTTGTGGGATTCTACCATATCTTGTAGTTTAGATATTATCCTATTAGACTTGTAATTCTATTGGGCTAAGTAATTCACTTTCCCTACTACTATACATAAAGGCACAATGGCTGAGATTAGATATATCTTAGAATCAAACATCTCTCTTCTCTTTCTTGTCGTGTTGTAGCCCTTCTCTCTATCCTTTTAGTTGTTCAGTTAAACAGGCGTACAACAGTTTTTTGTTTGTTTTGTTTTTCACTTTTTGTCCAAAAGATGTATGAAAACTATATGGGCCGTAGAAGAGATGAAAAATAATGATAAGAGAGGGAGGAAAAAATAAAGGTTAATGAAGGAAAATAAAAGGCTTGTTATCTTAACACCCCACATATTATTGAATTCACTCCACACACTTAATACACTCCACATTTTCTTTTTCAATTAAAATTTAGGGTCATTTTAGTTCCGGTCCTTAATTAACCTAATTGTTTGAATAAAACCTTGTTTGTTTAAATAATTTAATTGAGGTCCCTAAAACCATTCAAGAAATTTAACTCTTGCATTATGCATTTAATATCCCACTTATGAAGTTTAAACAAATTCAAATAATATTTTTACAACATAAAGATTACTTAAAAATCAGTAATATTGTTGTAGGCACAATTTACTAAACAATTATGGAGGCCAGAGAGAGAGGGGGTGCGGCACATAGAGAGGGAAGAAAGAGATGTGTAATTGTGAGGTGTGTTCTCTTCCACCCCATTGTACCTTTATTTATAGTAGTAGGGAAGGTTAATTACTTATCCTAATATGATTACAACTCTAATAGGATAATATCTAACCCTAGGGAATATTAGATATCCCTAGATACACTACGATTTACACAATCACATTCCTAATCTAATAGGACTGCAACACTCCCCCTTGAGTGTGTAAATACTCAACTAAATGACGCATCAAGTCTTCAACGATGAAGTAAGTACAGTTGATGAAGTTGTCAGCCTAATAAGCGAATGCAAGTCTCAAATCAATGGAAGAATGCATAAAAGGTAAAACTCACAAAACCTCGCTATGGTAAAACCCAAGGTGGGATAAAAAAACATAGACTAAGGAGAAATGTGAGAAGTTGAATTACATCAAAAGTATACATCTTCTAGACGCAAGTAGAAGAACTCACAAGGGTATGACCAGCCTATGATGGGTGCCTCATCAAAACCTAGTTAGGTAGCAAAAACCCAATGGGAAAAATGCTCCTAATCGTAGGGAAAAAGAGTACATTAAGTTCAAGTGAGTATACTTCTGTATACTGCCCCTAAGTTTGACAGAACTTCCAAATGAGAACTACAAGCATTGCATACGAATAGTTAGACATACCAATTCCTTAGACAAGCTTCTGAAAGGTTGACTTCAGTAATGATGTTGTGTGAAGGTCGACAATGTTGTCTAGGATTGGCTTGCATGACTTTAATCTTCTGATGTTTTGTTGATATGATATAGACACAATATGTCTTGGTGTTGACTTCGTTGATGTAACATGTCTTGGTTGGGTGGATACATGAGGCATAGTCTTCATGGATCATCATCGGAGCTCAACAATGGATGAAAAACTACAAGTACTTCGAATATGCTCAACAAGAACTCCTAACCATGTCTCACATGTGGCGTAGTGAATTGAGGTGAGCCTAGGAATGATTCGAAGATTTCACAACTAAGGTCAAATCGTGGACCTCCAAGATATTGCGGTATCCCTAAAGGTAAAGACATAACCATTAGGGGGTTTACCTTGTGCAGGTTTGATAAGTAACCAACATTATCATAACAAACAAGGCAAACATTATTTCAAGGATCAAGGGGATTAAATCCTAACGGGATGCGTTGGGATTAGTCCAAATCCATAGTACCTTTCAGGGTATTGGAAAAACGTCTTTAATACCAATTCAGTGGTTGCGTGTAGGTGCAGTGCTGCATCATTATCAATAGATCAACAGCGAAGGAGATGTCTTTTCTAATTGCAATGAGCTAAGTACAACAAGCACAAAATTGAACTCAGATATGGAACTTCGGATTCCATAACCTCTTCCATAAACTCTTCAAAGGTAACACATTCGGGGTGTAGTTTGATTGGTAGGCCAATGTAGCATCAAAACAACGCTTGAACTTCAAGTCAAGATGAGTTTTCCTAACATCCATCATCTCAAATTTTGTCTTTAGGTGTGAGACAGTTTCCTGAAACTCTTCCAGAGTCTTAGTGAGATGCATGTCATTAACATAAACTTTAACTCTAACAATTCGGAATAAGACTTCATAATTTAACACGCAAGGGCATAATTCATCTCTAACTGATCAAATAATCACTTAGACAGGTATATCACATCCATTGGATTGTTTCAATCCGTAAGTGAATGCCTTAAACAAGTTAAGAGGGTGTTCTGTGGTTTGGAATTATTTACACCAGTCCATGTAATTCTTCGGGAACTGTTGATGTATAATTCCTTCCTAATGCTAGAATATATTTAGTATAATGGCACAAGCAAGGGTGTCGAATCCACAGGGACTAATTGGACCTATGTAACTACTTGTTTGCAAGAAATCTAAGAAATGAATCAAACTAGTCTAAATAGGCAGATTTGAATCAAACTAATCAAACTATGCAGATTTGTTGTTTTAACTTGAAAGCATAAGAGAATGAAGTAAACACAAATCAATGAATCAACAACTAATGTAATGGGATAGTATCAATGGAAATGAAACTAGGGATTCGATTTCACCATTGCTCAACTAAGTCCATGTTTGTCAAGTTAGTTTATACTCATTCATCTACCTATTTCTTGAGTTTGTTTCACTTGGATATGATCAACCATATGATGTGTGGATTTGATCAAATGTCTCTAATCATGAACCTAATTGTGATGTGCAACTTTGGTTCATAATCAAGATTATGTAATGTACAAGAAACTTTCATAAAACCAAAGGGAGTAATTCGGCAGGATGTGTGCTAAACACTCCCTTCATTCATTCACATATCTACCAAGATTATGCATGATGTGTGCTTTAATCTTGGCTACACAACTTAGTGATTAATTCAAATGATGATCAAACATTAAAATCAACATACTAAGTCACCATTAAAACAGAAAATGAAACAAGAAATAGATGGACAAAATGAGCATTCTAACTTAATTACATGGCAAACTTTGCAAGGTTACATCGAATCCCTAGAGAAAGATTAGTTACAATTCATGTTTACAGAATGTTTAACATAAAGATACACAACATGAATGAACATAGAATTAAGTAGAAGGGACCCTTGAAGCAAAACTGATGTTGAATTCCTTGAAGAGTTCCTTGGTGTTGCTTCTCCAAATGTGGTGCGGATGAAGTAGATTGGTTTGGTTTGAATGGTTTCTGCCCTTAGGACAGAAATGGACAGAGAATAGAGTGAAAATGGGAGAGGTTTTAGGGTGTGTAATGGACTGGATGATGAATAAAACTTGCGGATGGGAAAATGGAGAGAATATGGACAGTTTCTGTGAAAGGAAAAGAAAGTGGAATGCAATGCAATGGAGAGGACGAATTAGAGTCAATGATGGACAGAAAATGCAGCCAAATAGAGTGTGTGTGATCCCCCAACATTCAGATTGGATCTAACATTTGTTTAACTCAGATGGCAGAGCATAAATCAGATGGAATGATGGGTTTCTGAGTGTGATACCTGCAAAGCATGGACATGATCTGCAGGTATATGGATATATAATCCAAGATACATGTGCAAAGTCTGCCACAAGGGAGTGGACAATCTGAAACTGTTAGAATAATCTGGAATTGGGTATGGAAGTGCACGGATTGGACATGAAAGAGATGGGAATGCAAAGGTGATGTGTAGAGATGTAATGGAGTGCACGGGTCAGGTTGTGGACATGCATGTGAATGCATGTTTTGAGTGTTACACATGGAATCTGTACGAAATGGACTGATTGAGTTGGAAGTGCAAAGGGAGCTCGGCAAAGTGTTTGAACATGCATGTGAATGCATGTTTTTGGTGTTAGAACCTCCCAATCTGAATTCAATCTTTTTGCCTTGTTTAGCTTCACCCAAAGTGACTCCAATGCACCACTTTCTGTTTAGAACCATCTAATGTGGTCGAATTACACCCTTGGCTGCACACTAACACAAAACAAAGTAAAACGCAACTAGTTTAATCCAAAACAATCACAAAGATGCCAAATAAGGAAGATATAAATGTATGCAAAATGTGACTTAACAAATACCCCCAAACCTGGTTTTTGCTAGTCCTCGAGCAAACTTAAAACTAAAACACATAAAACACAAACATCTAACTAAACCACTTTCGCTGGCCAAACGATTGCACTGAGCATGTGCAACAAGCCTTTGAACCCCTAGGTGTCCCTAGTTGGAGGAGTTGTGTCTCCTGAGGGTTTACAGTGATGACACCCACAAACATTTACAAAATCTGCAAACAACTTAGTTAAAACATGCTTTAAACAAACTAATAAGAACCAATGAAGATTTTGTCATTCATTCAACTCAAAAGATTGCCACTTCAAAGAATCGTATCAATTGTAACGTATAAAGATATTTCTCTATGTCTTACGACTTCAAAGTCACCATACCCAAATGCTTAAGGTAGAATTCGCCTCAACTCTACTCCTCACAGACTTCACTCAAATTTTTCACACAGATCCTAAGGTTTAGTCTCTCAACAACATATATGAGTGAAAATATGCAAAGGGAATCAAAATTCTCACATATGAAATCTGAAATGGAAGCACAATTTCTGAGTAGATCTCATGAAATGAATCAAATGCTAAGAATATAGATAACACATACACTTACCATCACCCATGAATACATCCTCAATGATCAGCTAGGTCTTTCTCAAGACTGTAATGTAAGGCTTAGGTTATAGGTTACGAAAGAAGTGATATGAAATACTAGAGCTTGGGGCATACCAAAGTGTTCTTGAGGATCATGCTCTTCACTTGCATTTGTTTTCTTTCTTCTTTGTTTTTGGCATCCAGACCCTATGTCTTATAATGAGGAGATTTGGGACTTGTATCCATTTTAATTCTCTTCTTTTTTTTTTTTTTTTTTTTTTTTTTTAGAAACATCTTCAACATAGGTGCCCTCGGTACATGCCACAATCTTGTTCTAAGCTCAATTTACCTTTAGTCTTCATCACCTTGGTATTCCCCAAACTATAAGGTATGGCTTGGTATGGGCTAGAATGGGTAGATTATGGTGTGGGTGATGAAAGAATTAGGCTAAAGTGTTTGGCTGCAACAAGGGTGAATGGAGCACACAAATGGGTAGGATTTAAGCCTTTTAGTAGTTAAACATGCATAGCCTAACATCATCTCATTGAGTTCATTCACGAATGATACTAAACACATGGTATCTGCAAAGGAGAATGATTCTTAGCATCCAAACGAAATAGAAGTAATGAGATCATTTAAAGTGAAAATGAAAGAAAAAGATAGGAGTAGAAACACTTTAAACCCTCTCAAAGAAGCAATTAGGTTCAAAATAACTCACTAGGGTAGTCTCCACTATTCTTCTTCCAGAATTTGAGTATGGTACCTCCATGATCATAATTTCAAGAGTTATAATTTTATACATGACAACAAGATGCAACCCTTTTTCATAGCAACCCAATCGTTTGTTTTCAAACATAGTCCTCATATACATTCGTATTAGCATGCACAAACATTCTTAACCAAAACTAACACCTCAAACAAACACAAACACAAAACAACCTTAAAAACAACTCTTTTTGGGTTTTTCAAAACAATTTTTCAAATTTTTATGGGATTTTCGAATTATAAAACAAAACACACTAAAACACTCTAAAACAACTTAAAAAACACCTTAAAACAGCAAGGAACAACATTAGAAGTTATGGGTGATAAAATCCCACGAATTTGCATTAAAATCTTAGTTACCCCCCCACACTTAAATTAAACATTGTCCTCAATGTTTTAAGCATAGATTCACACAAAACATAAGTAAACACACAAAAAGTAATTTAAACATACTAAACATGGCAGAATGTAATTAACAAAGAGAAGAGTTTAGGGACGCAAATCTGGTTATGGAGTGTAAATTCCCTCTTCTCCTTGGTAATTGCATTGAGGCTTTGATCATAGTGACTCCACAGGCTTACTCTTGAACTGGTTTCCGCCCATCATTGATTTTCCTTTGTGCTACTGTTGAACTGGGCAGCAGGATTCATTTGGTCTTCCCCGAAGGTCTGAGCTTACCCCTTTGGTCTGTTTCTTTGTTCAATCTTTCCAATTCGTATTGAAAAGGGTTGGAGGATAACTCAGCCTATGTTTGTCTCCACATGCTTCAATGTATCATTTTCACTTGCCTTACTCGCTCCCCTTTGCAGAAGTGGTCCCTTCTCTGGAAGTGTATCAACCGTTGAAGATGACTACTCGAGAGCAACGCTAGGTAAGCAATCAGGAATAGATTCCAAGCAGTTGGCTCCAGATCGGAAGATTGACTCCAAGTGCCGGCTGATTGCTTCTTTTACTTTGCCATGCGAGTAAGAACAAGGACAAAGAAAAAGACAGGGAAAGAGCATGATATGAGATACTTTTGCTTTTGACCTTTATGATATGAGATACCTTTGCTTTTGAAGAAGCGGTGAATGATTCAGCACATGTATTTGTTGTGCTGTTTCCTCCTGGTCATATGTACTCCAGGCATCTGGTATCATCTTTGGGGAAGAAGAAAGAATTGAGTATTTCGAAAGGCTTTGCTGGGAGTGCGCCCTCAGAGGTGAGGGAGAGTTGGGCATTTTCTTCAGGTTTTCCTTGCCATAAAAGACGAAGGTCGACATATATAGAGATAATATCAAGTGGTGGTACTCTTCTTTTACCTTTGTCGACAAACGTTTTGATCCCGCAAATCCGGCTTTTTGAAATAGTGGCGCCTCCTCGATCTTTGAAGACGTCTCTTCGATTTCTGAGCAGGCGCCCCTTCGATTTCTGAACGACGCCCTTTTTCTTTCTGAACGACACTTAGTAGTGCGGATGCGGCTCCTTTTGACAAAGCTGCACGCGTTTTCTGAAAAGCAGAGAAAGCGTCGCCGGACTTTGCGCTTGTCGGCTAAAGATGTGTAGTTGCGATGATGGCCTCCACGTGTTTTCAGCTTTGTCAGAAATCTTTTGACAAAGTTGAACGCGTTTTCTGAAAAGCTGAGGGAGCGTTGCCTAAATTACGCCGGAAATTCCGGCTTTTTGAATTGGTGGACGCGTCGCCTTGGCTTTTTATTGAGCTATCGATCACCACAACAAACACACTCTGAAGACTTCCCATTCTTGAAAATCGACTCCGGGCCTTTGAAATTTAACTCCATCCCTTCTCTTTGAACACTTTTGAAAAATGGCAAACTCATCGAACCTTAGCTTAGATTTGAGTCTCAGCAGCGATCCGGTTGCGCCCCGTCAAGGTAATGTATGGCGCCCTTCTTTTTTATCTTCTAACGGTCTTCTTACAGGTGAAGACTCTGTGATGCAGGACGCCATAATAGCTACAATAGTAGCTAAGAACCTCCTCACTCCAAAAGATAGTAGGCTACTGTCAGGACGGTCCGATGAGTTGGCCGTTCAAGAGTCCCTCGCACTTAGTGTTCAGTGTGCGAGCTCTGTGTCCAACATGGGCCAACGCTTGCTTGCTCGGTCCCGTCAGGTGGAATCATTGATGGCAGAGGTGGAAAGACTTAAGCAAGAGATCCAGCAGCTTAAGTACGAGAATAGAAGTTTGCATGTGCTTGCAAATAACTATTCGTCGGGGATGAAGAGGAAGCTTGATGAGCTGCAAGAATCTGAGGGTCGAATTCACAGTGACCGTCAAAGGCTTGCGTCTTATCTCCAGAGGCACCTTTTTCCTGGGTCATCCAGCGCTTGGCCAAGTATTGAGGCCTGGAATGCTCTAGCTCCGATGCCTCCCGCTCCGATGGCTTCCGCTCCGATGCCTCCCGCTTCTATGCCTCCCGCTTCTATGCCTTCCACTTCTGCGCCTCGTAGTGGGGCTTCACGCAAACAACCTTTGTGAAGCTCCACCTTTCTCCATGTTTAGTATCTTTCTTTAATAAATGAATTTTTTTTTTTTTTTTTTTTTTTTTGACATGCTTTGTTTTATTCAGTGCATTGGGTTGCCTCCCAAGTAGCGCTTTCTTTTACGTCTTGCAGCCGGACATAGAACCCAATCACTCCAGGATATGTTCACGAATCGGATGAGAACTCCGAGTCATGAACTAGTACCTAAAACAAGAAACAAAACAAAATTAAGAATCTGTAAAAATACAAACAAACGAAATTAAAACAATCCAAGGGATTAGCAAAGTTCTCCAAAGCTCGAAGTTCATCTTCGTTGCCCGCCATCTCTTCTTCTCTTTCCCAATTAAATTGCTCAGATTCTTTACTTGTTGAACTAGGTGAATTCCCTTCCTCTTCCTCACGGTTAAAGGATGAATTTGATGGCACAAAGTTGTCCAAAGTGTGGCCCTTTAATCTTTCAATTCTTTGGCCTAACTCAACAAGTTTATTTGACATATACTACCTGAAACAAAGTAACACAAGTGTGAATGAAAATCTACTAGCAAACAACAATGAAATGAACAAAAATAAACTTAAAAACATTTGAAAAGACTCAAGGGATGTGGAACTAAACGTTTAGAACACTTAAACAATCCAAAAACCCAAAACAGCAACTAGAAGACTCAAAATTGCCTAAAAACCACTTTCTGGGCAGTTTTGAGCACCTACACTAATTTGGACGAAATTGGATGGAAACTTGAATCAAAACACTTATAAACACAAATCAAAACACTTTCTAACTAATTTGGACAAAACAAAGACTCAAAGGACTCAAAACAGATTCACAAGACTCAAAACAAGCTAAAAACGCTCAAAACTGCCTAAAAACACAAATTGGGCAGTTTTGACACTAAACTCAATTTTGGACGAAAATTAGGTTTGAGCTTGACTCAAAATGCTTCAAAACACAAGATAAGACAGATTCTAAGCCTAAAACCTAACAAAATATGGGGGAAATTGTATTTGGACGAAATGCAATTAAATGGTCAGATTATAACAAAACCAGATTGTAAAGCAAGTTGATGTAAACCAATGGATAATGGAATGGCTAAGGGATTCTTTTCCACACCTGAAATGTATGCAACTTAAATCAACTTCCAGTTATCAATTTGACAAGTTATGAACCTTGACACTAATCAAAATAGCAAAATAGCAAACAAGCAATTACAAGGGACTGAAATCAGTCCCCGGCAACGGCGCCATTTTTGTTGATGTATAATTCCTTCCTAATGCTAGAATATATTTAGTATAATGGCACAAGCAAGGGTGTCGAATCCACAGGGACTAATTGGACCTATGTAACTACTTGTTTGCAAGAAATCTAAGAAATGAATCAAACTAGTCTAAATAGGCAGATTTGAATCAAACTAATCAAACTATGCAGATTTGTTGTTTTAACTTGAAAGCATAAGAGAATGAAGTAAACACAAATCAATGAATCAACAACTAATGTAATGGGATAGTATCAATGGAAATGAAACTAGGGATTCGATTTCACCATTGCTCAACTAAGTCCATGTTTGTCAAGTTAGTTTATACTCATTCATCTACCTATTTCTTGAGTTTGTTTCACTTGGATATGATCAACCATATGATGTGTGGATTTGATCAAATGTCTCTAATCATGAACCTAATTGTGATGTGCAACTTTGGTTCATAATCAAGATTATGTAATGTACAAGAAACTTTCATAAAACCAAAGGGAGTAATTCGGCAGGATGTGTGCTAAACACTCCCTTCATTCATTCACATATCTACCAAGATTATGCATGATGTGTGCTTTAATCTTGGCTACACAACTTAGTGATTAATTCAAATGATGATCAAACATTAAAATCAACATACTAAGTCACCATTAAAACAGAAAATGAAACAAGAAATAGATGGACAAAATGAGCATTCTAACTTAATTACATGGCAAACTTTGCAAGGTTACATCGAATCCCTAGAGAAAGATTAGTTACAATTCATGTTTACAGAATGTTTAACATAAAGATACACAACATGAATGAACATAGAATTAAGTAGAAGGGACCCTTGAAGCAAAACTGATGTTGAATTCCTTGAAGAGTTCCTTGGTGTTGCTTCTCCAAATGTGGTGCGGATGAAGTAGATTGGTTTGGTTTGAATGGTTTCTGCCCTTAGGACAGAAATGGACAGAGAATAGAGTGAAAATGGGAGAGGTTTTAGGGTGTGTAATGGACTGGATGATGAATAAAACTTGCGGATGGGAAAATGGAGAGAATATGGACAGTTTCTGTGAAAGGAAAAGAAAGTGGAATGCAATGCAATGGAGAGGACGAATTAGAGTCAATGATGGACAGAAAATGCAGCCAAATAGAGTGTGTGTGATCCCCCAACATTCAGATTGGATCTAACATTTGTTTAACTCAGATGGCAGAGCATAAATCAGATGGAATGATGGGTTTCTGAGTGTGATACCTGCAAGGCATGGACATGATCTGCAGGTATATGGATATTTAATCCAAGATACATGTGCAAAGTCTGCCACAAGGGAGTGGACAATCTGAAACTGTTAGAATAATCTGGAATTGGGTATGGAAGTGCACGGATTGGACATGAAAGAGATGGGAATGCAAAGGTGATGTGTAGAAATGTAATGGAGTGCACGGGTCAGGTTGTGGACATGCATGTGAATGCATGTTTTGAGTGTTACACATGGAATCTGTACGAAATGGACTGATTGAGTTGGAAGTGCAAAGGGAGCTCGGCAAAGTGTTTGAACATGCATGTGAATGCATGTTTTTGGTGTTAGAACCTCCCAATCTGAATTCAATCTTTTTGCCTTGTTTAGCTTCACCTAAAGTGACTCCAATGCACCACTTTCTGTTTAGAACCATCTAATGTGGTCGAATTACACCCTTGGCTGCACACTAACACAAAACAAAGTAAAACGCAACTAGTTTAATCCAAAACAATCACAAAGATGCCAAATAAGGAAGATATAAATGTATGCAAAATGTGACTTAACAGGAACTTACATGTAAATCTTTGTATCTATATCCCTATGGAGAAAGACTAACCACATTCGTAATGCTGCAGTCAATCATAGGGCGTTTAAGAGAAACCTGCGTCGTAAGGCATGCATCATATCGCATTATTTCATTCATCTCGGTATGTTTCCTTTCCCATATGTAACACAGCAGCATTACCTTGTGTAATGTATGAACAATAGGTCCAAACACACTTTGGTAAGAAATTTAAACCTAGACTGTGATTTCGGTTGTCCAATCAGTTCTGCATTGTCACTAATCAACAGAACACGGTTCGATATCGTTGCTTTTCATTTAAGTCGGTAGCTACCAAATGAGTGAAAATATCATCGATGATAATCTCATTCCAATTCCATTATCTCATCCAAACTACTATACTGGACCAAGAACTTCAAGTCTCGAGAGTAATTTGGATTAATCTCATAAGATGGAAATGATTTGAGACAACGATCAAGTATGGATTCATTGTGTGCCGTGACCTTCCTCTTCTAGGAAGTGAATTCGATAAACAGAGTGATATGCCGTGCTTCAAGCTAAGACAAATTGATTGGTTATCCGCCAGTGTACCAGACCGTCCAACAAGAGCAACCAAACCGTCCAACAAAGGTGGCACATTATTCGGGGATGTTGACTCGAAATCCGTTAAGTACATTTATCCTTGGAGGCAAGTTTACAGTAGGTATATGATCTCGTCACTTTAGCTAGATCAGCGGAATATGTCTGGAGCAACATTTTGAAAGCTAGAATTCATTGCACTTGCTCATCGCACTTGTGCAGTATAAGGATCGAGATGAGACATAATGGGTAATATCCATGTAAGTTTGCATTGTTCTACAAGAATGTTGACGTCCTTATCTCCCCCTATGACGAGAAGACTGTCTCATTGAAGTGATAATTTGCAAATGATCGATAAAATGATCACTTGCAAGAGCTCTAAGGGAGCTAGTGTGAAGGAGAATCATGATCGATAAAGATTCACAACATTCTGTGAGGACCTATACTGGTACACTGCGGCGACGCAACTTGGCACATGGAATGCACACCCAAAACGTGTAAGTACAAATGTCAGGGTCGTGCCCAGTAACCAACTGTAACGTCGAATAGGTTGGGTGGCAATAGGCCTTAAGGCGGACCAATATAGATGCGTACGAGATTGATAACCCTTGGCAGAAATCGAAAATTTGGGGTGTTCACTAAGGTCCAGGCGATCAATTAAATTATGCTTTATGATCGCTCTACAAGGTTGTCTTGGGGTGAACATAGGAATTTGATGTTCAATTATAAACCCAAAAGACATGCAATACTTATCGAAAACTGTCGGTATAAACTTTTCGGCATTATCCAGTCTTCCAGACTTTATGGGATAAGTAGGTGGTGAACCCTTAAAATTGGGCAGGAGGTTTAGTAGCAATGTGTGTGGACAAACATGTGACCAGTTTGTCAATTCATCAACCAAAACTATAAGTATTTATATGGTCCGCATTTTGGTTGGATTAGTCCACATATATTCCCTTGAATCCACTATGAAAAGAGGGTCATTTCCTATCTTTGCTAGGGATGATTTAAAAATTAAATTCCTTAAATGAGTAGGTTTGGCAAACTGTGCTTGTAAGCATAACATCATTACTTCGGGTAACGAGATGCGTTGTGGCATCTTTATTCGACCTAAGTGTCCCAAACGGTCTTGCCAAGGCAAGTAAACTATTTAATCACCAGGCTCCAGGTTAACCATATGTGGTGTGTTCCCAGTTGGGAGATAGCCCATTGGCCCCAAATCAAAGCTTCAGGCTCTTTTTTGGAGGTGGTGCAAGGATATTTCACTCTATTTTCTTCAGTGGTTTCATTCATGATCATTGTTCTCTTAAATATCCTTAAAACTGAACAACGTTCTTCCAGAACGGGGAGAATATAAGGTCTCTTAAATGGTACTTTAGTACCATTCATACAACGAGGAGTGTGCCAATGCTCCTAATCAGGTTAGATAGACCTAAAGTCATTGTTAAGGATGTGATTTAGGTATAAAGTTAGTGTGCGTAGTATCGCATTCATCCAGACAACTAATTTCCCACATTCCTACGTAATCGCATATTTAAATTAATTTGGTCACATATATTAAGAAACATGATTCAATTAATTCATATTCGAGGATATCAATAAGTTTATCCATAACTACAACAAACACCAAATGTGAATCCAAGGACATAGAAAAATGTTCACAAAGTAAACCATGGTTACTAAGGTGGATTCGGCCAACATGGCCATTCATGTCAAAATTCTGCTTTTCCAACAATGTTTGGTGGAGCAAAATCAATCTCGCATATTGACTACTAGAATGGTACTCCTCAACGACATTGGTAAGGGCGTAAACAAGTGCATAACCAATGATTTATTCCATCGAGATGGAAGTAGATTCTGCAGGGCTAAGGTTTGGGAACAATAACCCTAATTCTTGAAGTTTTAGGTTCTAGGTGCCAAGGATCATGCTTCGGCATGATGCCACACCTTGGCAATCCCTGATTCTACCATAGGTTGTAAAAATGAACTCGAAATTGGATCGTGAAAGAAACAGACCCAGACTTGGGTTTAGTAGGCTCTTAGCCGAAGCTAGAAAGGCCTGTTCAGTAGGCCTTTATTGAAGCAGAGCAATACCCGTTTGGTGCATTTCTACTAAAGCAGAGCATGCCCTTTTGTGCATCCTTGCCGAAGTAGGGCACCACCAATCGGTAGGCCTTGACCGAATTGGGTCGAGCCATTCGGTAAACTCTAGCCGAGGCTGGGTCTATACCTTTTTCTCACATTTATGGTAGTAAATTTGGTAAACTTCCACTCTTTACACTGCTGCTTCAGGAGAGAGTTAAAAAAATTGGAAGAACGAGAAAAATATTCTACAGTCAAAATTTGATTGGATTTATAAACTTCAAAAGTGAGCTTCTGGCTAATAATTTTGGATTTCTTGTTAGATTAATGGATTGTTGATCACTTTTAATTAATTCATTAAATCGGGACCATACGGGGTCGATCGTGGAAGCAAAATAATGGCATTCGGGTCTTATTAGCTTCAATTGGTGGTGGGCCTAGTGACAAGTGAATTATAGCTTAATTAGCGTTAACCAAAAAATGTCCTAAAAATATTTGGGTATGATGAAGAAGTAGAGGATGCCAAATTATGGCATTGGGTCGAAAAAAGAATGTAGCCTAGCATGTGTAGGCTGGCTACACGGCCCTGCAACAAGTAAAATATTGTAGGTCATTGGGTTTGGGGACACGGCTGCCAAGTAGCCTAGTCCACTGCAGGGTAAGCTGCAGACTTGTTGCAACATTTAGGCTGAAGGTAAAGGAAACCCCCAACAACTCATAGGCTGCTGGAGGCGGGCGAAAAACATGGGAGGGAGCCTAGCATTTACAGGCTTTGGGCTGGTGCACGAAAAGCCCAGCTTTTCTGGCTTCAATGCAGTGCTGGACAAGCTTAGCAATGCTGGCTTGGTGGGCCGAGTGAGCGTGACAAGCCAGCACCGCTGGCTTGTGAGAATGGGGCCCAGTGAGGTTATTACACTGCTTGGAGAGGCTGCAGGCCCATGAAAATTTTAAACCCAGGCCGAAAGCCTGTTCTACGCATGCAGCAAAGTAAAAAAAATTAAAAAAATTAAAAAAAAAAAAAAAATGGTCTCACACGGACGTCAAAACGGCGTCATTCTAACTCCCAAGCCTCGAGCTGCAGGCTCGGCTTAGTGTCAAGTCGGCATGGTGGAGCGACTGTAGGCTACTGCTCAGCCGCAAATTTCCCATAAATTTTGAATTTTTTTCGAAATTCTTAGGGTTTGAATAACCCTAATTCCTTCTAATTTCTTTCTATTATTTGACTTACAAATTCCACATAGCAAAAATTGTGTAATGCATGAAACGTAAATATATTGACAAATATATGAAACATATACCATATATATATCGGAAGGAAAATATAAATGTAGGGGTTCATGCATTAAGGTGAATGTTTTCATGATTCATGGTTGTTTCAAATATCTTCCTTTATTTTAAGAGTACCTGATTGGCAGAAAACAACAAAAGCCTTTGAATTTGTGAAAGATCATTCTCGTAAAGCCGGAATTGCATCTCCAATGCGTTGTATCACATTTAACAAAGAAAAATTAAATTGAATCAATAGCATGTAGATCAATTTAATAAAAGAATTAATCATAAAAAATGATTAAAACATAATACTCCTATGATTGAAGTATAAACTTTCTTTAGCGCAGAGTCAAGAGCGTGCGTGCCGATAACGTGTTGTAGGTATAATTTACAGAACAATTACGGAGGCCAAAGAGAGGGGGTGAGGCACATAGAGAGGGAAGAGAGAGATGTGTAATTGTGAGGTGTGATCTATTTCACCCATTGTGCCTTTATTTATAGTAGGAGGAAAGGTTAATTCGTTACCCTAATAAGATTATAACTCTAATAGGATAATATCTAACCCTAGGGAATATTCCAAGATATCCCTAGACACACTAGGATTTACACAATTTACACAATCACATTCCTAATCTAATAGGACTGCAATAAATATAATAAAATAGTTCTTCATATAGTTATACTAAAAACATAATGTACCCATGCAATAATCAATAATATAATAATATTGTTCTTCATATAGTTATACGAAAAATATAATGTACCCACGTAATAATTAATGTACTTTAAGAATAACTATAGATATATTTTAAAACATACAAAAATAAATGTAATTAGTATGGGTACATTTAGCAAAAAAATATGGGTACATAATAGAATTTAAAATATGGGTGAAAAATAAAAAATAAAAAGAATTTTGATATAAATTTAAAAAAGGATACAAATTAAAAATAGAAATATATGAAAAATAATAAAAAGATATATTTGGAAATGGTTAATAATTTCTTTTTTCATTCTTAAATAATTTCAAATGCAAATAATGACATAGATAAAAGTCAACGGACATTGATAAAATAAAATAAAAGTGATAAGGCTTCAATAAATAAGAAAAGAAAATGACGGTTGAAAACTTAATTTATTCTATATTTTAATACTTCTTACATACTTTCTCAACATACACCTTATATTTTTTAACATACACCCACTTTTCTACATACATCCACACTCTTCAGTTTTACCGGTTTACCCAAATTCCTTACCCATTTACCCGTCTGGAATGAAAATAAAAAGACTCCCACTTTTGTTATGTATTGGAATAAATAATCAAATATGAGCTTCTGAGTTGTCACATCCCGGCCTGGGGCGGATCACTTCCCCGGCCCGACTCCACTACCATAGCACGATATTGTCCGCTTTAGGCTTACCATTCCCTCACGGTTTTGTTTTTGGGAACTCACAAGCAACTTCCCAGTGGTCACCCATCATGGGATTGTTCTACCCCCCTTCTCGCTTAACTTTGGAGTTCCTATGGAACCCGAAGCCAGTGAGCTCCCAAAAGGCCTCGTGCTAGGTTGGGATGAGAATATATATATAAGGATCACTCCCCTGGGCGATGTGGGATGTCACAATCCACCCCCCTTAGGGGCCCGACATCCTTGTCGGCACACACGCGGCCAGGGTTAGGCTCTGATACCAAATTGTCACATCCCGGCCCGGGGCGGATCACTTCCCGAGCCCGACTCCACTACCATAGCACGATATTGTCCGCTTTGGGCTTACCATTCCCTCATGGTTTTGTTTTTGGGAACTCACGAGCAACTTCCCAGTGGGTCACCCATCATGGGATTGCTCTAGCCCCCTTCTCGCTTAACTTTGGAGTTCTTACGGAACCCAAAGCTAGTGAGCTCCCAAAAGGCCTCGTGCTAGGTTGAGATGAGAATATATATTTAAGGATCACTCCCCTAGGCGATGTGGGATGTCACATGAGTCCTATAGCAATTTAAGACTAAGAAAATGGGGGACAAACCCTAGTTCATTTGACTCCGGAACCATGAGAATACAGTGCTACTCCATACATGCGTAAAAACATGAGCAATTCATATCTTGTATTTAAATGTTTGCACCCAATAAAGTACACGCGCAGTTGTTGAACTGAAAGCTACATACTTCGTCCAGCGGTATCTCACACTGTCAACCAGATTATGGTTGAATAACGTTGGAGCAAAATAATTATTCGAACCAGCTTCAGTCTACAACCTAACGCTTAAATTGTATATTTAGTTGTTCTTGTAATTAAGGTAACCAAAAAAAAAAAAAAAAAATTGCTTCTCCAATACTTTTCACCTTAGGAATTTTCTTTAAAGCTTATATTTTTTTTCTTGCACTTTCTCTTGGATTTTCCTCCACCCTCTTCTATATTCATGGTATGAAAGCTTCAACCTAACAGTGTTTTTTGCCCCAATTCCAAGCTAAAGACAAACAATGATTTCAATTAAGGGGTGTGATATCCACAACCCTTTTACTTCTCACACATTCCTTATTAATTTTTGTCATTTGATATTCTTCAATTCATTCGATTTGATGGACGAAAATTAAGAGAGTGTATAAGAAGTAAAAGGAAGTGTGCGGATAGCACACCCCTCAATTAATTGTAAACATCCAACAAAGATTACTCATGGCATCATGAATTGGCAAAACGTTCAGAGGCCATATGATTAGCACAAACCTCTCTGTTCTCGGTGAAGAAATAATAGTGAATCTCATGACCCATCAATTTTACATATAGCTTTTAGTGTCTTGTAGACATATTTCACGTAGTGAAGAAAAAAATCTCTTTCTTAGACATCCGAAAGAATTTGTCATACCACATCAATCTTGTGCATACATTCTTCATTTCATGTCCATCTCTTTTTTCTATGTTAAATATGAAGTCTTACTTCATGTGAAGTTTCTGAAACGTCAATTTCATGTTTCATTCATCAAACATAATTTTTTTCATTCAATGTGTTTGTAGTTTCATTGGTTAGAGTTTTGTTGTACAATGTAGGGTGGTAATGGTTTAGAGAGTCAAAGACAAATAATCTTGGCTTACCACTAGATTATGCTGAGTGGCACTACCATGCCCTTCATAACTTGCCATGTGTTAAGCATTGTTTCATTAGTATAATTTCTTATTTGCAATTTATATCATAGATAATAAAATTTATATAAAAAAAACTATAGGAAAAAAGTAAATTTTTAAAAGGCCTTCTTTCACCAGTTTTCAAAAACTATGGACTATTGATGTGAAATTGAATTAATTATAGGGAACTTTAACGAAAAATTTATAATATTCTTCACTTTAATGAAAAACCACATTTTTTTACTAAAAAGTCAATCCTAGTACCAATCACTTTACTCTTTATTTTGTCATTGTAGTTAAAACTCAAAGTTTTCAAGCAATTTTCATTAATTTTCCTTTAATTATAAGCAATCATGAGAGAGAAAGATGAAAGATTGGGGAATCAGGGAAGGGGGAGGCTGAATAGTAAGGGAGGAGAATTGACGGCGTTGGGGACACCGACCAACGAGAGAGAAGAGTCCATGGGTGGGTTTGCAGATGGAGGAAGGTTGAACTGGGGTTGTGAGTTTTATTTTAACAATTTTAGTTTCTTGAAGAAATAGTGCTTTAAGTTTTTAATTTTATTTTGATATAAAACAAAAAATAAGAAATCATATTTATGTTTAACACTTGGTAATAAGTTACAAGCGGTGTATAGTGCCACTCAGCATGATCCAGTGACAAGTTAAACCTCACACAAGTTTTTCTCGTTTCCAACATTATGTTGGGTGCTAATAAAAAAACCAAATAAAATCTTGAAATTGAAACACTCAAAATAGTTTTTTGTTTTAGTTTTTATTTTGTGGCCATTTTCTTATACATTTCTTCCATCATCCTTCACCAACTTTTCTTCATTCCTTATTTTCACTAACATCAACGGTTATGCTTAAGATATGAGAAAAGTACATGGTGGTGGAAGAGAGGAAGAAATAAAGGAGATTGAGTGAAAATACAATCTGAAACACAACAGAAAAAACAGAACTAAAGTTAAATTTTTTGTTTTTGGATCCGATGTTGACCCAAAAGGTCATTATATTATTTTGGCAAGTGGTGAATTAGGCGTTGTAGCATGTTGGAACTTGGACGTATGACGTTGATGAAGGTAGGAATCAAATCAATAGGATTGGTGGACGCTGTGCGAGGCAAATCTATTTCCATAGGATTGGGAAATTAGGATAGAACTTGCTTTGGTGAGATGTTTTATAACCCTTCGTTTCCGATTTGAATACAACTACAGACTCGAAATAGGATATCATTATTTTGTTCAACGAAAAGAAGGTATCATTTCTTGAGATGTTTCAATTATTTTATTTTCTTTATTCCTTTTTGGGTTCTCGATAATAAGAAATTAGAAAAATTCTATCCTATATTGTGACATCCCACATTGCTCAGGGGAGTGATCCTTATATGTGTATTCTCATCCTTACCTAGCACGAAACCTTTTGGGAGCTCACTGGCTTCGGGTTCCGTAGGAACTCCGAAGTTAAGCGGGAAGGGGGCTAGAGCATTCTCAGGATGGGTGACCCATCAGGAAGTTCTTGTGTGAGTTCCTAAAAACAAAACCGTGAGGGCGTGGTTGGGGCCCAAAGCGGACAATATCCTGCTACGGTGGTGGAGCGGGTCTAGGAAGTGATTCGCCCCGGGCTGGGATGTGACAATTTGGTATCAGAGTCTAACCCTGGTCGTGGTGTGTCGACGAGGACGTCGGGCCCCTAAGGGGGGTGGATTGTGACATCCCACATCGCCCAGGGGAGTGATCCTTATATGTATATTCTCATCCTTACCTAGCACGAAGCCTTTTGGGAGCTCACTGGCTTCGGGTTTCGTAGGAACTCCGAAGTTAAGCGGGAAGGGGGCTAGAGCATTCCAAAGATGGGTGCCCATCAGGAAGTTCTCGTGTGAGTTCCTAAAAACAAAACCGTGAGGGTGTGATTGGGGCCCAAAGCGGACAATATCATGCTACAGTGGTGGAGCGGGTCCGGGAAGTGATTCGCCCCGGGCCGGGATGTGACAATTTGGTATCAGAGCCTAACCCTGGTCGTAGTGTGCCGACGAGGACGTCAGGCCCCTAAGGGGGGTGGATTGTGACATCCCCCATCGTCCAGGGGAGTGATCCTTATATGTATATTCTCATCCTTACTTAGCACGAGGCCTTCTGGGAGCTCACTAGTTTCGGGTTCCATAGGAACTCCGAAGTTAAGCGAGTCGCGCGCGAGAGCATTCCCAGGATGGGTGACCCATCGGGAAGTTCTCGTGTGAGTTCCCAAAAACAAAACCATGAGGGCGTGGTTAGGGCCCAAAGCGGGCAATATCGGGCTAAGTGGTGGAGCGGGTCCGGAAAGTTATTCGCCCCGGACCGAGATGTGACATATATGGCAAATCCGATGTCAAATTGAAGACCACAATTAAGAATTGGCATCCATTATCTGAACAGAAGTGAAAGAAGTCGAATGATCGTAAAATCAATTGGTAAAAGAGGGACTGATCAAAATATCTTATAAGCCTGCAAAGGTTCTTAAATTTTAATCTGAGATTTATAATTTGGATATGCTCATTCACTACCAAAAAAAATACTATTTGTAAGACGAAATATTCTTATAAGCATGCAAAGGTTCTTAAATTTTAATGTGTGATTTATACTTTTAATATGCTCATTCAGTACTAGAAAATACTATTTACCTAACTAAATATTGTCCGACGAACCATATTTCACCTCGGAGTAATATCCGATAAGAGCCAGGCTCACTTAGTAGGATAAGGTTTTGTTTTTGTATAAAGTTTACCCAGCGAAATTGTCGTCAGGCTAAATATATTTCCTCTTTTTTTATTTTTTTTCTGTAAATTTAAAATTTGTTCAATAAAAAAACTTTGGTCGGGCATGTGTAGTTCATCTAGTAGAGTTGGTCAATGCATTTTTGGCCGACAAATGGTCATCGGAAATTTTGTCGGGGAAAATGCCGTTGCCTGACGGTTTCTAAGTTTCATCTGGTAAACTTTGAGAGACAGCTTTTGCATCACTAACAAATTTCCTCGGCTAAAAGTTTAGGCGACGAAAATGTATTTGGCCCAACAAATTATTCCGTCTGGCAAAGGATTTTTTTTGTAATGATTCCTTCTTGTATGACGCTAGGGCAATATATATTACATGGATAACTTGTTCTGATAGCATGAATAAATTGAGGTTTTACCCAAAAACCAATCGGAAACAACGAGAGTGGCTAAAATTTTACTATAAGCCTATGCAAGGTTCTTTTAATTCATCGATATAGGAATCACACTCTCAATTGGAAGAATTGATATTGGCGAAAAGGCAAATCGAAGTGAAAATGATGCAGACGTAAAAATTCTTAACTACTTAAATTATTTTGAAAATCTTTTGCATTATTCTCACTTCGATTTGCCCTTATAATTATGTAATTCATTCTCTTTGCATTTTAAAATCGTCTCACATAGACTTTTTTTATTCCTTTTGGTTGACTTGGAATACCTGCAATAGAAAGAGATGTAATACAAAAAGAGAGTTGTTATTACCACTCTAAAAATTATCATGCATTCTAAAATTACCCTACATAAAAAAGCAGAATGTGTCAAATATAAGAACTTCTAATCAAGTAATTGAACAAGATGTTGGAGAACAATTTATAAACAATAAAATAACAGAAATACAGAACCGAAATACTTATACTTTTTTATTCAAAAATACTTCTAATACAGAATGCAATTATGTTATAGTAACAAAAAATTAAAATGATACTAACTTGAATGAATTGAAGGTAGAGGCTAACGCAAACGCTATATCCTTCGAACAGTGTGTCCGTCCCATTCGTGTGCTTGTGGTTCTACAACGTCTGCTCGACCAGGATACAACTACCTAATTCTACAACCCGCACTGGATTATAGAACTCTAGCAAATTGCTTTGTGTGTTTACTCTCAGGAAATTTTGTATGGAAGACAAGGGGGAAGAAAAAGATGATGTTTGATGGAACTGAGGACTCCAGTTATATAGGCTCTTTCATACCTCTTTAAACACCTTTTGGATGTATCTGAAGCTATACAACTCTTTCCAAAGAGTTGTGGCTATTAATCAAAACGTTTTTAATTAAAATTAATATTATAGTATAATCATCAAGCCTAATCCACACAACCATAAGGCCCAAGCCTTCAATCCATTTCCAAATGGTCCAAGTTCTAATTACTAAGAAAAAGGAATAAGCCTATATAAAGGCTAGTGAAAAAATACTGTTGACCAATGTAGGACAAGAGGGTCTCAAACTCCTACACAAGAAGCAAACAAAGACCCACTTGTCTAGGTCCTTTCGTTTGTATAAACAAAATCAATTAAGAATGCAAAACAAAAACATAGAGTAAAGTGATGCATGGATCTCAACGTTGAGGGAAGCCCTCTATTGTAGCTAGAAACTCTTCCTCGACTAACTGTGACGCCTGGGGATACATTTGATCTTGAATCTCTTCGCTGGACCTTCCGGCATATTTCTTGTGTGAATATCTTTGCCTCAAAACTCTCTGTTGGTCGCATGAGCCTTAGGGGTATTTAAGAATAAAGGCTCTCTGTCAGAAGTTTCCTTGGAATGAACTCAAAACTACATTATCGTCAACCACATGGACTTTACCAAACCATGTGTTAAAATGTGGCTCAAACAATAATTAATGCCAGAAATCATATATTAGATTCGTTAACCTCTCAAATTGATTAAGGCGCAAACAAATGGAAAGAGAATATGTTTTGAGGATTTGCATGTGCATTAAAGACGTTAATCTCAGCAATTGGAATTGTGGAGCTAAAAATAATTAAGAAGAATATAGAGGTGACACGTGGATTCTAGGGTGAAAAGGACAAAATTACCCTTGAGGAACACCGGAACTCCTACGCGTGAGCAGTGGACAACCATCCCTCAATCAAGTCAAAAGTGCCCAAAATAGGTATTTATTCAAAACCTGTCGTGGGCGCGTGAGGCTCTTGGCCTTGACCTAAGGTGTTGTTTGTTTTGGCAGCCTTGATCAAACGCTCGTAGAAGACTCTCGCATTCAAGGTTTTTCATTTTCTTTTTCACTTGTAGATTTTTCGTACGTTCTTATTCTTGGAATTTTTATTTTTAAAAAATTCTTCGATAAAACGTAAAAGAAAAGTACAATGGCAAAAGATTCGGAAACCTCGACAAACGGAAATTCCAATGTTCAAGGATTAAGACAACGATGAGTGAAGCGGCACCACCCTTATGGGGCACCATCGTGGCAACCACCACAGCAGCCACCCTCGACAAGGCCCACAGCCCAAGCTGTGTCATTCAAGCCCATATGGGCCTAAGCCCAAGGCAAAACGGCCCGAGCCACTCAAGCCTAACACAAACCTAATGTGTTGCCAAGCTGAGCTCTAGCCTTCCACCCACGTGCGCCACACGCCAAGCAGCCCACTCCCGTGGCCTAGCCTACTTCGATGGCCCATCTTGCTCCTGCGGCCTAGCTTGCTCCCATGGCCTTCCAAGCAGCCCAAATCGGTCCAAGATTAGTCCAATCGTCCCAGCTTCAAATTTTTGGGCCTATGATAGAATCGGGGGCATTTTCACCACACTTCAAATCGAGGGCATTTCCAACTCAAATCTTGCGCCCGGAGTCTACCACACTTCCATTGCTCAAGGAAACGCATTCCTTCCAAGCTCTTCCAACCCAAATGGAGAACAACACTTCTCTTGACAAGTCATAGAATTGATGAGTGCCCGCGCGTATCAAATGACCTTGGTGAATCAGCTCTTGTAGCACATCGAGATGCAACGTGCTCCAGACGAGATGTCCCAAAGTAGGACAAGGGCAGATGAAGAACCCCTTTAGTACGTCCTGGTAAGCAACCACTCGACTAGCCACAAACCGAGCGCTCGGGCAGTGTACACTCTCGACTTGGCCCACGGACGAGCATACATTCATGGTTGGGGCCACACTCCGGTAGTCAACATGAGCAACCTTCCAGGCGAAGTGTTCATTCGCAGCTAGGATCTCAAGGAGCATTCTCCACCTTACATCGGAGTACGCAACACGAAGGACAGAAAGAAGCAGTCACTCAGTCCAACTCAAGCTTAACCAGCGGCCTGCGAAAAATTCCCTCGGCTGCTAAGAACGAACCACATGCATCATAGCCGAGGTATAGACGAGCTGAGCATGTAAAATAGCAGCCTAGACCAATAGGTTAATACTGGGGGCAGTCAAGAGCTCTGTTACCCCCAATAAAAGCAAATTTAGGAAGAAGTAGAAAAGCTTATGACCGATCGATTGCACGATTTCCAACGCAACAAGGTCATTAACGAGGCACTATGATAGGACATAACCAACATAAGCAGGTCACCCTTCACGAAAAAGATTGAACAGGTAGAGCCTCTATGCAAGTTCGACATGCCACATTTCACATCTTTCAAAGGGGATAGAGACTCGGGGAGGCACCTAAAGCACTACCGAAGCACAATGATCCTCTATTTAAACAACGACGATTTCATGTGCAAGATATTCACCACCACTCTACAATGCTAGACGCAAGATTGGTTCTACACCTTGCCGCTACAATCCTTCCAGAGTTTTGATGAATTTTCTTTGGTTTTCACCAAAGAATATTCATTCTATAGCTTGATTAAGAAAAAGTCCTAGCACTTGTTCAATGTCTAGAAGAACCTAAAAGAATCGCTTCGCGACTATGAGAAGAGGATCAAAGCAAAGAAGGCAAAGATAGTTGGATGCAACGACTCAATAGCTAGAGTAGTCTTCCAAAAAGAACTCCCAGCAGACCACCCGTTGTTCGAAGAGTTGATCATGAAAGAAGATCTAACTCTGGCTAACTCTTTCCCTCTGGCAAAGAAGCATGCACTTTGGGACGAGGTTCGCTGATGTACATTCAAGGCAAATCCAAGTGATCTTGAATATGGAGTCCCTCACTACTCTGAAGGAGATTCAAGGTTTGACTGGACGAGCAACTGCATTTGAAGTAGCAATAAGCTCTACCCTCATACAAGAAGAGTTGGAGGCCCAACTACCTGTCATTTACAGTTCAAAACCTCTCCTTGATACAGAAACCAACTACCAGAAATTCAAAAGCTAACTTTGGTGACAGTTGTTGCAACCAAGAAACTCAAGTTATACCTTCAGACGCACGTAGTCATCCTTATGATGCATTATTCCTCCCAATCTAGACCTGCGACGATAAAGGCGCAGACACTGACGGCAAAAAGTTTTGTGGCAAACGTAACAACTCAGCTCAAAAGGCACGTTAAGGGCAAACGAACACTAGAAGGACATTCGTAAACAAGTTTTGTCCTCGTCGCCCCAGATGATTTTACATAGGAGCAACATGTATCGGCAAGTTGAGCACCACCTCCTGCTACACGTCACACAATCCTAGCTGACCTTTGCTCCATAATTCAGCTCTAGAGTAGCTGATACCGGTAGTTAAGCATCTCCTGCTACGTAGAACATGGCCCTAGCTCTACAGCTCCCTATTGTGCATTCATGCTTAGCCTAAGCAACGCAACAGAGTGACCTAACGACGCTCTAGAGGCAGCTGAGCACGCCCTAGCCATGCCTGCTTCACCTGATAAAGACTTCTGGGTTTTGCACGTCGACGGCGTATCCAACTACAAAGGCTCGGAAACAGGCATGGTCCTTGTCACCCCAGACAGTTTGATGCTCAAGCAGACGATTAGTCCCAGCTTTAAGGCATCTAACAACGAAGCAAAGTACGAAGCCCTATTAGCAGACCTCCGAATGGCAAAAGACTTGACGGTGAAAAAGCTTGCAATTCCCAATTAATCTCTAGCCAGACTACTAGGAAGTATGCGGTAAAACATTCAAGGATGGCACAATACTTAGAGAAAGTACGTAAGCAACTTGAGGCATTTCAGACTTACACCTTCACTCAAGTTCCACGGGCATACAATGCCCACATGGACGCATTAGCCAGCCTAAGCTCCGCCATCGACCACCAACTCATGCTTTATCTCGGTGGAATATCTAGACAAGCCAAGCATAGAGGCGGAGTCGGTAGCCGAAGTGTCACAAGTTAGTATTATACATTACCTGGTCAATGACACACTCCCTACGGAAATGTTGGAGTTTACAAAGCTCCAAATAAAGGTAACATGCTACTACATGTGGAATAGCATCGTACACTGGACCACATCTCTGCTCCCTAGTGCCTCTCGACTACCTAAAGGTTCTAAGCTCAATCCACGAAGGCATTTATGGAAATCACTCTGAAGGCCGATCCTTAGCGCAGAGAGCTCTTGATGCAAGTTACTATTGGCCTACCATGCATCAAGATGTTAAGGAGTTAATGCAAAAGTGCGACTGTTGCTAACATTACAAGCCAGTATCGGCACTGCCTACCAGTGAGCTACACCCACAGATAAGTCATTGGTCATTCATTTAGTGGGTAATTAACTTGGCAAGGCCAATGCTACCAGCTACTGGGGGAAGAGACATGATGATCGTGGCAATCGATTACTTCACCAAATAGGTAGAAGCAGAGCCCATGACAACCACGACTCAGGCGGACATGGAGCACTTCATATGGAGGAACATTATTTGCCAATTTGGCATCCCCAATCCATTGTCACCAATAATGGCCAATAATTTGTGGGCAAAGATTTGATGAAGTTCTTCCAAAAGTATGGCATCAAGCAGCACATGTCCACACTGAGATATCTTCAAGGCAATAGGCAGGCCGAAGCATCCAACAAGACGATTCTCGACTGAATCAAGAAATCTCTCTTTGACAAGAAGGGAAAATAGCCAAATGAATTCCTCGGATGTCTATGGGCATAACGCACGGCCAAATGACAAGCCACCAGTGAGACTCCTTTCTCTTTAGCATTTGGTTCAGAAGCAATCATTCATCCCAAATGTCATCGTGCCAAGTATTAGCACTCTACTACCAAGCATTAAGCATAATAGTAAGGAGATGGCCACAAACTTAAATCTAGCAGAGGAGAAGTGCGAACAGACCATCACTCGTATCGTAGCCTACTAACAGCAGCTCCTCTCCAACTACAACAAAAGGGCCAAGATCCGGCAGTTCCAACCCAGAGATCTAGCCCTAAGAAAAACCTTTATTACTGCTTGCAGAGAAGGCTATTAAAAGATGGATCCTATCTGGGAAGGTCCGTACAAGATCAGTAAAGTAGGCGGCAAAGGTAGTTACACCCTCGCCACCATGAACGACAAAGAGATCGAAAAGCAATGGAACGCCTACAATCTGAGGAAGTACCATGTGTGACTTCCTGACACATCAAAACTTGAAGACTCAAGCAGCTTGACGGGTACCATCTCCCAAGCCGAGGACTATCCAGTTGTTATGCAGGTCCTACCTTACATCTAAGTTCTCGTTCGTTTCACTCGTTTTTCAATAGGAATTCAGAAGTAATCCACAACTTGGCTTGGTTGCATGCTTACAACAATTGATCACTCATGCACTTCAAAAGAAGATCGTGCCCTTCTTAGGGACTTATCGCAGGAATTACGCCCCCCAAGGGATTAACCATGCTTTCAAGTGTGAGAGGGTAAACCAATTCCCTGACACCCATCTGGGTCTGTTCTCTAGTGCGAGAGGATAAACTAATTGTTCTCTAGTGCGAGAGGGTAAATCAATTCCCAAACACCCATATGGGTCTGCTCTCCAAGGCAGGAGGATAAACTTACATTCCAAATATCCAGACGTGGATGAGCTGGGCTACCCTGGTATAACTAGGTGCATAATGGTTTATGCCGAGATTCCTAGAAGTAGCCTTTTTCAAGGCTTAGCTAATTGAAGGATTTTGGGTCTCTTGGCCTAATCTGCAGGGAAAGTGGGCCTTAGAGACGGAATGGGCACATTATGCAGTATGCCCTAGGGACGGTTGCCTTGGAATCCTAAAGCTGGTATTGAGTGCACTAAGGTAGCCTATTGCTTCCAGAAGACTGCCTACGACTTGTTCTTCGAGCAGTAAAGCCGTACTAGACTTATACAACCGCACATTCTTGTGAAAGGTTAAACAAGCTAGCGTGTATATACGAAGCTTTATCCATTACTGACATGCTACGTAATCGATAAGCTTCACCTCTGCCAAGTCCTAAAGTGTTATGATACTTGCTATGCAACCTACAAAATTGGAGAAAGCCAAGGTTAACAGCCTAGTGGTCACGCACTTGTCTGCTTCTGTAAGTAAGGCGTCCGATTACCGACCGTATGGCTAACAACTTTGCAAAGTTCTACACCAACACCTACGACTGCATAGGCTATGCGACATGTCTGCTTATAGAAAAGTAACATGCCTGCCATTGGTCTATAAAGTCTAAAGGTTAAGGCATGAACAAAAGAAGCAAAGATAGAGCAAAGCGAAGGAAGCAAGTTTATTAAATTTTCTAGCAAAATTGATAAATGACTAGCAAAGACCGAAGGAGTTCAAGCAAAGCAAAAGCAACAAGGAAAATAAAGAAAATCCTAAAAACTACATAGAAGACTACTCTTTAGCAGCTTGGATGCTCCACAACTACTCGGTCACCACACTTTTAACAGCTGCAGTACCTTCAGCAACGGCACCATCTAGAGCTTCATCCCCGGTTGCCTCAACCTGGGCACCAACTTCTTCAACTACTTCACCAATAGAAGCCTCAAAAGTAAAGGCAAACAAGTTTTCCGGAGAAATAGAGAAGGTTTCAAAGTCTTTCCCAACAAACTCGAAGTCAGACGGCCTACCAAAGAGATGATCTACATAACCTAGCTTAAAGAAATTGGCATGACTCTGAACAAGGGAAGCCTCGAGCCCAGGCTTTTCACCTTCAGCTGCTCGTTCTCCTTGAGCAGACAAACATGGACGCGCTGCAGCTCATCCACTTATTTCTTCAAACTTTCGTTAATCTTCAGTGCACCTTGGAGTTCCAACACTTGGGGTTCAAGCCTATCAACGACCTTCTTGAAGTGGATCACTTGGTTATAAATAGCAATCAACTCTTTATCCTTTGCATAAGCAACAAAATGAAGCTAAAAAATGGCACACTCAAAATCTTGAATCTGAGGTGTGTAACATTCGATCTCCTTCCATGCACTTTCATACATAAGTTGGATCGCGTCAAGCCTAGTTTTCAAACCAACGATCAGTTGGCGAGCGGTCTCAAGCTGCAGAGAAGTGGGGGTAAAGATATTAGACCCCACCAAAGCAATGAGCTCAGATTCCAACCTCTTGATCTTCTCAGCAGAAGAATAAGCTTTGGCTGCCACAGCCTTTGCCACCTCTTTGGTAGCCTTGGTATCCTTTTGGTCAAGGAGTATAGACTCGACTACCAGAATAGCCGCCTTCTGCATCATGGCAAGTAGGGCAGCCTTCCTATACTCGGTCGCATGCTTCGTAAAGGAACTTGGGCAAACAACCTCTCTAATGTCATCGACAAACTTGGCACAAATGTCCATGTCTTTAAGCAAATCTGGTTTCAAAAGCGCACAGATCTCAGCAACCTCCCCAGAAGCAGGCTTAATGGATTTCCCACAGCTGCCCACGAGAGCAGTCTCCTCCTTCCCGTTAGGCGAATCAGTTTCAGCAGCAGGGAAGTAGGCCTTAAGCCACTTTAGCAGTAGAGTCCACCTTATCACTCTTCATAATAGCAAGCTTCTCTAAAGGTGAACTGGACTTAGCTCCCAACAGACATCTTGGTACAGACTTCGGCATTGAGGGCATGATAGGACCTCTACACTAAGTAATCTTATCAGCAATTGTACTAGCCATTCTCGACATGGCAGGTGCCACGAGCTCAGATCTAGCAGCCTCATTTTTCTTCCCATTGGAAGAAGTCATGTCAATCGCAGACCTTTTGGTAGTAGGCGAACCTTCACGAGCAACAGAGGAAGAATTCAGTTTTTTCTCAACCAACATCTTTTGAGTAGGCGAGGAAAATCTCTTCTTTCCACCTTCATTCACAGTATGCTCCACGACAGTGATCAGACGAGCTAATGCATCCGCCTTGATCCTTTTTACCTCATTGCTCGAGAGCAGCCAACGCGATTCATGGTACTCAACAGGGGAGCTCAGCCCATACTGGTTTTTCCCTGATTTTTTTCTCTCGGACCAGCAGGCAGGAGGTCTGCATGCCCAACATTCCAACAGCCCATGAGACCCGCGACATCCTCATTTTTTTCAATTGTCGGCTTGGCCCTCGTTAGGTCTAAGAGTCCTTGTCTCATTCGCATGCAACTCGCCTCGCACTGCGCCCCAGCACCTCAATCTGCTCCCCAACCGCACAAGCTACCCTTGGCTCTACCCAAGCCGAGCAGAGCAAGCAATGATCCCTGCCATAACATCTCCTTGACCCATGTTGAGCCAAGTCTTGGCCCTTGCCAGCCAACGTGCCTTACACCCCAACGGCTGCCCCGCAACAACATTATCCAAGAAAAAGACAAAGAAAATTAATTTTTTCTTACCTCGGTGCAGTGAGGTAAAGAAGTTCCTTTTCACGAGCAAGATATAGAAGATTGCTAGAGGAAGGGGAACAAATATCCTCTAAGCTCTATCTCTCTTGTAGGGTAGAATATAACAATCTCCAAAGTTGATTTAATAATCCACTTAAGGTGGACTTAAATAGGCTTTGAGAGAAATTTATTCCCTTTCTTAGAAGGGTCCAATATCTTATTAAAGAGGGATCTACATTAAAATAGGAAACAATTTTATGTTTCCTAAAACAAGAAGATCTCTACACCTGCTGCCTTTTCCTGTGAGCAGCCCAACAGGAGTGGGGGTATTTGTGGAGCCAAAAATAATCAAGCAGAATATAGAGGTGACACGTGGATTATAGGGTAAAAAGGATAAAATTACCCTTGAGGAACACCGGAATTCCTACGAGCGAGCAGTGGTCAACCATCCCTCAATCAAGTCAAAAGTGCCCAAAATAGGTATTTATTCAAAACCTATTTCATCCATCCTCATCAAATATTCTCCACAAGGTAACCCCCAAATCTTTCCTTTCAAATTATATTAATTAGCTAATTAATTGATTTATTATTCAATTAATTTATTAATTAGCTACAAATTATGAATCACACCCAAAAAACCATCCAAGTGGCAAGTCCATCTCCTCCAAAAGGGGCCGGCCACACCCCTATATAAACACCCTCATTTTCTCCAAAACATAAGCGCACCCCCCCCCCCCCCCCCCCCCCCCAAATTCATTGTCCGTGCATGAGGCTCTTGACCTTAACCTAAGGTGTTATTTGTTTTGTAGATGCAATTTAGTCCAAGAACAAAGAGGAAGAAATTTACATCCACATGAATAACTTATATACATGTACATGTATATACACAAACATATATTACTGAATGAGATGGTGGTTGCCCCTTCTTGAACAATCAACATGGTCACCACCACACAGCATATGTACGAGGTGGGGATTCTCCCTCAGTTAATACAGTTCAAAATTATTAGGGTTCTTACAACACATCTTGTACCGACCAACGCCAAGTGATCCAAGACAAGTGGTCTTTCGGCTGCCCTTGGATGCCTCTGTCACATGGGCACTTGTTGCCACATTATCATGAATTTGGAGCGGATAAGGGATACACATTCTTTTTAGTTTCATACATACCCTTGTTTAATCATGTTTACTATTTTTTGTTTGAATTATTGTTTGATGTATTATTTAATTAGATGACTATAAAAAAGGAGCAATGTGTACATAAGCTAAAAAGATTGTCTGAAAACATACGCGGAAGAAAAAAATATTGTAAAAAAAGGACTCTGCCCTCAGTTCCCTCCCCTTGCGCATAAGCGCTTATCTTGAACTTTAATGCGTTCTTCACCTCACACACAACGGAAAGAGATTCTTTTTGGATATTTTCTTTCAAAGTCTAGAGATCAAATTATTAGGATCTTTAAAATTTGATCTAACGGTTAAAAACAAAAAACTTAGTAAAAAAATTTAAAAGCTATAATAATTTTTTGTTGTTGCATCAAATTTTAAAAGTCCGAATCACTTGTTTTCTGGGTTTTGAGGGGAAAGATCGGGAGAGGGGATCTGTTTCCTACAACAACGGTCCTGAGTTAACTTCCTCTGGGTTTTGTACAGCCAACTGACGTGCACTAATTTTAAAGCGTTGATGCACTTTGAGCTCTATATACATCAACGGTCGAAATCTTTTCACTTGTGCATGTGCAATTAACCCGATTGCAAAGCCTGTGTAAAGTCTTCAATTAGTATTAAAAAAACAAAAAGAAACAATTACTAGTTACTAAACGACAAGAGAGAGAAGGGACGTCAACATTATAATGAAGAGGAATTCTAGAGAGTGGGTTCCCACATCAAGGGATATGAGATCGTTGGTTTATAAATGAGGCCACGCAGGGAGACTGAGAGACGCAAATCACACAACACCAGCAGCAGCAAGACACAACAGCAACGACAACCGTGGTGGTCTTTGCAGCGGAACGGAGGCGCTGCCGCTGGTGGCGTTGGTATTGTAACATCAAATATTTTTAAGGAAATTTTGATGGCGGGGCAGTCGAGAAAATGGATGATTCTGGTGGCCACAATATGGATTCAGGCGTTTACAGGGACGAACTTCGATTTCTCGTCGTATTCGTCGTCGTTGAAGTTGGTGCTGGGAATCTCGCAGGTGCAGTTGAATTACCTGGCGACGGCGTCTGACCTTGGGAAGGTGTTGGGGTGGTCGTCGGGGCTAGCTCTCATGTATTTTCCTCTGTGGGTGGTGCTGTTCATGTCCGCCTTCATGGGATTTATCGGTTACGGCATGCAGTGGCTCGTCATTCGCCAAATCGTCTGCTTGCCTTATTTCCTGGTACGTATGTTTCAATTAATTTAATATATATCTTTCTCTTAGTTATTTGTTTTCTCTTCCTTAAAACAAAAAAATATTTGTTCTCTTTCTTCTCCTTCTCTTTCTAATTTCTCCAACACTAAAATTCTACGCCATTGCCTTGTTTTATGTGATTTCTAATTAATTGGGTGCTTATCTTTATATTTTGTTTCCTTTGACGTGGAGCATTGTTTTAATTTAATCTATACCATGAGAGAAACTCAAACGTTAGATGTAGAAGGTGCATATTGGTGTACTCAACTTGGTTACGACTAGATCTGTGAGTTTATGTAATTTATGTTGTTATTGCAATTTGGTGTTTTTGTTCTATTTCCTTCTTCAACCTAATTCCGTGTTTAGGGTTTTTCCTATTTTTTGATTGTTTGATGCAAAATCTAACTATTTTGTACGTTTCTTATGGGTTGAAAGTAGTAGTTTTCATGTTACAACTCAGTGACAAATATTGCTTGTTTGGGGTGGATACACTTCTAACCACCGCAATATCACTGCTATCCTCCACCAGATGTTTATGTTGTTTCCTTTTACTCGAAAGTTCATTTAACCTTCTCGAAAAAAATGAATTTTCTCATTTATTTATTTTCCATGTAAATTAAAGTTGCAAAAAAGGGAGTGTGGGGTCTGCGTGAGATCCTGAATTTTATTTTATTTGTTTCAGTAAAGTTTATTTGTCAAATATTGCTTTAACTTTCACTAACAATCGTTGTTATATCACAAGCGAAAGCACAAATTGTATCCACCTGTTGCTTCTCTGGTCCCTGCTATGCTATACGGTATTCTTACTATATATATATATATATATATATATACCTTTTTAGGACCAAAATGAAATTTCCTTTAGAAAGTATTATTCTTAATAATTATATATGTATAGTGTTCAATTTTTGAGACAACAATTTATTCAACTTTTTAAAAATTTATTGCAATTTCTAGATTCTTTTTGTCGGGAATCAAGTGGTCCCAGCTAACTGTATGTATATAAAAGGCATATCAGCACATCAGTCACTTCCGAATTCTTTGAAAGTTCGTTGGAATTATTTCAAGGGATTCAAGTCCAATAAGATTCATATAGGATTAATTTTTTAATTTCATTCCCACTCCTAGATAACTATAAGCCTTAGTAAAAAAAAAAGAAAAATTAATTAGTTAAAGTTAATAGTGTTTATGTTTGTATTTATTTTATAAGTACTTTTTTTTCTATTAAAAAGAACATTCCTGACATATCATAAAAGTAAGTTGATCTCATATATTGAAATTAGAGTACGTCATACCTAAACAACCAGGTATGAATCACCAACAAAATTTGTTCATCTCGTAGTTGAACAATCATGTCTCATTCGCATAACTGCTTCTGTTCTTTTAAGTAAGTAAATGTCTTTGAAAAAAATTAAATTTACTCAGCGCTTGATTGCTCCTTTCCTTAGTATTAAATGCACAATTTTGTTTTCACCAGTTAGTTGAGAATTATTTTGTTTTCAACAGTGGTGAATTGTCCTGGTGATTATGGTCATCGTCTTTAATATACTATAACTTGGGTTAAAATTATTTCCCTCTCCCCTCCTCTAACTTTGAGGAATAATATCACTTGTAGCAATTTTATTTTTTTAATGAACAAAAATTATAAAATATTGAGATTTTACAAGCTTAATTAGGTACATCACAATTTGGTTTGTTATCTTTAGCCCAAACAGTAAATTGATATATTCTGCATGATAAAATTTTAGGAAGCATGTTGACCGTCCACGTGAAACAAAAGCTAGTTTTGCTTTTAAAATTTTTAGTGATGAAACAAAAGTTGTTTGGAAGAAGCTTCCTTTCAATATCAGATTCAATTTTGTGCCATATTACTTGCAGAAAAACGGGTACAGCATTCGCTCTGATGAGCAGACTTGTTGGAACTAGACTACTTGGTAACTTCTTAGAGTTGTCAATATTAGGATTTTGTTTTCACTTTTCTTTTGTCTTCTTTTCTCACCTCTCTTTCCTTACTATTTCTTGTCTTTCTCTTTCCCTAATTTTATTTCTTTTATTGTTTCCTTGGTGTTTAAGTACGAATAAAATCTTTGTCATCTGTCCTTGGGACAACAAAATCTTCATACCAATTAGTTTCTGTTTTCTGTTTTGTTTTCAAATGTTAATTAGAGAATAGTAAATTGGAAAAAAAAAAGAAATAAAAAACTAATTAAGTTTCAAGAGTTTTCCAAGTGTTATATTTTTCATAGCTTTGTTCAAAAAAAAAAAAAAGATATACATTTGGTCTATAATTTGGCTTGTGATTATGAATAGTGGTGGATACTGCATGATTCTCGACAAGTAATCCAAGAAGTTCTTATTTCTTTGTTGAGACTCTCTTTGGTGCTTCTAAATATAGGGTACTATATGAAGCATATTATAGAATTTTTGTTAATTGCTTACAAAATAACTGAATAAAGAAAAAATGCTCTACCTAATTGAATTCTGTTTTTTCCTTAAGTATAGTAATTTAAAGGTGATTGGTGAGAGTTTGCATGCAGTATTTATACTGTTAGGTTGAGGTCAAGAATCTCCACCAACAATTTCGTGCATTTGCATGCATGTCATCGTTTGATCGAGTACAAGAGTTTGATGTGTTAATAAAACAGTTTGTTGCTCCAATTTTTTTTAACTATTAATCCTCCAACCAATATTCCAAGCATTCCATTTGATGGATTCATGGTTGTATTGTTAATCAACCTCACATCAATCTAAGAATATTTGTCAATATGCATTGCATGTGATAGATGACTAGATTTTTAATTTAATCGTTTTTTTTTTTTTTGTTTCATTTAATTATTTTAGTTTTTTTTTTATTTTATATATATACTAATTTCATATGACCTATAGTTGTAGTCAGATTTTTTTTAATTTGCAACTGAAAATAAAAATTGAATACCGTGCCACCTTAGTTAAAATATTGTTGTAATGTGCTGTCTCTGACCAATCATTTTACCGTCCAGAAAATTGCATGTGATTCTAAGATGACCCTTTTCAACGGTCACGCACAAATCACATTCAAATTTTCAGAATTAAGAATCAACCTATAGGTCTTGGTGCAACTTTTTAAACGGAAAATTGCAGCAGGACCTATAGGAGACAGTTGTATAGATGTGATTTTTGCCTGAGTGTTTTTTCATGGATATAGCTCTAACTTGTCTTGTTATGGAACTTGTTTCTGGCAGATATTTCTTCTTTGTTTGTTGGCTGGATGTAGCATCTGTTGGTTCAACACCGTATGCTTCGTTCTTTGCATTCGGAACTTCCCTGCTAATCAACCCTTAGCAATATCACTCACAATAAGCTTCAATGGTGTAAGTGCAGCCTTATACAACCTTGCAGTCAGTGCAATTGACTCATCGTCTACTTCTTTATTTCTAATTTTGAATGCTGTCATTCCCCTTCTCACCTCAGCCGCTGCATTGATGCCTATTCTCCGCCAACCCAATCTAGACCCTCTCCCACCTGATGGAGTTCGCCGTGACTCCCTCATCTTTCTCCTTTTGAATATTTTAGCTGTTCTAACTGGTGTTTACCTTCTTCTCTTTGGTTCAACCTCATTTGATACAGCAACAGCTCGTCTCTTCTTAGGCGGTGCCATTTTCCTACTCATTTTTCCTCTGTGTATACCTGGCATTGTCTATGCTAGAGATTGGTTTCGCCGTTCCCTTCATTCTAGCATCCGCCTTGAAGGCTCGGGCTTCGTTCTTGTTGATGTTGAAGATCTTGAGCTTCACAAAGAGCTCCTTTCGCGTGATAACAGTATGAATTACGGGAATGCATCTGTTGGTCACCTCTTCAACAACAATGAAAGACCTCCTTCAACTTTGTCATTTAGACATAAGAGCGGATATCAGAGCACCGCAGGCTGTTGTGCGGCAATTGTGGGCAAGGGTCAGTTGGCAATGCTTGGGGAAGACCACACAGCAGGAGCACTTGTACGAAGGTTCGATTTTTGGCTATACTACGTCGCATATTTTTGTGGAGGTACTATTGGTCTTGTGTACAGCAACAATCTGGGGCAGATAGCTCAATCATTAGGACAGAGCTCCAAGACTACAACACTAGTCACACTTTATTCATCATTTTCATTCTTCGGCCGGTTGCTTTCGGCTGCACCAGACTACATACGTGCGTAAGTATTGATAATGCGCACTTCTTCTTTGCCTAATTTATTTAAACTACATAATTGATGACATTATGTGTAAGTTAATCTGTAATTAATAATTGGTCATAAAATGTACGTACAAAATAAGTGTGTGACATCACTTGAAATGTCGTTTTTATGCTATTCAACATTTTAAACTTTTGAGGTTTGTTACATCTTTGACTAACACAATGTTTTATCAACATTTTGCAGGAAGTTTTATTTTGCTAGGACAGGATGGCTGACAATTGCACTTTTGCCAACCCCAGTGGCCTTCTTGTTGCTTGCTTCATCAAGCAGTAGCTTCGCTTTGCACACAGGCACTGCATTAATAGGATTGAGCTCCGGATTCATTTTCGCAGCTGCTGTTTCCATCACATCGGAGTTGTTCGGGCCCAACAGCGTAGGTGTTAACCACAACATTCTTATTACAAACATACCAATTGGTTCGCTCGTCTATGGCCTTCTTGCAGCGATTGTTTATGATTCAAATGTGAGGTCTAACATAAACATCTTAAGGACTGATTCGATTGTGTGCATGGGGAGGGACTGCTACTTCTTAACCTTTGTGGGGTGGATTGCATATCTGTTCTTGGGCTAGGTTCAAGCGTGCTGTTATTCTTAAGAACCCGACATGCGTATGATCATTTCGAACATAACCGTTCAACGCAACTCTACTAACATGGAACATTGTTGGAGGCAGAAGAAAACACATTCCTTAGTTTATTGCCAAATTTTGGAGGGAGAGAAGAAGCGTCCTTTGCGGCAAAAAGTTTGACTGTCGACGGAATCAACAAGGCAGTTCGTAGTCTACCTAATCTGGGGGTGTATTGATGATGACGACAACACTATTGAGGGAATACTTCAACTACTATTGGTTAACCAAGAAATAGATTAGGGTTTAGTATGTTGCTTTTGTATTACAATATTTTTAGATGCTTCAAGCTATTCGTTACGTTGATATATAATTAGGTTTCTCGTTTGGACATTATTTCTCATTCATGTATTCAAAATTTGGCCCGAAGTGGGCTTACCTGAGCCTGGCCTGTTGTTGGGTTGCTTGGGCCAAGGGTTTGAAATCTAGCCCGGCTCAAATGTGCTCAATTCATCTTGACCATCCCGCTCTAAAGATGTCACGCCCCAGACTCGAGGTCGATAGAAAAAATAACCTGGCACCTGGTGCACAAGTAAAAGTTAAAAAAAAATTATAACGAAAAATTAACTTCTCTTATTCAAATAACTCCAAAATCTTTACAGGGTGTACAAAGATAAATCAAATCCTTAAATCTCTCCTATAACACAACCTTA